>NW_024038652.1:0-1200000 GCF_016077235.1 Cyprinodon tularosa | reverse complement strand
AAAGCCTTTTTAAATATCCTGTCCATCTAGCATCTTTTAAAAGCTAAGCTAAAATGAAGAGCAAGAAGGGCTATTTCACTTTAAATAATCTTTTCACATTAAAATCTAATGTTTAACAATTTAATAGCAGCAATTAAAATATTTTTTTATTCATATTCTAAAGACAAATTCACAACAGCCCACCCGATAGTTAATAGCTTCCACGCATGCTACTTTATTTAGTTATTAAGTCACTAAATACATAATAAATACATAATTTATTACAACATTTCTCATAAAGAAAGGTTGTTCCAGTTCAGATCTGCTGGCCATGAAAAATAGTTATAAATGCTTTAAATAATCTGGTAAAGAAACTTATTGCATTTGGTAAATCTCTTTTCTAGACATGATTGACCAATGTCTCACCATTCTTTATCTGTTTATGGTTTACCATCAGGGTGCATTGGTTTTGGTTAGTGGTTAGTGATAGTCTTAATAAATTAAATAAATCCTGGATGCCTTTTATAATAAGAAATAAAACAAGGATTGTAGAGAAAATTAGCTGACAGGGTCTTTACCAGCGAATTAAAGTAGTGAAACCAGCCAAAGGGTCCTGACTAAATAGATTTTCACTTCTTTCAAGTTCAAGTCACTATTATTTCCCAAACATTTTGTGAACTCAGTTTTAATTGAAGAAAAAAAGAATGTAGGAAACATGGGAAAAAAAGAAAAGCTCCACATGAAGCATACTGTACTGTCTTTACATCCATGCTCTTAAAGCTACAGTGTGTAATTTTTACAGGAATATAAAGTCAGAAATGTAATATATTATACATAACTATGTTATTTATCATCACCTTTGAGCTCAGCCTTTTAACCATAATATTTGCGTTGCCTTAGAATTCGTTATTTATAATTACATAGGAGCGGGTCGCGCAGCCATGGAGGCTGACATCTTTGCTCTACGGCAAGTGCAGAGGCAATAAACTAGCGATTGCGAGATCTCCCATTACGCTCGAAAATAACTACGGCAAGTTGAGAGAGATGAACTGAGATGGTACTGAACAGTAGATGGCAGTATTATGCCTGAGAAGCGTTTAGTCTGCCTGAAACCAAAGAAGAAGAAGAAGCAGGTATACGGCGCTTCAGTAACAAGAAAGGTGAACAAGGCGGCAGGCGTGAGTGACTTGGCAAACTGTTTGGCACTGTGTGGCCAAACATCAGACGAATGGAGGATCATGCCTACTCTGTATCACAACGAAAAGCGGCGGACACCGAACCCCCGTCATCTAAGAAGCGGAAACACGACGAGAATAAACTCAAGCGTGACAAGAAACGGCAAAAAACACGGATCAACATTGGCACGGCATTTCCACGATGGAAGTCACTGATGGAGGAAAAAGGTTTTCAAAGTGACGCTCAAGTTGCCAGTTTTCTCTTGGACAGGTAATTAATCCTACACACACAATTGTCTAATATCACTGCAGTTTTTGGAGTACAGGATGCTCAGACCTGTCTAAAACAATAACATGCTGCGTGATGATGCTGTTCCTCTCCAGTATACTTATTCAGCAACGTCCCTGACGTTTCACAGGTAATGATTCAGTAATTTTCTGTAAAATAATTTTCTGGATATATACCTCGGTTACTTCTCTCCGGCTCCTTTGGAGATCTTCAAGCCTTTCCTCCTCTGCTCTAGTCACCCCGCTGGCACCCCTCTCTCGCCTGGCCCTAGCTGCACGCCCTCGCCCTCTTCCTCTCCCTCTTCCTCGCCTTGTAACCCCCGTGCCACAAACAAGACTTGGACTCTGTAAACGGGGAATATATATTCTTCTAGCGAACACAATCTCGCTGTTAAACTAATGACTACAATTCCTTCGTCTGTTTATATCACCATGCAAAGCAGCTCGCCAAAACGTCACAACGATGTAGAAAAAATAACGGGTATATTTATTATCTTAAGTCTACATGAAATCTATACCCTACACAGACTAATGAAATACTATCTGTAAAATTATCTATGTAAACAAACCTCATCACTTGAGAAGGTAGGTGATTCCGACGTCGTGGAAGACATTTTGTCCCGTAACGCTCGCCGTACTGTTGGGGGGGAGAAGCGGTGGGGGGGAGATGTTCATGTTGCTGCGGTCTGCAGTCTGGACGTTAGATGTCGCTGAAAATTACACACTGTAGCTTTAAGGCCTAAAAAAAAGAAACTCTCATATTGTTTTAAAATATATCAGTGATAACACATTTTTAAATCAGTAGTTTTTGAATGTCAGGGCAACGGTTGATTAGCGCTCAGATGTGTATTGGCATATCTTAAAATCAAATTTTACAAAGCTGATGACCCATCAAACATTCTGCCTATTTTATTTTCAAGCTTTTTCTAAGCGGGTGAGATAAGCTTCTCTCGTTTTATTTTTAACCTGTTTAATTAGTAGCAGATTGAAAATGACTTATTTCCTGTTAAAAATTTGTTTATTTTCCTTTCATGCGGATGCTCAGGAAAAGATATTGCTGCAAAGTCAACAAGTCAATGCAATAAACCATGCACTGAGGGGAAATGATTGACTCAAAGCAATCAGCTGTTTAATGTTCCCTCATGCATGATTAGGAGGAATGATGCGCACAAAATGAATGTCTCTATTCAATCAGACATCCGTTGGTACCACATGCAAACTCAAGAGTCTCAGGAAATACTGTAAAGTCTACTAACTGTATGCAACCAACTATCAAATCGTGTGTCATAATTCCTCAGGTGGAGGTATTGCTGCTCAATTAGCCAAGCGTTGGATCACTCATCTATTGTTTTCCAGGCCAAGGACCCCCAAACTGATGACAAGATGGAGCGGGGACCCCCTAAATATATATAGTATGAAATTGTGTTATATCAACCTGGTCCTATAGTCACTCTATTACAGATGGAGTCATGTAACGAAAATAATTTCTCCGTGGGATTATTAAAGTATTTCTGATTCTGATTTGTGGTTGATGGGACAGGTGTTGTGAATGAAACGGTGCCCAGATTGAAAGAGCTCCTGTGTGTCGCTGAATGTGTGCATTGATGACTGAAAGACATTTTCTGCCTCCATTTATCCGTTTACTACAGTGTTTTGAATTCATGTTAATGTGGATTTAAAGGCATTTCAATTCAGGAGGGAATATATAAGAAAAAAAAAAAAAAGAATCAACCAAAAGTTTCGCGACCCCCATGCAGTACCTCCGGGGACCCCCTAGGGGTCACGGACCCCCTGTTGAAGACCTCTGGTTTAGACTTTTAGGGCAGATTTTTTATAAGGTTACCGACACAATGTTTTTGGATGCCCACTGTCCAATTATCATGGGTAGGTTTGAGTTTCTCCTCAATAAAAGCTGTTGGTATAATTGCCTCACATTGAAAGATAAAAATGTCTGAATCATGCTGTTAAGATCTGTTGTAAAATTATCGAAGTGAACCGGGGGATTTGCCTTGCTATTATAATGAACGAATGGCAAACAAAGCTAAAGAGATCGTCTCTTCATCAGAACATGTTCTCAAAAATTTATTCTTTTTTTTTGCCTTCAGGACGTTGCTTTGTAACGCCTCATGGTTAAACAAACCATTATGCAAATGCTTTTATACCAACAGCCATTCGACTTTTAAATCCTCTAATTTTAATAAAACATTATTTAAATTATTGTTTTAATTTGTGTTTATTTGTTTTGTTTGTCTCCAGAGCTGCTTAAACAAATAGCCCCTGGTGGGATTAATAAAGTGGTCCAAGTCTAAATCACAAATAACCTGGATAAGCTGAGTTACTGTACAAATTTCATTGCATTTGCCCGCCGGTCAAGTGCAATGATTGCAAAAAAAATTATTTATCACTCAAAATTACTTTAGAATTACCGACATTCGCTGAAAACGACCCACAAGTGTTGCTGGCTCCATTTTTGTTGTTTTGTACACATTCTCCCGTGATTTGAAAAAGCCGCGTGATTTTCCGCTAGATGGCGTGATTCAGCTCTTGGGGAGTGAATTCTGCTGAGCAGCAGCTGGATGATTAATTTAATCTATGCTATAATACACGCTAGATTAAAAATGATCAGTCAGGGAATAGGAAAATAATAATAATAATTGTATGCGCACAGTGTAAATATTTCTATCATATGGCAGTCTTCTGTACAGTGATCATGCATTAAAAAATTTTCATTACATTATTTTCTCTTAGACATTGGAGTGGTGCATTTAAATGTTATAGAGCTAAACATGTTAAATTGGTGAGTAGTATTAGAGTAAGTTTTTAAGCTGTCAAGTTTTTTTTTAGATTTTTAACATTACAATTTATATTTTTCCAAGCACACAACAGTTTAAAGCTACAGTGTGTAATAATTACAGGGATATACAGTCAGAAATTTAATATATTATACATAACTATGTTATTTTATCATCATCTACGAGCTCAGCCTCTTAACCTTAAATGAGAATTCCGGTTTTTTACACTTTAAGCCCATTTTCTGTAGTGTCCAGGATGAAATCGAATGATCGACACCAAAAGTTTGACAATTGCTCCTGTCTCTGCTTTTTGGCTCATTTAGAATCCCCCCCTGGCTGCTTCATAATGGCTGCCATAGTGCATGTCCGATAATGTCCTTAAAACAACCTTAAACGTTCTTTTTTTAAAATATGCTACTCACCGTGTCGTCAGCGCTGTTCAATGATGTTCCAAAAAAAGTTTCGTGAAGAAAAAACGTTCCTGTAGTGTTTTATTTAGCATTTTGTAAATCCCATTGAGTTCTGTTGGAATAGTCAATATTCCCCTGCCACCGGAAACGGAAATGGGGCCTGTTTACACAGTTGTAGTCTTTTCGCTTCACTCTGTGTACTCCGACGTCGAGGTGCTAACGTCTCTGTTAAACACTTTAAAAAACTCTGAAAATGGAATACGAAAGGTGGATTCTTGATTCTCGACGTCGGAGTACACAGAGTGAAGCGAAAAGACTACAACTGTGTAAACAGGCCCCATTTCCGTTTCCGGTGGCAGGGGAATATTGACTATTCCAACAGAACTCAATGGGATTTACAAAATGCTAAATAAAACACTACAGGAACGTTTTTTCTTCACGAAACTTTTTTTGGAACGTCATTGAACAGCGCTGACGACACGGTGAGTAGCATATTTTAAAAAGAGAATGTTTAAGGTTGTTTTAAGGACATTATAGGACATGCACTATGGAAGCCATTCTAAAGCAGCCAGGGGGGGATTCTAAATGAGCCAAAAAGCAGAGACAGGACCAATTGTCAAAATTTTGGTGTCGATCATTCGATTTCATCCTGGACACTACAGAAAATGGGCTTAAAGTGTAAAAAACCGGAATTCTCCTTTAATATTTGCGTTGCCTTAGAATTCGTTATTTATAATTACATAGGAGCCGGTCTCGCAGCCATGGAGGCAGACATCTTTGCGCTACGGCAGCGCAGAGCCAACAAACTAGCGATTGCGAGATCACCAAAATGTCACAACGATGTAGAAAAAATAACGGGTATATTTATTATCTTAAGTCTACATGAAATCTATACCCTACACAGACTAATGAAATACTATCTGTAAAATTATCTAGTAAACAAACCTCATCACTTGAGAAGGTAGGTGATGCGGACGTCGTGGGGAGAAGCGGTGGGGGGGAGATGTTCATGTTGCTGCAGTCTGCAGTCTGACCGCTAGATGTCACTAAAAGTTACACACTGTAGCTTTAAAGCAAAGTTTAGTTTGAAAAGAATGTGCAGGAAGGATTGAAAAGCATGTTAACACGGTAATGTAGGCTTGAGTTCATTATCTGACGCATGCATATACACACCAGGAACCTGGAAACTTAATGAATTACAAAAAAACCTTTAAAAAACAAACATGTTTCATTGATATATATACAAAAACTAATATTCCGAACTATATTTATTAAACATTGTACTGGGCAAGCAAAAATTGTTTCTGGGCAAATGAAATGTGAAAGCCACTTGCCCGAAAATCCTTAACATCAACCCCTGTGTATATATGTATATATACATAGTTTCAATGTTTTATTCTATTTTATGAACCTCTGTAGTTCAGGGAACACTTATTCTGTACTTTTAAATAATTTTTGAGGAGTTATAGCTGTTTTTATTTTTTTATTGTTGTATTTTTCATTGTAGAATGCTTGTTGTGTTTTTTTTAGGTAAATAATTTTGAGATCTGTCCAGGGACAAGAGATGAAAAACAGCCTTTTGGCTAATTCTGGTGCATTTGCAGGAATGCTTTTTAATGTACACTGTCCCTGTCAAATAAATTAATTAATTAAATTAAGGAGGATTTTTAATTCTATTCTGGATAAAACAGAAAGCAGAAAGCCAATTAAGAGAAGCTAGGATAACAGATATATGATCTCTCTGAATTTTCATCAGAACTCTGGCTGCAGCATTTTGGATCAGCTGAAGGCTTTTAACTACAGTTTGTGGACTTCCTGATGATTGCAATAATTGGAGATGGAAGACGAAAATTCTAGAAACCTCTTTGATATGGGATTTAAATGGCAGGGCTTTAGAATAAAGAATTGTGGGCGGGGAAAAGAATTCTATGGGCGGGGTCAGAATGTGACTCTTTGTGACATCATCAGCATTGCTTCTGTGTAAGATCAGTAGCTACTCTGAGTTTGTACAGGTAACAACAACTTCAAGGATTCATTAGGAAAAATTTGAAACGATTCAGGCGTTTTTTTGCTTCAGAAAGTTTGTGATTATAAGACACATTTATTTAAAGAAGGTAGCCAAAAGGGAGTTTTACAAGGCGATACCTTTGCTTAAAAGCTAAGCCATCTGAACCATAGCAGATTAATTTCAAAGTCAGCTGTGATAATTTGAACTTAGTTCATATTAACGTTCAGATTCGGTTTTTAAGGTCACGTTTAAAATGGAATATTTCTTAGACCATTTGCTTCAAATTGAAGCTGCAATTTTGAAGATGCATAAGAGGTGTAATAACTTCAAAACACAGTTTGAAAGCAAATTATCTAAATATCAAAATGAGAGCTCATCTGACAGTAATGACTGTGTCAATTTAGGGAGGGCGATTGATAAACTAAGCTCAGCTTTAACTGAATTTGAAGTTCAACTGCGAAATTTTAAACAGAACAGAACGCAAGAACAGAATCTGTTAAATTCAGATAATATTCCTTTAAATGCTAAGTTTGAGCCTACTGAATACAGGAGATGTGCGTCTATAGAATGTAAAGATCAGCAATGTAATGTCCCTAAGCTTCAACAACAAAATGTGTCTGGGAAAATTCAGGCTTTAGATTTAGCACCACAGCAGTCTTATGATCAGACAACCAAGAAAGATGGGATAAAACATTGCATTAGCACTAAGACTCAGCGTGAGAGCACAGAGAAACCAGGTACGTCTATGAAAATTAAAGCTCCTGAATGTGAACAGGAACAGATCTCAACTTTGGAGGGGAAATTTGTCAAAGAAAGACCGGAATCTAAAAGTGCACCAGCAGCACAAATTGCTTCTGTCCAACAGAGAGTTTGTAAACTTAAACTAGAGGCACCTAAAGGCAACAATGAAAAGGACTGTCACACAAACCCATGTATTAAATCACAAGATAAGCTTAAGAATGTTGAAGTATTGCTTAAGCACAAAAATATTACATTTGGAGAGGCAACTCTGCCTAATAATTCAAGATCATCTACCACTAAAAGCTGTGCTGTGAATAAAACCACAAAAAGTGCACCTAAAGCTTTATATACACAACAGTTGACAGTTCAGGTAAATAACCAATCAGCTAAATCGGCAGTTTCAGCTACAAATGACAAAGAGGATGATGTGAATTTTAAAACTGTACTTTCAGCAGAAGAAGCAGACGAGATATTTTCTAAGTTGATTTCTTTTCTACATAAAATTCCTGATGTTCAGGCAGAGTTACTGCATGAAAAGAGTGAAACAGAGTATTACAAAAACCTATATGATCAATTACAAGCTGATTTCTTTGAATTACGTACAAAGCTGGAGAACCTCAAGCAGAAACAAGATCCAAGGACAACTTTAGCTGAAAATGTAATATCATCTATAAATGAAACCACCAAAGGTGCACATAAAGCTTTAGATACACATAAGTTGACAGTTCAAGTGAAAAACCAATCAGATACAAATGACAAAAAGGATGATGTGAATGCAAAAAATGTACTTTCACTAGAAGAGGCAAACAACATATTTTCTAAGTTGATTTCTTTTGTACATAAAATTGCTGATGTTGAGGAAAAGTTACAGAATGAAATGCGCGAAAAAGAATATTACAAAAACCTGTATGATAAATTAATTAAGGAACATCAGCAAAATGTTGCAACAGAAATGGAGATCCCAGAAGAGGAGACTTTTCCCAGTGTGGATGAAAACCATGAGCCACAAGCTTTGACAATCGTGGATACACCATCTGATAATTTGATAGTACTTGAACAGTCAACAGGTAGACCATATTTGCACAATCCGTCACCAGAGTCTGATGAAGATACATTTTTTGATTGTTTAGGAGATACACTTGAGCAAAATCCTGGCACATCTGATAATTTGATAGTACTTGAACAGTCAACAGGTAGACCATTACTGGACATTCCATCACCAGAGTCTGATGAAGATACATTTTTTGATTGTTTAGGAGATACACTTGAGCAAAATCCTGGCACATCTTTTGAACCTTGTTCTTTAAATACTGCACCGGAATCTCAATGTGACAATGAAGTACTAAATATAGATTATCAAATTGAGACTGAGAGAGATGATGATCTGCCTTCTTTTTCAGTTGAAGTCTTGATAAAGATTATTGTGGCAGTTGGCTTCAGTTTTCTAACCAGATATATATTTATGCATATTGGCCAAGATTTCGATATGACCGAGGCCTTCTACCAGCTGCTACAACAGTACTGCTACCCTACATACGCATCACCTCGTCCCTTCTAACTCAGTATACAATTGAATTCTTTCTTTTTTTCGCAATTTTTTCCTCTCTGTTTTACCCTCCATCCCTCTCTCCCTTTATCTCCTCCTTAATTCTGCTCTGCTCTCCCTTTCTCTCTCCTTAATCCTCATCCCTTCTGCCTTTCTCCGTTAATGTTATCCCCCCTTAATCTTTTCTTAATCTTTTTGTATAAAATTGTCATGTGGGTTTTCTCCAGGTGATCTGGTTTTTCCCTTAAAAAACTGAATTAAAATGACTAAGGGTGCATTTAATTTCTGCTAAGACTATTTTTTTACAGAGCTGCCTATATGATTTAAGTTTAGAGTGTTTGGTTAAAAAAGCACCAAAGTATAAACTGGAGAAGGGTGGATGCTCTTCTTGAGAATCTTACTGTATTACTTCATAACAGACCTTACACATCTCTTAAATGTTTAATATGTTGCCCTCTTGTGTTGATCCCCTTTTCCAATCTGCGATTCAGAAGAGTCCTAAGAATCTGTAGCCGCAGCCCTCTTCACCGGCTATGGCCTATGCTTCCACACACCAGGTCTTGGCTCAGGCAATGAGTAATTATTCCCACCACAAAGAACAGAAACCACCCCCTATTTTGCTGTCTCTTACCCTGTGCTATAAAGATAATATAACAGGTAAAAAATGCTGGCTGCTCGGCACATACTGCTATTCAATTTTTTCAATTCAGTTTATTTATATAGCGCCAATTCACAACACAAGTCATCTCAAGGCACTTTACAGTTCAACCAGATCATACAGTCAAATTGATTCAAAGTTTTCTATCTAAGGAAAACCAGTTGATTGCATTGACTCATTGACTCAAATACAATCCCTCACACTAAGCATGCTTGTGGGGACAGTGGAGAGGAAAAACTCCCTTTTAACAGAAAGAAACCTCAAGCAGAACCAGGCTCAGTGTGAGCGGCCATCTGCCGAGGCCCACTGGGGTTCAAGGAGACAGAAGCAGAAATACAAAAAGCAGATATAAAAGGCGGCCCTGTCCAGGAAACACACGGCCAGACAGACAAGCTCCATGCCAGCTCCCATGTCAGAGGATGAAGAGGGCACATCCAGCCAGTCACGGCCAGAGAAACAGGACTACACTGGAAAACAGGCTGATCTCCAGCATCTATAAACAAAGGTGTTGATGGAAGCAGCACAGCTGATATGTCTCTCAAGGATGGCATCACAGCCAAACAGGAACAGAAGAGGCAAAGCTACTATGAGAAAAAGCAGAGAGAGCATTACGTTAGAGATCGAACTAACAGAATCTGCTGACTGGAAGAATAGAGATAGAATGAAGCAGAATGATGAAATGGGGGTCTCTATGTCCTCTAGAAGTCTAAGCCTATAGCAGCATAACTATAGAGATAGCTAGGGATAACATAGGGTGACCAAATGTCCGTATTTCCCTTGACATATCCGTATTTCACGTCCTGTCCCGGGCGTCCCGGGTTTTTTTTTAGAAAGTGAGGAAATGTCCTGATTTCACTGCGCACGACGCTCCGTGTGACGTAATCCCTGAGCCGCGTCAGTGCGGGCAGCCCTGCTCTTAATCAGAGGCTCTGTTTGAAAACCTAGGCACATCCTCCAAGGACGCGGTCTACCTAGACTGGATCCTTCCAAGTCCTTGAAAATAAGGAGGCCGGAAGAGTTCTGTCTGTAAATTCGAACAGGTCCTCGCTTCGGCGGGTTTTACCGACGTATGCTCTGTTGCTTAGCAACCGTGAAAGTTGACACACAAAGCAGGAAAAGAATGAATACCGAGGTTTTCAAAACTGTTTGTTTATTTATTTATTTTTTAAAAAGTTAAAGTGAACAAAGACTACACTCACAAGAATCCAGAGTGGAATAAATGTTCCAACCACCGGGAGCAGGAACTAATCAAATCAAATGTAATGATAGAAACCTTAGTCAGTTAAATAACCTGCTGCTGTCATTCTGCACATCTCTGATGTTGCTGCTATTTTCAAATATCCATTACTTAAAAATGTCCATAGCTGCATATTGGTTACTAATTCTCCAGTTTTATATTGTTAAAACACTTTACAGAATTGTATTTTTTTATATTTTAACTCTTCCCTATTATGTTATTCTTATACATTTTTCTAAGGTCCACATTTGTGTGACCATTTTCAATAATCTTTCTGCTGCTGTAAATTTGCCCATTGTGGGACAATAAAGGGATTTTCTATTCTATTCTATAAAAGGGTAGAAATATATAAGTAAATCTAAACAATGTATCTACAAAATCTATCTGCAAAATCTCTAATATTCATCAACAAAAAATACTTAGTTAAGCATATTGTGCAAAACAACAATAAAAAAATTAAACTCCTATCAGATTTACAGTCTCCACTCTGCAGATTTATTAGAATCTGTCCTTAAATTCCAGCCATTTACACAGTAACAGATAAAAACCTTTAGATAAACCAAACATTACCGCCACATATCTGACTCTATAACCATTAAAACAACTATTTTCATTCATTTCAGACGAAACTATTCACAGACTGGATTATATTGAACTGAACTTCCAATTTTCAACCACTGTTCTGCGCCAAGTAACCTTTACTCTGATCCCGATGATGAGACATTTGATTCTATCAACCCAACCAAGAGAGTACACTAAGCTTTTCTAAATGGCAGTAAACTGTGCTACATATTATCAGCACCTCTACTGTAAGGACCTTTAAACCAAGTCCCAAGGAAGAGAAGCTGGACTTCAGCACACCTCTGGATGATTCACACCTGCAGGCTAGAGCAACAAGCCGAATTTCTTAAACAGTATGATTTGACAGGACCTGCCTGAACTTAATTTATGCTCTTTTCAGGGCTAGTTCTTCTTAGTTCTGTATTTCCTGTCTTATTTTTTTCTCCTTTCTTCTCTCTTTCTTTCTCTCTATCCCCTGTGTTGTATCCCCTGCCCCTTTCTCACCCCTCTTGCCATTTAAATGTCCATTAAATATATCATAATTAAAAAGTGGAACTTTATGTCAAAAACCATGAAGCCTCAGGTCATCCAATGACTACCAGCCTGTCGCACTGACTCCCATCACATGCTTCGAAAAGCAGGTTAAAGAACACATCGTCTCCATTCTCCCCCATCATTCGACCCGTTCCAGTTTGTCTCCTGTTGAAATCGCCTCACTGAAGATGCCATCTCCTCTGCTCTCCACCTGAGCCTGGCACATTTGGAGGAGGAGAATACCCACGTGCGAATGCTGTTCCTGGACTTCAATTCAGCTTTCAACATCATCATCCCACAGCATCTGATGGGCAAACTGAAACAGCTGGGATTCAATACGCCTGGCTAGACTTCCAAACAAACAGACCTCCATCAGTCCGGGTCGGACAGAACAACTCTTATGTCATCAGTCTAAGCACAGGCTCCCCTCAGGGCTGCGTCCTGAGCCCACTGCTGTTCACCCTGATGACACATGACGTCCCCAGGTTCACCAACAATCACATCATGAAGTTTGCAGACGACACCACGGTGGTGGGCCAGGACCACATAGGACTACATAGAGGAGGTGGAGCAGCTGGTAGAATGGTGTAGAGATTACAATCTGATCCTGAACATGGAGAAAACGAAAGGGATCATTATTGACTTCAGGAAGAAGCGGCCTAACCACGCTCCAGTGCTCATCAAAAGCTCGGACTGTAAACACCCCCTCACTGATCAAAAAGTCACAAAGTGCTTGTACTTCCTGTGGAAAATGAGGAGAGCCCACCTCCCCCCACCCATCCTCACCACCTTATACAGAAGCACCATAGAGAGCTTTCTGACCAGCGGTCTCACTGTGTGCGGTGGAGGCTGCAGCGCCTCAGACTAGAAGAAGATGAAGAGAGTGGTGAGAACAGCAGAGAAGATCATGGGGGCTCCTCTTCCCTCCATAACATCATTAACGACCCCTCACAACCCCACCATGAACTGTTCTCCTTGCTGCCTTGGGAAGAGACTTCGACAGTAGTCGAGTTATAAAAAATAAAAAAAAGGAGGATGGTGGATTTTTTTTTTTTTGTGGAAGCATACATAGCCTGAATAATATATTCTATAAACCTAAAACAATATGCATGGTATGGCTGTTCCATTACTGCAAAATGCAAATGAATATCTGAATCTTTTCAAGTCAAGTATTTTTTTTATTCAAATGAATTAAATTGAAACAGCTGAAATAATTCTCAAAAACTGAGAAAACTGCTAAAAAATTCAAATACATTAGAATTAGGCTGAAGATTACATAAGACTGTATAAAATATAATAATTTTACTCACCTTTCAAATATTCATTTATTTAGTATTTATTTTATAAAATAGACTGTTTATCAGAAAACCAGTACTGCTTCTATTGGCTAATTTAAAGTAAGCTAGACTACATGCCGGCAATGAATGATTTAAAAATATTCTAAAAGGTCTGTGGACTTAAACTGTTTACCACTGATTGGATGACAGGCATTATCTAGTGCTTTATAGCGCCTTTTAGGGCAGCCAATAGCAACCTTTCTTGCTGGGGAGTTGGCAACACTGGTGAAGGTATCGGAGGAGCAGAGAAGAGAAGCTATTGAAAAAAATTCTAAATTTTGACAAGAAAAGTGTTTAAATATTTTTTTTAAATTATAATTAAATTGTAATGGGTCTTAGACTTAAAAAGGTTGTTGTTCTCCGCACATCCCATACTGCTGAGTTCTTTCTATATTGCAGCATTTTGAAATAACTTTGTCAAGAAGGGCCAGCACCATTGCAGGCATGCAAAATTCTGCAGGCAACTACAGGTGCTGGTCATAAAATTAGAATATCATGAAAAAGTAGATTGATTTCAGTAATTCCATTTAAAAAGTGAAACTTGTATATTATATTCATACATTACATACAAACTCATATATTTCAGATGTTTATTTTGTTTAATTTTGATGATTACAAATGACAACAAATGAAAATCTCAAATTCATCATATCAGAAAATTAGAATATTACTGAAGACCAATAAAAACAAAGGATTTATAGAAATGTTGGCCAACTGAAAAGTATGAACATGAAAAGTATGAGCATGTACAGCACTCAGTATTTAGTTGGGCCTCCTTTGGCCTGTATTACTGCAGCAATGCGGCGTGGCATGGAGTCGATCAGTCTGTGGCACTGCTCAGGTGTTATGATAGCCCAGGTTGCTCTAATAGTGGCTTTTAGCTCTTCTGAATTGTTGGGTCTGGTGTATTGCATCTTCTTCTTCACAATACCCCATAGATTTTCTATGGGGTTAAGGTCAGGAGAGTTTGCTGGCCAATTAAGAACAGGGATACCATGGTCCTTCAACCAGGTACTGGTAGCTTTGGCACTGTGTGCAGGTGCCAAGTCCTGTTGGAAAATGAAATCTGCATCTCCAAAAAGTTGGTCAGCTGCAGGAAGCATGAAGTGCTCTAAAACTTCCTGGTATGTGGCTGCGTTGACCCTGGACCTCAGAAAACACAATGGACCAACACCAGCAGATGACATGGCACCCCAAACCATCACTGACTGTGGAAACTTTACACTGGACTTCAAGCAACGTGGATGAAGTGCCTCTCTTCTTTTCCTCCAGACTCTGGGACCTTGATTTCCAAAGGAAATGCAAAATTTACTTTCATCAGAGAACATGACTTTGGACCACTCACCAGCAGTCCAGTCCTGTTTCTCTTTAGACGCTTCTGACGCTGTCTGTGGTTCAAGAGTGGCTTGACACAAGGAATGCGACAGCAGAAACCCATGTCTTTCATACGTCTGTGTGTGGTGGTTCTTGAAGCACTCACTCCAGCTGCAGTCCACTCTTTGTGAATCTCCCCCACATTTTTGAATGGGTTTTGTTTCACAATCCTCTCCAGGGTGCGGTTATCTCTCTTGCTTGTACACTTTTTTCGACCACATCTTTTCCTTCCCTTCGCCTCTCTATTAATGTGCTTGGACACTGAGCTCTGTGAACAGCCAGCCTCTTTAGCGATGACCTTTTGTGTCTTGCCCTCCTTGTGCAAGGTGTCGATGGTCGTCTTTTGGACAACTGTCAAGTCAGCAGTCTTCCCCATGATTGTGTAGCCTATAGAACTAGACTGAAAGACCATTTAAAGGCTTTTGCAGGTGGTTTGAGTTAATTAGCTGATTAGAGTGTGGTACCAGGGGCCATCAATTTTGAACCTTTTCACAATATTCTAATTTTCTGATATGATGAATTTGAGATTTTCATTTGTTGTCATTTGTAATCATCAAAATTAAACAAAATAAACATCTGAAATATATGAGTTTGTATGTAATGTATGAATATAATATACAAGTTTCACTTTTTAAATGGAATTACTGAAATCAATCTACTTTTTCATGATATTCTAATTTTATGACCAGCACCTGTAGATTCAACAAGGTGCTGGAAGCATTCCTCAGGGAGTTTGGTCCATATTGACATGATGGCATCACACAGTTGCCGCAGATTTGTCGGCTGCACATCCATGATGTGAATCTCCCGTTCCACCACATCCCAAAGATGCTCTATTGGATTGAGATCTGGTGACTGTGGAGGCCATTTGAGTACAGTGAACTCATTGTCATGTTCAAGAAACCAGTCTGAGATGATTCCAGCTTTATGACATGGCGCATTATCCTGCTGAAAGTAGCCATCAGAAGTTGGGTACATTGTGGTCATAAAGGGATGGACATGGTCAGCAACAATACTCAGGTAGGCTGTGGCGTTGCAACGATGCTCAATTGGTACCAAGGGGCCCAAAGAGTGCCAAGAAAATATTCCCCACACCATGACACCACCACCACCAGCCTGAACCGTTGATACAAGGCAGGATGGATCCATGCTTTCCTGTTGTAGACGCCAAATTCTGACCCTACCATCCGAATGTCGCAGCAGAAATCGAGACTCATCAGACCAGGCAACGTTTTTCCAATCTTCTATTGTCCAATTTCCATGAGCTTGTGCAAATTGTAGCCTCAGTTTCCTGTTCTTAGCTGAAAGGAGTGGCACCCGGTGTGGTCTTCTGCTGCTGTAGCCCATCTGCCTCAAAGTTCCACGTACTGCGCGTTCAGAGATGCTCTTCTGCCCACCTTGGTTGTAACGGGTGGTTATTTGAGTCACTGTTGCCCTTCTATCAGCTCGAACCAGTCTGGCCATTCTCCTCTGACCTCTGGCATCAACAAGGCATTTCCGCCCACAGAACTGCCGCTCACTGGATGTTTTTTCTTTTTCGGACCATTCTCTGTAAACCCTAGAGATGGTTGCGCGTGAAAATCCCAGTAGATCAGCAGTTTCTGAAATACTCAGACCAGCCCTTCTGGCACCAACAATCATGCCACGTTCAAAGTCACTCAAATCACCTTTCTTCCCCATACTGATGCTCGCTTTGAACTGCAGGAGATTGTCTTGACCATGTCTACATGCCTAAATGCACTGAGTTGCCGCCATGTGATTGGCTGCTTAGAAATTAAGTGTTAACGAGCAGTTGGACAGGTGTACCTAATAAAGTGTATACATATGCGGAAATCTAAAATGGCTTTTTCTAAAAAACAAATACATCAACACATACCTGGCATTTGTTGCAAGCTTGAATCTTTATTTTCCTTTTTTAGTATAGAAAATGGAAAAAGAACGAAAATAAGTAGTTTGTATAAAAATCAGAAAACATGTTTAAAGAGCCCAACAAAATGTGAGAGCTTATTTATTTAGAAAATCATCACAATCACTGGCAAACTTTCTGACGATGGAGTATAAGATGAGATAGTTCTCCTCTAATAAAACTTTTATTTTGGTAAAGAACTTGGAAGGTGATTTAGGATGGCGCCCACTATGGTGATGGGGCCACTTGCATGATAATCTGGGATATATTCAAGCTTTCTCAGCGCCCTAAACCGGGCTGAAATCTTTGGCGGGCTCAGCCATGAAAGCTTCGATCTCCTCCACCGTGCGAGGGACGCAGGTCAGCAGCTCCATGCCGCTGGCCGTCACTGCCACGTCGTCCTCGACGCGAACCTGGATGAGACAGCGGGGACGTCAGTGATTGTATAAATGTTTAATCTGTAGAGAATAACAAATAAAGCATGAAAAATCTAATGTTGGACAAAAGAAAAACAATTGAGGACAGTTAAAAACATCCAACCGTAACAAACTATTTAACAGATGATGATTTAATGTTCTTTTATCTCCACAGGCACACTGACCCCTCCGAAGCCTCTGAAGCGGGCCAGCACTTGGTTATTGATGAAGCAGCTTTGAGCAGGATCAGCCAGGGCTTTATCCAGCAGGTGGTCTATGAAATATATCCCAGGCTCCACGGTGAGGACCATCCTCTCCTGCACCAGGCGACCCATACGGAGGCTCCTCAGTCCAGGCTCGTTTATGCGCTCTATTCCCTTTAACGCATGGATAAAAGGGTTTCATTCTGTAGTCAAATACTTGATATCTGAAAAAGATACAACTTCTTTCATTTGGAAAACCATTTAAGTCTAAATATGATTATCAACAGTAGCTGAAAGGAGCTAAAGGAAGTTCTGGTCTGGCATGGAAAATGTTTCCTAATGAACGTAGAATATTAACTATCTTATTTAGTTGATAAATGCATCGACCAAAGGCTTTTATTTGAATGCATTTTGTTCCTAATCCCATAATGCTGAACCAATCACTACTTTGCTGCTATATACAGAGTTCCTAAATGTTTCCAAAAGTTACATTTAAGATTTTTTAAGACGACTTAGAATAAAATGTAATCGAGGCATGTGGAGCCTTCTGTGACTACAACTGCTGTGTGCACGTAACGTTAGTCAGGGATCAAGCTAATACCTGCTAGCTCTTTAGCTATCTAGCCCTATTTTATCTGGTTTTTAAATAAATGTGTTTTGTTAAAGTTTACAATCCTTTTCCTGTTTTCCTCAAATCTCCCTTTTATTGATGAAACTTCAGTATCTAGAGAAAAGAGCAACTCAGACAGTCAGACAGCCTCTTTAGCCGTTACCTCTGGGTAACCTCCCACGTCGTGCACATCGATCCCCAGCAGGTGTCCCAGGCCGTGGGGCATGAACACAGAACCCAGGTGGACCTTCAGCATGTCCTCAACGTTACCGTGCAGGATGCCGATCTTAACCAGTTCCTCCAGGTGAACCCTGTCAGCCAGGCGGTGCATGTCGGTCCATTTCACACCTTCAAAAGAAACATCTTTTTGTTATCAGGAAAGAGCCTGGAGTCTTTACAAAAATGAAACCATAATCTTTTATGTTTTATAGTATTTAATATGCATTTCCTTCTAAAACAAAACAGACCTCCTTATTAAGTTGCTCCTTCTCTAGTGGAAGCAGAGGTGAGGCAGTTTCAGGGTCTAGTTGTTGATTTCCAAAGCTGTTGTCACTGATATTTAGTGTAAACAGCTCTGTGCTGGATAAGGTTTCCTCCAGGGTCAGATTCATATCTCTCAGACTGTCTTGCCCCCCCCCCCCCCCCCCCCCCTCCAGGGTCCTGCCTGGTGAGTAAGTGCAGGACTGATTTTCTGTGGCCGTTAGCTGTGTGCACTAACAGGAATGATTCAACACTCCTCAGGAAGGAAAAAAGTCCAGAAAAAGTAAGAATCTTCCAAAACCGAGCAGCGGGCATAAAACAGCTGGTTTACATTAAGGAAGATGACAAACATGAATAAACTCCAACCTGCCGTATTTTTAAACTAAATGAGGAATAATAAATTAAAAAGGATGCTTTTCTGAGACACGCTCTCACTATGTATGCCCCAGTAATCACAGAAGGGATTATTTTCCTGACTAAAAAGACAGGTTTGAAAATTTGAAATATTTCATTTGTGTTGATAATTTCTTATGAAATAATGATTAACAATTGATAGGAAAAGGTTCCTTAAAGAAGATTTAATATAGAATTTTAACCAGAGGAAGCAACATCTCTGTTACTTGAGGAGCTGTAGATGGAGCAAAAGTTTTTTCCATATTGAAAGCAAAACATTTATAGACTTTTTTATATATTTGTATAATTTTTGTATAATTAGTGCTCTGAGTGTATTTTAGTCTATTCTAAGTGTTTTGTTGAGAGAGAAAAATCCCCTTTCCAATATTCCCAGAGTTATAGGTTAGATTAAACGTATGTATGGAAGCTGCGTGTGTCTATAAACAGATTCTCCACTTCAGCTACCCTTGCTTCATGGCATTCACATTTATTTTTCTTTGGCTCTTCAGTCATGTCTGTTGATGGAGTTTTTTTCCATTATGGACCTTCGTTGCATCATAATGTTGTTGTTGTTAGGGTCATTTTAGTTAAGGGCTCACCCGTGCCTCATGCTAACGCTCCTTTGCTCCACACATTACTTTGACCTCCGTCACCAAGGACCAGGAGTCAGTAGATAAGGTTTAGAAAAAAAAGAAAACATCCATCTGGCCGTGCACGCATGTACAAAGATGACTTTTTTCCAAACGTCCAACTGGCCGTGTACATGGACACCAATCAGAATGGCGATCACAAGAAAACATTTTCTTTCTTAATCAGAATGAAATCTATTTCTGATCGGATATGTTTTCATGAAACATTTTTGATCTGATCAGCCCTTTAATCAGATTGTGTCCATGTAAACGTAGCTAGAGCACCCGTTTTTAACTTTTATCTTTAATTAGCTTTTCATGACTGATTCTTACTGTTTATTGTTGTAGACAAAAATGTAAAGAATGAAGGAAGAAGTATGTTTGAACAGGATTTCAGATGTACTTTGTCTTCAGTATTTGGGAGGATGATAACCTGGTTTGAGGGCAGCCATGACGGCACATGAGGATTTCAGGACTGCCTCATAGATGGCCCGCTGGTCTGCAGTGAACTTCCCGTTGGCTGGGAATGAGCAGGTTATATCTGAGGAGTAGCAGTAGTACTCTCCACCCATGTCGAACAAACTACAGGGGAAAAGCAATGACACAGATCACTATTTAATAGTGATGCTAAATGCAGTTTTTCACAAAACTTCCAAAACAAACTGATTCATGGCTCTTAAAGTAAAAAAAACCCCCAAAACATTAGAAATCTGCTGACCACATGTCTCCATCTTCAATTGTCTTGTCATTTGGAGCTCCAGCGTGACCATAGTGGAGGACCGAGGAGTTATTCCCCCTGGTGGCAGAAAATGATAAGAGATTTAAAAACAAAACGCTCTGCTTTAACTCGTATCTTACTAGGTTGCAGAAAACAAACTCAATGTGGTAATAAAAGAATCTGAAGAGCCAAGGTTTCAGAGATGTGGACCTCCACATAGTCAAATTTAATTTTTGTCCACAAAAAAATTCAACCAGAGATCTTGAGCTCATGATGAGGATCTGATCTTAGCAGTAAAGCTGGAGACAAAACAGCAACTTTAAATGGACTAAAAGAAATACCTCATGATTAACCTCAAAGCTAATAACTTAGGTGTAAAATGATACAAACAAAAAAAATTCCTCAGATTTTATGAAAGTTTATCACTGATTGATTTGTAGGCTTTAAACTATAATTTTTTTTTTTTTATCAACTCTGGTTCAAAAACAGTTTGCTTGCCCTATAATGTGATAAAGGCTGCTCAAATTGAAGCAATACCATATTTACTATAGATTTTAAATATAGAGAACCTACAGTATATTCCTAAAGGCAAAGATTTATATAGCCTCACGTTCCACAGATGCAGGTGTAAGAGGTGTGACGCATCCCGCCTTTGGAGTAGCAGTAGTGCTGGAACAGACTAAAGAGAAACGACAAATTAGGAGTAAATAGAAGGTAAACCAGTTTACCACAGTCGTCTGCATGAATTAATTTAATTCTCATGAACTTAAATGTTTTTTTACAAATCTTGTTGGTGGGATTGTAGTGAAAGAGAAGAACTGTTGGCAAATATTTTTATTAGGGCTGCAACAACGAATAGATAAAATCGATAAAAATCGACTTTTAAAAGCGTTGGCAACGAATTTCATCATCGATTAATTGTGTCGGGCGATTAATGCGTCATCCGCCGCCGCCGTCATCACATCCACTTGACTGAAACGGCGGAAGCGACTTTGTCGCTATATTTAGTGACTTTTCAGACCCCTCCAGCGACTATTTTTCAAAAAAGCGACTAGCGACAAATCTGGCGACTTTTTACGGTGTCACTGGCGGCTTTTGGAGACTCTTACGTGAAAGCATGTATCGTTCCTACTCTTGTCCTCCAGGGGCAGCTGCTGCCGTGAGGCGCCCCCCCCATCCCAACCCCGTTCTCCCTCTCAGCGCTGCATTCAGAGCCGCAGGATGCTACCCTCAGCGTCCAGACTGCAAATGAAGTGCGCATGCGCCGGGATTGACGGCGCAAATTGATCACAATAATTAAAATAGCCTTTATAAATAAATTAACTTGCAAATTATGAGGGCAAGGCTTTTAAAGTTTAAATCTTCTGGCAAAGATAAAGTAAAGAAGATCCTGCAATTTATGGAAGTAAAGCAGAATAAAATCCAGCAGATCAGTAATATGTCAATTAATTATTTGCCACATTCCCATGTAAATATCTGTCTTTGGAGGATGTGTTTTTTAGCACCCCTAGTTCTCTCATTTTTATTCCAAATACAATTTATAATTTGAATCTCAGGGCTATTTTTATCTCTATGGTTCAGTATTTTCTCAAGTAGCAACTTTAACTGCTATACTTTCCTGTCTTAAAAGGCAGAACTCTTCTAGTCTAAAAAAACCTCATTTGTTGAAATGGGGGGGCCTATTGTTTGAACGCCTTAGGAGCTTTAAAAACAAAAAATTCTTTTTTGCGCTTTATGAAACAAAGTACCCTATATTTTGTGGATGTACAGCTACATTTCTCATGTAAGTTTGCATAGTTTTAACACAAACATTTATTTTTCATATTGCACCAGTACAGTTAATGAGCAACCTGTACTTGTGTGCTTGTTTGTTCTGTCTAAAATTTTTATTTTGGAATAAAGAGGTTAAAATAAAAAATATTTTTTGTCCGATTCATCGATTAATCGAGAAAATAATCGGCCGATTCATCGATTTTTAAAATAATCGTTAGTTGCAGCCCTAATTTTTATCCAAACAGAAAATACAACAGAGACAAACATGAACATAATCTAAAATTGTTACAGAACAAACAGCTCAGAAAATAAACCAGGAGGTGTGGTGCCTCCACATTAAGGGATAAACATTCACACTCACCTCTCCATTTCATATTCTTTCTTTCCAGGTCGGACATTTTTCATCACCTGAAGAAATATCATGCAGATAAAGATTATAATTTTTAAGCCTTTATTATTATTAACAAATAAATTTTATTGCATTATTGTTGCAAGCAAAGAAAATTTTGGTTAATTGAAATGTGAGAAAACACATTTTGTTAATTTAATATTTGAAAAGAATGCAATACAGAAATTCTAAAGTTTTAGACTTTATTTCTAGATTTATTTTTCTATTATTGTTTAACAATTATTTTTCATTTATTTCCTTTAAATTACTCGTTCCTAAGCAAATATAATTGTTTTTTTAAAATGTACCCTTCTCTTTTCATTTCCAAATTTCTTTTCCTTAAATTTAGTTTTGCAAATTGTTTTTTTTTCTCCAAT
Source organism: Cyprinodon tularosa (assembly GCF_016077235.1). Classification (NCBI taxonomy): domain Eukaryota; kingdom Metazoa; phylum Chordata; class Actinopteri; order Cyprinodontiformes; family Cyprinodontidae; genus Cyprinodon; species Cyprinodon tularosa. The sequence goes on along the minus strand of NW_024038652.1, from coordinate 1,177,467 downwards.
TTCCATTGAACAGATCTTATTCTCTTCACTTCTGGGCTTTTCTCTGGAGTGAGGAGCAAACATGCATTTCTATTGGTCTGTATGGAAGTTAGTAGCAACATTCTAATGGTCGAAGTGCGCAGCAAGAGCGAGTTGTTTGTTTTGGGTGAAGAGAAGGTGATCTGTAAAATGTAACTTAAAAAGAATGCAACTAACAAATCTCAATCTGAAAAAACAGATTTATAAATAAACACGGAGTCATCAGATTCCACTAGTAATTTTCTTTCCAACACATACATGACATACATCTCTGATGACAGTTGAATTCCTCTGTGAACCAATCAGATTAAGGTCTGACAGCGGTCACATTTATTTGGTGGTGTAAAAGAGCATGAAAAAAGATCAGGATTTAGAAAAACAAAAACCCTGAAACCCTGCTGTGTTAACGTAGACCTGTGCTATATTTCTGAGGATCCCAAACCTTTCAGCCTGTGACTAGGGGTGCACCGATTGCAGTTTTCCGGCCGATTTCCGATCACCGATCTTTAAAAAGTCTGACCTGCCGATTCCGATTTTTGGTTGATACCGATTTTTTATTTTTTTGCTATAACCAATGTTACAATCTTTTCTTGAAAAACATGCCCTTGAACAATAGCCTTGAACCATTATAAACTTGTTTTAACTGCCCCATGAGGTAGAGCCTTGACATAGACATTAATTAAATAATAAATATTAAATAAAACAAACTTAAGACTACAACATTGGTCTTTTGATTTTTTACATTTCAAAAAACAAAACTTCAACAAAAGATCAGAAAAAATATGGAGTAGCAACTGATTTTAAGACACTTGCGGAGGTAAATAGATCGGTGGTTAAGATCGGTTTCATATGTAAATATCGGCCGATCACCAATCACCCTAAATTAAGGAAATCGGGGCCGATCGATTGGCCGGCCGATTTATCGGTGCACCCCTACCTGTGACCTAAAATATAACAATGAAACAGACTCGAAAACTTTAAAACCTCACTTAACATTCCTTTATATATATTGAAGTAAATACATTTTTTAAAATAAATAACAATAGTTTGATTAATCACTTTCATTAATGGATTTGGAATTATTTACAGTATTTTCCAGATTATAGAGTTTACCTTACTATAAGCCGAACCTGAAAGTGCTTTTAGAAAAACTGGAAACGTACATATATAAGCCACACTGGGCTATAAGCCGATAATATCCACTGATCTATCCACCAAACCTGTGGGGGGAGCTCTACAAAATATGGAGGACTAACTCTGCCATATTCAGAAATAAGTGCTCAATAAATAAATAAGCATATAATTAATTGCCCACAAAAATACAATAAACAAATAAATGTAGGTAGAAATTAAATTATATAGTGAGACATAAATGTATACATCTATTTTAATAAGCTTCTTTATTTATTTGCCTTTGTAATAATTACCTTATTTATTTATTGTTTGTTATAATCTTCAACTTTATTTATCTATTACCTATTTTTTAAGTATTTATTTATGAGCATGTCATATTTTTGTCTTGTTTTATTCTTACTTTGTATTTTTTTTAATCTATTTCTTCAGTGCTATTTATTTCTGCCTGTCTTTAAATTTCTGTCTGCATTTCTGCCTCATTATGCAAATGAGGAGGGATGTGTCTTAGAGGCTGAACTTCTGCCCATTGGTTGGCGGCCATCTATTTACATCTATTCAATTCATAGTAATTTTATTATTTCATGGGACATTTACATTTATGCAATTCATTCTATATTTCTTCCCTATATATTTATCAGGAAAAACCGTCTTATGACCCTTTTAGTACCAATAAACTAAACGAGTCTTAAACTTCTGCACTGATTTTTGGATTAACCACTTCTTGATTTAAACTGCTTAAATTATTAAATTCCTTCTTTTTTAAAGCTACCTCTCATGATCCTTCTTAATAAAGGATTATATTACCATTTTGTGAGCTTCACTGGAAATCCTGTTGGTGTAGCGCAGGACCTCCAGCTCCATATCAGTCTTCAGCAAACGGCTGCAACAAAAACAATCGAGAGTAAAAGGATAATAAAAAAGATAGCAATTAAAACTTTACTAAGTAGACCTATATGCTGGTATGTCTGTTTTTTACCTTTTAATATACAATTGCTTATGACACACAGGTTTTCAACCTAAGCAACTTTCAAACTGAAACATGTTGGAAATTTAATAAGTTGTTGAAGAAGGTAAGAAAGTAACGCAAATTCTGAAAACAAACATAAGATATGTCAACATTTCAGGAGTATGTAAAACTTATTCTGGATTTGAGGGGAAAAGAAATGTGTTGGAGGTACTAAATTTAAATCAAATCTGTTAACTTCTGAAATTCAGATCATGAGTGTTTATGCTGGTGAAGATTTTCAGTCATCCAGGTCATAGAAACTCCAAAAAAGTAAAAAAAAAAAAAAAATTAACTGGACTTTGTTTCCAAGTTTGAAGACATCCAGGAATCTTTTTCCTGGTTAAACGTAAGCATGACTGGTTATGTTTAAAGGAAAGAAAAAAAAGAATATTCTAAAACATTTTGAGCAGTACTTAATGAATCTAAAAGATGCACAGCATGTGGACCATCTTCAGGAATTCATTTTATACCATTAGAGGTACTAAGTTTTAAAATTTTTCGAATACCGAACTAAAATTATGTCCAAATATTATTTTAAAACCAAATATAGATTGATTTTTTTTTAATACAAGATATACAGATTTAATGGGGTTTTAGTCAGGATGCAGGTTAAGATCCTCACTCCAACACATGGAAACTCCTGAAAAGTTTAAAAAAACAAACAAATTGACTTCATTAAAACATTTAACCTCTTTATTAGCTTTTTTTTTTAAGAACACAACTTTCAGCCACAAAAACTGAAGTCCAGTTGATAAAATACTTTATAGGTAACAGGATAAAAAGCTTTATTTCCATCAATTGGGACCTAAATGTTATAGCAAGGGTGGATTTGTATTTAGTTATGTACACTCACCGGCCACTTTATTAGGTACCCCATGCTAGTAACGGGTTGGACCCCCTTTTGCCTTCAGAACTGCCTCAATTCTTCGTGGCATAGATTCAACAAGGTGCTGGAAGCATTCCTCAGGGAGTTTGGTCCATATTGACATGATGGCATCACACAGTTGCCGCAGATTTGTCGGCTGCACATCCATGATGCGAATCTCCCGTTCCACCACATCCCAAAGATGCTCTATTGGATTGAGATCTGGTGACTGTGGAGGCCATTTGAGTACAGTGAACTCATTGTCATGTTCAAGAAACCAGTCTGAGATGATTCCAGCTTTATGACATGGCGCATTATCCTGCTGAAAGTAGCCATCAGAAGTTGGGTACATTGTGGTCATAAAGGGATGGACATGGTCAGCAACAATACTCAGGTAGGCTGTGGCGTTGCAACGATGCTCAATTGGTACCAAGGGGCCCAAAGAGTGCCAAGAAAATATTCCCCACACCATGACACCACCACCACCAGCCTGAACCGTTGATGCAAGACAGGATGGATCCATGCTTTCATGTTGTAGACGCCAAATTCTGACCCTACCATCCGAATGTCGCAGCAGAAATCAAGACTCATCAGACCAGGCAACGTTTTTCCAATCTTCTATTGTCCAATTTCCATGAGCTTGTGCAAATTGTAGCCTCAGTTTCCTGTTCTTAGCTGAAAGGAGTGGCACCCGGTGTGGTCTTCTGCTGCTGTAGCCCATCTGCCTCAAAGTTCCACGTACTGTGCGTTCAGAGATGCTCTTCTGCCCACCTTGGTTGTAACGGGTGGTTATTTGAGTCACTGTTGCCCTTCTATCAGCTCCAACCAGTCTGGCCATTCTCCTCTGACCTCTGGCATCAACGAGGCATTTCCGCCCACAGAACTGCCGCTCACTGGATGTTTTTTCTTTTTCTTACCATTCTCTGTAAACCCTAGAGATGGTTGTGCGTGAAAATCCCAGTAGATCAGCAGTTTCTGAAATACTCAGACCAGCCCTTCTGGCACCAACAATCATGCCACGTTCAAAGTCACTCAAATCACCTTTCTTCCCCATACTGATGCTCGCTTTGAACTGCAGGAGATTGTCTTGACCATGTCTACATGCCTAAATGCACTGAGTTGCCGCCATGTGATTGGCTGCTTAGAAATTAAGTGTTAACGAGCAGTTGGACATGTGTACCTAATAAAGTGGCCGGTGAGTGTATTAAGCTGCTTTGTTAGTTTGCTGTTAGCAGGAAGGTCCTGGGTTCAAATTCCAGTCTGCATGGAGTTTTCATGTTCTCCCCTATGCCCAAAAATATTAATGTTACATTCTTGCTCTGTATATAAGGAGGTAAATATGCCCCCTTAAATTACCATTAGGTGCGAGGGTGTGCTTATGCAGGCATGCATAATAAGTAGGTATAGAGAAGGAAAGGATGGGTTATTTTTCAAATTTAATGAGTACCCTCTAAAATTAAAATAAACTTTATTTTCTCATTTATTTGAAGCATTGCTATGGATACATTTCAAAAATAAAGGTTATGCAATGGTAACCAGTAGAAACACCGACGGCTATTTAAAAAAAACACAAGATAAAATAGGAAACCAATTAAAAGAGATCTTTGTTGCTTTCAGCAAAAGGAGGGAGGCAAAGGGTTAAATCAAGCTCTGCGCTCCAAGAGGTGTGACTGAACAACACTCTTCCTCATTTCTGAAAGCATCAATTCATCTGGAGGGTTCAAACTCTAACAACAAAGACAACCAGGAAAGCACGTAGTTCATTCTGTCCATGCAGAGGGATTTCTGCCTCAGACAGGAGAAAAACAGAAGTAGAAAACCACCACCCTGATTAAAAGCGCAAATACATTTCCCCAGGACGTGTTGACTGTTGAAAAATTCTGCTGAAGAAACATTTTGGAGCCTCTGAGGCAAATTTTCTCAGCCATAATGGATAAAATGCAGTTCAACAAACTCACCATTCCACAATGACTGGGTGTAAAATCTTGTTGTCTACTTGGAATCTGAAAAAAAGAAGGAGAAAGGCCAAAATAAACAAAATGGAAGGTAATGATCTATAAGCGGTTCATAAAACATATCTATGAAAAGATACAGAACATAAATATGAGCAGGCAGATTAAGAATAAAGAACAACACCACATTTCTCTAAAAAAAACAGTAAAGCCTAATTATAGTTATCAAAATACATTTCGGAAAAAAATCACCAATACTCAGAAAAGGGGGGGGGAATAAATTGAGGCAAATTTAACATACCCAGTGATTCCATCAAAGGAGGCTTCACGGCAGGTGTTTCCACTATCGGTGTTCTGTCCACGCTTAAAATGAAAACAAAGGGATCAGATTTCAAACTCTACCAGAGAACATATGGTAGGGATATAAAACTAACAGCTCAGTGGGTATGTATGGAGGATAGGAAGAAGGAATAAGCCTGTCAAGACATTTGAAAATAAAAAAAAAGTAATCCTCCTGAAATTGTTTTAGATATCTACAAAGGCTTGAAAGCATTGATTTTAGTTAACTATGTTTAATTCAATGCCTGAATAAACCTTTAAATTCAGTCTCTTGTGCAGACATAAATTTGATGCACCAATAGTATCCTTAGTGTTTGTCCAGTAGTGGTTTCCAAGCTTTAAAACCATCTCAGGAGAACTCATGTTGGTATAGGAGATACATTTTCAGCGCTAATGTTTGCATCCACATCTGCAGTGAGTCCATATCGACCAGAGGAGGAGCTTCAGAGCAAACACAGTAAGTAAAAATGTGAATAATTAATTACAGATCCGGTAATTAACTGGATTGAAATTTTAATCATGTCCCAGCACAAATATTGAGACAATCTATTGTACAACATGTGATCGAATGCACCAGAAAAGCCCAGCTCCTGTATAATCTACTCACTTTGTATCATATCGGCAGATACATGCCTGCACTCCCTGGTTCATCAATGCATTCAGCAGCCATGTCTTGTTATCAGATTTTTACGACGGAGTATTAGGGAAAGGGTAGAGATATTTTTTCATAGTCATAAAATTCTGAGAATAAAGTCGCAACGAGAATAGTCATAAAATAAGAGAATAAAGTTGTAAAATTATGAGAATAAAGTCGTAAAATTAGGAGAATAAAGTCGCAATGTTACGAGAAAAAAAAATGGCAAAATATTAAGAGAGCCTAGTCCTGAAATTACGAGAAACAAGTTGTATTTTATGTCTACTCCTACAAGAAGCACTTTCTTCCCTTAAATGAAGAATTTCGCGCATTATGTGAAATTATACTTTGACTCTGGCTCTTGACAAATCAGGAAAACTTTCAGCACCAGCATCAAATGGGCAGCAGGTCAAAGTGGACTCAGGCTGCTGATTGGTGGAGCTGGTTGGCCGCCATCTGCTGGTCGGAGCTTGAAGCTTTCTTTCTGAAACGGTTTGTGGTATGATGACTTAATTCTCGTAATATTACGTCTTTATTCTCATAATGTTATGACTTTATTCTCGAAATAGAAGGAAAAAAAAATCTCTAGCCTGGCCCTAATACTCTGTCGTAGATTTTCCTTCAGTTCCAGAGATATTTAGATTTAGCTTTATTACAGGTGAGTAGATCAGCTAAGAGCAAGCTATATACTTCATTGCTGTTGAAATATGTGGGATAACTAAAACTTCTGGTCCACTCTATAATAATTTCTTCTTTATAGCTGCAATGAAAAATCCTTAATGCTTTCAGATTATGTTTATTGATAGCTGAATGACCTCTCTGTTTAATTTCTATTTCACTTTTATAAGTTGAGCTACAGAAAGATTCAATAACTGTTTAGTATCCAATACAAAAAGTCATCATCAGAAGTAATTCTGCTGATTAAATGATAGTTACCAGAGTCAGGAGAAATGATGGCTTCATGGTGGAGAGGACATCAGCAATCTACAGGAAATAATTAAAAGAGTCAGACTTCAAGCAGAGCTTCAAAAAGGGCCAGAATCAGTCATCATAATGAAAGGTCACTCTGACACTGTGACCTTTCCAGTAATAAGCAGCACAATTGATGACAAGAGTCTGCCTCATGCAGCATAAACATCAAAAAATCCATCCGTGTTTCAACGCTTAAACATCTCAGGAAGTAATGTTGACTTTGCTAAGATTAGGTATATTGGCTGGTTTGATAAACAATGTCTTAATTATAACCAAAAATGCTTAAATGCAATGAAGTATGTTTAAATATCAACACCTGGGCAGATTAAGGATCTCATTAGCAATATGCCCAAGGATTGCAAGAAATCACGATATGTTCCCATATTCATCATCTTCTTGTATCCCTAATCTGTTTTTGTAGTTCTTGAGCATTCTGGAATTTGAGTGAAAAGTTTTGCTGCAGAGCTCTAATATAGAAAAAAAAAAATCTCATAATATCTAAACTTTTGTTTTAATCTTAATTATTGTAACTGATTTCTTCAGTTTTCTCATTTCAAACTTGCGTTGACCAAAAATCAGCAATTAATCTTCTGGGAATAAAGACAAAAAGCAACTATAAAATAATAAGAACTATGAATTTACAATGAAACACACAACAACACTGTTTAAATTCAACGACTCAAATCACAAATCCAAAATTCAACATAAATTCAAGCTACTTCTTTATTTCATAGATATGCTTTCGGCTCATTGTCAATAATTGTTGCCAAGGATTCAAGTGATACAAATTCCAAATATGCCAAAGACGGGCATGCAGAGGTAAACCAAAAAAAAAAAAAAGCAGAAGAAATATCAGATCTAGAGCTGGAACAAGATCAGCATGTCATCCCAACAGCAATAAAATAAAATAATTCCATCTAATATCAATTAGGGCTGCAACTAATGATTGTTTTGCATATCATTTATCCATCCATCCATTCTCTGTCACGCTTATCCCAAGCGGGGTCGCGAGGAATCTGGTGCCTATCTCCAGCTGTCTACTTGGGAGAGGCGGGGTACACGCTAGACAGGTCGCCAGCCCATCGCAGGGCAACACAGAGAGAAACAGGACAAACAACCATTCATGCACACACTCACACCTAAGGAGAATTTAGAGAAGCCAATTAATCTAACAGTCATGTTTTTGGACTGTGGAAAGAAGCCGGAGTACCCGGAGAGAACCCACGCATGCAAAGGGAGAACATGCAAACTCCTTTGCAGAAAGACCCCAGGCCGGGATTTGAACCCAGGACCTTCTTGCTGCAAGGCAACAGTGCTACCAACTTTCCTTAAAGAAGACTTGGAGCTGATGTGTGGTATATTTTTCAGAGTTTTTGCTAAATAATTTTTATTTCCTAAACAATCCATGGCAGCCTGTTGATGCTGGGGTGTTATTTACTTAAAGCTCTGCATCTTTTCAACAACAATGTGACAAAAGGGAGATAAGCAGAGAGAGGGATATCTCTCCCTCTGATTTTATCTCTGAATCATTAAAAGTTTGCTGACTCTACGGGAACAAAGCTGGCCCTGCGAATCATTTAAGAATGAAGAAACTACTGTCAACTTTGCTCTTTAAGTCCATAAACTTGCAGAGCTAATTATTAGCTTGCAGTCTACCACAGGTTGTCTCAATTTTTGCCCATCTCAGCAACTTAGAACACGTACCGTTGGTGTAACAGATTACAGAGAAATGAAGATGAGAAGTGGTTCTATATGAAGCAAACATTAAGAATAAAGAGTAATAATATGTCCTGATGTGAAAAAAGTTAGTTCAGCAGCCGTGTGTTGCAAACTCTGCAACCTATCATTCCTCTTGCTGCTATGGAAAGAAAGGAGCTCTAAATTTGATCACATTTATTTTGCAGGGAAGGCTGCTGGTTCAACTCTCATACATTCCAAATGTTTCTACTTTCAACCCTTCTTTTACAAAAGATAAAATCCAAGATGAAGGGAGGAGGTTATTGCTAAAAGTTTGCAATAAATTTGGTTCCAGACTTTTTTAATTATTTTTTTTTTCTAATTTATAAAACAATTTACAGATTTTCATTTTCAAAATATTGTTTTTAACATTTTATTAAACAATTGAGGGGATGAGTTTACATGCTTAAAGTGGTTTTAGATTCAGACAAATACAAAACTGACCAGAAAACCATCTTATGCGGGAGCTGAGATGTAGAAAAATTACAAATACAAGCTAATTAGTCATGCAGTAAAGAGTAAAAATATAACTAAATTAAAAACTCTTAGCTTCTTCAGAAATGGAAATTTTAAAAGATTTTATCATTATAATTAATGTACTAGGTAAAAGGGCTTACCTAAAGCTTACATTAGCATCTCCAAAGGTTCCTTGAATAACACCTTAGTTTACAACACATCTTAACAAGCCAAATATTGTCTTTATTTTTATTATTACATAAAAATAGTTTTATTATTACATGAAAATAAAAAAGACTGACCATAACAGCTTTATTTTTTCATATATACATGCATATGACTCCAATGATCATATACAGACATGAGTGTTTTTCTACATGATTCTCTATGGTTTATTTCTTTATCCTTTATAACCAACATGATGTCAGCTCACCTGCAGTATTATTTTTTGGGATTCGCATAATTTGCCATATGATAATAAACAAATATCAGGGTAATCAGATAGCAGGGCACAACATCTGTTTCTGACTAGATTTGCAGATAAAACTATTATAGTCACCATTAAAACATCATACTGTGGTTCTAAAATGATAAAAAATTCCATTACAGTGCAGAAAAGGTCACATTAGAGCAGCTGGAAAGGTAACATATACTTACATCAGAGGTGTACTGCACCTCATCAACAGCATACTTCTGCCTGAAGTGCTCTTTAGGGAAGATCCTGGTCAAAGATACAGACAAAATGACCGAGAGAAGAGGGCAGACTATTGATCAAGTTTCAAATTTAATTAACAAAATGTTACAATGCAGTTGGGTATGCAGAGCAAGTTGTTGAGTCTTTGTTTTTTTAAGGCACATAATCATGTTATATGTAAACACCAGTAACTAATTCTGGTTGCAGTTTTTTTCTTACAGGGTTCCTACAGCATAAGGCAAGTTAAATTCAAGACTTTTTAAGACTTTTTAATGCCACTTGAAATAAAAATTTAAGACCAAATTCACAAGAAACACAAGAAAAACCCGCTTGCGACAATTTAACTCAAAGGTTTATTTTAAAATAAACCACTGCACTAATGTTTCAAATTCTGAAAAGCTTTTAGCAGGGAACAAAACAAATCAGTTGTAAAGCCCCAACATAACCAGTGCTAAGTCTTTTTTGCAGCTATTTTTCTTTGTATGGTTTTCTTAGTATGTTTGATTTGGTGATAAGTGGAGGCGTTGCAGAGACAAGGGTGGAACTAAACTGAGAAATACCGGCTGTTTCTCTCTAACTCCATTTTGACGCTTTGTGTTTCGTGCTTCACATGGGCGACTCCACTGCCTTAATTCCCATCGTTCTGAGCTTGAATCACTTCTTGCACTAAATCCACTGAGCCTCATGTATGTTCCCTGGTTTTAGCCATGGAGAAAACTCTTGGCTGGAGACAATTTTGGTTACATTTACACTTGGTCATATTTTCCAGACAAAAAGTTAATGGCGCATCTCCCAAATGTCCCGGCCGCAACAACGCTTTATTGGTTCCGCTATCGGGACGGAACCAATAATGGCGCCCCATAATTTTTTTTTAATATAAAGAAAAAAAAATTTGTCAATTTTAACGTTTTATTTAGATTACAAAAATAAATCGTAATAAAAACAATTCTATTTATGATGTTTTAAAAATTAAGACCTACGAAAGACTAATTTAAGACATTTTAATACCAATTAAGGCCTTAGTTTTATTTTGAAGAATTCAATGCCTTTTAAGATTTTTTAAGAACCCGCGGGAACCCTGTCTTAGAGATTACCACATCCCACTGGTACATTATTTGTTAGTTTTGTGTTTTACAGTTTTGCTCAGTTTGTTAGTAATTAAAGCCCTTTGTGTACAGTATATTCATAATAACACCACATGACTGGAGGGAAGTAAAACAGATGCATCAATTGTAACCGTCAAGCTTTATGGTAATTCTGTGGTACTGTCAGCAGATGGCGCCACATCCATTTATGTCTGCCCATTGCACCTGGTGCTGAAATTCTATTTAGCCTCAAAAAGGACAGGGTCTAAACACCAAAAGGACAAACAGTTGGTGTATCCAACCTTATTTTAACACAGTCAAATGTTATTTGTTCTTTTCTGTAAAGGCATAAAACACGATTGTTACCCTTTAAACTCAGGTGATCTAACTGTTGCAACTTTCACTGCATTTTGGCTGTGTAGAAATTTTACCAACACGACCTCACGTGAAATATCTCTTCTTTCGAAATGTATTAAATATTCCTATTTATAAGTTCCTATTTTTACAGTGTTACAGTTGTTGTTGCTGATCGAACTATGAAGGATCTGTGGCCCGAAATGCTCCCCAGATTGACTAAAACAGTGCTGCCTAGAAGGAAATTAGAATAAAAAAGGGGGAAAAAAACATTTTGAAGTGGAGAACATGATTGCTAAATTCCTAACTGAAGGCCTTTCCCTTGCTGCTGTCGGTGTTGGCAGCGTACAAAGCCTTTTGAGGATTAGTAGGACTTACTCTCCCATCCAAGTAGCATAGCTTTCAGGCAGTTTAGGAACAAAAAGAATGGATTTCCCCGTGTCCACATCTATGGCTCCAAAACAGTCAGCCTCTGTCACTCCAAAGGCCCAGTGGAAGAAAGACTCCTGAAAGAAAAAAAATGATTAAAGGAAACAAACTAAAACACATCTAGAGTGATTTCTATAGAGAATTACATGGAGGGCTTCATATTTGATTAGGTAGAGCTAAACTTAAACGTATTGTTCTCTCGGATCCGTTACCGTTGATTTTTCACAAGGGGCACAGAAAGCAAAACTAAAAAGTGAAATTATTTAAAAGAGTCTGGTTATGGATTATAAAATGCAAAAACAAAGCAAATAGAAAACCCACCTGCCTGAAGAGGACATCAGTGTCTGTGCAGTATCTCTGGGTTTGCTCTCCCCCTTGCAGCAACACCACTGACTTTGGTACCAAACCGTCTTTACCTTTCAACCCCTGGCACAATCTTCTGCGATTCTCAGCAAAAAGGGCAGCAGACACCCTCAGGGTGTCATTACCCAGCCAGTAGACGGGTCTGAAAGGACAGGAGGATATGAGGTCAGGCTGGATGGATGCACACTCCATTCATTTGAGACTAGTTCTACCTGCACAGTTCTACAAATTATTCAGAACGTGAAAGGTGATTTAATAATCCAATCTGTTGTTGTGAATACTCTAAAGAAGGCCTGTGGTACAGGGATTTAAAAGGCAGACACTAAGCATCACTTTCATTTTTATTTAATATTTAAGAACAAATTTGAGAAAAGTTTGGTCATTAAATTTGTTGTTACTAAACAATAAGATTATATTGTCAAACCCTATTACCGGTAGGTTCAATCAAAGCTTGAATAATTTTATTCATTTGTTTGTTTATTTTTTTCCCTGTGTACTAGTAGGAAAAAATATCCTTAAAAATTGTAAGCATTTTAAAGATCTTAAACTCTATGCTGTTTTTTTTTTTTTTTTAAGACGGTTAAAATATGAAAATAAGCTTTATACACATTATTTACATGGTTGATATTTCAAATCTCTACACACCAATAGAAAATGCAACACAAGTTGAACACAACACTTAAATTCAGATCACACTGAAAACCAGTTAAACCTTCTAGACTGCCACAACTGGTTAACAAATTGACCAATGAGGAAGCTTGTTACATCTAAGAAGCAACTGCGATTGGTTTATCTGGTTTTTATTGTGCTCAGGGACCAGAAGGGTCACAGAAACGGTAAATGGAGCGGGAAAAGCAAAACAGGATTAAAATTTGTACGTTGAAAAAGACAAAGAAAATTGAATAATGAATAACCTTTCTAAAAATGTTATTACAGGGCTGTATGCTTGGCTTATTTTACCAGGAGCATTAGAGGACCCAAATGAAAAAAATGTAGGAGCACAAAAACAATATTAGGGGTACTATGGATTTTCTTAAATACCACCTTTTTAAAAAAGATTAAAATTAAACTGGCTGTAGCTTTTAATCACTTCTGGGTGCAGGGAATATATTGGCTTTTAACGTGCTTACAAAATGACGTCCAGACTGGGAGATAAGTTGTGGGCGTTTCCCATTTATTGAAGTCAGTTTGTAAATAAAAAAAAAAAAACAATCCAAGGGGCGGTCTTTTAAAAGTGAGTTGGACAGGTAATTATGGAAAGTGTGGATATGACAGAATTTAACCAGTGGACGCAGGCCAAAGGAAGAGGTATAAAAAACGTATGACCTCCCGTCGCCCGAACCTTTTCTGCCCTCTCACCTTTATAGCTTTCCCGTCCACACACCACCAACCTAAACAAAACAACAGCGCCCAAACCAAATAAACCAGAAACAAACCATACCTAAACACCAACATCTATTAATGGGTAATATTCAATGTTTCGTGAGGCTGTCTTTTCTAAAATGGGTCACAAACAGCGATTTAGGTGCCTTCATCTGCCCATTGGAATATAAGGTTTGCTTCAAACTCAAGCGAAGGAAAAATTTGGATCCAATCGGATTTAAACGTGTAAACCTTGTTAGCATTGTGGCAAAAAATCATCAAAACACAAAAATTCTGGAGCCATCTCCCGTTTGCTGACATTTCTGATTAAAAACCAAAATAAAGATCTGTATCTTTATCTAAATCATAATTTATGCAGGTTTTACCTCAAACTTTGTCATATGGCATTTACAGGTATTTATCTGTAAGACCAGTCAGAATAATTTCACTATATTAATTTGAATTTTCTCAAAATCTGTTTTCCTCTTATAAATAACAAGCATATCAGAAAAATTGATGTAAAAAAAGATCATGTTTAGGTTTTATAGGTACAAGACTCATGTTTTCAGGGTTACACCTTAGTCACCCTGAGCTGACAGTGCAGGACTGCGGGGCTAGGTTGTCCCAATTCACAGAAGATCACTTCTGGTCTTCCTTGTTTTTGAGGTCTTTGAAGGATCCGGCCAACATGGCAGGTTTTTCTCAGGGATTTTTATGAAGCAAGCAAGTCATTTGACACCAGTCAGTGAGCTGTTCCCACTAAATCCAAACTGTTCCTGGTTTTTAAGCCAGTGTAATATGGAGGACCAACTCTGCCATATATAGAGATAAATACATAAATAAATTAATGCTGATTAAATAAATAAGCATACAATTAATTGCCCCCCAAAATACAATAAACAAATAAATGTATGTAGAAATTAAATTATACAGTGAGACGTAAATGTATACATCTCTTTTAATTAGCTTTATTTATTTGCCTTCGTAACAGTTACCTTATTTATTTATTTATTGTCCGTTATAATCTTCAACTTTATTTATTTATTACTTATTTTTTAAGTATTTATTTATGTGCATGATATAATTTTTTTGTCTGTTTTATTTTTTCTTTTGTATTTTTTTACCCTCTTTATTTCTTCAACGCTATTTATTTCTGCCTGTCGTTTTTACATTTCTGCCTAATTATGCAAATGTGGAGGTATATGTCTTATTTATTTCTGTATTTATTTTTAGATATGGCAGAGTAGGTCCTCCATAGTGTATAAGGGGTATTACAAAGGTGTTTATAATCAGTTGAATTAATTTTGGTAAGAAATAGCATTTGGGAATACATTTTCAAATTACAGTATTTAATGGATTAATAAATATAATTTACAATTTCCCCTTCAATAATTCAACTTAAAATGTGCAATTGTATTTTTATTTTTTTGCCTGATTTAAATGTTTTTAAAACGGCTGGTTTTCTTTTCTGACTCTCCAGGTCCTCATACACCTCTGGCTGAAAATGATTTGAGGAAAAGCCAATAAAAACTGTTCTGTTCAGAAAAAAAAGAGAGAGTTTAGCCAAAATATGCTGACAGGCAACTTTGTCAGTGAAAGGTCTTAGGACATATATCTGATAAGATAAAGCAAACTATCTATAACACCTGGAGCAGAGGTTAATCCATAATCTCAGTTTAATCTTAAACTCAGCGACATCTTGTAACAAAACTGATTTAAACTCTTTCCAGTTTTCCTGAATACCTTCCGTCTCATCATGTGATTTAGATAGCCAGCAAATACTAACTTTAAATTTACTAACATTTAAATAAATATGGTTTCAATTTGCAAAAATACATCAAAACGTGTTTTATTCTAAATTATTTCAAGTGAAAGTGTCTTCAAATCTATGCATTTTACTTACGCCAAATATCCCTTCAAAATTATGTTAAATATGGATTTAAAATGTATCCAGGGAAAGGGGGAACAATAAAAACTTTAGGGTTTATTATCATTTTAAAGATATACGGAAAAAAGCTGAATAATTTAGATTCAGCATGAAAAGCAACAGCTCCCCCCACGCGGCGGATCAAAGCAGTTAAAAATGGCTGCACAATAAAAACGGATGTATTGTAGTGAATTAACGCGGGAATGAACAGAGTTACATAAAATAATCTTAAATCTTAAACTCACTGAGCAGCTGAAGCCATGATGACGGGTCCTCGGTCCAGAGTGTCACGTGGAGACAGCTGGGTCACGTGAGGTCTGAAAAGTGACAAAACATCAGCTGACAGGAAATTGTGTTGCATTCAAGATTTCAGGAAATTCCTCTATCCACAAAGAAATGAGTAATTAGAAACATAAATAATATGATTCAGAGTGGATGTCTACACTGTGTAGCCGAGAGGTTGCTTTCATTCAGCTGTTTGACGATTACTAAGAGTTTTACACCTCGTTTTTACGTCAGTGTTGCAGTATGTAGCGCATTTTGCAATATTGCAAGTGCGCAAATGCAACTTATTTTTCTTTTTGTCACGTGTTCAATGAAGAGGTAAAAGCTGTTCGAAGCTCAGGAAATATATATTTTTGATGTGAAAGCAAAACACGTATACGGAAGAGGATTATGGCCACTGAAAAAATAAAGTTTTTATTTCAGTTTAATATGGGGGGAAAAGTAAGAATTCTGAGAAAAAAAACAGAATTTTGACTTTTTTCCCATATTAAAACGAAATAAAATTTAAAAATCAGTCAACTTTTTTTCAGTGGCCATAATCCTTTTTCTGTACACGCGTGAAATCAGTTGTTTATATTTTCTTATCCTAAAAATGTATCTTAAATGAGCAAGCTTGCATAACTAGGTGCAATACCTTAAAATATCAGGACACACAACAAAGTCGCACAGCTTGAACAGGAAAAAAAATTTGAAACCAACTGTTTTGTAGCTTAGAGGTTTTTGTGTTTTCACTACTTCAATATTCTACGTTTATGGAAAAAAAAAAAAAAAAAAACATTCCTTCAGGGTAAATAAAAAAAATTGAAGTCCAAGCTAACAACATGTATTAAGCAAGCAAAACATTTAAGAAGTCTAATTTACTTAAAGCTACAGTGTGTAACTTTTAGCGACATCTAGCGGTCAGACTGCAGACTGCAGCAACATGAACATCCCCCCCCCCCACCGCTTCTCCCCCCCAACAGTACGGCGAGCGTTACGGGACAAAATGTCTTCCACGACATCCGCATCACCTACCTTCTCAAGTGATTAGGTTTGTTTACATAGATAATTTTACAGATAGTATTTCATTAGTCTGTGTAGGGTATAGATTTCATGTAGACTTAAGATAATAAATATACCCGTTATTTTTTCTACATCGTTGTGACGTTTTGGCGATCTCGCAATCACTAGTTTGTTGGCTCTGCACTGCCGTAGCGCAAAGATGTCTGCCTCCATGGCTGCGAGACCCGCTCCTATGTAATTATAAATAACGAGTTCTAAGGCAACGCAAATATTAAGGTTAAGAGGCTGAGCTCGTAGATGATGATAAATAACATAGTTATGTATAATATATTACATGTCTGACTGTATATCCCTGTAATTATTACACACTGTAGCTTTAACAAGGAGATTTAAAAACACACTTCTTAAAAAATGTATTGTTTTTAGCCTGTTTGTTATTAACAAAACAAACACACAAATCTTTTTTTTTAATCTTATTTTAATTAAGACTTCTTTTTTACCACAGACTAAATGTTCACAAATTCAGCAAAGTTCCTGACTGCACAATGCTGCACGCTGTCCCAGTTTACTGCAGTCACAGTAAAAACAGCAGGGGGAGATGCAGCTCCCCTTTTAAAAAACACTGACAGTTTGAAAAAATAATTATTATAGATGTTTGCAAACAAATGAAGCAGAAACTCTAAAATGATTTATCATAAACAACAACATCCAACTGCAGACAAATGTCAGCAGGACTAGCATACCCACAGAGACAAATCTCAGATAAAAGTTTATGTGATAACAAGATATTAACAGCCCCGCATGTCCCATGAAACACATATTTATTAAGCTTTAAAACATTTGGAAATTTGCAAGATAAAATCTATTTAACCTGCCAGGGGTTGTTTTTACAAAACCAGCTTCCCTTCACAAGCAAAGAGAGCAGACAACCATTGTATGCTTTTTCCTTCTCATTTAGCAGTTCCATACAAATCTTAACTGTCTCTTTATAAAAGTGTGATGGACTTGGTGGTAGGAATTTAGGAAGATTCAGACTTTTAAATCTAATCTACCAAAACAAAATCGGTTTAAATACGTTCTAATTTCACCTTTAATTAGAGACGAGATGTATGTAATATAATCTCAATATGAACAAAGCTCTTCTGTCTCAGAGGTGTTTTATTACTGAAGGGACTGAATCACTAATACCGCTTTCCCACTGGCCCATTTAAACCTGGGAACAATCCGCTCAAAGTGGCAGTGGTAACAGCTCAATGACCCCACGTTGACCTGGGTCAAATTACTTGGCAAGCGACCCGGGTTACATCTGCCTTCAAACGCCTTGGGTGTGATCGGCATACAGTGGGAACAACAGACCCAGATCCACCCGCTAATTTGCGTGATACTATTGAGCACAATGTAAGGTCAACACACCACGCTGCATCTGATTGAAACAGCAAAAACAACTGTGGTTACATTGGATACAAATTTTACAGTGCTGGTGAGAGAGATTCGGATAGACAAAAGAATGAAATGATAAAGCACACAATGACTATGTGCTGGCTCCCTTCCATGTTGCTCTCCATTGTTTACCTTCCTGATTTCTGTCGTACTGTTAACATCATCAATGCTAACCCTGCATGGAAATGTCAGACACGCAAAGGTGGGGAGACAGTTAGGGATTAGACCTAGCTTTTTTTTTTAATGAGAAGGGAGCCAAATGCTGATTGTTAGCGGGTTGATGTGTTATCAAAAACACGCATTAACCTGCTAATTTCAGAGGATAGGAGGGTTGAGGCAAAGCACACCAGAAAGATAATGGATAAAGTATCAGCATAGATTATAAAGCAAAATCTGAGGCTTAAAGATGTCACAGATCACTGTTAAATACTCTGAAGGAAGAATGGAACAAAAATTGTCAAATAGAAAGCCTTAAGAAGTCTTTTTTAGTCTGCAATAAACCACATTATGACAAGCAAAAAAACAAATTGTAAAACGGTGATGAGGTCAGATGGGGCGAGAAATAGCCTTTGGTCAGCAGGCAAAAGCTCTGGGTGGAAAAAAATACTGCCAGTCAGGAAACATGAAACAGGAGAAAGCATCATGCTATGGGGACTTCTTCCTCAGCATGGATGGGTAAACTGGACAGTGGGGAAGACTTTGTAGGTTTATCACACAAAATCCAGACAAAAAAACTTGAAAGTATTGTTTTCATGTGATAAGAGGAATACATTCATTGGATATTAACTCTAAAAGCCTGATTTTTATAAGGTTTGCATGTCTTAAAAAAAGTGCAAAATCATTTGTGCACTCTGAGCAGATCTTCAAAGCTGGTGCAAAGGGATTTGTATTTGCATTTCAGAAGACAGCGTGTGAAAAACTTTTTTGTTATTGCTCATGTCCCTTGATCAATATGAAAACGACCACACTGCACAAATTCATGGATGAAGGATATGCAAATGTGAACAGTAACCAATTGTAAAGGAATTTTCCAAAACGGAAACTCAGTTTTCGGTGTTTTCTTTTTTTTTTAACTTCTGAAATTTAGATCAATCTGACATGCAAAAAACTCTTAAGTCCTTGTTGCCACAAGAAGGCATTGGTATGATGCCAGAGAACTGAGAGACATTTTGTTTGCACCTAAACACATTTTGATCATCATAAATTGTCATGGTCTTGGCGCTGATGGTTGGCATTTCCATTTGCTCCTGCTCACCTGTCCCATTGGCACTGCGGCTGATTAACGCCAATCGTTTCCACCTGGTTTCTCAGCTATTTATGTTGTATGCCTGCCTTCCATCAGTGCCAGATTATTCTAGCTGTTTTGGCGAGAGTAACTCACGCTTTAGTCTTTCGATTATCCCTCATGGACTCCATGCCAGCTCCCCTGCACCCTGAAGCTCTGAAGTTTGGTTGTGGTTTTTGGAACCAAATGCAGAGGCTGAGAGGCAGGGGTGAGTTCTTGCAGTTTTTAAAGAATCCACACAGGTAAAAGAGGCGGGAATCCAAAAAAAAACAACATGAAAAATGTAAAACAAACCAGAACCATGGAGACATCATGGAAAACAATCACTAGGAGCAAGGGTAAGATAGGAAAAGACGAGGTAAGATGAAGTAAGACGAGAAACCAGCCCTGATGAATTGCACAAGAAGAGTATTTATGGTAGACTGAACAAAGAGAGGACTAACGAGCAGATTGGGAGCAGGTGTGAAGAGAGCAGTCTGGGAAGGCACTAGGGAAAAGAAGACCAACAACAGAGGGCAACAAATAAAAACCTAAGAGCTCAAATATATCTACAAAATACAACAAAATAAGAATTAAACCAATAAAACTAGAAAACATGGAGCAAAGTAAAACATAACAGAACCAAGACTGTGACACCAGGTTCCTCTCCCTCTGAATCGGACTGAACTCTCAACCAGGTCAGTGACCTTTTCTCCTGAGTTTCCTGTCTCTGCAGAGATTCTGAAAACCCACTCTGAAGACGTTCCACTGCTCTTAGTCTGTTAACCTCAGTGCTCTCTACTGTTTATTTAAACAAACTTCTTTCAAAACTGCCCTGTTTTATCTGCTGAATATTTGATCC
The DNA here is from genome assembly GCF_016077235.1 of Cyprinodon tularosa. Taxonomy (NCBI): domain Eukaryota; kingdom Metazoa; phylum Chordata; class Actinopteri; order Cyprinodontiformes; family Cyprinodontidae; genus Cyprinodon; species Cyprinodon tularosa. The sequence continues at coordinate 1,157,287 of NW_024038652.1, read as the reverse complement.
AAGCTTCTGTGGTCGTTACATAAATAACAATAGTAGAATAATATTATTAAAACATCTAGACAAGCTGAACTAATTTTAAAGATTATTGTATAATTTTTTTTAGATTGGCTACCTCTATAATGTTCTCTATAAATATCATTTAGTAATATATTTATTATTCTTTCAATGATATTTATCATTATTACCTCAATCTCCATGGCATAGAACCTCGTCCTTCTTTTACAACCAATAAAACAATTTATTAATTTATTTACAACCAATAAAATACAAAATCTGTGGATTTTAATAGGCTGGAACCACACTACTCATCCTAACATTTGCAGAGCAATCTCTGTACTTCATCCATAACATGGCCACTTATTGCATTTGCACATTATCTGTAATCTTTGAAGATCAGGCCCTCAGTACACCACTAGAGATATGTAGAGATGATTTAATAAAAAAACACCCAAAACAAATATGTACCAATAGTTACTTTATCTTTCACGTATTATCAGACTTGGAAACCTTTAATTTATTCTTTTTGCTGCAGGGCAACTTTTAATTAGTCATACCTACATTCATACATTTATGTAAATACCTGGGGCATTTTCAAAAGGACAAACTTAAAATCCAAAATTTGCAGCTTTTGTTTTTGTTCATTGTATTTATTTATATTTTTACAGACATAACCGATTCAATGATAGCATCCTCTTGATCTCACATTTTCATATCACATCTTAACTCCATGTGTGACACTTGAACATAACATTTCCATATAGCTAGTGTTTAAAATGCACATATGTGCTTTTGACCTAATAGTGCCAAGGTTTTGGGACAGCAGGTGTCAGGTTGGTCAGTTTATACTTCAGACCAGCAGCATTCTGTTTTAGTGCTAAGTGCACGTTATGCTGATATAGCTAAACTGTTTGACTTTGTAACTTGAGGGTTTGCTTCTCGTAGGCACTGGACGTTTGCAGGAAAGCACTTGGCATCTTCAAAGACTCTTGCTCAATTAGACAATAATGAGTTCTGTCTATGAAGGGTGTTTTAATTCTTGAAGCCAGAATTTCACAAACTAATCTTCTTCTTTGAGGATCAAAATGAAAACAAATTCTGTGGAGTATATGAGTTTAGAAGCGTCTAAAGAGAATATTAAAAGCAAGAACCTAAATGTAATTATCCTCTAAACGACCTCAAAGGTCATTTTAGGTGCTTATTAAACATTTAAGCCTAATTATTATTATTTTCACTTTACTGAAGCCTGTGAATTTTTTTTATAAGAGACCATTTAGATCCTTCTAAAAAAAGCTCCTGCCCAGATTTTAAATGTGCCACTATAAAACCTTGATCATTTTCTATTTTCAAGCTCACTGCAGAAAGATTATATCTGAATCAAATGAGATGCTCGGCTTTTTCTTTGCTAAATTGCCTTCGGTTACGTCACGTGTTGGAGGTTGGTTTTCAGCCGGATGTGCTCAGATGCAGCTCACAAACAAGAGTCAGCCTCTCAGTGCTTCTTCTGCTAGCCCCTACAAACAATGTTCACACCACTGTTCAACCATGAAACGTTCATGAGAAATGGAGCCCAGGTGTGTTTTCAATCTGTAAGACTGACAAGCCTTACCTACTGCCACGCCATCTGAATCCACCGCTGCTAACCGTCTTTGAAAACGAAATTTTGTTTTGTACAGCTTTCAGATGGAAAGTGAGCAACAGCTTAGCAGTGAATTGAACATTTGCATTCCATAAAGTGCAGCAATGATCAAATGTAATTGATGTGGGAGAAAAAACATGGTGCAAAACACAATGATATGGAAAACATAAATGCAAAAAGTTCTTATTCAAGATATGTCAGACTGGTAGAGATACACATCCGACGCCTTTCAGGTGTTAAAGCTGAAAAAAGTGTTTAAATGCTGGCTCAGACAAGCTGAATGAATTCTGACTTTTTTTTTTTACATTTGCGTTTATACAAGAATTTAAAACCATCTATTGTTCATTTCACTTTACAATTTTGAAGTCCTTTTGTGCTGGTTTGAGAACTTTCACCTCATTTAAAGCTGTGATATGAAGAGTTATGAAAAGGGAAAAAGAACAGCTCTGCAGATTAAGATCAGAAATAATATTAAAAATCAGAAACCTCTGGGGTTTAATTAGGCCACATAATTCATCAGCGTCACAATCAGCATTTAGCTGTAACTTTATTAAAGTCTATATTATTCTCAGTAGTGTTTAAGCCCATTATAGAAGAGGTAGAAAAATGTGCATAGATACCTGATCCTTTTGCTCCTGCAGTAATGATGTTGGCTGATTTATGAAATGCAAATAACCTCAGTGCTCTCTGTTACCTTTACATCACATGAGACATTTTCTACCTTCTTTACCCATCATTTTCTGTTGCAGCTTCAAGATGATAAGTTCTCTGATCATCCCACCACCAGTCACATCAAACACATCTGATTTTCATGACCTTTTAAAATTAGCATATGTCTCCTACAAGATGTGCATAAATGTGTGCAGCATGGCTCTCAGCGTCCGTGTCTGTCTGTGGGTTTTATGACTGCAAACACTCCGGCTCTGCATTATTCAAGAAGTTTGAAGAATTTCTAATTTCCTAACAGCACAAGTTAACATGACATGTTCTGATTTAAAAACTGAAGGCAAAAAGTCATTTAAATTAGGCAATCAGTGTTCTGACACACCATCACAGCTGTTAGCATGATATCCTACATATAATTCCCTGATTACTAGCTGAACTGCAAAGTTAATATAGACAAGTGGAATTGGTTGCTGGAGTTCTCTCAGTAGAGGTTCCTCTGGGGTAGAGTTGTGCTGATTAGAAGTTCTTAAGCAAGCTGCCGTTACGACTAATTGCTGATTAAAAAACCCCGACAGCAAAAAGATGCGTAGACAAATCTGTTTTGACAACATCAGAGAAAACGTTTTCCAAAAATTAAATGTTTTCTAACAATGACAGAGTGTACTGCAGCTAAGGGATTCTGGTTTTTACCAGTGTAGTGGTATAACTCAGGTTTGTCTTTACACTTTTATGCAATCATTTTATATTAGATGCTATCGTAACTGATGTTATTTAATCAAATAACTTTTGACTGTCATATTTGTTCTGTGAACAAACTCCCAACTGGATGTATGTTAGAATAATAAATGAGAGAGAGTGTGGTTCAAACTCAAGTAATGGATAAATAAATTCAACATATAGTGAATAAATAACAACTTCCATTCAGAATATAACAATTTATCAACACAAATCATGTATGTCAAAGTCAAACTTGTTCCAGAGTAAAATATTTGACTAAATTAGAGAAACAAAACTAAACTGAGCTACACAAAGAAAATAAATGAAAATATGTGAAACAATAATAAATAGAATTATGCTATGATATCACATTTTGGCATTGATTTTATGTTTGAGAAGCATAGTTTACAATGTAAATTAGGTCCAGCTAGCTTTTAAACTAACGTAGAGCGATAGAAATGCCTTTATTAAATCAGTTCACAATGCAAATCCAAGGAGGTGAGTAAAACAATATTTGTTAAATAATATTTTATTAATGATTTGCTTAACCTGAAATCAATGACCTTTTAGATAACTGATTCTTAACCTTCAGTGGTTGAGAGAATGGTTAATGCGTAACATCTTTAGCTAGGTTTGGTTTGTTAAAAAGTGTAGCTGGTAGGCTGCAGAAAGCAGACACGAGGGGTCTGGTTGTTTGTTATGGGAGTGGCGGTCTAGGTCTAGTGTAGGGCAGGGTTCTTCAACGTTTTCAGGCCAAGGACCCCCAAACTGATGGCGAGATGTAGCGGAGACCCCCTAATTATATATGTTGTATTATGGGATTATTAAAGTATTCCTGATTCTGAATCCTGGTTGATGGGACAGGTGTAGTAAATTAAATGGTGCCCAGGTTTGAAAGAGCTCCTGTGTGTCTCTGAATGTGTGCATTGATGACTGAAAGACATCTTCTTCCTCCATTTATCTGTTTACAACAGTGTGTTTAATTAATTTTTATGTGTATTTAAAGACAATTAAATTAGTGAAAAAAATTGCATGGGGGAATAAAAAAAAAAAAAGAAAAAAAATCTAACCGACCAAAATTTTGGCGACCCCCATGCAGTACCTCCGAGGAACCCCTAGGGGTTGCGGAACCCCTGTTGACCTCTGGGTTAGGGCATAGAGCTTGGAATTTCTGAGGTTGTGAATTCAAAACCCTCTCCCACAGACTGGCTCTCTGAGCAAGACCCTTAACCCCTGATTGCTCCACGCACACCCCATGATGGCAGCCCATGACGCAGCCCAATACTTCCCCAGGAGATGGGTCAAAGGCAGAGTTAAATGTTTTCCAATGTGAGATCAATAAAGATCAATTATTATTTAAGAGGGCCGCTGCGGTCATATTTTGGCAATCAAATGTAATCAGTACTGTATATTAGGAGACACATAAAACATTAACTTTTTATTAGTGTTTAAAACATTATTAATATCAGCGTCATTTGGTACCATGCGGTAGCAATTAGGTTGTTGTAGTGATGGGTTTATGGGGCGCAATTAAGCATTTCCACACTTTGGCAAACTGTATTGATACTTTGTCAACACTGTCACTTAATAATGACACCTGCTGCACATTTAAAAACACTACAGGCTGCCTATTTGACAGATTAAACTGACACTGATTTGATGATACAACATCATTCAAGCCATTAATTGCTATAATTTATTACTTCATATCTTTGTTTGAATTGAAAATAAGTTATTATAGACAGATTTTTTTCGACAATCAATAAATATGAACAGATAATGGGGAAATTTAAGAGAATATATGAATAAAGACGTTTGTGGACTAGGATTTCTTTATCTAAAATAATAACTACAGTAACAAGAGCAAACTAAGAGTCAATTAGAAATTCATTTTAATTCAGATAAGTTGATTGATAAATTAGAGAAACAGGATGACACAAGAAAATAAAAAAATATGAGATCAAAATGGCCCTGCTCGGCTGAAACCTTTCTTTTGTCTTGAGGCTGCTCCATACTTTTTGATTAATTTGATGTTAAACAGCAAGAGATTTTTTTGCCATTACAGATGCGCTTATTAAAACAGTATAGTGTGCCAGTCAGTTCAAAACAGTCCTGTATCGGTCACCTGATTTTCTTGAAACCGTACGCGCACCGACGCAGGGTTTTGCTGTAGAGCTCTTAACATGCGCCGCCGCATCAATGTTGCTGGAACAATCACTAGCTTGTGATACTCAAAGTCCAAGTTGTTCATCTGGAAACTATTTCCCTAAATTTTATCAGACCTAAAAACTCGGTTGACCTCCGTTTTGGAAAGGTGAAGCATCTCCATAGTTCAGGAAAGCTTAGCTCAGTCACTGTTGGCAGGCTGTTTATTCAGGTGGCCAAGTCAGGAGGCCTTTATCCTTTCAGATGCTTCATGGTTCCACTCTCTGCTACCTCCAAGTCATTCCTGTAAACCCAGAGAGAACTGTTGCAGAAAGTCTGTGTTGCAGAATCCTGTTCTGAGATTAGCCACGGATCCACTTAGCTTTTGGTAATCTATGAGTCTGGTCCTTGAACCTGCATTGATCATGAGCCTGCAAAGAGCTACCATGGCAAAGAAAATGGGGGTTTGTCAGCAGAGGCCTTTTGTCTCAAGCACAGTGAAGGGATGCATCACATATCCTGTCAGAGTGTTTGCAGAGGTACTATAGCTAAGTTTGAGAGCTTGTTAATATCATGGCTTTTGGCATAACAACACCTACTAAAAGAAAAAATGCCAGTAATGACATTAGAAAGAAGTTAGTCTTGGCTCTGGACCTTTTACTCTGACTGTGCATTCGTCACATAAACTGCATCATAAAACCATTTTGAAGGGTACTGTGAGGGTGTGATGACCTGACCGGGGTGTGTGCAACAGGAAAGAAATCAAAACTGTTATTACCTGTTTAGACTTACATTTACAAATTTAGACACCTACACAAATGTTTTTATTGATATTTATTTTACTCCATAGAATTCAGTCATTTAATTCAGGTCTGTTTGGGAAGAGAAACGGCTAAAGTTGCTGGATGGTAGCTCTGGATGACTAGACTTAGACTTCCTACAAGTTTTCTTTGAGAACTCCTCTGTACTTTTCTGTAGTTCCACCCATCTTGTTAACATTCTGACAAGCTTCCCTGTTCCTGTGCAAGAAAGCATCGCCATGGGTTACTGCAGCCCACACCATGTTTTATTATGCAGTGTTTTCAAGGTTATGTATAGTGTTCTCCATCATACAAAGTATTTCGCATCCAACCGAAGAGCTGTCCCCCAAAGGGATTGTTACCATTTTTGAATCAAGAGTGGTTTTCTTCCTACCACCATTCCATAAGTCCAGGTTTTGATATTGGCCATTCCACAGATTCTCTCACTTGAGTTATTGATCTCTGCATCCCCCTCAGAGTTGCCTTTAAGATGCTTTTGTCTGTTTTGTTAAATGATCTTGTCTTGGTAGGTCTTTCTATTTTAAGACCAGTGATAGAATAATGCTCCACCACATGTTCAGTGATACTGGTACATTGCTTTATTACATAATCTTTCCTTTCTGTCTGGTATATTCCTTGGTCTTTACGTTTGTTTGCAATAAATAGCTTACCAAATGGTGAGGTCTTAGAAAAAGTGTATTTATACTGAGATTACTTTATGCACATGTCGACACTATTTACTAATTTAAAGAAGTCTGGGGGTAAATTATTTCTCTGTATTTTATGTAGAGGTATGACAATATTAAGAGAAGAAAACATACATTTGACATTTTTCCAGCAAAGAAGTTGTAATGATTATTGAAAGCATGTATTTTTCCCACAGTAAAGCCTTGCTCTGTGTTGCTATAAATACATTTTTAAAGGCACCCTATACTTCCTTTTAACCCTTTAAAGCCCGACAGAAGAATAAAACAAAACAGAAATAACTTTTTTTTGGTTTGAAGAACTTATTTGGCCTTTTAACAAAATATGTAAAAAGAAAAAACAGAAATAATTTTTTGATATTAATAATTTATTACTATGGGATAAGTCAAAATTATTTTTTGTGTAGTCTTCTGCCCTCTGTTATCAGGTATATCTGATTGTGTACAATAGGATTTTGAGCAAAGTTTTTAAAATTAAATTATGCAAAAGGTGTCAGATGCAAAACATTTCAGAAACCGTATGTATCAAATATGATACATTTGACATTACAGGGTTAACTGCCTTAACCTGTTTTAGGAACAAGATATCAATCTGAGTACTTAACTTGACTATCTTTCAGTTCCTAAAAGCACCTATTTTCTATGCTGTGATTTATTCAGTCACTGAAGTAATAAAGTTCAGCTATATGATTCAGCTGGGTCATGCAGAAGGTTTAATGTGATGGCTGAGAAGCTTATCTCAGTTTGATATTTGCAGATCAGCTTGACTCTTTGTTCCTTCTTTGAATCAACGGTTCCTCTTATTTTGGAAAGAGAAGACATTAACAGAAGAAATGAGAATAACAATCTAGGATTTGTAAAATTGGAAACTTTAAAAAGACAGAAAAGTGATTTAAAACTGAATTTTTTGCTGTAATCACAGCAGAGATGGTGCCGGTCAGAAAAGTGGAATCGTTTTAGAGAAATTGGCTTCTTTTCAGCTTTTAGAGTTGTGCAGGACGAAGTGGGTAACTGACATAGCCTTTAGTTACGGTGCTTTTAGATCTAGACTTATGTAGTGAAGGTGAAATTTGAGGCCTCTTCTTTTACTTGGATCAAAGCTGCCTTTATGATGGGAAGTAACATTTATGGCTCCCTGTATGACAGCCTGGATCAGTCTTGTCTGGGCAGCCGGAATTGATCGACTAAAGCCACACAAAACATGGCTTCAAGCTCAGCATGTTTCTATGGTAACTCCTCAATTCCGTTTTCATCGCTGCCCTTTAAATTCACACAGCTCAAACACATTTTTTTCACCACAAAAGTGAAAGGGTTTATGTGTGCCGTTCCATCCATTAGGTCATTGGTGTCTAATGAGACATTTGCAGAATGATTGGGTAAAGAAAAGCTACGCACTGACGGAGTATTCTAAAATGTTCATATCTGTACTTGGTTGTAAGAAATAGTTTCAACTTAACTTCAAATCGTACGCCCTTCAGAGTTTGACTGCTGCTTCCTTTGGGTGCTGTGTTGGTGGCACAAGTATCATGTGCTAATACGTTTCCATCTGCTCAGATGCCAGACGGAGAGATGAATGGTCTGGTGGAATTAGCTTTGCCTGTTTCCATCTTGTAAGTATACCTCAGAGAGTCATAGTGTTGTCAGAAGGCTGACTAGAGGCTTCTCTCCAGAGGGTTGTGCAAGATAAACATGGCGGTACAAGGTAGAGACAATCCTCAGAGCCGAATAAATAACGCTGTGACACATAGAGGACAAGTCATTTCAAGCCCTTTTCCTTTGGTGAAGGTGCAGATGGTGAGCTGGTGATGGTGATGCAAAAACTCCAAAGATAAACATAAAGATCCATAAGGAGGAAGGTTGGTATTAAAGGTGCTGAAGAAAATATTCCTTTAGTCATCCTTAATGATGTCATACAACGGTGAAGAAATTATAATCTTTATCTTTCATCTACTTTTGATAAAAACTTAGTCCCACACATTAGCATTCAATGCTAGGAACTGTTTAGTTTGATGCTCCTTTGAAGTCAGCCAGTGTCTCTTGGGATCGTTTGCTAAATTAAATCCAATGTTTCACACTTAGAGTGTTGGCTAGAAAAGAGCCTGACAAAAACTGTGAACTCCTCATTTTATGTAAAAATAGCTACATCAAGTTTTCACAGACTCACTCTAAATAATTCATGTTTTTAATAAAATAAGCAAAAATTAGTACCCCCCCCACTCACACACACACATACAAACTCCACTTTGTGCATTTTTTGTTCTCTGCTTGACTCTTGACATGGACAGATGTTCTGACAATTTGAGCTACAGATTTAGTCAAAAGAGCTCACACCCTTAGCGACAAAACGCAGCTTAATAATAAATTGTGCATTTTCTTTGCATTAATATGACTTTGATCAAAATCGGACTGGCAATCTGTGAGTGGGCCAGTCCTAATTTCAGCGTACAACGGGCCGGCCCTTCTAAAATCATACCGGCCCCAACACTTACTCTCGGGCCGAAATACCTACCTATGATAATAACTAACTCAAAGAGCTGAAGAAGTAATACAATTTTAACTGTGGAAATGCTGCATGCAGTATATATAGCCCTTCCTTGTCATGCACATCCTTGTGACGGTCGGGATATGGTGTCATTTTCTATTTCTTCCATCCATCCATCTTCCTCCGCTTATCCGGGGTCGGGTCGCGGGGGCAGCAGCTTAAGAAGGGAGGCGCAGACTTCCCTCTCCCCAGCCACTTCTTCCAGCTCTTCAGGAGGAACCCCAAGGCGTTCCCAGGCCAGCCGAGAAACATAGTCCCTCCAGCGTGTCCTGGGTCTTCCCCAGGGCCTTCCCCCGGTGGGACGTGCCTGGAACACCTCACCAGGGAGGCGTCCAGGAGGCATCCTAACCAGATGCCTGAGCCACCTCAACTGGCTCCTCTCGACGTGGAGGAGCAGCGGCTCTACTCCGAGTCCCTCCCGGATAACCGAGCTTCTCACCCTATCCCTAAGGGAGAGCCCAGCCACCCTACGGAGGAAACACATTTCGGCCGCTTGTATCCGCGATCTCGTTCTTTCGGTCATGACCCAGAGTTCATGACCATAGATGAGGGTAGGAATGTAGATCGACCGGTAAATCGAGAGCTTCGCTTTTTGACTCAGCTCGCTCTTCACCAATCCGCCTGTCGATCTCCCGCTCCCTTCTTCCTTCATTCTATTTCTTCAAAATGTAAAATCCGATTTCTTCAAACTGTAAAATCCTTGCAACAAACTATATTATAATGAAACAAAAATGTTTTCTTTAAACCAAACTACGATGTTTCTCTTATATTTGGCAAATTTATGTTTGAATATTTTGCAAAAATATGTTGTGGTGCATGCTGGAGTTTTGCATCTAAATGCTAACGTTTCCTGTGTTACGTGCATTTTTACCAGGTTGGGATGTTTCCCAATCTGGCAGTTTAGGATGGCCGTCTATGAGTAAAACATGTTTGTGGAACAGTACCAGAACAATGCGACTTCCAGCAAGTCAGTGTGGGTTTTTTGGGCCTAAACCATTATAAAGACTTAAGGTATCTGCGAAATGCAGACAAACTACAAGTAACTCCATCCACATTGAGAAAACTGAGTATTTCCCAGTCTCACAAACCTAAAACAAAATAAAAACATATTAAATCCGACAACCCAGTCATTGTTCATGTGTCATGAAGCGTAGCTCAGCAATGACTGTCCTTCCTGATCTCTTATATTATGACAAGGTCTCAAAATTATGAGATTAAAAGTTATAATATTGAGATCAGGATAAGCTGTTACATTTCTTTTTTTCGGTGGTGAATGCAATACGCTTCTCTAGTTTTGAGCTAATTATTTTCATTCTATTTTATTTAATGTCTGTTGTTCTTGCAACACAGATTTCTTTTTTTAAGTTTTTCGAAACCTAAAATTAAATACTGAAAGACACTTTTACTGTAAAAACATACTACTTTATTTTTTGGCAATACTGAATTATATATAAATATGGGAAAATGTAACCAGCCTTGCGAAAGCTGCAATGGTTTTATTTTATTTGTGTGAATGTTCTGATATCTGACTTTCTGATTTCAGCAATCCATGAAGCTGACAGAGACAGAGGGCCCTAATTGGACCCTATTGACGTTTGCGCCGGCCCTGTATCACAATCAGATCCATCGCCTTTTTTCCCAGCTCTTCTCATCCATATGATTGTTTTCCTATAAACAAACTGGGCTCCAGCTGGACAGATTCTCTTCGCTCTTTGATTTTCCCAGTTTAGTTACAGCTGTCATCATCAATATTTAAAGAAGTAACAGCCGAGGTTTAAGCAAGAAAGGAGTAGAAAATACATAGATTTGTGTTTTAAAGGTAGGGAGTAAAAGAAAAAAGTTCTAATAAATAAATAAATAAATAAATAAAGAAGTAAAATAAAGTACAGATACAGAAAAATAGCTATTAAGTATACTAACAAAATATATAAAATTAGTTAATTAACACTTCTACTAACCAACTTTAAGTCAAATCTTCTACCATGGTTTGTTTTAATAACTAGAGCTACATCTATCAATCCAATTCCTCGTTGTAATATCATTGCTTTATAGAATATAAGTAAGAACATAAGAGACCAGCGCAAAAAAATCAGAATTTTACATCCTGGTGAAGCAGCCCTTAAAGCAGCAATTAGCAGAATATGCTTCTCTTATTTAAATTTCAAGTAGAAAATAATGATAGAGTAGGCAATACTCTTCTGTGGCAGTGATATATTTGATCAACAGATGTGTGAATAATTGATGCTTTGTTTGAGAAGAAAAATTACTTTCTATAAAAGTATCAAATCTTAGCCTCTTACCTCATATAACTTCTTATCTGATGGTAACTTAAGAATGAAATGGTATCAGAGAAGCAAAAGTTGTATGTTACATAAATTAAAGCACAGAAACATCGAGAAGCAATAATAGAATTTTTTTTTTGTGTGGATATATGTTGTGTGGTCGTCTCTATATATGGCACAGCTCTAAATACACAACCCCCACTGCATCTGCAAAAAAATCACAGAAAACCACAAAACGCGTTGCTCAGTGAACACTTCAGTCTTCTGCTCTGTTAAATGGAAAACATGTTGTTTTAATAATACCTAAATAATAATAATAATACCTAAAATGTAAATATATTTCAGTAAAAGTTGAACAGTTTTAATAAAACCAGGCGATATTTCAGTTTTTCAGACGTTTAGAACATGCAAAAAATAATAAATGAGGATAGGAAGTCAGTTAAGTTAACAGATGGAGTTTGTTCACTTTTGCTGTAGCATCCAGAGAAGTATTGGGGAGAAAAAACATGGAAGGCTGCAGGGCTACAGCTTTGGGTTCCTGCAAATAAACTCCCTTGTCTAGAAGATTTCAATGGTGCTGCAAAGTGGCGGCGTGCTGCTGCCTTAGGAGAAAATAAAGACGGTAATGGTTATTGATCTAAAATAACTTATCTAATGCTAATCCAATGTTCAAAAAGAAACTACTGCAGCTTAAGACCGATCAGTGGTATGACATTTTAAAATGATGCACTTTTGGAAGAGGGGCGTAATCAGTGTCTTTATGGAGTTTATTTTGTTCCATTATTGTTGCAAACAGAGAACCTATTTTATAAATAGAAATAAAAAAACTAAATTTTTTCATATTCTTCTTTTTTCAAATGTAGTTATTTCAATTTGTTTTGCAGATCTTATATTTTCAAATGTCTCTTTTCAGATAGAATGTAAGAATTGCATTATTTATAAATGATTTTCACAGATCACGTTCTCTTTGCTGCCAGGGGCTGGCTTTCCTCTGGTGTGAGGAATGAACATTGCTATTGGTCTGCATGGCTGTTAGCAAAATGTTAGCCAACTTTTATACTTGGTTTGAAATGAAGAGACTGTGAATTTGAGAAAGAATGTAATTCTTAAAACTCTTTCTGAAAAAGAAAAATGTAAAAATTTGGAAAACGTGCAACAGACCGGTGACCTGTCCAGCGTGCATCCTGCCTTTTGCTCATAGACTGCTGGAGGCTGCGTCTCTCAGGGACCAAGTGGGAGAAGAAGGATATGGAAATATAAAATCAATAGGGTAAAAAAACAAGAAAAACTAAAGTCTATAAAAAAAAGGAAATAAAATCTGAAAATGTATGAAATTACACAGTCTAAGAAAAAAGTTACACTCAAAACCTCCTTTCAAACACTCATTTCTGAATTGCGTTTTTGTTTTAATTTTCCACTTACAATAACATTCCTTTTGTTTGCACCAATGATGAAACAAAATTCACTCTATTTAATTCTCTAAAATTTTATTTGCAATTTATAAAAGGTGCTACTTCCATTATTTTTAACAATAGCACATCAACCAGTTTACCAGCTGTCAGATTAACAAGAGCTACAGATGGAGATCCTTTAAGCTGCTGTCATGCTGTTTACCATCTTATTATAAATGTTAGCATATAAAAAAACATGTGGAAATAAAAAACAGAGTTTTACTCAGTTGCTTTGGTTGTCTTTGATTTCAGCTGTCATGACTGGTACGATTAAGAACATTCAGAGCCATGAAAAAAAAGACACATCAAACCCTACTATATAATTGCAGTTTAGATGCACTTTTTTATTTGGTATGAGGTCACTGTATTTTATTTTATTATTTTTCTTAGCTTCAATGATTGACTGACCCTCGGGAAAGGAAATGGTCAGTGCTTCCAACTGGTAACGGAATTATCAGCTAGATTATTAAGAAATTGTTTATGCTGTCAATTTATCGTTCCAGGTTGAAGCATCCAAAGGTCAGTGAAACTTCAGAAAGTACAAAATGCTGCTAGAGATTAGGTTATGTTATTGGATCATTTCAGTTATATATGACAGGCAAAAATTACATTTTGAAAAAAACCTTGTAACCAAAAACGGCTTCAAAAGCTGTTTTCTGATATTTACATTTTCGAATCAGAAAATAAATTGATGGATGGATGGATGGACGGACGGACGGACGGTTAGGTGGATGGATGGATGGATGGATGGACGGACGGACGGTTAGGTGGATGGATGGATGGACGGACGGACGGACGGTTAGGTGGATGGATGGATGGATGGACGGACGGACGGACAGACGGACGGTTAGGTGTATGGACGGATGGACGGACGGTTAGGTGTATGGATGGATGGATGGATGGATGGACGGACGGTTAGGTGGATGGATGGATGGACGGACGGACGGACGGACAGACGGACGGTTAGGTGTATGGACGGATGGACGGACGGTTAGGTGGATGGATGGATGGATGGATGGATGGATGGATGGACGGACGGTTAGGTGGATGGATGGATGGATGGACGGATGGACGGATGGACGGACGGTTAGGTGTATGGACGGATGGACGGACGGTTAGGTGGATGGATGGATGGATGGACGGACGGACGGACGGTTAGGTGGATGGATGGATGGATGGATGGATGGACGGACGGACGGTTAGGTGGATGGATGGATGGATGGACGGACGGACGGACGGTTAGGTGGATGGATGGATGGATGGACGGATGGACGGACGGACGGACGGACAGACGGACGGTTAGGTGTATGGACGGATGGACGGACGGTTAGGTGGATGGATGGATGGACGGATGGACGGACGGACAGACGGACGGTTAGGTGTATGGACGGATGGACGGACGGTTAGGTGTATGGACGGATGGACGGACGGTTAGGTGGATGGATGGATGGATGGACGGATGGACGGATGGACGGTTAGGTGGATGGATGGATGGACGGACGGACGGACGGTTAGGTGGATGGATGGATGGATGGATGGACGGACGGACGGTTAGGTGGATGGATGGATGGACGGACGGACGGTTAGGTGGATGGATGGATGGATGGACGGACGGACGGATGGACGGACGGACGGACAGACGGACGGTTAGCTGTATGGATGGATGGATGGATGGATGGACGGACGGTTAGGTGGATGGATGGATGGATGGACGGACGGACGGTTAGGTCGATGGATGGATGTTTTAAAATGTTTCTGCCAATATCCATGCAGGCGACTAGAAATGTGTCTCCGCTCCTCAATCCAAAGGAAGAGATTGGGATTCATAAACCACCATTCTCAAAAATACAATTTGTAAAACTCAATTTAGAAAGAGAAGTTTAAAAACATTTGATCTGAAATAAAAAAAAGAGATAACATTAGAAAAATTTAATCAGAATAAATAAATTAATAAATCCATCCATCCATTGTCTGACACGCTGTTTCCCGAGTGGGGTGGCGAGAGGTGCTGGTGCCTGTCTCCAGCAGTCAATTGGCGAGAGGCGGGGTCCACCCTGGACAGGTCGCCAGGACAAACAACAGGACAAACAACCATTCATGCACACACTCACACCTAAGGAGAATCTAGAGAAGCCAATTAACCTAACAATCATGTTTTTTGGACTGTGGGAGGAAGCCGGAGCAAATAAATAAATAAATAAATAAACAAAGTTACCCTAAAATCTTTTTTTTTTTTCAGTTTTCAAAATAGCAAGTTTTCAAAATAGCATTTCTGGGTCACATTTATTATTGTTATTTTTTTTTTATTTCCATTTACAAAACATGTTCTTTGCTTGCAACAATATTGGAACAAAATCCACTCCATATTAACGTTAAAGCTGTGGTGCTGTCTCAGTTCATCCAATGTGATTATCAAATTATGTCTGGTGCCCTTGGAAATCTCAGTGGAGAATAAGAGCAATTTTGGTTATTGTCACAGCTTAGTAATAACACAAATAATCAAAGGAAAAGACACTTAATCTAAAGTTAAAGATAGAGTTCTTACAAGACAAAAGACTGATGTTTCTCCCCTTAGAGCTCAGCAGGCTTGTATAACTGCTGCTTTCTTTCCAGTAATTGATTGTTTTTAGTGTTGTGTGCTTCCACGAGCAGCTTGCAGTCCTTGACTCCTTTGTGACATTGGGTTTTGAAGTCTATCACTTATTCTAGCTGCCTTACCCACCACTCTGAACTGAATGCTAAAGCTGGCATGCCCTCTTTCGTTGTAAGGAGATAATCACAGTGGGTGATCTTGGTTTACTCGACTCCTCTTGGTTTGGTTCCAACTTCTTTACCGATTTTTATTCTGAGAACTGAGAGCTGTCCAGCTTTACTCTCTATAGACGTGTTGGGCCACTCTGTGCCATGGGTTCAAGCTAAAAATTGAAAGGAAGCCAGTCTGAACTGAAATTGTTTCACTTTGAGCTTTTTGTTCCATCTTAAAAAAACAACAACAATGGAAATTCTCCAAAAGCATCTCCTGTCTTTCAAATCTTGAGTTCTTAGATTTTTATATTTTTACCATAACTAAAAAATTCTGTATAAATTGTCAGATGGTTTACATTCAATGTTTCTAATGTTTGTTTGTCAATAATTATGGTCTTGATCCCAGTGTTTTTGTTTTTAATGATTAAATACAGGTTAAATCAAACATGGCATTAAAAGAAAAAGCTTAAACTTTTGTATTTTCTTGCCAAGAGTCCATGAATAAATTCTGATTTTGAGAATTTTTGGAATGAGTGACCAAATAGTGAAAGAGAAAGCAACATCTACAGCAGATCAAAGGTGCAAAATGCAGTAAACAAAGAAAACAAGCTGCAAAAACATTCACAGTAAACAAATGTAACAAAGAACACTGCAAACAAAAAAGAAATAAGCTGAAAATAGGTGAAAAGCTGGAAACTCATTTTAGATATGGTTTATACTATTTGCATGACTTTCTTTCTGTGATTGAAGCATTTTTTTTGTTTTCAGCATATTTTGTTTGCATTTGTCCTGTTGGTTGTTGGTTTTGCTTCTATTTTTAGTTATTACAGCATTTTTTGGTTGCAGCATTTTTTTGTTGCATTCTTTTTGTGTTTACATGTTTAGGAGTTTGCATCATAGATGCATTTGCAACTAATTTTGCCTTTTGCTGTGCATTTTCACCTGTTTGCACTTAGTTACTTTTTTGTTTGCAGCATTTTTTCTGTTGCATTTCCTTTTGTGTTTGCATGCTTTGAAGTTTGAATTGCACTTATTTTTGTTTTGTCGTTTGTACCTGTCGGACACCTTAGGTATCTGTCAAAAGAGTCAGCCATGCAAAAAGTCTGTAGCACATAACGGGGATCCGTTACCCTGAAATCCCACATACTTCGTCAGCGCTCCGCCCCGCTGCGCTCCAGACCGCCTGCGCAAAGCAAAGTCTACAGCCTCCACTGTGGCTCCCGTCCGCTCCGCTCTGAGTTCCTTGGAGATCGTAGAGGGCATCCGCAAGATGATTAAATTCAAAGCAGCAAAATATGCAGAAATGAACCAGGGTTTCCGTGGATCATTAAAAATGATTACAATTCATTAATTTTTTTTTAATTAAGGCCTTAATTTGCACTAAAATTAATTAAATATGTTTATCGTGGCATTTATAATTCTTTAATAAAAAATGCTTATAAAAACAATTTCGTCAGATATATTATATCGCGATTAATTTGCGTGGAACTGATCATAAAGCCGTATGTTTGGAAAGGAAGCTCGAGGCGGAGAAAAAGCCAGAAAAAAATATATAGCCTATATATATATATATATATATATATATATATATATATGTGTGTGTGTGTGTGTGTGTGTGTGTGTTTACATACATACAGGAGTCATGGAACTCTGCTTACAGCTCCTTCATATTTCATGTACACTAATAACTTGTGTACATGGTTCTTGTTGATGGCATTAAAATCATTTCTAATAGCATTAAAATAGCATTAAATTAGAGTCACTCATTCCTGTATGAACCCTGTGAGCGCTTAATTTAATATGGTATATAAAAAAAATCCCACCATCATCCAGCATATGTTCAGTTTCTGCCCAAATATTTTTTTGTTGTAGATTTTTGTAACGGGGATAAGGATAATTCAAAACTGCTTTTTTTTTATGAACTTGTTCTCTACTCCCAAACTCAGCATCTCTTTTCATTCCTGTAATAAGAAGTTTCTCTTGACTAGATTTGATTAAACTTTACGTCCCTCGGTATAAAATAAATATTTTGATTGAGATGAGAAATCTGCTTCCTGGTTGGTGAATAACCAATAGTTTGCATCCAATCTTTTAAATAAACGGTGTTAGTTTTTTTGGAATATATAAGAATTATGCTATAATTTCTAGTCACCGATCTGTTGCTGCTATATATTAATTTGAAGAACCGGAATTTGTCGATGTTCTGTTTCCTGTTTGGTGCGATTGCAATTGCGGATCTTGACCTGGCCGGACCGGAGCGGAGCAAAAAATAGCTCGGCTCCGTATTTTGTCGGTGACGGACGGAGAAGACGTACGTGGACGGAGACGTGCGGAGGAGTAGTGGTGGATGTGGAACAGCTCTCATTGATTTCCATGGAAGACAAGCCCTCCGCACGACGTACGTCAGCGGGGCGGAGCGCTGACAGAGTATGTGGAATCTGGGGGCTAGACTGATGTCAAAACAATAAGCACTTTTTTAAAATCAGACGTTAGGTCCAGTGTTTGTACAATATGTCTTTAAACTTGCTTCAGCACTGCTGTAGATTTAATAAATCAAAAGGTTGATATGGATAATATCTGATTACAGGATGGGAACTTTCCAAATGAAAATTCAGATTCAATTAAATTCAGTTTATCCATATAGCACCAATTCACAACACGTCTCATCTCAAGGCACTTTACAGTTCACCAGATCATACGGTCAAATTGATTCAAAGTTTCCTATCTAAAGAAAACCAGTTGATTGCATCGACTCATTGACTCAAAAGTAATCCCTCACACTGAGCATGCTTGTAGCGACAGTGGAGATAAACTTCACGCAGAACCAGGCTCGGTGTGAGCGGCCATCTGCCGAGGCCGACTGTGGTTCAAGAAGACAGAAGCAGAGATACAAAAAGCAGCTGTAAAAGGCGGCCCCGTCCAGGAAACACACAGCCAGGCTGACAAGCTCCGAGCCAGCTCCCATGTCAGAGGATGAAGAGAGCACATCCAGTTAGTCACAGTCAGAGAAACAGGACTACACTGGAAAACAGGCCGATCTCCAAAACCTATAAACAAAGGTGTTGATGGCAGCAGCACAGCTAATATTTCTCTCAGGATGGAGTCATAGCCAAACAGGAACAAACGAGGCAAAGCTACGATGAGAAAAAAAAGAGTTAGCAGATGAGAGGAACCCAGGAGGTCGTCCTTTGAGAGTAGGGAATTACATACTGCAGTACCGAGAGAAAAGCTTTTAGTTGAATTTCAGGATTATCTGGGATGAATACAAAATATTAGAAAATGAAACAGCTGTTGCTGCGAGAGCAACAAAAAAAAAAAAAAAAAACAGGACAATATTCCTTCCCTGACATCCCCTTTATGGCTTTATGGTAATTCATACTCAAGGATGTTCAGAGTAAATTAGAATGTTGCACTTCATGCTTATAAACAGCTTCTCAAAAAAAAAAAAAAAAAAAAAAAAAAAGCTAAAACAGAAGAGTTATATCCCTGTAGGGGAGACTACTATTGGCATACCTAAGGACAATAAACATTAGGTTTGCAATCAGCAGCTGTACCCAAGGTTAGAATGTATGTAAGCATATTCAGAGGGTCTACTACCAAGTAAATGAAATGGTGATGCTATTTAGCTGTGGAATCTTCTTTTACAACATGAGTAATGAAAGAATGACAGATGGTGGGAAAAGGGGATCAGGTTAGGGTAAGCAGAGCCAAATCCAGATCAAAGGCCACTCTCTCTGCAGGTTAAGCAACAGTCAAATTCATAACCCGGCACAGCTGTTTACCATGGGCAGAGATTAGGAACAGCGCACATATTTCATCAGGATTTGTCCCAGTCATATGCTGAAAGTGGATTGCTCTAAAGCCGCTCACTTTAGCTGCTAAATTATTTCAATTATTATTCAGTCTGTCCAGTAGAGGTCATCCCGACCGGCTCCCCGGGCATTTTGCCGATCAGTCATTATTATCCTCAGGTGTCCTTCAGGTTTAGCAGTGCAGGGAGGAAGCAATGAGGACCATCTGTTTTGGTTTAAAAAATGACTCAAACACTCGTCAAGGATTTACAGTCAATCACTATTTTATGCAGAAGGTCTTGGAGCTAAGCTGCAGAGAAACGTAATCCTGGTTCTGTAAGGTGTTTTAATTCTGTTTTTCTCTTCTGTTTTTATTTAAGGAGAGACATTTTACGTGCAAAAAAACCCCAAAATCTAGGTCTGTACAGTAAACACTTTAGGTTTGTTTTTCTGCCAGCATAAGCAACAGCAGCAATCTGGAGATCAAGTTCTCGTGATGTGTCGTATCCTGGCCTGCTGAGGTGTATTTAGACTGACTCAGTCAGAACCTATCTATGCAGCAACAATCCTTTTGGAGTGGCAGCCAGGTTGAGAAGTAGGACTCTAGGAAGCGCATGAAAAGAAATTTCAGCAGGAGACTAAAGTTAGATGTCTGATCACACAGTAAAGATCTGATCTGTAGTGACAGATCGGATTCAGATAGCCTAAACTGGATGCAACAGTGGCTGAGGGATGGCTAGTGTAATTTTTCAATTTTGCAGGAACCTTTAAAATTTGCACTGAACTTAAATAAAATTCTAACAAATATACTGTATCTCTTGTGATCTAAAAAAGAGACAGTTTATTTATTTTCTATCATTTTCTAAAATATAGAAAATATAAGACGCTCATACAATATTCTGTGATTCTGACATCCCCATTTAAATGTTCTTTCTTTCTTTCTTTCTTTCTTTCTTTCTTTCTTTCTTTCTTTCTTTCTTTCTTTCTTTCTTTCTTTCTTTCTTTCTTTCTTTCTTGATGTGCAGAAATAAAAAAACAACAACATGTTTTTATGGTATTTTCACGCCTGTTATTCGCCACTTTTGTTTTCTAACCTTAGGGGGCGATGTTTCTTCTGTATACAACTCACCCTGTTCTAAGAAGGAGGATTGTACTGAAAAAATCCAATGAATGAATAAAGGAAACAAAACAACACAAAGCAGAGCTTTTCAATAAGGATGCAATGTTCTGACACATGATCATTGTATGATGTTGAGAAAATATTTTTGATCACATACTATAATATTCAATAATATTGAAGCTTTTGAAAATAAAAGGTC
Organism: Cyprinodon tularosa; assembly: GCF_016077235.1. Classification (NCBI taxonomy): domain Eukaryota; kingdom Metazoa; phylum Chordata; class Actinopteri; order Cyprinodontiformes; family Cyprinodontidae; genus Cyprinodon; species Cyprinodon tularosa. The sequence continues at coordinate 1,136,489 of NW_024038652.1, read as the reverse complement.
ACAGACCCATCTGGAACAAAATGTTACTGACAATTCCTTCACATTATTGAAATGTTCTTTCATTAGGCGACACATTAATTTTCTGAACTATGCACAATATAACTTTCAATTTTCAATAGCTCTGGCTTCATATTTTTACGTACTTTACGTATGATTACGAAACTCTTTTTGAACCTGAAACTTTTTTAATTGACTTTCCTGTTTCTTTTGTCTGTTAAAAACTATTTGACTGTTATGTTAAAATCAAAACAAGGTGTCAGAGTATGTGCCTGTTTTATTTCTATATATATATATATATATATATATATATATATATATATATATATATATATATATATATATATATATATATATATATATATATATATATATAAAAACATTTGTATGTCTTCAAGTTGTAGAAATATCAAAGAATAATTTGGTTTAGATATCAGTTTTGTTGCATTACATTACATTGACATAGCTAGATATCATGTGTGAAAAAGGGTTAAGTTTTAGAGGTGTAGCTATTGTATCTGTAACCATGTAGAGTAAAATATCAGAGATTGTTTAATCAGTTCAAAACCTTTTTAGACTTTTAAAAACATGAATAAAAATATAATGTATTAAAACAAGTTGTTACAGAGCGGTTACCAAGTACCAACATGGTTTTGTTCTACTTTTGATTTTTTGTTATAAAGACTATTACTGAAGACCATTGCCTGTGAATTCACTTAGCAATAATTCAATTCAATTCAATTCAGTTTATTTATATAGCGCCAAATTCACAACACATGTCATCTCAAGGCACTTTACAGTTCAACCAGATCATACAGTCAAATTGATACAAAGTTTTCTATCTAAGGAAAACCAGTTGATTGCATTGACTCATTGACTCAAATACAATCCCCCACACTAAGCATGCTTGTAGCGACAGTGGAGAGGAAAAACTCCCTTTTAACAGGAAGAAACCTCCAGCAGAACCAGGCTCAGTGTGAGCGGCCATCTGCCGAGGCCCACTGGGGTTCAAGGAGACAGAAGCAGAGATACAAAAAGCAGCTGTAAAAGGCGGCCCCGTCCAGGAAACACACAGCCAGGCAGACGAGCTCCAAGGCAGCTCCCATGCCAGAGGACGAAGAGAGCACATCCACTCAGTCACGGCCAGAGAAACAGGACCACACTGGAAAACAGGCCGATCTCCAACATCTATTAACAAGGGTGTTGATAGAAGCAGCACAGCTGATGTTTTTTTCCAGGATGACGTCACAGCCAAACAGGAACAGACGAGGCAAAGCTACTCTGAGGAAAAGCAGAGAGAGCAGAAGGTTAGAGATTGAACTAACAGATTCTGCAGAATAGGAGAACAGAGAGAGAATGAAGCAGAATGATGAAATGGGGGTCCCTATGTACCGTATTTTCACGACTATAAGGCGCACTTAAACGTCTTTTTTTTCCCCCAAAATGTGCGGTGCGCCCTATGGTGCGGTGCGCCTTATGTGTGTTGTAACTGCGACTTTTGAGACCACCTCATTGAGGAGATGATGAAAGAGTGGCTGAATGTAAGGAGACCAGGTGTTTTTTTTCCACCCCTCACCATCGCTGTTAATATGTAACTCCATGCGTGCCCATCTCACAGCTGATGTGAAAAACATGGGGAAACAAATTAACGCTGCTCGACATCGGTGTGAACCGGACCCAGCAGGTGCAGCAGAAGCAGCGAGTTTACATGCAAAGTCAATGGTTGACGCGCATATAGGTGCAGCAAAAGGTCCCGCAGCGCGTTTTGGTGCAGCAGGTCGGGAGCGTTTAAGCATCTGAAGCGCCGCGCTTCTGCTGCTCGAGATGGAAAAATGGAAGTTTTGCTGCTGGACGCGCCGCATCAACCAATCAGAGAAGCTGATCTGGGAGCTGCCAGCGAGACAGACAGCGCTCTGATGACATATGATATTAACGCAAATGGAAAAGGCTGGATGGATGCGTGGCTGAGGCAGGTGTATGTGAGAAGACTAGGTGGTTTTTTCCACGCATCACCATCGCTGCGTGCCCATCTCACAGCCGATGTGAAAAAAAGGTGAATCAAATGAACGCTGTGCTCGCCGTTATCCCGGGGGTCTGACAAAGGAGCTTCAACCGCTCGACATCGGTGTGAAGCAGCCGTTCACAGTAAGGCTGCGAGCGGCGTGGGAGCGATGGATGACAGACGGAGACCACAGTTTCAGGATAAGAAGGCAGCGCCGGGCAGATTACGCCACAGTTTGCGGATGGATTGTAGATGCTTGGACTAAAGTGTCTGCTGGCTCTGTTGTTCAAGCTTTCGCAAAAGCCGGCATTATTTCTGAGGAGCCGCGCTGCACGGAAAGTGACTCTGACAGCGAAGAAGGGGAAACTGGCATGTCTGATTTAGCGCAGCTGTTTTATTCAGAAACAGAGGATGATGACTTTGATGGGTTTGATTAATACTTTGTAATAAATACATGAATAAAGCACAATCATACTCAGTTTTGCTCCCGCTGTATTTTTCTCCCTGAAAACTTAATTCAACAGCAGCCTCTGGGCGGGTCTCCTCCTCTTCATCGCGGTGGCTGGCAGGTGTTTTTTCATCTAAATAATCTAAATCTTGCAGCTATATTTGCTGTGATCAGTGGGAATAAAGTAGTTTTAATATGTTTTTAAGTGAGAAAGTCCACCTGAAAACTTAATAATTGCAGTCAGTTCATCCAGATTATCTATTTCTGTCGGAGGCGCTCAGACCCCCACATACCAGCGGTGCGCTGACAGCAGAAATCTCTTCATCAGCAGCCTCTAGGCTGGGCAGCCTGGGGTTCACCGCGGCTGCTGGCAGGTGTTTTTCATCTAAATAATTTTAGCTGCAGGCACCAGGATACCGGCAATAAAAGCGAACATATTCCGTCAGCAGGTTTCAGGATTTTAAGTTAATTTAGGAGTGACCACAGCGCTGTGTCATCTGCGATGTGTGTCTCACGGCCAGCTGCCAGGTTTGATTAATACTTTGTAATAAATACATGAATAAAGCACAGTCATACTCAGTTTTGCCCCCGCTGTATTTTTAAATACGCAGTAGAGGTATTTAAAGGTAGTAGAGGACTTGTACCTGTATATAAAAAACGCGCCCTATAGTCCGGTGCGCCTTATGTGTGTGTTAAATACAGAAATGGGACACATAACTGAGAGTGCGCCTTTTAGTCCGGTGCGCCTTATGGTCGTGAAAATACGGTACTCCAAAAGTCTAAGCCTATAGCAGCATACCTATAGAGATAGCTCAGGATAACCTGAGCCACCCTAACTATAAGCTTTATCAAAAAGGAAAGTTTTAAGCCTAGCCTTAAAAGTAGACAGGGTGTCTGCCTCACGGACTAAAACTGGTAGTTGGTTCCACAGGAGAGGAGCCTGATAACTAAAAGATCTGCCTCCCATTCTACTTTTAGAAATTCTAGGAACCACTAGTAAACCTGCAGATTGAGAGCGAAGTGCTCTGTTAGGAACATAAGGAACAATCAGATCTCTGATATAAGATGGAGCTTGGCCATTTAAGGCTTTATATGTGAGAAGGAGGATTTTAAATTCTATTCTGGATTTAACAGGAAGCCAATGAAGAGAAGCCAGGATAGGAGAGATATGATCTCTCTTTTTCATTTTCATTAGAACTCTGGCTGCAGCATTTTGGATCAGCTGAAGGCTTTTAACTACAGTTTGTGGACTTCCTGATAGTAAAGAATTACAATAGTCCAGCCTTGAAGTAAAAAATGCATGGACTAGTTTCTCAGCATCACCCCTGGACAGGATATTTCTAATTTTTGTAATGTTCCTCAGATGAAAGAAGGAAATTCTAGAAACCTCTTTGATGTGAGATTTAAATGACAGGTCCTGATCAAAAATAACACCAAGATTTTTTACTTTATTATCTGAAATCAGTTTAATCCCATCCAAATGAAGTGACTGGCTAATCAGTTTCTTTTTCAGAGACTCTGGTCCAAAGACTATAACTTCTGTTTTGTCTGCATTCAGAAGCAGAAAATTAAGAGTCATCCAGGTTTTTATGTCTTCAAGACATGCCTGTAATCTATGTAATGGGTTAGCTTCATCTGGATTTATAGACAGATATAGCTGGGTATCATCAGCATAACAGTGGAAATTAATCCCATGCTGTCTAATAATTCTACCAATTGGGAGCATGTATAAAGTAAAGAGAATTGGTCCTAGCACTGATCCCTGTGGTACTCCACAGGTAACCTTTGAGCGTGTTGAAGATCTATCATTAACATGAACAAACTGAATTCGATCAGATAGATAAGATTTAAACCAGTCTAGTGCTGTTCCTTTAATTCCAACAAAATATTCAAGTCTTTCTAAAAGAATATTATGGTCAACTGGATCAAATGCAGCACTAAGATCCAACAGGACGAGCACAGATACAAGTCCATTATCTGAGGCCATGAGAATATCATTAGTGACTTTCACCAGAGCTGTTTCAGTGCTATGATGAGCTCTAAAGCCAGACTGAAACTCTTCAAAAAGTTCATTATGGTGGAAGTGATCGCAAACTTGTTTGGCAACTACTTTCTCAAGAATTTTGGATAAGAAAGGAAGATTGGATATAGGTCTATAATTGACCAAGTCATCTGGGTCAAGAGACGGTTTCTTAAGCAGAGGTTTAATTACAGCAATCTTAAAAGCTTTATATAATAACTGGACATTAATCTGAAACTTATGAAGAGTTGCCCACTACACTAACTGAGACATACCGGACTGGCCATAGGGAGAACCGTGAGTATTCCCGAAGCACTGGCCTGGGATTGGCCTGCTGGCCTGCGTTTCCCTCTCTCTCTCTTTTTTTTTTTGTCTTGTAGAGTCTTGTAAAGTCTTGTAGATCGGTGTTTTTTTTTCCCAACCTTTTTTGACTTGTCTTCCCCTTTGGGCAACTTTTCATACCATGAGTTCCCCTCTCAGTCAAAATTATTGATGATTGTCCAAAAGTGGAACATACAATAACTGAAATAAAGGCCATTTTATTTAATATTTTAATTTGAGCATTTTATTTTTATAACTGTATCCTTTCCTTCTCAAATAAAGCCAACATAGATATTTTGCCTGGAAGTGAGTAAGGAATCAAAATACATACAAAATGAGATCATAATATCAACCTGTATTTGTAATGAGCTCTGATAGTGTGAAAAACGGCTGATCCCAGGCTGTTCTCTACATCCAATCTGTTCCTCTGCTTGGTTTAATGTGTGTCACAGCTGAAGCTGAACTCAAACATTTAATAAAAACTTACTTTTTGGTTGATAAAAGCTTGTTTAATTTTTTAGTTGTGTCCTCACAAAGCAAAACAGATCACAGCCCTATTTTATTGTACTAGCTAAGAAATCCATCATGTCAGTCAGTCTTGGGACCAAGTCAGGATGGCCTGGTTACAAGACTGACTCCTGGCCTGAAGAAGATCAAGCCCTGAACTGAGATATCTACATAGTCCTTTCTAATGGAAAAATCCAATTATAGAAGCATTTACTGATCATTTAGAATTACAAATTGACCTAACCAGCAGGTTTTTAGGATATTCTTATAAATATCAAAAGCGAGTGGCTGGATGCAGTCCAACACTTTAATCTGGATTTCTCCTTGGTCTGCATGTTACATAAATAAGCACTCCAAAGGCCAGTTAAGCTTTGATTGAACCCCTTAACGAGAGAGACTAAAACATCAGAGGGAACTATGGTTGTTAATTTAAGATCCTGATCTGGTTTGAGAACATAATCTGAGATGTTGTTGGGTCTCAGAAGTTTCTTCAAGTTTTGAGGCCATTTAATAAAAGAGGAAGAATGCACTGTTTGTAGGACATTTGGTTTTAAACTCTTCTCCCTGTGTTTCTTCATTATGTAGAATTTCATTTGATCAACGGCTTAGTAAATTAGAGGTTAATTTTGAGGATTTGTCAGAAAAGCGTACATTTTGTTCCTTTATGAGAAAAATACCCTCCAGGATTTAGAGCAACGTTTGTATTAAGAAAGAATATAGTTGCATTAGTATGAATACTTCAGTCTTTGGGCATTGTGCTCTGCCAATGACACAGTTAATCACACATATCTGTATTCAATATTCAACAGTGCTGCTGATTTTTTATAATTTAAATATGAAATTCTCTATATTTCACTGGGTGTTTTAGGTCATTATTTCTCATTTTGTACCGACACTGAGAGTTGGACAACATTGGGAAATTAGTGAGAACAAAATGCATTGTATGAGAGCCATTGTACTAAATTGATTAACCTCACAGAACAAGTTCAGCTTAGTGAAAAGATGACAAAATTGAGACCGACATGCTATTCATACAGTGAAGGGGTCTGGAGGGGAAAAGTTAATTGTGTATATGTTGGGCTTCATATTCTCAGACTGTTGCCTCTTGTTATAAGAGGTTTGCTTTGGCAAGTGGTAATAGATTCATCAGGGATATTTTCACACTGAAAATAATTGCCTCACTTGTTAGGAAGCTTTGAATGTGGGATTAAAATATTAATGCAGAGAATGCATGTAAAAGTTATGTTATGCCGCGGGGGTAATTGGTCCTTTTAGCAGCCTTTGATCAACCATTCTCACACCTTATTGTTTCTGAGAATTGATTTTTTTTTTTTTTGTCCATGATGTAGATGAAGCTCAGCGTTAGGTTGTTAGGAGAAAATCTGTCAGCATTAATCTTCAATCTCCCAGAAGATTCCAATTGGATTTAAACCTGGGCATTGAGTGGGTCAATGGGGGTGGGGGGCTTTGAAGTCAGATTATCTATAAGTTCTCCCACTATAGTGCCACCAGTCAGAGCCTGAACCTGTATGGTTTTGCATTGAGTTTTTTTCTTTTCTTTCCTTTGCAGATTTTGCAAATTTCTGTATTAAAAAGAGTAACACAAATTAAAACAGTCAGTATTAACTTTTGAAATTATCCACCTTCACTTTTCTAAGAAAAAATCTAATGAAATTTCAATTTGTTTAACAAAAAAAAAAAGATACTTATCAAACTCATTGAAATTAAATGTTTTTTTTTAATCATTTACAGTGACAAAAATAAAAAAAATCCTAATTAATTTTAAACTCAAACATATTCTCTAATATATTTCATCTTCTCCAAAAATGTTTGCATTCCTGCATTAAATATAAATCTACAAATCAATTTTTAAAAAACATTTGGACTGTAAAGGGCTAAATGTATACATACATTTAGCACCAAATACATCATAAGACTACATAATAATAAGGTTACCTTATGTAATTGAAACAATAAACTTATGTCTTTGAAATAAATACAGTAAGTATTAATTTGGGGTAATCATACTTCACTGTTACTGAATTCATAAATCCGATGATTAGGTATTTTAAATAAATGATAATATGGATCATATATTTAATCAGTTTGTGTTAAAATAAAACAAAAAAAGTAAATGATAATTTTTTTATGTTATACATTTAAATAAATCTTAAAATTTGGGTGAATTATGTCTGTTAGTGTAGTAAAACATGTCATGCTGGTTAGAAACATGAAAACATATTTTTTATTCAATGCTGTGTAACTAGAGGAAGGTCAGGGCTCCTTGAGCCCGGCGGACCCGGTACAGGGCCCAACTGACACTTGCACATGTTTATCCATTTAAAGAAATGGCCAAAATTCATTTTTAGCCCCACTCCTTGATGGCCGGCATCTTTGTAAACTAGAGGCTCAGACTTTTCAAAAGAGGGGTCAGAGGTAATTTTGGGACCATTTCAGGTGATGTAACCAGCATGCTTTGCATCAGCATTCTTATGTTCTATTCAGTTTAGTGATATTATTGGTAAATTTCAATGAAAAAACGGGTAAAGTTTAGGAGCAAAGACTTTGTCTTATGCAGTAGGTCTCAAATAATATAAATCCATCTATTTGTCTGGCCAGATTCCTGTTTACTGGTGGAAAAATTTATTTTTGCACTTTTAGCATTGTGCCAAAATCCCATTTTCACCCATAATGCCCGCAAAAACCTTTGTGGAAAAAACATGCTTCACTTATTCAGCCCAAATTTGCTTGAGTTATAGTCAAGATGTGGATCTATAAAGTCTGAGGGTTCATCCAGATTTCCCAATGGGGTTTCATGGTGTTTTGCAGTGTTTACAGGTGCTGGTCATAAAATTAGAATATCATGAAAAAGTAGATTGATTTCAGTAATTCCATTTAAAAAGTGAAACTTGTATATTATATTCATACATTACATACAAACTCATATATTTCAGATGTTTATTTTGTTTAATTTTGATGATTACAAATGACAACAAATGAAAATCTCAAATTCATCATATCAGAAAATTGGAATATTGTGAAAAGGTTCAAAATTGATGGCCCCTGGTGCCACACTCTAATCAGCTAATTAACTAAAACCACCTGCAAAAGCCTTTAAATGGTCTTTCAGTCTAGTTCTATAGGCTACACAATCATGGGGAAGACTGCTGACTTGACAGTTGTCCAAAAGACGACCATCGACACCTTGCACAAGGAGGGCAAGACACAAAAGGTCATCGCTAAAGAGGCTGGCTGTTCACAGAGCTCAGTGTCCAAGCACATTAATAGAGAGGCGAAGGGAAGGAAAAGATGTGGTCGAAAAAAGTGTACAAGCAAGAGAGATAACCGCACCCTGGAGAGGATTGTGAAACAAAACCCCTTCAAAAATGTGGGGGAGATTCACAAAGAGTGGACTGCAGCTGGAGTGAGTGCTTCAAGAACCACCACACACAGACGTATGAAAGACATGGGTTTCTGCTGTCGCATTCCTTGTGTCAAGCCACTCTTGAACCACAGACAGCGTCAGAAGCGTCTTGCCTGGGCTAAAGAGAAACAGGACTGGACTGCTGGTGAGTGGTCCAAAGTCATGTTCTCTGATGAAAGTAAATTTTGCATTTCCTTTGGAAATCAAGGTCCCAGAGTCTGGAGGAAAAGAAGAGAGGCACTTCATCCACGTTGCTTGAAGTCCAGTGTAAAGTTTCCACAGTCAGTGATGGTTTGGGGTGCCATGTCATCTGCTGGTGTTGGTCCATTGTGTTTTCTGAGGTCCAGGGTCAACGCAGCCACATACCAGGAAGTTTTAGAGCACTTCATGCTTCCTGCAGCTGACCAACTTTTTGGAGATGCAGATTTCATTTTCCAACAGGACTTGGCACCTGCACACAGTGCCAAAGCTACCAGTACCTGGTTGAAGGACCATGGTATCCCTGTTCTTAATTGGCCAGCAAACTCTCCTGACCTTAACCCCATAGAAAATCTATGGGGTATTGTGAAGAAGAAGATGCAATACACCAGACCCAACAATTCAGAAGAGCTAAAAGCCACTATTAGAGCAACCTGGGCTATCATAACACCTGAGCAGTGCCACAGACTGATCGACTCCATGCCACGCCGCATTGCTGCAGTAATACAGGCCAAAGGAGGCCCAACTAAATACTGAGTGCTGTACATGCTCATACTTTTCATGTTCATACTTTTCAGTTGGCCAACATTTCTATAAATCCTTTGTTTTTATTGGTCTTCAGTAATATTCTAATTTTCTGATATGATGAATTTGAGATTTTCATTTGTTGTCATTTGTAATCATCAAAATTAAACAAAATAAACATCTGAAATATATGAGTTTGTATGTAATGTATGAATATAATATACAAGTTTCACTTTTTAAATGGAATTACTGAAATCAATCTACTTTTTCATGATATTCTAATTTTATGACCAGCACCTGTACTTGATTTAATGCACATTTGTCATTTCAGGCAGAATTTGCTCCTAAGATCCTCTGAGCTTAAGGGATTAAATGTTTTCTTGTTGCATGCGATCGAAAACACACCAGGACTCAAAGTTAGACCATAAGAGGAGCCTTGGTTGCACACAGGTGGGGATGTGTTCCAACAAAAACATTTTCATCCTAGGACTTTAACTAGCCTTTGAGTCTGAAGTTGTCCGAGGATGGCAATGTTTCCATCGGCCTGTTTTCTTTGCAGCCTATGACTTTATCCCTCTTAAATCACAAGAAGAGTCTTTCCTCTGCCACAGGCTTCAGCCTTAACAACACTGAGTGTTCATTGTGAAGGCCTGGTCTTTAGCAGTCAGAAAAATAGTAATGTCACGATTGTCGTTAAGGCACCTTCTATTACCAACTTCCAATTTTGCGTCCTTAGGAAACAGGAAGAAACACAGAAAAGCATCTTCTGTGCAGGTGCCCTCCTGTGTAGCCACAGGGATTCACAAAGAAATAGAACCCGAGAAGATTGAGAACAGGATCAAGTGCTGTTTCTTTTCCTCCAAATGCTGTTAGTTCTGCAGGATAGAGTTTAGTGGCATCTTCATCTCAATGATTTCCATAAACAGGAAAGTCCCCTACAAGACTTTGATCAAAAGAAAAGATGGAAATTGTTCAACTTCTATCCTCAGCTCATCTAACTCTACACAGGAAGCTAATGCTAACAAGGACTCTGCGATGGTGGGAAGAGGCTCCCAGATAAGCAAATCATAGCGAGAAATGAATGGGCTTTGGTCTTCCTTTATGCAACCTAAATGAAATTGCTCGTAGATCATCCAAACTTTATTTTCATGTCGTTCTTCAAGACTGAGTATTGTAAGAAAAATCTACGAGATAATTTATTTTTTGTTTTCATGCCTGGCTCCACAAAAAGTTTTCCATTTTCCATAAATCAGTCTGTATTCGCGATTCCAAGCTGTGCAGGAAAATGACGTCAGTCAACACTGTTCCCATTGCACCACTATGCATCTTGCATGTTAAGAATAAAAAAAAAGCAGCTTGGACTTTGAAATTAAAAGGTTTTTCTGCTAACACGTTTTAATTTTCAAATTTAACAATTAATTTTGATCCCTTTTTATAGAAAACCAAATGTTTTGTTGTTAAACTTTTGCATTAAGTAACAAAATAAACACTCCTAAAAAAGGAGAATGAAAAAGCAGTTTGGGATATGTATTGCTAATTTCATATACCGGTCAAAAAAAAGCACCTTTGACTTTTATATTAAAAAGTATTTCTGTTAATGCATTATAGTTTCAAATTTGACATTTCAAATAGAATATTGGTCACTTTTTTGCTGGGAAATTTTTATAAATCAAATCTATTTTTTTTATTCATAATTTTGATACAATTGAAGAAGAAATTTAGAAGACAATAAAAAAAGCCATTTAGATTATTTATTTTTTATTTTACTTATTAGTCAAGAAATGCAGCATAATTTAGGAAATGAAAAATAATTTCTATTAATCCATTTTAATCCTTTAGTAAATTGTAAAGGTTCGTGTGTCCACACCATGTATGACTGTCAGATAGTTACCAAAGGTTATCTGGTGGCGCAATGCTTATGACGGTTGTACTTGAAGCTGTCTCACATTACGACCAAACATGTCTCACTGATGCACCATTTCAAGGCCAAATAATCTTTGACATTTCATCTGAAAAATCTCTGACATTTCTTTTGGGAAAGTAGGGATTAAAATAATCTTTCACTGCAGGATTACTGCTCCACCTACTGATCCATGTTCTGAGCCAGAGGAGAAAAGTTTAGCTCATTTGTTGTTCGATCTCATCTATATATCAATTAAAGCTTCTCGTATATTCTTGTAATCATTTGTTTCTAAATTACTGCTCCTAGGGGCCCCTTTGGAGCGAGACATAAACTGAAAAGAGACAAGAGGAGAGAGAAACATTTAAGCAACACTTGAAGTGGAATAAATAGGACCATGATCTCAATTATGTCTTGGTTATTTTGAAGCAGAATTAAAAAGTTAAACATGCGTTTAACCTGAGACAGATGTAGGAGAATTTAGGGAACAAACACCAATTTGAGAGTTTGAAAAACAAAAACAAAAAAAACTATTGTGGTAATTGAGTAGTTTAGAAAACTAATTTAACACTTTTTGCTCAACTGTGTCCCTTATAACACAGAAAAATACTTGTTGCATATTTATATTTATATTTAGGGATGCACGATATAATCGGCCCCCTATCGGTATTGGCCTTAAAACTGAATATCGGACATCGGCCACCCCACCGATATTTAACCCGATATTTGATCAGCTTCTGAGTTTCTAAAGTCTAAAAAAAAAAAAAAAAATACTACTTCTTCTTCTTCCTCAAAAACTTATTTTTTACAGACTTAAAAACTTCTAAAGACGAGGGAAAAAATATTGATCCATTAAAATATCCCAATATCTTCCTATGCTGATATATTGCCATTTAAAAACACCATATCAATCTCTTTTACTAATGAAATATTGCTATATGTCATCGTTATGCTACGAAATCCCCCGAAAATTCACGAAATGTTGCCATATTTTTATATGTTGATATATTGACGCGGTATCGATCTATTTTATTAACAGAATCTCACAAGAATTTGCAAAATATCACGAGTTTATAACAGAACAATGAAATTTCACGAGATTTTGAAAGTAAAATAGATCGATACCGCGTTTTTAAAAATCTATTTGATATCAGCATATGAAAATATATTTGAGTTTATTATTTTTCAAAGTGTCAGAAATGGATAACAAAACTGCTATTTTCAATGACTACTTATTTTTGTCCAGCTTTAACATCGGTATCGATATCGGTTATCGGCTACATGAGTTTTAAAATATCGGCATATCGGATATCGGCCAAAATCCCAATATCGTGCATCCCTATTTATATTAACTCTGTTTTCTTTTTTTACATGATTTTTTTTTTTTTTTTACAGTCCTCACCTTAAATAAAAGAAAGTCTTCCATTTTCTGAATGTGGAGTTAAGTGCCCGTTTTAAAGTACATCCCTTGAGAGTCAAACTTTTTTTGCTTTGATAAGATACGGACAGGTGAAAGACTCAGATTTTACCTTTTATAAACTGATCTAAAAAGGTGATTTAAATCATCTAAATGTCTTTTTGCAGAGAGCAGTTTAAGGAAACACCTGTGAGTCTGTTGGATGAATGAAGGAAATTGTTTTGGTATATCAAGATATTGAGTGGTCAGAATTATTTTTAGTTCACAAAAAAACAGGACAACTGTAATATTATAGCTTCATCATTAGTTTAATCCTTATTAAACGGTGAGTAATTTGTCTGTTGTCCCTCTGTTCATACTCTCACTTCACCTCACTTTTAGTTTAATGGGTTTGCTTGTTCATTTCAGCGGAGAAAAGGCTGACTCTCTGAGGGCTAACTAATGTAGATGTAAGTATCAAAGAACCGACCTGCTTAATCATATGTGCTACGGTACAGTTTTGTGTCTCTTATATATATATATATATACATACATATATATACATACATACATATATATACAAAGGGGGTTTTCATCTAATGGTTTTACCCACAGCCTAAAACTTTGCAAGAAACAGAATTAGGTTGATAAGATTTCTTTTTTCGAATGGAGAACTCATCAATTGTCTAGCTTCCTTTCCACTACTAATTGTGTTATTCCCTCTGCATTTAAGGAGACCACTGTACAACCATCAGAAAAACCATACAAACGCCTGCAGCGGTGACATTCAGAAAGAAAAATAAAAGTATGATGGATATATATTTATATATATATCCTTTCTCACTTTGCAATTAAAAGTTTGGAGAACCTCTGATCTCTAACATTAAGCAAAACTTCAAAGTCTTCCTCAATGTGTAGAGTGATGTTAAAACCCCACAGAGGGGGCTTTTGTAATAGTTCAATTGGAATTAAGGAGCAAGAAAAAGTTTATTTTCAGCAAAATTAAGTCAGAGGGATGCAGAGTAGTTCATATAACATTAAAGTGAGAAAAGAGACCCAAATGCAAATGAGGATGGCATCTTCAATAACGAATTCATAAACAAACTGATCCGAATAACCAATGTCTAAAAACATTTAAAAAAAAGAGCTTCATCGTGACAACTAACAATAATATTTATGCGTGTTACAAATGTCATTTACTGTTTCTTTTAAAACTCTAGCTTTTCTGAGTTTGCAATATGTTCAAAGACAGTTTGAAGTTACAGTAATTTAAAGCATATCTGCCTCCACCAAACCTCATGGGCTGATCACAGAACTCCTCCTGAGATTCTTTCTGGAAGGCAGAGCACTCTAAAACACATGATAGGAAGTAATTCCTGTGCTCATAGTTTGGGAATCAGTAGGGAGAAGAAATTCAAACCATCCAACTTATCTTGCCTCCCACTTACATCATTACCGGGCCCTATATAGAAGATGTGCATTGCCCAAAAGTCCAATGGCTCACTAATAAAACCACTCAAAACACTCACAAGTCCTTGCAAGCTTTGAAAACGAGTACAGTAAGAGCCGTGGCATGCCACAAATCAAAAGAAAGCCATGACTTGTTATCTCGTTGCAGCTTTTCTCCGGCCATTCCTGGGAAGCCATATCTCTAGCTTTGAAGTTGGAGCCCCTGGCAATGTCCCGAGCGCTTCTGCCATCTAGTGAGCGCCTATTTATTAAATCCTTGAGCTTACTCTAATTTTAGGCTTTGCAGAGAGGCCCTCAGTGTTGGGCACTGGGGCGGAGAACAATGTGCATGACACAAATTACAAAAAAACTCAGAGGGGAGTCTGGAAACTAAAGTCTGAGCTGTCAAGACAAGCTGGCCATGTCTTAATGTTCTCCAAAACTTTTGTTATTCATTTTATTGCCATCTTCAACAGGAAAACAACTGAAAACTCACAGAAATTAACGAATCCAGCTTAGGTTTCTGCACATCTGTGTTCCTTCAATGTTTTGCTCAAAGTTGGCAGATTTGCAGCTCCGATTTGTGGAGCAGATGTCATTGTTGTCTTTCATCCTGAATCTCAGTTCCCCCGTCACCTACTCTTCTGCTCTATTTATAAAGTGTAACCATAACAACAGGTCTTTACTCGTCAAATGGAAGAAAAAAAAAAAAAAATCCTGTCAGTAGGTATCTCTGTGCCTCAGACGGAGTGAGTGACACCGCACACAAAACTTTCATCAGTGCTGTCCCTGCTTGCAACCTGGTAATGGTGATGTCTGCTGCATGGATATACTTTAATGTGGTAATCAGAGAAAAATGAAGTCATTGCTATTTCATTTCGCACAATAATTATTTTATTTGTCAAGAGTGAGAGATGAAGAGATGACACTTTTATTGAAGGAAACCTGTGATGTTTGCATGGAGTAGTTCACCATTTTCCATCAGTTTTAATGATCTCATGAAAAGTAATGCTGTGTCTTACATCAAGAGTTTCGTAAGTGCCGGGTGGGGTGGGGGGGGGGTGGGGGGTATTAACACTACACTATGCTTCCAAATGTTGCAGAAGAGCAGTGTCTGTTGCACAGACCACTAGTGCATGAAGCTGAGTTGGTATGCACTGAGGTACGTCAACAATTGAGGAACAGAGGGGAGCAGACGTTTAACTGATGAGGGGTGAAGTCATTGTTCGACATCTCGCTGCTTCCACCATCCTGAAACTTTTAGCAAAAACTAATTGCCCCCAATGGGACCAATCCTGCAGTCACACCTAGATAAACCTGACCCAAGTGCATCGTAGGGTATAGAGTTGAAACTGCCTCAACTGTTTAGTGTTGCATGCTCACAAGCGTCGACAACACAGATACCAAATCAAATCAACAGCACAGCCTTTCAGAAGGAAGAAAGGAAAGAAGGAAGGGAGGGGGGGGATTAATCCATGTAGAAAAGGAGGAAACCAAAACTGTTTACTCGAAAGAGCACAAGCAGAAAATAAATCAAGACTGCAATTTGTCTAGTGGTGAAGCAGCGGAAGGAGGATTAGAATTGATTATCGAAATCTTATTATTTTCTGAAAGTGTTCTGACCTTGTTTGTAATGTAATTTGGAGAGACTTAAAAGATTATGATGAGATGAGTCACATTCTCCTGCTCAAATTAAAGTACAGAGCGATATCTGAGGAAGGCCGGGATGAATGTTGTCCAAAAAATAATGAATCAGTTCCTTCTGATGCTGGTGAGGTCTGCTTTGGGTCCGTATGACCTTCAGAAAATTAGATTATGCTACTATGTTTGATGCACGATTAAAACATCTTAAGAAATAGTTCTGGAAACAGACTTAAAAAAATGAGACAGGGAAAAAAGAGAAAAAGTGCAGTGACTCAAGATAAAGAAGAAAAAGAGATGTTATTCAAGGCAGAAGCCTTTCCAAGTGTAAGGAAGCTTAATGAAGTTAATGTAAATATGGATGGAGCTATTTACAATGTTCGAAATACAGAAAGGAGATTTGATCTAATTAGATTAAAGATTAAGATTAAAATAGAAAAGTCAAAGTACATCGCCAATGGTCCCTTATTATACCATTGGTACAGTATGTATATATATGGTCCATTACAAAAGATGTATCCAGTGTGTCTTATTTGACTTATTTGCTGTTTTTATTATTTCTTGAGGTTATGAAGACATGAGTCCATTCCTGTAAAAAAGAAGGAAACTTTTTTTACTTCTGTTTTCAGTGTGATGGAAAAAACTCATCTATGCTACAAACCTCCCACCCCACCCCCCTTAAAATCCAAACACCTGGGATGTGGCAATATGTTAGGTTACTGAGGTGTGTTCCCAGTAAACGCGACAAAAGGTCTGTTTCCATAGCAATACCATTGAACCCAGATGAACTAATGTTATTTCTTTTCTTTGTGTCAAGCAAAGCAAAAAAAAAAAATGTTTTTTTTGTTTTGTTTTGTTTATTGAAGAGTTGTGTTTTCTCTGTGTGTAAGTGGACACGGCATGAAAGGTTGTGGTTTGTGGAAGTAAAGCAACAATTAATTCATCCTCTCTATGACACTGAACATTTGAAGTACATAATTAAACTTTTCATTTCAACAGAGACTCTTTCAAATAGAAAGGACGGGGGTGCACACTTGAACAAGTTTTCTCCTGACAAATAGAAATAAAAAGCTGTCATAATAAATTGTAGGTGACTCTTAAGGCTAATCTGATTCTTTGTAATTGATGTATCCATGGAGATGTGATAGAGTTGCCGTAGCAACATGTCTTTTAATCTAAAGAAGCAGAATGAGAATCTTGCATTTTCTTGTTGCATCTTAAGTGCTTCATGACTTGACAAACAGTTTACCAATGTATAAGAATTATATTTATACATTGTGTGGCATAAATGCTTATTCATCAATGCATAATTGCAGATTATTCTATAGAAATAGTAACCAGCTAACCTCTGACTTCAATATACACTAATAAGAAAGACTTAAAGACCTAGAAGCATGATAAAAATGTGCATACATAAAAAAGGACGGAGATGAAGCATCTCACAGGCTTTGCTGAAGAACTAATTAAAAGACTTGAAGACCAAGAAATGGGCAGTGCTGTCTTAGGGAATGGCTGGTTACTGCTAGTTTATCAGAATTGTTAGTGTCCTTTATAATTCTGGTCAATATACACTGTTTTAATTTAATTTTACTCTTTAGTTATAAAATGTTGTACTATACAAAGCCTGGGAAGTGTCAGTGACTGAAAAAAAGTTCCAAACCCAATTGAAATTCATTCTTACAGTTTACTAATCCGTAAGCTCAGTGGTTTCCTGGCTCTGTATTATGTCATTTGTTGGTTCCTCCGTTTTTGTCGTCATGGTTTTTGCAACAAAGCTCTCATTTCTTTGATGAGTGTCCCTCTTGTGAACGCTGGTGGAAGTCAACAGCTTGTGCCATTTGCTGTTTGACGATTCTGGCACAGTCAGTTAAGAGAGAAGCTCGGATAAAAGTTGAAAATTACACTACTAAAAACAATTCTAATGAACACAATCTCTACTGGAACAACGCCTGTTATTAGCAGCAGTTGGTAGTTTTTCAGTAAATCAGTTTTGTAAGAGAATTGTTGTTAACTAGGCTACTAGCAATAGAATTAGCCCAATTGCCAGTTGAGTTTTAACAGTATATATTCTGCTATGCAGCTAAATGTGATCACCACCACCTGTTATGGTGACTAAATAAAATTTTTCCACTGATGACAAATGAACAGTGAGTGTTACCCAGGCAAACTGCTGGCCACAGTTGTTTAATGAAGTTTTTACTACAGTGAGTGCTGCACCTCATTTAGTGTCGAATAACGACAAAGAGAACATTTCAAATGTAGACTAGAATTAGAGCAGAATATTAAATAGGACAACATCTGACCCTAATGAAAAGGGAGAGACAAAAGCATCTGATTATTTTAATAACCAATTTGGGTAGTGAAAGTCTTCGGATCCTTTTATAATGAAACTTTGTAACTGATATGATTTACCCTGCTGCTATATTCCATTGTGGACCTTAGGTTGATATCCAGGACACATCAATGTGGTTGTGTTAGGCCCTGTACGATATTTTCCATCGTTGTACTCAGCTACAGACCAAACTGTAAGTTGAAATCGCAGGGTATAAAATTTCACAGCTCATGATGCATGTTCTAACACTATAAGACCCGATGCTCTGACAAGATCTACCTGCTCACACTGTACGTCCAAAAACCACATGTTTTTGAACGTACAGTGTGAGATGGTGCTGGTCGCACTCGTCATTCTGGAAGTAGAAGAGGAACTCCCTTGTTTGCACTTGCGCAGTGCGTGAGGTTCTGGTAAATCGGCTCGTAGCTCTGCTTCAACAGCAGGATTTGCTCACTAACACCATACAAGGGGCGACTGAATTTTTGAACATGTTTGATAATCTCCTGACCTTACGCTTCTTGATCTGGAGGTGGTTGTGAGAGGCTATTCGCCCCTCGTTACCTCCTGCATACTACACTTCTCCCATGACTGGAGAAGTCCTGAAAAGGGCAAGAAATTATACAGTGAATGCCCAGCCTTACACTATCTTTGTAATGGGGTTGTTCAGTTGACAGGCTCGGACTGGTAATCTGTGATACTGGGCATGTGCCCGGTGGGCCGGTCCTAATTTCAGCGTGCGAGGGCCCGGCGCCACTTAAATCCTACCGGCCCCAACACTTACTCTCTGGCTGAAGCACCTACCTGTGACAGTAAATAAATCAAGTACCTCAAGAAGTATTACAAAGTTAACTATCTAAATGATGCGTTCAGTATATATAGCCCTTCGTTGTCATGAACATCCTTGTGACGGTTGGCATATGGTGTAATTTTCAATTTCTTCAAACTGTAAAATCCTGTTTCTCAATTTATTATAGATACAAAATATAATAAAACTAAAATGCTTTCTTTAAAACAAACTACGATGTTCCTCTTATATTTAGCGAATTGATGTTCGAATATTTAGCAAAAATAGGTTGTGGTGCATGATGGGGTTTTGTATCTAAAGGCTAATGTTTCCCGTCTCACGTGCATTATTTGTTGCACAGTTTAGGATGCAAGTGTGGATGTTACACAGCAGCAGTCACTATTGCGTCCTTGTTAATAACCAAAGCCAGTAAAAACCGCATTATCGAAGTCTTGGTGATGGTTGTCGTGTGAAGCTTGAAGACAGATCGGTTAATCCACAATGTGTATTCGTATTGGTTTTAACGCGTTTGACTGTGCCTCTATTTTATTTTTCGGGGGGGGGGGGGGGGGGGGGGGGGGGGCGTTCCCAGTTCTCAGTCTTTTATAACCTCAGGAAAAAAAATTGGTGCATAGTCAACAGAAAAAAAAATTACATTGTTTCGGCAATTTCTCCTTTCGTTGACTTAAGAACAACCCTGTACAATCACACATGAGACACAAAGCACAACATTAAAAGTGTTCGGTATTTTGTTCATTATGCTCATGCTATAAACTTTTAGTGAACGCAGCAATAGAGACACAGAAAACAAAGATGCTACCGAAGGGCT
The DNA here is from genome assembly GCF_016077235.1 of Cyprinodon tularosa. Taxonomy (NCBI): domain Eukaryota; kingdom Metazoa; phylum Chordata; class Actinopteri; order Cyprinodontiformes; family Cyprinodontidae; genus Cyprinodon; species Cyprinodon tularosa. The sequence goes on along the minus strand of NW_024038652.1, from coordinate 1,116,716 downwards.
TGGGGAATATTTGTTGTTTGATGTGACATGTATAGGCCAGGCCAACATCACATGTACAGTATGATGCCTTACAAACATAGAGGACCGCTTGTTGTGAGCAGAGCTGGCATATAATGACTAGTTGTCCTCTAACAATCTTAGACAATAACCATCAGCTTGGACCATCACATGAGCAGCTGTCAGAATCATATCTCCCCTCAAAATAATACCATAAACACGGGAGTTTTTTTTAAGAAGGTTTACATCCACACCAGCCCACAGAAGTATGCCACTTTTTTTAAATGCACCATATTGCCAAGTACAGTTGTTCTTAAAAGTTTACATACCCTCCCATTTGATAAAATGATAAATTCACTCTAGTAAATCATATAACACAAGAATTACAATATTATTAAATAAAAATTTACAATAATATCATTTAGAAAAATAGAATGTTGAGCTTTAATTTTTGTTTAAAGAAATAATTAAAAAAATTAAACTGTCTCAGACAAATTAAAGTACCTTGCCCATGAACGTCGAACCAACATACCTGTCAAAGACTTTCAGGTAACTTTTCATTTACATCATTTCAGTATGTGCCTGATGTTTCACTGTTTATTTTATTTAACTCCATCTGTTTTTGTGGAGTTTAAATTATTTTAATTTATCTATTTGATTTTGTTCTTGTTTTTCATGCACTATAGGTTAATTTTTCCCCACATTGAAATAAAGACACTTTCCGTGTAAATACATCCGAGTTTATTTGATCATTTTTGGCAATACTGGATGATGTATACAGTACATGTGGGATAATGTGAACAGCCTTGCCAAAGCTGCAGTGAGTTTATTTTAGATGTGGGGATTTTCTGATCATCTGACTGATGTTGGGACAAATCCATGCAATTGACAGAATTAAGAGTGCCCAAAAACAACTTAGAGGCCTGTTGATGCTCTGTATCTAGTACATCTATGTCTGTCATGCACACCAAACAGCATTGGAAGCACTACATTCCCAATGCAGCCATTAGACCTTACACAGATCCCAATCACTTATAGCATTTTTGGAAAAGTCATTTCTACCTTGTTATTAAAGTTTGAAATGTTGAGTTTGTTAGAGCGTACTCAGGCTGTAACTGTGTGTTATGGTGAGATTTATCTTTTTAAAGAAGTCTAGTGGGTTCTTAGGTGAAACAACTGATGAACGGGTTGAAAAACACTTCCTTTCAACTGTCAAGTATAAGAATCTGTAATGCTGAGGATCTGTTTTTGTGTAGTATTATGGATCCTTTAAAAAGACAAGGTATTTTTGCAACAAACCCCCCCCCCCCAAACAAAAGAAACAAAACATGTGGCTGTACCACATAAAAAGTAATTATAGGGTATTTTAAAAGGATAGCGATTGAGTAAATTTAACTCTGAATAAGCTTGCCAGAAAATAAATGAGAAAATCATTAAATTCGTTTAAAGACACAACACCTCCCTAAAAAGAAGAAAACCAGAAGAATAAATTCTCAGTTGGAGAAAACACCTAGAATCATTGTTATATAACTGCTTTCATTTTAGCCTGCTAGAGATTAATAAATCATATTTACAGTTCAGCAGATCGTCGTTATAAATTAAGTTTACATTTCCTGACAACACCTGGTTAGAATTTTGTTGTTGTAAGAAAAGAACATGTGTTTTAGATGTAAATTCAGCAAGAAAACCCAATCCAGGAATGATTCTTGGAAAGATGTCTTGAAAGAAAAAAAAATTGTATGTATATTTTTTCAATTTTTATAATTTTTTTTTAGTAATTGCATTCTTTTCGAATTTTCCTATTTGGTTTTATTACATTCTCTTCATTCTAAGTACAATACAAATGCTTGCTCTTGTCACCCACATTCACCTAAAATCCCTGTTGACCAATAGAAAAGCATCTTTGCTTACTCCTTCAGAAGTGATAAAAATGTAATCCGTAAACTGCAGTTAGCAAAGAATGCAATTTGTAAAACTAAATCTGAAAAATTAGACAAACGAAATAATAATGGAAAAAAAATAAATAAATACTGTAAGATAAACTGAATTTGAGAAAATAGTAAAATTGCTGCCAAAATCTTTTTCGATAATACCTTTTTCCAAAATAGATTTGTTTAATTGCATTTCTTTTTCAAATTGAATATACATATACTGTAAACATAAGAAAATTGGAAAATAAAAGTATAATTTGTATCTCCTATAATCGAAATCTATGAAATATTTACCTTTTCTGGTACATGAAAATCAGAGCAGGGTGCTTTTTTAGTGCTTATTACAGAGTTCTCTTCCTCGGTAACCCATCAGAACTTGAAGCAAGGGCATCTAACAACATCTTTCCAAAGTCATCTTCCAAACAGCACCAGTGAATAATTACTGTCAGAGTAATTAGATTTTCCTGCATTGTTGATGATGGAGTCGCTATGATCACTCAATGCAACAAACCTCATTAATGAAACCAGCAAACACTGTAATCTTGACATACCGAATCCCCGTGGATAATAAATATCTAACTTGTTTCCTTCCCTCATTGTCAAAACAAAATGGGACTCTGTCTTGTTTGCTCGGTGGGTGCACTTTTCTATCTGTAAAACTCAGCACAGCTGCAGTTGAAAGGCATACAGACGTGGAACTCTTCCTCTATTTTAAAAACAGCATTCCCTCCCCGCTGCATGTGTTGAAAATTTAAACTGATACTCTTCAATCATTCAAAATATTGCAAAAATCTCTGCCAGAATCACAGATTAATGCTGGCGAACAGATCAGCCCATCTACCAGCTGTGAGCCTGTGAATCATTTCAGATCATTGGATTTGCGCTTGGATAATCCAATGTTTTTATAAATAATAATACATGTTAATTCCATCAAATTATTCCAATCATGTAGGAGCTTATGCTCATCTTCAGGGGTCATTGTTTGAGAGGCGAGGTTCTGGGCAGTCAGTCTATCACAGGGCAAATTGAACGCACAAAGGACACACAACCATGCATGCCCTCACTCATAAAGGAATTTCAGTCACCAATTAATCCAACTGTAATGTTGATTATAGATTGTAATAGGAAGTCAGTGTACCCAGAGATAATCCTCACATCTACAGGAGAAAAAAAACATGCACCCTCCATGCAGAGACAATCTCTCACTGTAATTATCACAACTGTTGCTTGGAGTCACAGTCAAACAGAAACAGACCAGATGAAGCTACTGTGATGAGAAAAAGCAGAAAGAGCATAGTGTTAGAGATTGAACTAAAAAATTTTGCAGTGAGAGAATTGAGATAGAATGAACCAGAATTATAAAAAGGGGTCCCTATGTCCTCCATCAGTCTAAGCCTATAGCAGCATAGCTATAGCTATAGAGATAGCTAAGGATAACATGAACCTCTCTAACTAAAAGTTTTATCAAAAATGTGCCTATCTTCAAAAGTATACAGGGTGTCTGCCTCACAGACTAAAACTGGTAGTTGGTTCCACAGGAGAGGAGGCTGATAACTAAAAGATCTGCCTCCCATTCTACTTTTAGAAATTCTAGGAACCACTAGTAAACCTGCAGATTGAGAGCCAAGTGCTCTGTTAGGAACAAAAGATATACAGGTGCTGGTCATAAAATTAGAATATCATGAAAAAGTAGATTGATTTCAGTAATTCCATTTAAAAAGTGAAACTTGTATATTATATTCATACATTACATACAAACTCATATATTTCAGATGTTTATTTTGTTTAATTTTGATGATTACAAATGACAACAAATGAAAATCTCAAATTCATCATATCAGAAAATTAGAATATTGTGAAAAGGTTCAAAATTGATGGCCCCTGGTGCCACACTCTAATCAGCTAATTAACTCAAACCACCTGCAAAAGCCTTTAAATGGTCTTTCAGTCTAGTTCTATAGGCTACACAATCATGGGGAAGACTGCTGACTTGACAGTTGTCCAAAAGACGACCATCGACACCTTGCACAAGGAGGGCAAGACACAAAAGGTCATCGCTAAAGAGGCTGGCTGTTCACAGAGCTCAGTGTCCAAGCACATTAATAGAGAGGCGAAGGGAAGGAAAAGATGTGGTCGAAAAAAGTGTACAAGCAAGAGAGATAACCGCACCCTGGAGAGGATTGTGAAACAAAACCCATTCAAAAATGTGGGGGAGATTCACAAAGAGTGGACTGCAGCTGGAGTGAGTGCTTCAAGAACCACCACACACAGACGTATGAAAGACATGGGTTTCTGCTGTCGCATTCCTTGTGTCAAGCCACTCTTGAACCACAGACAGCGTCAGAAGCGTCTAAAGAGAAACAGGACTGGACTGCTGGTGAGTGGTCCAAAGTCATGTTCTCTGATGAAAGTAAATTTTGCATTTCCTTTGGAAATCAAGGTCCCAGAGTCTGGAGGAAAAGAAGAGAGGCACTTCATCCACGTTGCTTGAAGTCCAGTGTAAAGTTTCCACAGTCAGTGATGGTTTGGGGTGCCATGTCATCTGCTGGTGTTGGTCCATTGTGTTTTCTGAGGTCCAGGGTCAACGCAGCCACATACCAGGAAGTTTTAGAGCACTTCATGCTTCCTGCAGCTGACCAACTTTTTGGAGATGCAGATTTCATTTTCCAACAGGACTTGGCACCTGCACACAGTGCCAAAGCTACCAGTACCTGGTTGAAGGACCATGGTATCCCTGTTCTTAATTGGCCAGCAAACTCTCCTGACCTTAACCCCATAGAAAATCTATGGGGTATTGTGAAGAAGAAGATGCAATACACCAGACCCAACAATTCAGAAGAGCTAAAAGCCACTATTAGAGCAACCTGGGCTATCATAACACCTGAGCAGTGCCACAGACTGATCGACTCCATGCCACGCCGCATTGCTGCAGTAATACAGGCCAAAGGAGGCCCAACTAAATACTGAGTGCTGTACATGCTCATACTTTTCATGTTCATACTTTTCAGTTGGCCAACATTTCTATAAATCCTTTGTTTTTATTGGTCTTCAGTAATATTCTAATTTTCTGATATGATGAATTTGAGATTTTCATTTGTTGTCATTTGTAATCATCAAAATTAAACAAAATAAACATCTGAAATATATGAGTTTGTATGTAATGTATGAATATAATATACAAGTTTCACTTTTTAAATGGAATTACTGAAATCAATCTACTTTTTCATGATATTCTAATTTTATGACCAGCACCTGTAATCAGATCTCCGATATCAGATGGAGCTTGGCCATTTAAGGCTTTATATGTGAGAAGGAGGATTTTAAATTCTATTCTGGATTTAATCGGAAGCCAATGAAGAGAAGCCAGAACTCTGGCTGCAGCATTTTGGATTAGTTGGGGCAAAAACACTTTAAATACCTTTCAATGCTTTGTACCACTGGTGCTGGCGTAGATATTATATGCAGAACTCCGTAGAGTTTACTACCCATAATTTTCATCAGAACTCTTTCTGCAGCATTTTGGATCAGCTGAAGGCTTTTAACTACAGTTTGTGGACTTCCTGATAGTAAATATTTACAATATTCCAGCCTTGAAGTGACAAATGCATGGACTAGTTTCTCAGCATCACCCCTGGACAGGAGATTTTTAATTTTTGCAATATTCTGCAGATGAAAGAAGGAAATTCTAGAAACCTCTTTGATATGGGATTTAAATCAGAGGTCCTGATCAAAAATACACCACTTTTTTTATTTTTTTATTATCTGAAATAAATTTAATCCCATCTAAATTAAGTGACTGACTAATCAGCTTATTTTCAAAGACTCTGGTCCAAAGACTATAACTTCTGTTTTGTCTACATTCAGGGGGAGAAAGTTAAGAGTCATACAGGTTTTTATGTCTTCAAGACATGTCTGTAGTGTATGGGTTAGCTTAATCTGGATTCATAGACAGATATAGCAGAGTATCATCAACATAATAGTGGAAATTAACCCCATTGTGTCGAATAATTCTATAAATTGGGAGCATATGTATAGTAACGAGTCCTGGTCCTAGCATTGATCCTTGTAGTACTCCACAGGTAACCCTGGAGCATAAGGAAGATTTACGTATCATTAACATGAACAAACTTAAATTGGTCAGATAAATACAATTCAAACCAGTCTAGTGCTGTTCCTTTAACTCCAACAAAATATTCCTTCCAAGAGTTTCTAAAAGAATATTATGATCAACTGTATCAAATGCAGCACTGAGATCCAACAGGACGAGCACAGATACAAGTCCATTATCTGAGGCCATGAGAATATCATTAGTCACTTTCACCAGAGCTGTTTCAGTGCTATGATGAGCTCTAAAGCCAGACTGAAACTCTTCAAAAAGTTCATTATGGTGTAAGTGGTCGCACACTTGTTTTGCAACTACTTTCTGAAGAATTTTAGATAAGAAAGGAAGTTTGGATAAAGGTCTTTAGTTGACCAAGTCATCTGGGTCAAGATAAGTTTTCTTAAGTAAAGGTTTAATTACAGCTACCTTAAAAGCCTTTGGTACATATCCCTTTAACAGGGATAGATTAATCACATCGACAATGAAAGAGGAGATCAGAGGGAATAATTCCTTAAATAACCTGGTTTGAACTGGAGGACAAGTTGAAGGCTCAGATGAAGACAACGGTTTTGCTAACTCTTGAAGTTCAACTGGATCAAAGCAGTCTAAATTGGCTTTAGATTCTATGGCTACCTCAAATGCTGCCTCACCTTCCAGAGATAAACCAATCATAGTTAGGGGAGAGCAAATGATCTCATTTTTAATAAAATCAATCTTATTTATAAAGAATCCCATAAAATCATTGCTGCTAAGAGCAGATGGAATGGATTGTTCAACAGAGCTATGGGTCTGGGTGAGTTGGGCAACTGTATTAAAAAGATATCTAGGATTATTGCTATTCTCCTCTCTTAATGAGGAGAAGTATGCTGCTCTTGCTTTACAAATGGTCCTCTTATACAGCAGTAAACTGTTTTTCCAGACTAGGTAGAATACCTGTAGGCATGAAGAGCGCCATTTTTCCTCTCCAGTTTCCTAGCATTTTGCTTCAGAGTGTGCAGCTCTGCACTAAACCAGGGAGTCAGCTTTCTATTTTTAAAGTATTTCTTTTTCAAAGGGGATGCATTGTCTAAGGCAGTAGGCAGAGAACTAGCAAACCAACAAAATCATGAACCTGTGAAGGATATTAATCAAAACCTTTGCCCTCTGCAGCACTGCTCAGTGACACAGAGGAGAGAGAAAGTGAAACAGATTCTTTAAAATTTAGAACAGCACTATCTGATAATGATCTGCTAAAGTGAAACATTCTTTTGGGGGAGGAGAACTATATTAAAGTAATCCTAAAGGTATTAAAAAGTGGTCAGAGAGGACAGGGTTGTAAAGAAATACTGTTATTTCTTCACATTCAATGCCATACGTTGGCAAAAGGTCTGAAGTATGAAGATGAGAATGTGTAGGACTATTGACATTTGTAACAAAGGCAATATCATCTAAGATAGGATTAAAGGCTGTACTTAAGTGATCACCTTCAAGTGTTGGCATGGATGTCAAAATCCCTCACTATGATAATCCTGTCAGTTTAAGTTAAGAGCTCTAAAAACTCATCTAAAATTCAGAGTAAGGACCTGTGGACGATACCAAGTTACCAAAAGAAGACCTTTTGGTGCTTTGCCATTTGGAGGAGGCTAACTAAGGCTTAAATGGTCAAAAGAGTTTAAATACAGGTGCTGGTCATAAAATTAGAATATCATGAAAAAGTAGATTGATTTCAGTAATTCCATTTAAAAAGTGAAACTTGTATATTATATTCATACATTACATACAAACTCATATATTTCAGATGTTTATTTTGTTTAATTTTGATGATTACAAATGACAACAAATGAAAATCTCAAATTCATCATATCAGAAAATTAGAATATTGTGAAAAGGTTCAAAATTGATGGCCCCTGGTGCCACACTCTAATCAGCTAATTAACTCAAACCACCTGCAAAAGCCTTTAAATGGTCTTTCAGTCTAGTTCTATAGGCTACACAATCATGGGGAAGACTGCTGACTTGACAGTTGTCCAAAAGACGACCATCGACACCTTGCACAAGGAGGGCAAGACACAAAAGGTCATCGCTAAAGAGGCTGGCTGTTCACAGAGCTCAGTGTCCAAGCACATTAATAGAGAGGCGAAGGGAAGGAAAAGATGTGGTCGAAAAAAGTGTACAAGCAAGAGAGATAACCGCACCCTGGAGAGGATTGTGAAACAAAACCCCTTCAAAAATGTGGGGGAGATTCACAAAGAGTGGACTGCAGCTGGAGTGAGTGCTTCAAGAACCACCACACACAGACGTATGAAAGACATGGGTTTCTGCTGTCGCATTCCTTGTGTCAAGCCACTCTTGAACCACAGACAGCGTCAGAAGCGTCTAAAGAGAAACAGGACTGGACTGCTGGTGAGTGGTCCAAAGTCATGTTCTCTGATGAAAGTAAATTTTGCATTTCCTTTGGAAATCAAGGTCCCAGAGTCTGGAGGAAAAGAAGAGAGGCACTTCATCCACGTTGCTTGAAGTCCAGTGTAAAGTTTCCACAGTCAGTGATGGTTTGGGGTGCCATGTCATCTGCTGGTGTTGGTCCATTGTGTTTTCTGAGGTCCAGGGTCAACGCAGCCACATACCAGGAAGTTTTAGAGCACTTCATGCTTCCTGCAGCTGACCAACTTTTTGGAGATGCAGATTTCATTTTCCAACAGGACTTGGCACCTGCACACAGTGCCAAAGCTACCAGTACCTGGTTGAAGGACCATGGTATCCCTGTTCTTAATTGGCCAGCAAACTCTCCTGACCTTAACCCCATAGAAAATCTATGGGGTATTGTGAAGAAGAAGATGCAATACACCAGACCCAACAATTCAGAAGAGCTAAAAGCCACTATTAGAGCAACCTGGGCTATCATAACACCTGAGCAGTGCCACAGACTGATCGACTCCATGCCACGCCGCATTGCTGCAGTAATACAGGCCAAAGGAGGCCCAACTAAATACTGAGTGCTGTACATGCTCATACTTTTCATGTTCATACTTTTCAGTTGGCCAACATTTCTATAAATCCTTTGTTTTTATTGGTCTTCAGTAATATTCTAATTTTCTGATATGATGAATTTGAGATTTTCATTTGTTGTCATTTGTAATCATCAAAATTAAACAAAATAAACATCTGAAATATATGAGTTTGTATGTAATGTATGAATATAATATACAAGTTTCACTTTTTAAATGGAATTACTGAAATCAATCTACTTTTTCATGATATTCTAATTTTATGACCAGCACCTGTATTAACTGCCTTTGGAGAAATCAGTGAGTCAGACTGAAAGCTTTCTCAATTCAAAATGTCTGAAATAGCGTTGAGTTCCAGGTTTTATAGAGTAGCCCCACGAAAGCCCTGTTATGTCTTAGAAAACAGCGAAATTGAAACAAAAAACAGGTCCACCCCTTTGTAACTGACACACCCTCTCCGTCCATGATGGACATGGTTGAAAACTCAAGAGAGTTTCCCATTGATTCTGCCAAACTTAAAGGCCTAACAAAGAAATGTCAGCGGTAAATAAATATATAGCAGAGGAAAAAATAAGGTATTTAGATTTTAATTTTTTGCAGTGTTTACATCAAGCTTGGACGCCCTCCATAAACACAATGAAAGATACTCCCTAACTTAGTTTTCACTCCTATATATCCTAAAACCACACCACCTTGGACTCCATCCAATGATCTCGGTCTGAGATTACAGTTTTCTGCATCCACTTCCAGACTACAGCATGTCAATTTTATGCTACAGCAATACAGAGTTCTGCTTGAATTTAACAGAGTACACAAATAACATTTCTAAAATAAAACTCTAACACTGGTTAGAGTGCAAGTTTGTTGTGTCTACAAGCTGCTATTAGGAGATAAAAAAATATCCTAAATACTCCTCATTACAGGGTAAGAACTATAAATCTTCACTTTATAAATTGAAATTTAAACATCATTACATTTCAAATTTGGTTATCCAGGCATACCCTGCAGAAATGGTCCTTACAGACTTTGATCTAGACAAAAATGATCCTGTCTTGAGATTGATATACAAAGCAGAAGATTCTGTTAGATTATTAATCAGTATTTAAGAAAATCATACTCAAGAATAAGTGTAATAATCTATCAGTGCAGCGTGACAATTTCACTCCGAAAGGCTTCTTTTTTGAGATAATCTATCATGATTTCAACAAGTCATAGATTGACATTGTATTGCAGGGAACAGCCATAAGTCTCTTGCACATTTCACTGTGCTCTAAGCTATTGTTTTTTTTTTCCTTTTAGACCTTTGTTTGCCAAAAACAATCATAGGAACTAGTGCAAAAAAAGGATATTTATATATACTTTTAATCTTATTTGCAATGAATGTTTGGAAATATGCTGAACATTAAGCAGATCAGACTGCAGATTTGTCCTATCAAAAGTCTGCTGAGCATAATGTAGTGTGTCAGGACGCTCTGTAAGTGTTGGGTCACTGGCTTTGTCCTCCTGTCATGTACTATCCCTCAGAGTGAGCACATGACTACCTTGTGACCTTTTCATACAGTCCACCTGCATCCACTATTCTTCTCCTGCAGCTCTACCAGCTCTTCTCTGTCCTTCTAGCATTTTAACTACCTCAAAGTCACCAAACAATAGCTGCAATTTTTCAGGTAGAATTAGGAGGTTAAAGAAAATCCTTTTACTTTATAATTACTACTAATATAACGTCATTAATACTAATAATGATTACTAATAATTAATAATAAAGACCCTGGATCTCAAACACAAAAAGAGATGAATGAATTCCAGGTCCAATCCTATTTACACCACACCCTGTAGTAGAAATAATAAACAGAACTAATGCCAAGGTATCAGAGTAATTTAAAACATCCATCAGATCATGAGATAACGAATCCAATATTGAGTCATATCTGTGGTAAGTAGTTCCATTTTAACACAGCAGATGGCTCTGGACACTCAACACCGCAACAGATTGGTTTAAACAATTATCTAGGCAAAGCCTTTTGTGTTTTGTTTGGAATAATCCTTTCAGTGGGTACACAATTCAGCAGAAAATAATATCTTGGCTTGGTTAAAGAGCAGAGGAAAGTCTTGGGAGCTATGAAGAGGCTGCATTTATCTTATCTGAAGAGTTGAAGAGCAAACGCAGAAAGCACACACACAGTAGGCTATATTTAGAATATTGCACCACAAAACAACAGATTTCATGCAACATGTTTCATTTTTTATTCAATTCCTTTAGCTTACTGCTTCAGATTTAATCTGCATCTGGAAGCCACCATGGTGCAGAGAAAATTAGCACAGCAATGTGGGTTGTTCACATTAAGATGTTCAAGGCTGGCTGGTTTGGCTTACAATGCATAAAATACATTTTTCTCATGCCAGGTGTTCTGTTGACAGGCCACTTACTTACTCAGGATAAAAAAGGAGGTTATTGGAAGTGGAAGTGTGCTTAAAAATGCTGCATTGGATAACAAAGGCAATTCAGGCTAATAAGTTTTGGTTCTTTGAGATACTCTTAAGACTGACTGATCATTTACAAACGTTTTGATCAAAGCAAAGATATCTTTTAGAGTTGACTGAGGGACAGCGTTTTGGAGGACGGAGGACCTAGCTCACACAGTCACTCACTACTTGTTGAAGACACTCAGAGCAGTCGGTGCATTTCACATCCAGGTCACTGATGACATAGAAAGTACTTGTTTGCTGTTAGTTGCATTTTTGAAAAAATAAAAATAAAAAATTATTTTTTCCAGCGTTTCTTATTGTCATTACACTGTTGCAAGATCAGAGCAACGAAAATATCTCTGTGGAGCAGTGGGCTGCCATTGTGTGGCAGTCCATGGGAGTGGGGCTCGAATTCATTAAAAAGATACTAAAGAGATTTTCAAAAGTCACTTAAAAAGTCAGTTTTGCCATCTTTTCACCTTGATAGGACTCCTAATCAGTAAAGAAGCTTGTCATGTATGTCAAGCCCAGCTTCATCTGGATGGAGCCTAAAACATAACCGTGTCAGCCTGCTTTCGATTTGTCTGTTAAAAAAAAAAAATTTTGTTTTGTTTTCGTAATGTGTTGTTTTTGTGTCCAGAAAAGCACTTTATATGTTTGATGTGTTAATATTTTTATTATCAAACACATGAAATGGAAATATATGCTATATATAATAACTGTTCATAGTGTGTTCACCACCCTTAGTTGATCTGTACTGGGCCCCAACAGAAAACGTCAGAAAAATATCATTAGCCATGATTCCCTTGTTGGTATTTTATATACTAGACAGTCAAATTGCAACAATCAGTTGTTCTGCTGATTCTTCCAGTCTGATGAAGGTCATCACCTCTAACATTAATGCGGCATAACGATGGGAGCACATAAAAAGTTGTTTGCTGTCACAATAAATCAATAAACACATCAATTGATGAGTGCACTGTTGTCAAAGGAAATGTCAACACTTCTGATTGATTTGCTTGTCTGAGCTAATTTAAAATTCAAAGGTCCTTGCAAGGGCAAGTCCACTGAAGTCACCTTGCCTAATTGTACTTACTGCATAGTAAAGGAACCCCCAGGGTATCTGTGTAATCTTGGGAGAAAGTTTATGGATAATTCTCCTTTTTTGAAATGGATCAAATCACAAATCTGATGATCATAACCCAAAGATTAAAAAAGCAAAGCAAAAAAAAAAAATCTTATTTATTTGTTTATGTTTTATTTGTTACGACAGCTTAACAGAAATGCAGACATTTTGAAAAAAGTTATCATGTTTTCAATTAGAAGGTTTTACCTGAGGATCATGTATTTTTTCAGATGTAATTTTGTAAAACTGAAATGGCAGCATTTTTTGTCATTAAATTAAGCAAAACAATGATGATTACTTATCACATGAACAAACTTTATTCCATTTATTTTATTCAGTTGAAAAACTGTTTAAACAAGTTTAATGAACATTTGTAATGGAGACACAACTACTTAAGCCTGGAGGGACAAGCAGAAAATGAATGACAGAAAAGAAAAAGAAACTTAAAACTATAAAGGAACTTTTTACAGAAATCTGATGTCATGATCTGCCCTGATAGCTCACCTTAATTATTCATGCCTTTCACTTACCTAACTCTGTCCGGCTCCTAATTGTTATTCATCTCATCCACCTGCTAGTTGTTCTTTATATTAGGATCAGTATATTCGGGGTGAGTTCATTGTTTCTCTCATGCCTGTCTGTTTTTTTTAGTTTTTACTTAGTTCCAAGGTTCATGTCCTGGTTCCTGGTGGCCAGCAGATTTAGAGGGTTTATAGTGTTTGTCTTGTCTTCTCATCGTGTCCTAATCCTTCTCCGACGGGCCCTCAGGATTTTGGCTCAGAATGCCGGAGAGGCTCAGTTTTATTCCCGTAAGCCTGGCTCCAAGGAGGAGACCAGTTTAAAGTTTCCTGCAGAAATCCTGGTACCATGTCTTGTCTCTGTCCCTAGACCACTGAGCCTGCCCATCTGCATCTCAACCCGCCTGGCTGCAACTAAGCGCATCTGTGTGAACATGCTGCTGGACCCGTCTGACTCTGAACCTGCCTAAACGCTCTGAGGTTACCTGGAACCCAGGATCTGTGTCTGTTTCTCTGCGGATTGGAACCCCTGGTTGGACTACGGACCCCTGGATCCCGGAACTATTTCTGCCTGATCTGTTTTCCCTTGACCTGGATTGGCTGCTTGCATGTTCTGCTACAGCATCGGTGACACTCTCGGCAGCTCAGGGCCGCATCTTGTTGACAGTGTATTGGCTGATCCTGCCTAGAATTGAGAGGATGGACTGAAACCAGTCAAGTGACCCACTTGGATAATCATCTCCTGTCAGATGATCGTGGTCACTTACCTGTGTTTCTCCCTCCAGAGTGTCAGTGATTGGGCAGTGCCCCGCCCCCCTCCTGCAGTCACTACAGGTCCTCAGATCCACAGCAGCTCCGCACTTCTGTTCTGTCTTTTTATGTTTTTGTTTTAATAAAAGTTTTGAACTTCCCTACTGACTGTCTCGCCTTGAATACTGGGTCCATCTGTCCCCATTTATGACATCTGATTGCCGTGCACACAATGATTTTGCTCTAGCTTTCTTGGATTTTTTTATTCTGTTTTAGGGAACTTGAGGGAATAAACCTTCCAAGAATGTCTCCTTGTAGAGATTGTCCTGTAACTTTTTATTGCACTGCACTTTTACTGTCAGCATTCTCAGTTAATGCTACAATTCAGCTGATAGTCTCAGTAGACAACATCAAGAGCTGCAGCTCTATATCAGTATCTTTAAAGACACATGAGGAAAACAGCTTAGAGCTTCTCAACTCCTTAACTACTGACTCTGCATTTTTATCAGTTTGGCCATGCATATAAATATCTTTGCTTTTAATTTGGGCTATGCTGACAAATCATGTCTGTGTTTCTGTGAGCTTGAGATATGTGCTTCTGTAAAAAAAAAACAAAAGCGTATTGTTTCACCACTTTTTACAACTTAGAGCAGAGGGCTTTATTATGATAAGGTTTTTAGTACAACTATCCTCAGGTGCAACACATCTATTTCACAACAGCTAATCCAAAGGGGCTTTGAGTTCAACTATGGTTGGACAAAACATATATTGTTTGAAGATAGAAAAAAATTGTTCGTTAAAAACAAATTAAGTGTGGCAATTGAAGGAGGACGTCACATAATGCTGAGGGAGATGAGGATGAACGTGGTAAGATTTCTAAAAGAGAGTGAGGTGCTGGAAACTGAAATTTAATGACGTCCCAAGAGAAGTCAAATCTAAAGCAAAGCTGACCCCGTCAAGTCAAAGTCAAGAATAGTTACCTTGCGTGGCCAGGGGACATGTAAATGGGTTAATCCCCCCTATGCTTTGACATTTCAGAGAGGCCAAAACAGTCAGCAATACAGGATATCTGTAAAATGCAAAGTTTGTTGGTAGAACTTTTTAATGCAGCTTTGCTTGGTCCAAACTGTGCTGAAATTTTGATTTATCCCTCGAGATTTTCATACCCATCGGTGACAGGCTGCAGTGCTTTCCTCACTGAGCTGCACCAGTCCTTTTTTCCACTCTGACAGATGGCACGGTCAGCTTGAAAACAACGCTGAAGGACACGCGGCCAAGATGTCACGGAACGTCCCTTCCTCCATCTATATTGACTTAGCGTGAGTGCAAGTGAGACGACCTCAGATTGGACTTCTCATATAACGCACTACATCAAGTTGACACAGCGTGGGTCTGTATTCTCTGGATCAAACTGTGCACAGTATCGTCTCATCAAACTGCTCCAAGGGTCAAACGGCTGTGCAGTCTGTTCCTTGTCAGATTTACAACATACTAAAGGCCCTGAGACACTTTCTTACATTTTTCAGTTCGGTACATGATAGGTGAAGCTTATCTGAGAGGAGGCATCTCTGTCATAAAAACTGGCCTTGTAAAATCTCCTTACTTGAAGGTTTGACTTTACGAGTGTATATTTAAAGTCGTTTTTTCTCACACCTCATACGTTTATATTTGCTGTCATGACAACTGAAACAGACTGAGGTTTTATGAGTGGGGGTTAAATATTTTCATTACGCTTTAATGTGTCTTAAGGAAATGTCCTTTTATCAGCAATCTACTGTTTCATGGTAAACAAGCATTAACATTATGCCTCAACTGAAATGGTTTCCAGATGGCTGAGCAGGATTTTACCCTCCCATCAACCCAAGGTTGTTTGTCAGGGGTATAGAAAGGTTTTTTACTTTTTACGTGATTTTGTTTTCAGTAATCAGCAGGCCACTTACATTTTGTCATGATTGTTAAAGATATATAACATGTTTTGGAGATGGAACTTGGAAAGAAAATGCAAAATAGAAATGTAACATGGTAAAGGGTTTAATTCAAATAAGGTTTTGAGAGAATTTGACAGTTTTCTCAAATTAGTTTAAAAAATTTGTTTCAAATTTTTTTGTTACAGATCAATCAAAAAAATGTGAACATTTGTTTAAAAAAACGTTTTTATGAAAAAAAATTCTGAAAAATATAACATTTGAACCTGTGAAAAAAAATACAATTTGAAAACAAGATGAAAAGTGAAATATTTTTTTTAAGAGTAGTAGTAGAGTAGGTAAGACTAGATCACATATGTTTGGTTTTAAAGGGGTCATAGAATGATTCTACAGGGAATTTGGTGCTGGTCCTTAAGGTCTCTGAATAGGGTGTGTAACTTTTGTTGGACTGAAAATGGCATATTTGCTGTTCTATGATCCCTAATGCAAGCCTGGTTAAAAGCCATAGAATGAAACGACAGGTTTTCTTCCTTTTATGGTATGCTTATCAATATTTAGATGAGCTGTGCGACATGTCCTACTTTTCGTACCTTAAAAAAATAGCTGAATTTCAAAACTGACCGAGATTTTGGTCAAATACAGTGCAGCACGTAGTTGAAACGCACCAAGCACTCGAACCGAGCCATCAGCTCCGGGGCTGGTCCGGGGACCTCTGTGGACTGGGGCAGGGAGCCAGCGAGGGATGGAGTGGCCAAATCCAACCCGCCGATGGTAGCCTGGACACCAGCGGCCCCCAGCCCCTCTCCTTCGGCTGAGGCCGGGCGGCTCATGGCTATCTGCTGAGGTCCTGTCAGCGGCCCAGCTGCCTAAAAATAAAAAAGGTCCTCCTTTTTTGAAACCCAAATCTGGTCATCCTAGACATGCTAGCATTGCTCTCATTAGCTTAGCGACAAAATTATCCTTACAGCTTGCGGTTGTGATGGCCTTACGGTTGCAACAGTCCCTTGTTTCAGTAGAAGAAGTTAGCGATTCCTGCTTTGTCAAAGATTTTGAAAGCTGTCATCGGTTAAATGCTTAGAGCAAATGAACAGCTGAGCATCAAACTTTTCAGGGATTCTGATAAACCAAAATAATCTGTGCCTGTCAAGTCTTCGGATCCTTGGCAAGACAGTGAAAAATTTCCCCTTTCTGCGTGCAGCCTGGAACACTGCATTTAAGCCTGTGGTTCTTGCTCATTTTCAATAGAAAAACCTCTAGCTTTGTAATTCTAAACCATATCATACTGTAAATCTCAGTTAGTCAGCTAAGAGGGTGTTATTTTTGCTTTTTTATATCTGCATTATATGATTAGATCAAAACCATCTCCTCAAAGCTACAGTGAGGATCATGGTACAAAATGGCTTCTGCAACATCTGCATAACCTCTCTTGGCTAAGGGCTGACAGGGTTTGTTCACATAGATCATTTTATAAATAGTATTTTTTTAGTCTGTGTATGATTTTGATTATATATAGGCCTAATTTGCCACAGTCACATTTATCTATATGGTCAGCCATGTGCCTAGCCTGGGTGCCATTCCGAACTTAGTCCCGCCCACAACGTTTGAGGTCGGGAAGTTCGGTCTGGCATTGCTCCATAGTAGCGCGAGTATGATCGCCCACTCTCTGGCAATCCAATCAAATTGTCAGGGCGGGCTTTATACGATGATGGACAGATGATCAACAGTAATGTCATCAACCAGGTCACCAAAGCGCGCTTGGGTGACAACAACAATGGCTGCCGCTGGAGAGTTGAGGTGAGTAGATTCTGCTATTAGGTCTGTTCTAGAAGATATCGACAGCAAATTAATTTTAAAAGAGGAACAGAGAAACGCGATCAAGGCTCATCTTCTTATTCTAGGCGTGCAACTGCACGCTTTGATTTTCGTTGACAACAACTATGCCTCGCTTAACATACGTCACGCACTCCGTTGCTCTTATTGGTTGTAGGTCTATCCAATTGAGTGCAGAGGCATTTTTTTCCTGGTTCGTTCGAAACACGCCCCATAATCACAGCTCTATGGAGCAGCATCAGACTCATATTCTGACTAGAATTGAGTAGGACTACGTCAGGCTACCATGTGCCGCCTTTGCGCAAACATATCTGCCTCCATACAAACGCAACCCGCCCCTATGTAATTATAAATAAATGGTAAAAAATGGTACTTGGCCTGTATTTATACAGTTCTTTTTCAAGTATGAGGACTGATTTACAATACATTCAGTCACTGGTGCCACCAGTCCCACTGACCACCATCAGCAGGCAATGCGGCTGAAGTTTCTTGCGCAAGGACACAACAACACTAAAACCCGGAGCCAGGGCTTGAACCGACAACCCTTTGATGTCAGTTAATCCCTTTTATTATTACACACTGTAGCTTTAAACCACTGGCCATATGCTTTGGAGCACTGTCAATGACAACTTGACTACCATCTGAGTCTCAGTCTTTTGCAGCCTCTTAAAGGTTTTCTTCCATGATGTTCAAATTTTAGCTCAATACATGTGCTTGTCTTGGTAGAAACGCATTTTGTGCATGAGGCATGACATTCAATATCTGTCCAACCTGAACAACTTTTTCAACACATTTGCAATGATTCTTTAATACTATGTAGCAAACTGCATAAATGATTTCCTGATTTTAGTCAACCAACTATCCTTTTTTTTAGCACAACAAAAATATTAGTTCTTATTATTCTGTCTGCTGACTAAAGCTCTCCAACAGGACTCTCAGGTCATATTCATACTGAAATTAAACGACACACATGGGTAGAATCAGCCCATTATCAAAGTGACCTGTGAAAACATTTGGCTTTACTGAAATTCCTTTAGGTGTATAAGAGGAAAGGGGCCTAAAAAACATGCATACATCACTTTTACTGTGAAACATTTTTAAAAACCATCCACAATTTCTTTACAATTTATAGTTAGGCATTAAATTGTGTTATTCTCTTAAAAGACATCAAGTAAAGGACATTGAAGGTCTAGCTAGAATCGTGACTATATGTGAAGAAGGTAAAGGGTTATGAATATTTCTGCAAGGACTACATATAAAAGAATAAAACGGAATTGCACAGTGACAGTTTCATGGTGTTCTGGAAATTAATCTGTTCATCTTCTACCCATAAATCCATGTTAAATTTTGCAAGATATCTTAAAACGATCCTAAATGATATATGTTTTAAAACTGAACTAAGAATATAAAAAAATAGAAACCCTCTTTCCTGAATATTTTCACAGGCTTTATATTGTGTTGCTGACAAGTTACTTATATTTCTGAATGTGGCAAAGTGGTTTAGTTTGTGTTTACCATTTGTCCCTTATTCCTGCTTCTGATTTGTAAAGGCTTAATTTTAAACATTAGTTTGCAACTTTGACTTTCACTTACTATCCCGGGTTTGTTTGTGTTAGCATTATGTTGCAGTTTCCATCTACTTATGTTTAAGTTAAAACTATTACTTCAGGATTATTGGATTAAATTGTTATGTTTCAAAGTATATTCATGGTTTTTGTTTTCCTTTTTACTTACCATTATTTAAGTATTTCCTGCTAAGTTGACTAAATTATGTCATCCATTAATTTGCTGGATTCTACCATTTAGAGGGTTTCCTTTAGAGTTATGCTTTGTTTGTTTTTCTTTAAAGTAACTTTTTGAGTTATCTTTTGAGTTATCTGTTTATTTTGCAGACTTTTCCTTTATGTAGAGGAGTTTGTAAATTAGATTAAGTTTATTCTTGTTTCTCTGTTTAGACTGTGTTTTTTCCTGTTTAATTGAGGCTTGGTCCAATCAAGTGCAGGTGTGTTGCCACTTGATTATATAAGCCCTGAGCTCTTGGAAGCTCGGGGTGAAATGTTTTGTCTGAGAGAAAAGTAATAAACGATAACAGAGAAACTGGAACCGTTGGATGAAGCTGGTTTTTTTGGTTCACCTTTTTGACCCTCGACCAAACTACTTCACACTGAATAGGAAAATGTTGTCAGTCTGCTTCATTTTTAAATATTTTGCTTTAAAATTACACATGAAACAACTGTAGAGAGCCAAATATTAAAATTGCTAGATCAGAAAAATCAAGCAACAAAAGCAACTGTCAAAATGAATCAGTGCATGTATTGATCGCTTAGACACATTTATTTACAGTCACTGGGCCGAAAAATCTGTCTGTGTCTCATCTCAGAACTGGCTCAGCCTGGGATAATGTGATCACTCAGAGAGCTATTGTTTCCGCACAACAGGGGAAGGGATGCTTCCTCACAAAACATAATGAAATCTACATTTGGAGTGCAGGAATATGGATACAATCGAATCATCTTTGCACAGTGAGGTAGAATTACCTAATTTTACAGCAATATAACATAATTCTTCAGAGGTTGTAAATAGTGAAGTTAAAGTAAAACTGATATCCAGTAAAAACTTAATATGAAATGTGTTGCATTTGCAATTAAAGCAACTTATTTACAAAAAAAATAGACCACGATAGAAAAATGCACTTCTACATCTTGTATGGACAGCCGTGGAAAGGATTTGCACAAAAAGGCTTAAGATAAAGTATTTTAATTTCAGATCAAAGAGAACAGACAGCATTTCTTATATTTTATTTTTGTTTTGTCATGGGCTTTTATCATTCAGAAACCCAAAAGTTACCATCAATAATTTCCTTTTTCTGAATATTAACTTTCCTTCCTTCAACTGTCATACTTGTTTTTTCTCTCCAAAAGACCAAATGAAGACCCAGAATTGAAACAGGCCGACAACATGACAGAGACTATATATTTGATTTTTATTTTGAAAAAAACTCAGTCTTCGTCTAGTATGTTACTTCAGTTTAAGTACAAGAAGAGTTCTTTTTTTAATTATTTATATTATTAATTGCAGGACAAAAAACATGTTTTTACCTCCTGATTCTGCATGCTGGCAATATAGACATGCTTTCTTTCTGGCATTATTTATCACACTTCCAGGTGCCTTAATCCATTTAGTCTGGTTTCTCTGTGTGGAAAGTGCTACAATAATCTGGCACTCAAGCATTGTTAATTGCAAAATACAGGAAACATTTACCCAGTTAAGGTAAAAGAAAAAGTAGATGTCTTGCTTTTTCACTTGTGCTTTTTGCACATAACAAAGCAGAGCTTCCATGACCTTCCGGATTCCCACGTCCCTCAAGTAAAACAATTTTCCAGTTGAATTGCACAAGACTGTCTTCATGGACTGCCTTTTGCAAAGAAAAAACACAAATATATATAGACATATTTATCTAAACAAAAAGATTCCTTCCTTCCTTCCTTCCTTCCTTCCTTCCTTCCTTCCTTCCTTCCTTCCTTCCTTCCTTCCTTCCTTCCTTCCTTCCTTCCTTCCTTCCTTCCTTCCTTCCTTCCTTCCTTCCTTCCTTCCTTCCTTCCTTCCTTCCTTCCTTCCTTTCACCCCCTCCTGCCCCCAGAACCCTGTACTTCTTCAAGTATCCCTGCAGTGATAAAATGCATAGTTGAAGCTGATGGAAGGAGTGCACTAATACGTCTTCATCAGGCCAGTGAGACAATGACACTTATGAAGACCTATGTCATTTAATATATATCAGCAGCACACAATGGAAGCAAAAAGCACAGCCAATCGCCCGAGGAATCTGAAGGCCGGGCTCACCAGGAGGCAAACAGAAAAATCATCCTTGCCTTTCAAGGCTACTGCTTGAAAATAATACATGATGCTCATTTATCTTCAAACGGCTACAACAAAATAAAGACCCTCTAACTTGCATGTTTTAGGTGTTTTGACACTTATAAAAACGCGTTTTGAAACTAGATCTTTTGGTCATGCTAGCTTATATGAAATGATGTAAAATCTACAGCTACATTTCAGTTGGTCTGATTTTACATGCAGTAAGCTCGGTTCACCACTTCATAGATCTAGTTTAATGACATCACAGAAAACAAACATCAAAATTATCCCAAATTGAGTAAAACCACCTTATCAAGAAAGCATTGCTGTTCCTTGACAGCTGGTGCACAGAGGGTGTGCCGAGCTTTACAGCATCTCAGCCTGGCTCACCAGCAGCTTTACAGAATATTAAAAACTACCTCAGAAGGTCGTCTCTGTTGCACAAAAAAATATTCCTTAGCCTCTATTCCTCAAAGTGCAAGTCTGCAACCGAGAATGCTTTCTCATATTTTTTTTTGTTGATTTTCATGAATTCATTTAAAAAACTGTTTTTTACATGTTTTTTTTTTTTTTTTTCTTTTTTAAATCCAATTTGGTCCGTATACCAAAGAAACTAAATATCCATAAATATTCAAGTGATACCTGTCAGGATATTTTGGATTTGAAATTAAAAAACAAATCTAAACCTTTGAAAAACCCTTTAGTTTAGCATTACATTTCTTATCATGAACTTGTTTTTTATAATGCTGATTTTGTGCACAGCACCACAGGGTGTCCAGTGTTTAATTAACTGGACATGAAAATAAGCAGTTGGAAACTTATAGAAGTGGATACAACCACCCGTTGATGCAAGATGTTTATCCTCACGGGTTTGACATACATCTGGACTTTTTCTGCATGACTGCTTCTGCATGAAAGCTTCTCAACAAATCCTAAACTGTTAAAAGATCTGAGTTGCAGGTGGGTTTTTATTAATTTAACTGCAGAGAAACTTCTTTCGCAGGATTCAGTGCTAACTGGAGTCATAACCGAGATTTTACTCTTTGTAAGGTTCCAAAAATACAACAAACTCAAAGTAGAGGATCTGGTCTCCCTCCACTTTTCTCCCTACTTAAAAGAAGCCATCACGTTTGACGAAGCTCATGCCTAAGGTCTTCTATATCTGACTCAAATGCTTTCCCGAAAGCAAGCACAGGCTCCCCTTTTAGGAATGATGAGCTTTTGGAGTCAAGAGACTGCACTCCTTCCATTATCTCACAGTTCTTTTTTGAAAATGTCCTATCTATTTCTGCTTCAAGACAATCAAGTCCCTGATATAAGATTCTTCTATTAAACTCTTCAGTATTTACTTTCCAACAGTGCTCATTACAAGTGAATCCAGAAATTTGGAATTGGTCTTTGGTTGTCTTTTTTTTTTTGTGCTGCAGTGACAATGTTGCAGTGGTGTATAAGTTCTTCAGTGTCCTTCCATAATTCATCAAATGCACTACCACTTCTGTAGCTTTTTAAAATGTCTGTAAGGGATCCAACCAGATCTATTGCTCTAACCAGATCAAGACTTCTGGATTGGAGCATGTCAGACAGGATTTTCACATCCCTAAACACTCTACAAAAAGTAAACAAAAGTCCTATAAACTGTAGGTCAATTTGGGCTAAAATACCCTTTGCTTATATTTTCCTGTCTCCACTATTCTTCTCTTGAAATGTCTTGCCAGATCCTCAACATTTCTGGAAGCCTGTCTCTCATAGTTCTACATGCCATGTACCTGCTCACCCACCTAACATCTGAAAGCCACTGACGTTCCCTAGGCCTTTTTATCTGGATACATTTCTTTTTAAACATCAAGCTACATCATATGGACAGCAGAGCCAGACATAAGACTAGTAATTGAAGTACTAATGCTCTCACTGATGGAAGGAGGTTTAGGATTAAAATCTCATCATTCATGGCCCCGTTCATTCTTTCCTCAAAACAGATAATTCGTCCTGGCCCCTTTCGCCGAAAAGAAGCCCAAAAGCATGATGTCTACTCCTATGCTTTACAGTCGGCTGTTTTTGGGATGCAGCTTTCTCCAAACACAACAAGAGTTTGTGCCAATAAGTTTTGTTTTGGTTTTATCTGACCATATGTAGGTCTGTCACAATACACAATAAAAGAATCGTATGATAGATTTAAATGAGGTCAAAAATGTACTTGTGCATCCTTGTGTCTCATTTTATTTCTAAAGGGTCAGGATGTCAAATGGTTTCCACTCCCCCTTATTAATTGTGTAAGCATAGCGAGTGCAGAATGAGAGCATCGTATCGAGCCAGAAAAAAACTAGCTTATTAAAACAGATGGAATTGGTTTCAAAAGCAGATTCAACAGCTGCAGTTTTGGAGCACTTTAGAAATTACAATATTATTGTTTATCACAAGCATTTCTGGAACAATTTCTGGAACAAACAGAATATGCTATTGTGACAGGCCTAGCCACCTGATATTCTCCCTCTCCTCTTCTTCATCATCCATCTGATAATTTATGGATTAACTGCAGTTGTTTAGACTTTATTTACTCTAAACAACGATTTACAAAGGTAGAAACATTTGTCTTTTTTATTTCAGGGTAATAGAGTGAAATGGGAACAGTAAGAATGGAAGCCGCACTTTTCTCATTGTAAGCTTAAAAAAGTTTAACATCATATATTATTTTGCTTCCACTTTGCAATAATTTATGACTGCTATCATCTGTTACATAAAACAAAAAAAACAAATACCCATATTCCAATAATATCTAAAACAATTCCTGGATCCACTCTCCTAAAAACATAACATCCTTGGTGGAGGTAAAAATAAACATTAAACTTTGTGGTGATAATGTGACAAACATGAACAAAACTAATTAATAAGACTTTTGTGTGGAACTGTTCCTAAACAGAAAAATTTTATTTCGATTCAATTTATTTATGTGGCACCAATTTACAACTCATGTCATCTCAAGGCACTTTACAGATCATACAGTCAGACTGGTTCAAAAACCAGCTACGTATATATTTATGATGCAAAAAAGCATGAGACCTCTATCAAACATTAAAAAGATCCTTTCATGACATCAGAATTAATTTTTACTATTGTCACAGAATCTAAAATATCTGAGTTTTTGTGCATCTAGCACTGTGTGCAAGTCAGGACTTTGAAGTTATTTTCATCTTTAATGAGTCATTCTCAACTCTTTCCAACATGCCGGCAGACTTGCACATTGCTCTCCACTATGTAAAAAAATCAAAATACAAAACAGGGCAGTTGTTGTTGAGGAAGATCAGCAGAGTTACTGAACTCTTATGCAACGATCACGCCACAAGCAGCAGAGGCATCAAAAACACTCATGCTGTTTCATTTTTGATGCTTGTTTAAGTTTAGTTCTGACGCACGGCAGAAGCATCTTTAGTGCTATAGCTGCGCAGAAAAAAGGGGATCTGGTGAGCGATGCGCCGAGCTACCCTATACTTTCTTTGCTTGTAAAAATGGCAATTATATTTGCTGTTATAACTGTGTTAAAGTAGGTTTAATATATTTTTAAGCGAGAAAGTCCACCTGAAAACTTTATCTGTGCAGTCAGTTCATCATGATTACCATATTATTTCTCTGTCTGAGCAGCTCCCACTCCTGTACACCGACGGTGCGCTGTCACTAGGAATCCCGATCAACAGCAGCCTCTGGCCCTGTCGCCTCTGTGTGATTTTCTGCTACTGTTCGCGACGGCTGGAAGCAGATGTTAACGTTTTTCACGCACGTAATCCAAACTGCAGGCACCAGAATAATAAAAGCGAACATATTTTGCAGGCAGGATTCGGCATTTCAAGTTAATTTAGACGTTGACAATCTGTTTCCAGGGAGTGATCATAGCTATCTGCATCAGCAGCGCTGTATCTGTCTCCCTGCCAGCTTCCAGATCAGCTTCTCTGATTGGTGGATGGGGTGCGTCGAGCAGCAAAAGTTAGATTTTTCCAACTCCAACAGCTGCTGCTTCTGAAGTGCCTCGCGTGCGTCAGATGCCCGGAAGCTCATGAGGCGGTGCTTCAGCTGCTCAGATGGGCTGCAGGACCTTTTGCTGCCCCAAGAGGCGCATCAACCATTGACTTTGCATGTAAACTATGTGCTTCTGGTGCCGCTGCTGCTTGCGATCTGAATGTAGCATTAAAACTGCAATTATGTTTTACTGATATCCATCAAGCCACCGCGTCTTTTAGTTTTAGTCATCGCTTTTTTCTCCAAGAGGTTCTACCAGACATGTTCACAAGTCATCTTTTGCAAGTCTAAGTCAAGTCTCAAGTCTTGAGAGCTCAAGTCCAAGTCAAGTATCAAGTCTATTTGCGTGCTTGCTTGTTTCTCCTTGCATTTTCATCTCCTTCAGTCAAGTTAGTAAAACAAAAAACGCTTACAAAAATATATTGTTCACAAGTCGGAAATCGCGAGTCTCGGTCGAGTCTGAAGTCCTTCAAATGCAAGTCTAAGTCGAGTCTGAAGTCATTAAATATGCGACTTAAATGCAACTCGAGTACGAGTCACAAACTCGAGTCCCAAACCCCTGGGTTCTACTGCTAGAAGAGAAGTTTTTAAAGCTAAAAAGATAAAATTGAATTCAAAGGCTGTGTGATTCTCTCACTATAAGTCTCCTAAGATCATTTTTTGGGACATTAGGACCAAAATTGTCCAAAGCAAAGTGTCAGTGATTAACTAAAGAACAGGTTTGCCAGTTTTTATGCATTATACTACAATAATCTAGCCGCACTTTAGGGATTCATTTGTATCAAAGTTTTTCTTTACAGTACCTTCTTTAAAGGAACTCGAGGCAGGATGAGGAAATGAGACTCAGGAGGGACAGGAGTGGAAGCGAGCAGCAACGCTTCACAGAGAGGCTGTATTCACGGTGATCCTGGCGATGTTGCTGATGCAAAGGAATCCGTTCCCATCCCTGGCAATGTTTGAAACATCTTCTTATATTACTATTATTGAAACAACTGTGACTTGTATCAAAGCTGTCTGGACGCTCATGCAGCATAAATTTAAGGTATGGTGTGTAGGACTGAGCGGGAATTTCACCCCCCAAATTGCAGTGCATTATACAGCACAGAGGTAATTCAAGGCCATGGAGGGTTATGAGGTTTTGATTAACTCTTCATCTCCCATCAGCTTGAAAAAAACTGGACATGCATGTGTATTCTTTTACTCCTGTCCCTTGTTCCTTGAATGAATTCCACCATTTGTAGGTTCTACTTTGCAGCTGACAAGAATCTCCTTAAATAAGATTGTTTTTAATAACAAAAGCACTTTAACTGAATGCATGACATTATAGATACTAGTAGTGGGCCGTTAGCAGCATTAATGTGCTGCTTTAACTCCAGATTCTTATCAGGCGATAAAGGAAATATCACTGATAATCTGTTCTCAAAGTTGGGATGGGTGCTAGGTCTTTATTAAGTAAGCTATGAGGACTTTCACCTTGATATTTTAGTATGGATGTGTATCTGGGGGTGAGAACTGATCAGTCTTCTAACCCGGGTAGGGCTACTTTGAAATAACCACATTGTACGTGACGTGCTGACATGGATGTAGTTATAAAGCCGCCGAGTTTGCTTCAGGGAAAATGTATTTTTAAGAGGCTATCTAATGGAATCCTCAACAAGAATACAATAGGTTTCACCTTGCACAATGCAGAATTAGTTTACTGTAGGAGTTCTTCCAGTCTCAAGTGCCACCTAAATGCAGTGGAAGAGTTGTGTCTGTCAAACTCCAACGTTTGAGTGCAACCGAGGCAAGCCCATCAGCACAGCTCTCTCAGTGAAGCTAACTAATCTCCTCACTCATTGGGACCAGCTGCCGCCATCAGCGTAGTTGAAGATGATTGTCATGGTTTTGGTTCTGTTGTCCTTTACTTTGCTCCATGTTTCCTAGTTTTAATGGTTTAATTCCTAATTTGTTGTAGTTTCTAGATTTATGTTAATTCTCAGGATTTTCTGTTGTTTTCCCCTGTTGCCCTCTTGTGTGTGTTCCTTTCCCCTTGGCTTCCTCGTTGTCTCCTCTTACACCTGCTCCTTGTCAGCTCGTTAGCCCTGCCTTTGTCTCAGTCAGCTACATATACTCTCCCTTTGCTCTCACTCCTTGTTGGTTCCTTGTTGTTGCTGGTCCTGTCATCGCTGTTCTCTGCTCATCTTGTCTCTCCCTGGCTCCTTGTGCGTGTTCTGATGTCTCCATGGTTCTGGTTTGTGTTACATTTTTAGTTGGATTCCTGCCTTTGTTAACTGCTTTCATCATTAAAACTACAACAAATCACCTCAGCCTCTCTGCCTCTGCATTTGGTTCCTCTAAACCACAACCAAGACGTGACAATGATGGGGTCGAGCTTGTTGTCCAAGCGACGACCCATTATACACACTACCTGCAAGACGAACTTCCATGAGAATACATGAACAGTACGCCACGGAGAAAGCCGCAAAAGATGAGAAGTTACCTTTAGGTAGGCTATGTTATGTAATTTAAAATTTAATTTTACCACAACACCACAAATGATTACCACAACATTATGTTTGCTTCTTGATGATTGCTTGGATGAATGTGTGTAGTGGGATGCTTTTTGAAAATGTAACTTCTGTGGTATTTATTTTGCATATTTCATTTCTAGAGCTAGAGTTTCATATGATACAAACCTGTTCAAAGACTTACTTTTACTTATTATTTAGGTAGCACACACACTTCATAAATGGCTTTGACATAATTCAAATGAGCCGTTTTGATCTAGTTTAATCTAGATGAATTCCAAGATTAAAATGTAATTAACCTAGATGAAAAAATTATCTATGCCCACCACTAATAAATACATTTTAAGTGTGGCAAAACTTTAGATTAGGGTTCGTCCTGTCTAGAAAGCTCTCCTGCTGAAGAATCTTTCTGGAAAAGCTCTTTTATATTTAATGAAATATTTTCTGCATGGCCACAGAAGAAGTTTTATATGGATGTACTAAAGTAGACTAACCCAGTTAAGATCATATAAAAAAGTATCTGACTATGTGGATAAACCTCCATCTGCTTTGTTATAGAGAGTTTGACTGTTGAGCTGAACTGAAGTCAGTGCATAAATCTGTATCTGAATCAAACGTGCATCCAATTTAACAAAAACATTTGTCTATTGATTGTGCTTTGGGATGACCTCCTGTTCCATCTCTTAGTTCCTAGCACAATTTTCTCCAGACCTAAAATCATAGCTGCCTGCCTCCCATCTCTAATATATGAATATAGGCTTTTTGGGGAAAGTGTGACTTTTCTCTACATGGTAGGTCTCCTTAACCCTGCAATGTTTCTCAGCTTTACTGAAAACCATGTCAGCACAGGACTCTTGGCTGCTTATCTGTCTTAATGAAAAGATGTGAGAATAGAGAGCAACAAGCAAAGCACAGCTTAAATCTATGAAGGTTTACTGCAGTCTGATTTCTAAGAAAGTCTAGAAGGAATCATTTTAATCATAATTTTTTTCGCAAGGCAACTAAATATACTACAAATAAGGAAAAGGTAAATCACAAGATCTAAACGTTGCTGAAAGGCTTCACCAAAAGAATAAAAACACCCTCTTTTAATCAATGAAAGCTATTTCACTTGTAAGAAAAAAACAACAATCTGATTAACTTGGATCTTTGATCCTCTCTTAATATTATCTTCATTTTATAAGAGTAAATGATAATGCAACAGCAAATTTTGATGCATGATAAGTCGTCTCTTTCAGACTGAATTTGTCTCCTGTCATTCAGACAGTTTACTCCTTTCTGTTTTTTTGACTGTTTCATCTTATTTGCATGTAGGCAAGTATATCCAAACCAGATTGCAAGAACAGTATAGGTTTCAAAAAATATGCTGTTGTCCTATCGAGTGATAATAATATTACATTTACAGTAGATATTGCAATAGGAAGAAAGTTAATTTTACTTGATGTAAAATTTACTGCCATCAAGATATACTTGATGGCAGAGAAATGTCAACAAAAGGATCAAAAGCACATTCTGCATTTGAGCAAAGTGGTCCCTCACTGAGAAGAAATCCCCTTTGGCAACCATTTCTCCTTTTGTCTTCAGTCTGAAAAAGATAATGCTTACTGTACATTTCTGTACAGAAAATTAAAAATAACTGTAGTATGTTGATGAAATGTACACGTTAATGTGATAAGAGGTGAGGATTTCACTTAATTTAAAAAATGTACTTAATTGTTTTGATCACATGCCCACAACAGAGTTAATTAGATTTGTTAAAACATGTGAACAATGCAATCAAAGATTTATAATAGTGTTGCCTTGATAAAAAGTAATACAAATTAAATCTGTCATAATGGGCTTTAAAGATCTGACCCACATGCAGAGAGCCACTCAGAGACCAAGGGTAAAAGTTAACTGGTTTATTGAGGGTTAGCAAAACACAGATAGAGAGAGATATTCAGCTGGGTAATTCTGCTGTTGGACCTCAGCGGACTGGTGAACCGGAACCAGAAACTCTGAAGAGGAGATCACAATGATCAGTTCAGAGACCTTGGGAAAAAGACAGAGGCTAGTATATTGCTTGAGAGGCACTTACGTTTTGGGGGGCTCTTGGTTATTCCTTGGATCCAGTTTGTTTGGTTAAATCCAGAGAAGAATTAACTTGTTAGAGAGCGGACAGGCAGACTAACGTTGGACCCAGAGGAGTAAAGTAGCGGACTGTCACCTGGTTTTCCAAGGGTGGACTTGAACGGATCATGTGGAGGTTTCGCCTTGCTCAGCGTGACTCAGTTAATCCTTCCAGGGGGGGGGGGTAGAAGGTCCAGGCTTATCCAGTGATACAGGAAGGCTTCCCAATACTGGCAAACAATCTGGCGTCGAGGTAGCAACAGCCCGCTGCTCAAATACTCCTCTGGTAAAGGCCCAACGAGCTGCAGGTGTGCAAGGAGGCCCAACAAGAATAGTACCATCTGATAGTGGAGAGAAGAAAAACTCAAAAACAACCCACACAAACTGGAATACTAACAAAATCAAGTTTGTTATGATACCAATGCTCGTTATAAAACTATGGCATGATTCAGCGAGCATTTGGCTCCATTTCTGCAAGTTGGTCCAAATGGAGCAGTAAGGCCCTTGGAGCAAGAGGCCAGTCTCTGATAGACTTCAGCCGAACAATTACCCTGTCTAACTTCATCTTTATCTGTTGACAGCCCAAATATAATGGCTGTGAGCCTGTCCAGGGACACCGCAGCCACACATCGGATGAGGCTGTGTGCTCTGATCTGTCCGTCTTCCATGTTCCGGTACATGCCACACATCAGACCTGCATCAGGAAAACATTCTAATGTGAAATGAACTCTGCAATGTTCACCTCTGGATGAAGAGTAAGAGTAGCTTATTAGATACCATGAAAATAAAGACTAATGGTGTTTAAAGTGTTACCCTGTGTGTTTGCATGAGCACTTATTGTGGAGTTTTAAAAGTGATGTTCTGATGCTTAAACCTACTGGTTCTTTCCACCTTATGTGTTTTTTTAAATATTATACAAGTCATTTTTATTTACCACTTATGGGCAAAGTAATCGGGGGTATCGATTGGTTAGACGGTTAGACGAACACCAAAATATTGGCATCAGCCCTAAAACATCCACCTAATTTGAAGTAATTCTGGTCTTTTTTTCATACTCAAATGGAAAAGCAAATGACAGAGGAACTGTAAGCCCAAGTTACATGTGTGATGACATCATTTGAAAGCTAATACTTTCTAGTTTCTGAAAGTATAAAGAGTGTGAATATGACAGAGCCTAAGCTGCATCGCTTCAAACATGAATCAAAGTTTTTTTTTTTTATTCGAAAATAATAGGTATTTTTTTGAACAGCAGTAATAAAGACATGCTTGAGAATAGGCATGTCTCATTGTATTACATTTATTCTACATCATGTCAACTACAAATGCAGAAAATTTTTAACCTCTAGCTAAAACAGTTACAGAGTTGTGGGGCTTTTAGTGTCACAGGGTCTCCAAACCTGCCAAATTGTACCAAATGCTTTTACTATGCTTTGCTTTACTATTTGACCCATAGAATTACACTGAAGCATTTTAATAGGAAGTAAGATTTTTTCCACATTTTTCAGAATCAGTGTATATAACAAAATGTAACATTTATAAACCTAAAATAAAATTAAAATCTATGAAAAATGATGAAACTGCTTATTTTCAAGCTAAAATAAGCCCCAGTGCATTTTCTGAGCTGTATTTTGTTTTTGTTTTTTCGGCGTTAGGCATGGTAATAAAACAAAATAAGCATCTAAACTTCAAAATTATCAGACATTGCTGGTAATTAGCTTCAAACTGTGCCCACTGATCCAGTCCCAGCAGTGTATTTCACTCTTTAAGGCTGATTTCGAAACTAGGTCGTCTGCGTAGGTGTCGCAGTGAACAAAAAGACGTCCCTGCCCCCTCCGCAGACACTCTCCCCAATTGTAACTGACCGCAGACAGTGCCGCAGACAGGAGGCTGGCTTATTCTGTTTTTATGACCGAAATTGCGGAAAACAACTCGTGAAGTTGGACCAGCTAGAAGAGCGAGGTGTGCAAGAACTCTGGGACCCTTTTTCCACCTGGATCGCCACTACTTTTCGCCTCCAAAGTTTAAAAAAATACCGCACTTATTACACATACCATTATTACTAAAGAAAGGAGAATAAACTGAACATCCGACACAGAGAGCAGCAGACAGGAGAGGACTAGGAAAGAGTCAGAAAAAAGTCAAGGGAGGGAGAGGGAGAAGCCCCTTCAGGTCACTCCAGGCGGTAATAGGTCATGTTGATGCGGGGTACACATGTGCGCTTAGGTCAGCATGCCTCATTAAGAATATTTTCATCCTGTCATGTGTCATGCAAGCTGACAGGATTGTCAATAGTCTGATTACAGTTTCAGTCCAATCGTGCCAAAACCAATCATGATATTCTGAGTGATGTGTACATGATACCTTTTTAGTCCAATCAGCCGTTTATCTCCATGTAAACGTAGTTATTGGAAAGTTTATCTTGTATCAGAAACATAATTCACTAAGTAATGTAATTTATATACAATTAATTAAAAACAGTAATGTTCTGGTTAAAACATTCCAGCCAATAAAAGCCAACATTAAACATCGCATTATTACATCAAACCAACGAGAAAATAAAAACTCAGAAATGTGTTTGATTAAAAGAATGTTTTATTTCAACCTTTATGATTATTTTCAAAGGTTAATAGATCTGACGAATAGAGCTCACCAGAATGCAAATTCTAATCCACTGAATACAGTAGCTGATTAGCAGCTTTGAAGAACCCAAATCTGGGAGCAGTTTGAAATGAACCACAGAGCTGCAAAGATTCCAACAAATATGCTTTCTATCATACATCTGGTGACACTTGTCAAGAAATATCTAGTCCAAAATAATTTTTTGTCACATATATCATTTTTTTCTTTGCAAGTTTGAAAATTTTTTATCACCTTCCATTTTTTAACCCTTGTTTGCAATCATACAATCTCTATTCTTGTATTCTTATATGTTCTCCCACTGGCTGGTTTTATCTAAAAATCTATTCTAGGATTCCTCCCTACAAATTAATGCCTATATGCAGCGGCGTAGGAAGCGGGGGGGACGGGGGGGGACATGTCCCCCCCAATATAAAAGCCAGGTGGATATGTCCCCCCCAAAAATTGTACCGCAAAATATTAGATTTTGACAATTTTTTAACTATCGTGCTTTTATTTTGAAGGCGCAGCATAGCGTTACGTCACTGTACTCCCCCTCCCCTCTGTGAACTGTTGAGTGTTTGAGCACTCAGAGGGAAACAGCGATACAGAAAGCCAGAAACTTGTGAATGAGGTAAAATGATCTGTCGGGAATGCTGCTATGAATATTGCTTATTTATAGCGTCTTGTTGTCAGTTCACTTTCATATATAGAAACTAAATCTTTTTGGTTTAGTCATCTTAGTCTTGTAGGAAGAGGATTAGGGCCACTGAAAAAAGTTAACTGATTTTTTAATTTTTTTTAGTTTAACATGGGGGAAAAGGTCAGAATTCTGACTTTTCTCAGAATTCTGACTTTAATCTCAGAATTTTGACTTTTTTCTCAGATTTCTGACTTTAATCTCAGAATTCTGACTTTTTTCTCAGAAATCTGACAGATGATTAATGTTTCTAATCAATTTACAGTTTTTTTTTGGTGGTGGTGGTGGGGGGGGGGGGGGGGGGGGGGGGGGTACTATACAGATATATAAAAACAAGAAGGTCTAACTAAAAAATAACCAGAATATATGTTTAGAGTAAAGATTGACTACTTGTGTTTACACAAACACACACTTTCAAATCTGCTGAGCTTGCTGTGCAAGAAAATGTAAAATATACGTATAAAGAAATATAACAGGAAGTACTGCTAAAACAAACTAAATGTTAAATAATGTAGATATTGGTTTAAAAAATTCTTCAGATTTGGAAATTTGGAAGGAATACATAATTCTGAAATTAATCAACAAATTTGGTTAAAAAAAATAAATAAATAAAAAATAAAAGTTGCACTTTTTTACTTGAGGAATTTGTTGAATAACTTCATAATTATGAGTTTAACTAGTTGGAGGTAATGCTACACTTCTCTGCTTCCTGTCCTGCTCATAAAAGGTAAACATTATAAACCCACCATTAATTTTCTACACTATTTGGAAAACACAACACAAATGTAATTTAACAAAAGTATGTTTAACAACAAACATGTTAGCATCAAGCCATAGCCATGTCTCTTTTAGAGACTAGATCTCTTGTTTAATGACCTTCTGCTCCTCCATTAATGAGGGGACCCCTCGGGCACGTAAAAAGTTGCCTAATTTCGTCATTTTCCACCAATGTGTCACTGGCTCTCTCAAACAACTCACATCTTTGTCAGTGAAGTGCTCCACATCTCTGCCTTCATGGTGTCCATCTACATTAAGATCCAAAATTCTGAGAAAAAAAGTCAGAATTCTGACTTTTTTTCTCAGAATTTTGGATGTACAATGCCACCACCAACTAAAAGGCTGAAACAGCAGTAGGACTTACTCAGATTTTTTTAAAAGAGAAACGTCAGTGTGAGTAACAGTCACCTAACACAACTTGTGTTGAAATTAGCCCGGTCTGGGCGTGCGTTTTACGAGGATTTTTTATTTTTTGCATGGTTTTGATTCGCCGAAATGGACAGATGTTATACCTGTCGCGCTCCTGATCGTTAGTTAACCACAGGGAGAATTAATTCTAATTCTTAGCAGCGGCGGCCGCATTGGTCGTGCAGTGGACTGCTGCACAACCACTAATTAACTTCTGCATCTTTATTTCCTCAAATAAACTGCTGGCTCCTCTTTTTACACTATAAACAGATTAACACAACATTGACAACTCTGTAGTTTTCTCTGTTCTGTACTGCAAATTGGAATTAAAGGCGCCATTTCTAGCAAAGGTCTAGACAGACTGGCCACCTGTCTAGGGTGTACCCTGCACCAGCACCTCCCGACCCCACTAAGGGACAGGGTTTACAGAAAATGGAAGGATGGATGGATTTCTACCAAAGGTTGATATGCGTTTTTGAACCAGATGCTTCAAAGCGCCCTGTCCATAATTCTTCAACACACTGTCAGCTCCCTCTGTCAGTCAACCTATATAAATTCATTTTTGACCATTATTGCAAGTTTGACAAAATAAAACATATCAAACTTTGCACTTGTGTGGCCTACTGAATTGTTTTGATTTTCTAGTGCGTATGCGGACACTAAATATGCCAAGGGCTGAAGCCCTTGAAAGACATCTCCCTTTGCTTTATAAAAGACTCCAGTCATTTTGTTTGGTGATATGCTCACATCTTATGAACAAATGCATTATGTTAATTTTAAATGCATTATTTTTGCAAACACATTTATAAAGGAATAAAGTAAAAGATTAAATAGCCTTTTTTTAAGTAGCGTACTTAAGATATGTTTCTGTTGAATATTTACGAATCTCAGATTTCCGACATGTGTCCCCCCCAATTGTAAACATATTCCTACGCCCTTGCCTATATGTATAGAAAATGTAATCGATATTGCCAGCGTTGACCCGGAAAGATGCACAATAGGACTTTAAATTGAGAGCTTTATCTGTAAGGGAATCCAAATCTTATATAAATAACAGAGTGAATTGCATGCCTGGTTGTAGTGACTGCATTTTGTACGCCGTTATCTTCGTGTCTGTAAAGTTTTCAAATATGTGTATTTTTATCATTTCAGTTTCTGTACCATTGAATTTGAGCTGCCCTATTGGCCAGGTTCCTTTTTAAAAAATTGGTTTTAATATCGGTGAGTTTTTTTTATTTTTTTTATCTTGTTTAATGAGGGAATTTGGCCATAGGAGGCTGCAAAGTTCACTAAACTGAAATGGTACTGATTTGGGAGCTGGTGCTTCTTTCTCATTATTGTGGACAGCAACATTGTTTTTTGCATATTCTTCCAGATGGTAATAACAAATACAACTGATTGGGTTTTATCTTAATATCCCAAAACTTGATTCTGCTGTTGTAAAGAAAATAAAAAAAAGACCTTGCCAACATAAATAAAGGCTTCACTGGGTTGTGGGAGTTTAATCTTCCATCCATACTTTTATCCACACATCCATCCTCTCCAGCTTTTCCGTCAGGCTCTCGGTGGTGCTGCTGCCTATCTCCAGCAGTCTATGGGCTAGAGGCGGGAAACACCATGGACGGGTCACCAGTCTGTCGCAGGGAATATAATACTCTTTTTTTCCCAATGATATATTTTATTACACTAATATTACCATATAGTAAAAAAAAAAAACATCAGCCGTAGTGAATCATTATTGGTTATAAGAAGCCAATCACACTTGTTCCATCTAGGACTTGGAGGCTCCAGGACTACTTTATAAACAGATATTTGTTGATAAAGGAAAAAACAACATTAATTTAAACTTGTGTATTCAAATTTAGTTTAAAACATTCATTAATGTTTTGCAAAGGGGAAAAATTACTAACCCCCTGAAATACTGTATGGATTTCTAATAAAAAAAATTTTGATAACAAAATACTTTAGTTGGGATCTGGAGATCTGCCACCTGTCTCCAGCAGAGAGCGCTGTGGGTGTCCTGGGCTGGAGCCTCCAGCACACCTGAGGATCATCAGCCCATCAGGAGACCTCCTACATAAGCAGCAGCCAGACCTGTCTTCGGTGCCGGAGTGTTGACCAGTTTTGGTTAGCGGAACCTGAGCCTCTGTTAACTTTGAGAATCTCTGTCTGCTCTAGAGAGTAACCAGATTCTAACCAGCCTCTGTTCTTTCTCTGGGCTTTCCTGTGTTCTCTGCTCACAGGAAAGCCCGACTGAAGTCTGTAGCTCTGGAGGAGCTTTGCTTGGAAGCCTGCCTGCCCAAGGAAGCCAAACCTGAAGACTATCAGTCTGAATTCCCCAGCTAGTTCTCAAGGGAGGACTAGGAAATCAACTCAAGGTCTGAACCTAGTTAGCCTGAAGCTAGACGCTGCTGCTGCTGAGCTCTCTGCTGAATTCACAGTCTCTGGACCCAACCGGTTCCCTCTCTCCATCGATCAGTCTGAACCTCATCAGGTACAAACCAGAATCAAACCCCTGACAAGTCATCACCGCTGCCTGGCTAACCAAACTATCCATCTCTGCAGATTACTCTGTGATTCCTGTCCTGGACCAGTACCAGAACCTCCTCATTCATACTCTTGTGTATTTCTCTAAATAAATTATTGAACTTTTATTCAGTCTCCTGAGGTGTTCTGCATGTAGGTTAATTCACTTAAACCCCTCATGACAACTTTTTGTCTGGAAATGAGTTGTGCCTTCAGATTTTCTGTTTCCATTTATAGACACATGTTGTTGTTTATTACCTTATACTCTTACTTTTGTTTGCCAGACAGCCTTTGTTTGCTTCAAAATTTTGAGGAAATTTTAGCGAGCTGCTCTGCGTAATGATCTATCCTCAGTCACTCTCCCTGAAGATCCCTGCTCTACAGTTCCTCAGCAGAAGCAGCACCTCTGATGACTCACAGAGCAGCAGACACCAGAGATTATTAATGTTTTTACATAAATAGTTACGGAGATAACAGCAGCAGCAGTAACCCATGGTTACAGAGAGTACGTCACTATGTGTCATTGATCTCTTCACAACTACACCCCCCCACCCACCCATTCACCCCGAAGTTCTAATTAATCGAAAGCAAAGCTACAGTTTCAAAATATTCTCCTGAGTTTTGTTCATTAAATTGACTCACATACTTTTTAATTGCTAACTCTAGAAATACATGTTTTGTTTTTTATTTGCTTTTTATTTTTATATTATTTTCTTATTCAGTGGGAGACGTGCCAAACTTTGTACCTGACTTATTTGAAAAACACACCACATCCGGAACAGTTAGTCCCCTCAGCTCTCTTTGATGATCTTCTATAATAAGCAATAAGAGAGAAAAAATGGAAAGTTTTTTAAAGGAGAGAAGCGTGGCTGTTATGAACCGCTTTCCTGCAGGGTGATAGAGGTCTGCATCTAATGCCGAGGACAGTCAAGGAAGCACGAAGATCATTACTGAGGAGCGTGCTGGCTCACGGTCTGTCTGGGTAGCCCAGAACAGCTCAGTAACCCCCCCAACACACACACAATAATACACACACACATATGCACAAAACCTGCTTTTGATTTCAGACACAATTATCTTGACAAGCTACAGCCAATATTTCTTTAGTGGTGCCAAGGGTGAAGACATACTAGAAAGGTCATCTTTTAAAAATACTTCTCTTTAGCCAATGGATGCAAGTCCAGGGCACTCCCTGGAGCATTTCCTCTGGGCTGCAGGAGAGCAAAGAATAGAAAGCAATGAGGGCAGACAGTAGGTCATGAACTTCTCACTATGTGTAACACTAACAAAAACATTTAAAATCCTGCTTGAAAAGTAGAGTCTTCATTTTTATTACATAGCATTTAAATAATAGAATTTATCTAATGCATCATAATAATTTACTGCTGTTAGTTGACATTGATTTTTGAGTGTTTTGGACAATATGTACAGTAAGTAATTTGCTGTGAGAAAAGTTTCATACGCTAAAGATTTCGTCCACATCTTCACATGACCTATGTCAAGTAAGTATCAAAAAAAAGGATTAAATTATAATTTTATTTATCATGGAAAAACTAAACTGATCCACTTTGAAAACGGCAAAAGTCACAAACCACTTAATCACATTCAAACCTGATCACTGCCTGATCTGTACGATTACGAAATCACTTACATATAACTTTCCTGATAGGACAAACAAAATTGAGCAGTAATAGGTCATCAAAAGGGTGAAAGACCCAACGCATATGACTAAAATATTTCCAGTGTGGCTCAGATGACAACAGAGGTACAATTTTTGGGGGGCAGAACTAAAATGTTATTTACGAGAAAGACAGCATACACATTTAATTCGGTTAAACCATGACGATTGGAAGGAATGGGCCAAACTTTCAGCACACTACTATGAAGAATTTGTAAAGTGATGTGTAAAATATTTGTCTCAAGTTGTAAAGTTGAAAAGGTAATACTTCCAAATACACATAAATATGTAAAAACATCTGGACATCATAACAGTGAGTAGCTAATTTAGCTATTAGCAAAAAATCAAGCAATATTTTCATAAATAAATGTTATGCAAAGTCTAATAGCTTATCAAAACAAAACGTTTTTGTATAGCTTAGACTGAGTTAGTTATAAATAGTTGATGGATAATGCCATGTTGCATCACCAACTTTGGTTGCAGAAAGGAGAAGGACTTGTTAAGCGCGGAACAACGGAAGCTGAAGTGGTTTCTTGCAGTTTTAAAGATCCAAAAGGTGGCAACTGAAGCAAAAATAAAAATTTGTCAAAAAAAATGATATTCATGTAATCTAACCTCACATTTTAAATACATGAACTTAAATTTAAAACATTCGATTTCAGTGCTCTTTTAAAAGAAGATACACATTTAAACTCTCTAAGTTTTTAGGTAATTTATTCCAATCCTAAAGTGCTCTATTGACAACTTATTTTTCAAATGAGTTTGTCTTTGCACAATATAAAATTAATCTAATTTTAGATGAGTGTCTTGGGAAATTATTATGCATCTTATCAGAAAAAATCTGCTTTTCTTACAGTGATTCTGGTCTACCTGTTTATTTATGCTTAAAAAGGAAAGTAAATTGCTGTACAACCTGACATTCAACAGAGGCCACGGTAAAGCTCCGTGAGTTTGAATAATCTTGTTAAAAAAGGACATTACACTAAGCGAGCAGCCTTGAACAACCTTGACAATTCCATTTTATTGGGAGCAGAACATATAACTGAACTGTATTCTGAGAGAGAACTAAAAATTGTACAACCTCAAACATCAAAGCTGTTGTAGAAATAAATTCAATTCAATTGAAAAATACTTTGTTAATCCCAAAGAGAAATTAAACCTTTCAGTAACTCATAGGTTTTTTTTTCCTGCCTACAGTTATTGACACTTTCAGCTTGATGGAATAAAACCCTATGAGTTAATGCAACATTTAATTTGCCTTTGGGATTAATTACGTATTTTTCAGTTTGAATTGAATTAAACAGCCTTTCTATTAGCAATGAGAAGATCATTATTTATAAGATCAAATGCAGCATTAAAATTAAAAAATATGACACAAACTATATTTCTTGATAGCAGTAATCAACCAAGTGAACGAGAGCTGTATTAGTGGAGTGATTTACTATACTGATCGGCCTACATTAGCTCCATTGAATAAAACATTTTTATTCTTCAAAATAGGGATTATTATAGACACATTCCAATGTAAGGAAAAAGATCTGTTGATAATATGGCAGATTGGAGGTGACACATACTGCACTTAGCAGATAATTTCAGACAACTCCTTCAATATTATTGGCACATGAGGATTTGTCATCCTGTGAAGCATTCAAGAGACCCACCACCTTCTGAATGCTGACTGTAGTCAGATCAAATGTGCCATTTTTATCTCTCATTATCTTATTTTTTTTAATCATAGAAGTAGTGGACTTATAATCTCCATAAATTTGTAGTTTTTCATTCTAAAATGAACTGAACTAATTAGCAATGTCGAGGTTTACTTAAAAAACCTGGTTTGTCTGAATATGTGTTGGTAGGGATCAAATGTGTTTCGTCAGTATATCTTGGTTTTATATCTTTTTGATCAATGTGTTATTTCATAACTTGCGATACAAGGCCTAATCCAGTGGACATTTAGCTGTATTCCTTTGCCACATTAAAGCTTTTATTTCTTTTTCCAGTCAGGGTGCATAATTTAACCAAGCAGCTCTTCTCTTTACTGGTTTGTGCTTGTCTTAAAGATGTCAAAAATACTTTTTAAATACATTTAAAGCTGTTTTTGGGTCTGATTCCGCATAAACATCGTTCCAGTCAGTATCTCTCAAATCATATTTAAAATCTATATTCATATTTTTGTGATACTTTTTATAAAAGTCTTCTTTTATAAAAGAAATAAATTTTCTCCGCTTTCTGAATTTCAGTTTTTACTCACATAATCTGCTCTATACGTCATCACATGACACTTGAGTAGTGCTGGAATTCCCCAGCTAACCAATAGGTGGCTGTAAATCTTACACACCGGGGCTTAAAAAAAAAGGGAAAACAATAATGTAAAACATTTTCAATATTTTGGCATTAAGCAAAGTGAAAAGATGTATGGTTTGGAGGATAATGTATGGTACAGGGAATAGTTGATTACTAATTATGGCTACAACTGGAAGAGTTTTCTAGAGTTTTTTTGTTTTTTCCCCCGAGGAAGTAAAATATTAATTTGATTGTCATTCCACAAAAAAATTTTCTTAAGTCACGTAAAACATATCAGATATGATACTCATGACCCTACCATGTATAGCAGTGCCATCCTATAACTATCGTTAATAGGCATTACTTGATTTCAAAGAGCCATGAACAAAGCAGGTCTGATTAAAATGGGCCTCATTGTTCTTTATAACCCAGTTATTTCAATCAAAATCAGCCTGTACTCTTTGTTATGACAGGTAGTTGTTCAGCCTGACAGAGAGAGATACTGTCAGACTCTTTCTAGATGAAGGCTGAGGGGTAAATAGATTGGATAGATAGGAAATCCTCACATTGAACCAACTGTAGATGTCAGATAGGCTTTAGTGGGATGGTGCAGGTTCTTTAAGGTGGGGTTTGTTTAAAGCATTGCCTGAA
Source organism: Cyprinodon tularosa (assembly GCF_016077235.1). Taxonomy (NCBI): domain Eukaryota; kingdom Metazoa; phylum Chordata; class Actinopteri; order Cyprinodontiformes; family Cyprinodontidae; genus Cyprinodon; species Cyprinodon tularosa. The sequence continues at coordinate 1,074,966 of NW_024038652.1, read as the reverse complement.
ATGGCATATTTGTTACACCTAAATCATCGAGTGAGATAACAACAGCAGAAAAAGATTAACTTATGAAACTGCAAGCTGGTTTCAGTGGAAGTTTGATCCAAATACACTTATCAAAAAAATTAAAGGAACACTTTGAAAACACATCAGATCTCAATGGGGCAAAAAAAGAATGCTGTTTATTTATCCTGACATGGACTGGGTGATGTGTTAGGAACAAAAGGATGCCGCATCATTTGATGGAAATGAAAATGATCAACCTACAGAGGGCTGAATTCAAAGACATGCCAAAAATTACAGTGAAAAAATTATGCGGCACGCTAGTCCATTTTGCTGAAATTTCATTGCAGCAACTCAAAATGATATTCAGTAATTTGTATGGCCCCCATGTGCATGTATGCATGCCTGACAACGTCGGTGCATGCTCCTAATGAGTCCTGGGGTATCTCCTCCCAGATCTGGACCAGGGCATCACTGAGCTCCTGGACACACTGAGGTGCTACCTAGCAGCGTAGGATGGATCGAAACATAATGTCCCAGAGGTGTTCCACTGGATTTAGGTCAGGCCAGCGTGGGGGCCATTCAATGGTACCAATTCCTTTATCCTCCAGGAACTGCCTGCATACTCTCGCCACATGAGCTCTGGCAGTGCTCCTCCTGCTCCTCCTTGCACAAAAGAGCAGATAGCAGTCCTGCTGATGGGTTGTAGACCTTCTACGGCCCTGTCCAGCTCTCCTGGAGTAACTGCCTGTCTCCTGGGATCCCCTCTCAATGCTCTTGAGATTGTCCTGGGAGACACAGCAAACCTTCTAGCAATGGCACATATTGATGTGCCATCCTGGAGGAGTTGGACTGGCTGTGCAACCTCTGTAGGGTCCAGGTAGCGCCTCATGCTAACAGTAGTGACAGTGACCCTAGCCAAATGCAAAAAATGTGAAAAAGAGTCAGAAAAGATGAGGAGGGGAAAAAATGTCAGTGGCCTCCACCTGTTAAACCATTCCTGTTATGATGGTCGTCTTGTTGTTGCCCCTCTAGTTCACCTGTTGTTAATTACATTAACACCAAAGCAGCTGAAATTGATTAACAGCCCCCTCTGCTACTTACCTGACCAAATCAATAACCCAGAATTTTAATTAACACGATGTTATACTCTGATTACAAAGTGTTCCTTTAATTTTTTTGTGTATTGTAGTTTTTTTGCCACCAGTAAACCCATTACAGGAACCAAAGTGTTGGATCTTTTATTTACTTTACCCTGACTTTACCTATTTTCATGAGTCTTCTGATCTGTTTTAATATGGATGCCCTGAAAGGCAAGAAAAAAGAAATAATCTGGAAAAGAAACGTATGATTTTTAAATTTTTTTTCCCCTGTTGTGCCGGTGGAGAAAAAAATATTAGTTTATTCATTTTTATTTCCATGTTGTGGTGGTGGAGAGAAAAAAAAAGACTTAGAAATCTAAACTAAGAGTTTTTTTCCCCCACTCTGTTGTTTGATGTAATTTTAGGTTGAAACTTTTTTTTTTAGTTTCCCAACTAGTTTCCATTTAGCTGTTATAACTAACACATAAATAAATATAATCAAATAATTCTCTATTGCTCATAAAAATACAAGGCTGATATGTTAACCACATGCAATGTCTAATGAATACACAGTTTTGTAGCTTATTTGTATCTTATTTTACTGTCAAAAAATAAAATTTTATATTTGTGACATTGTTTCTTGGAAATTGGGTTTTTCTGACTATTCAGTTGAAGAATACGGCTTACAGTGAATAACTCTCTTATTACGTCACTGCTTCTCGTAGCAAAACAAAATATTACAAAAACAAACACTTTTGATTTTATCTTTGAGTGTTTTTTACTTGTCTTTCAGAGCAGGAAAAAGGACAGGACAGGCAAAGTAAGACAAGGAGGAAAAACCAAGTATGAATTAAGTCCTTCTGTCACCATGTGAGTTTGAATATTTAAAAAGAAATGGCAAAATGGGGTTGATGAAATTTGTGGCACTAACATTTTAATGTATTGATTTGTAATAACCAACCCTTAATATCTTTGGGTTGTGAGGAGCTAAGAAATGGATCAGTGATTAGGATTTTTTTTTTATCCTCTTCTTTTTCTAAAGCTTTGATCTTCTAGCTGCTCAGAGATGTATCTGCCTGTGGTTAATGGCACAAATACTGTGCTGGCTTCCCTTACAGTCAGGAATGGCTCTCTGCTGACTCAGATGTTAAACAAATTATGCAAATTCGGTGCCTTGAATTAAACAGCATGTATGAGTCATAAGAGGTTCGCTCAAATTTGTAGAGCCAACAGATTTAACCAGCTCATTATAATTCATCACTCGCTGCGTGTGAGAAAAATGATCCTGTTGTTGGGTCTGTGTTAATTTGAAGTTTGAGATGATATAAGTAAACATTATAAATATTATATACGTTTTAGTGACGTCAAACCAATCAAAGGAAATGGTGCAATGCTAAAGACAGTTAAAACAGTTTTGCAAGAAGTCATGTTCTATCTACTATTTCAAACAGCTCACAGGAAACCTTTTTTTTTAAAGGTATCCACAAATTCCAGCCCTATAAACCTGAAATAGGATCTGGCTTAATTCACACCTCTTTGTTAATAATGCGCAAAACGTTTGTACTGTTTTAAAAACAAAATCATGCCCAAAGTGGTATTTTGATTAATTCATGAGCTGAGGTTACTACCCACATATGTTACTCAAGTGTCAGTAGCTTTACTTTCTTTTTTTTTTTGCTGAAGTAAAAATTGGAAAGTTGTCATCCAGGAAATTACTTAAGTAAGAGTAAAAGAAGTACTTTAAAGTTATGTAATCTGTCAAAGAAATGAAAATTCTGGTATTTTAAAGTAGGACATAAAATGTTAAAACTAAAATACATAGTATAATTACAAAAAATGTTTCTTGAGTGAATAAGTGTAACTAGTTACTAGCAGAGATGGCAAAAGTACTCACTTTCCGTACTTGAGTAAAAGTACAGATACTTGTGTTAAAAAATACTCTGGTAAAAGTGGAAGTACTGATTAAACTTCTTTACTCAAGTAAAAGTAACAAAGTACAGGCTTGTAAATTTACTTAAAGTATAAAAGTAAAAGTAGAAACCACTTTTTTCATGCCGTTGCCTACATTTTAAATGGATGTCTGCCAATAGGACTAGATCTCCGTTGTGTTCATTTTCAATCATCTCGTCGTCCATGCTACTATGCTAACGCCACCGCCACCAAGCTGCAATGATTTGCCGCCAATGAATACCGCCGAATCTGTCGATTCATCTTGTAGCGGTGCGTCAAATGGAACGTAGATTCCCATCCAATTAGATTGAATTTGGTATTGATGACGTGAAAAATAATAACGGTAACTCCATTGAAATGATTCAAAACTAAAGTAACGAGACAATTTTTTAAAATGTAAGGAGTAGAAAGTACAGATATTTGTGTAAAAATGTAAGGAGTAGATGTAAAAAGTCGCCATAAAAATAAGTAGTAAAGTAAAAATATCAGAAAAATCTACTTGAGTACAGTAACGAAGTATTTGTACTCCGTTACTTCCCATCTCTGGTTACTAGTGAATCAGAGCACAATGATTCCAGCTCATAAGTAAGATGAAATGGCTCATTTAGTTGTTAATCTTCTTATGGCAGCAAATGTTCTTTTTCTAAGCTAATGTGTAAGTCATTAAAAATATAGTTTTTTGGCTTAGGTCTTGAACCTGCCTGTGCCATGAAGGCAAGTGTATTTTCTCAGAGATGGAAGAAAACTAGATGGTTTTCTAGCATAGCAAATGAACACCTACACTGTTGTAAAGGCATGATTTAATACATATTTGGCTATAATTGACTCTGAAAGGTTGAAAAAGCACATAAAGAACCTATAAGTAGTGTTGTGCCGATACCATGCTCCATATCAGCTCATTTGCCCATTCTTTGCTCTGTTCCCCATATATACACCACCTCTGCAGTTCCTGTTTGCTGGTTTATTGTTGTTTTGTTGCTTCCTCATCTCTTGCTCCCCACATGTACAGGTGCTGGTCATAAAATTAGAATATCATGAAAAAGTAGATTGATTTCAGTAATTCCATTTAAAAAGTGAAACTTGTATATTATATTCATACATTACATACAAACTCATATATTTCAGATGTTTATTTTGTTTAATTTTGATGATTACAAATGACAACAAATGAAAATCTCAAATTCATCATATCAGAAAATTAGAATATTACTGAAGACCAATAAAAACAAAGGATTTATAGAAATGTTGGCCAACTGAAAAGTATGAACATGAAAAGTATGAGCATGTACAGCACTCAGTATTTAGTTGGGCCTCCTTTGGCCTGTATTACTGCAGCAATGCGGCGTGGCATGGAGTCGATCAGTCTGTGGCACTGCTCAGGTGTTATGATAGCCCAGGTTGCTCTAATAGTGGCTTTTAGCTCTTCTGAATTGTTGGGTCTGGTGTATTGCATCTTCTTCTTCACAATACCCCATAGATTTTCTATGGGGTTAAGGTCAGGAGAGTTTGCTGGCCAATTAAGAACAGGGATACCATGGTCCTTCAACCAGGTACTGGTAGCTTTGGCACTGTGTGCAGGTGCCAAGTCCTGTTGGAAAATGAAATCTGCATCTCCAAAAAGTTGGTCAGCTGCAGGAAGCATGAAGTGCTCTAAAACTTCCTGGTATGTGGCTGCGTTGACCCTGGACCTCAGAAAACACAATGGACCAACACCAGCAGATGACATGGCACCCCAAACCATCACTGACTGTGGAAACTTTACACTGGACTTCAAGCAACGTGGATGAAGTGCCTCTCTTCTTTTCCTCCAGACTCTGGGACCTTGATTTCCAAAGGAAATGCAAAATTTACTTTCATCAGAGAACATGACTTTGGACCACTCACCAGCAGTCCAGTCCTGTTTCTCTTTAGACGCTTCTGACGCTGTCTGTGGTTCAAGAGTGGCTTGACACAAGGAATGCGACAGCAGAAACCCATGTCTTTCATACGTCTGTGTGTGGTGGTTCTTGAAGCACTCACTCCAGCTGCAGTCCACTCTTTGTGAATCTCCCCCACATTTTTGAATGGGTTTTGTTTCACAATCCTCTCCAGGGTGCGGTTATCTCTCTTGCTTGTACACTTTTTTCGACCACATCTTTTCCTTCCCTTCGCCTCTCTATTAATGTGCTTGGACACTGAGCTCTGTGAACAGCCAGCCTCTTTAGCGATGACCTTTTGTGTCTTGCCCTCCTTGTGCAAGGTGTCGATGGTCGTCTTTTGGACAACTGTCAAGTCAGCAGTCTTCCCCATGATTGTGTAGCCTATAGAACTAGACTGAAAGACCATTTAAAGGCTTTTGCAGGTGGTTTGAGTTAATTAGCTGATTAGAGTGTGGCACCAGGGGCCATCAATTTTGAACCTTTTCACAATATTCTAATTTTCTGATATGATGAATTTGAGATTTTCATTTGTTGTCATTTGTAATCATCAAAATTAAACAAAATAAACATCTGAAATATATGAGTTTGTATGTAATGTATGAATATAATATACAAGTTTCACTTTTTAAATGGAATTACTGAAATCAATCTACTTTTTCATGATATTCTAATTTTATGACCAGCACCTGTATTTTCCCTGATGTTTACTGGATTTTGTTTGGTTTTCAGTATTTTTGCTTCTTTCTTGAATGTTGCCTGAGTTACTGTAAGTCCTAAATTAAATCAGCAAAACTCATCTCTGCATTTGGGTCCTCAAAGCCTCCACCCAACTTGACAGTAATGTAGCTGGCAAAACTTTTTTTTCATGAGCTTTAAATCTGTCTGTAGCCAGTTCCTGAATTTATTTGACCCTAATAAGTTATCTCAATGACATCATAGTGATATGAGTTAAGTTAATGATGTGCAATCAGGGGGCACCTGTTGTAGAATATTCTCTGCTTTATTTGGCTGGAGGAAAAAAATAAAAAAAGAGTATGTTGACTAAAGCTAATCATTGTAAGTAGATAGCGAGCATTATGTGGAGAAGGATGCTATTCTTTTATCTAAATATTAAAATAATTTTTTCGCTAACAGAGAAGTAGAAACTAAGTTAAAACTACTGTGGCCCTGAAGTGCAAACTGCAACTACAAATCTAAAAGCGCAACTACATTAAGGAAAACACAATTACATTAAAGGAATAGTACACCCAAAACATGATTAGCCTTCATTTTCTACTCACCTCCATGCTGAACAACACTCTGGAGTACTTTTTTGATATCTCAAATGCATCTGGAGATCTGGGAGGCTTCTTGCTGTCTGCTGACATTCAAATAATGGAGGTCCATGGCGCCCGAGACAGAAAGGTCCATAAAAGTCCACAAAAACGTGTCAATATTCCTCCATACTGCTCGTCCAATGTATTCCAAGTGTCCTGAGTGGGTAGCATCCAGAATTTACTCGAAACGAAGTCATTTAGAATGTTTTTAGAGCATAAACAGTAGTGTATAGGATTTCCTAATAGCGCCCCCATGCGCGCTCACGATTCTACGGAAGCCGGCAGACCAAACCGGAAGGAAGTGCGCATTCAGCGTCTGGTCTGCCGATAATGCAAGCGTAGAAGAAGAAATGTGCTGTTTACCTGTGCAAAGAAAGAAACAACGAAAGAAAAATGTCTGAGGACTTCAGTGTTGAGGAAGAGCATGAGTTCTTTGCCGAGCTGAATGCGCTGGTTTGGTCTGCCGGCTTCCGTAGAATCGTGAGCGCGCATGGGGGCGCTATTAGGAAATCCTATACACTACTGTTTAGGCTCTAAAACGTTCTAAATGACTTCGTTTCGAGTAAATTCTGGATGCTACCCACTCAGGACACTTGGATTACATTGGACGAGCATTATGGAGGAATATTGACAAGTTTTTGTGGACTTTTGTGGACCTTTCTGTCTCGGGCGCCATAGACCTCCATTATTTGAATGTCAGCAGACAGCAAGAAGTCTCCCAGATCTCCAGATGCATTTGAGATATCAAAAAAGTACTCCAGAGTGTTGTTCAGCATGGAGGTGAGTAGAAAATGAAGGCTAATCATGTTTTGGGTGTACTATTCCTTTAAGCTACCGGAAAAGGTAGGTACCAGTGGGAAACATGAGACATCGCTGATTGGACGACGGCGCCGTTTGACCCTTGAACCTGAAGTCATTCTGCCTGCTGCGGCTTTTGAAAACATGGATATTGTCGGCGCCCCAAACATAGCTGCCGTTATTCAGGAATATTTTGAATCGGGACATTCGTACGAGGTGATACTGGATATGCTCAAGACTAATCATGAAATTTCAGTTAGTTTGCGTACACTGAAGACACACTTAAAAGAAGCTGGACTGTTCAGACGACGCAACTTCCGGTTTTAGGGTCAAGTGGCGCCGTCGTCCAATCAGCGATGTCTCATGTTTCCCACTGGTACTGTAAAGGAAGAAAATATTCTAACATAGTTAACTTTGGAAAAAGATTGGCTTCTGATTCTTCCCTTCCCCAGGTCCACTCGGCGAGCTGCGTTTGGTAATAAAACCAACATTGCGTGTTGACGTCACAGAATTACAGAGTTTAATCCAATATAAGACAATGCATACACTTTAGAAATAAGACAATGCACAAACCTACACCAGAAACTGCAGAACAACAGAGACATACATTCCATTACCTGACATAGGAGGAAAGAAAGCAAAGAGTACAGAGACATCTTTGGAGAGTTGCAAGGGCAAATCTGATCTTTTTCTTCTATTTAGAAAGCTTAATGCTCTTGTATCTAATCCATTCAAAAAGGGGCTGGCCCTCGGTCCTCCAACCAAACGCCATCTCTGACACTGCTAGGGCTTCCCCTTATTTACTGCAAACATCTGGGGTCATTTGCTTCTTTGTTTTAACAAGAAAAGGCGGAAAGCTTGTCCTGGCATCTAGAATTCCTAAAGTCATAAAACACAAGATAAGCTCTCACAGACAGCTTGTGGAATGCGGGGGGCCTCACCATAAATTTTCAGGAACAAACTTAAATTTAGTAATCTGGTTCAAGGAAAGGTTATCTTCACAAACTTGTTCAAAATAAGAAATATTGAGAAAAGGAGAGTATACAACATACCTTTTACACATGCCATAAGATTAACTGTAATAAAGTCTAAAAAATAATCATTTTTCTTTAACAGTACCTACCTTTTCCGGTAGGTTAATGTAATTGTGTTTTTCTTAAAGTAGGTGCGCTTTGATTTATGTAGTTTTGTTTTCCTTAATGTAGTTGCGCTTTGCTTTATGTAGTTTTGTTTTTCTTAATGTAGTTGCGCTTTGATTTATGTAGTTTTGTTTTCCTTAATGTAGTTGCGCTTTGCTTTATGTAGTTTTGTTTTTCTTAATGTAGTTGCGCTTTGATTTATGTAGTTTTGTTTTCCTTAATGTAGTTGCGCTTTGCTTTATGTAGTTTTGTTTTTCTTAATGTAGTTGCGCTTTGCTTTATGTAGTTTTGTTTTCCTTAATGTAGTTGCGCTTTGCTTTATGTAGTTGCGATTTCCTTAATGTTGTTGCGCTTTTAGATTTGTAGTTGCAGTTTGCACTTCAGGGCCACCGTATAAAACTCCTAAAAATCCTCAAACTCACAACAGAGACTGCCTCTAAAGTCTGGATATTTCCTCTCTGATCTGAAATTGCTTGTTGCCATGGCATTAACTGTCTTGTGTCCACCCATTGTCATAAATGCAGGGATAAAAAGTATTTTCAACGGTAAGACGTATTGAGTTGGCAATTTTAAATCTGTTACTGAGTTCAAACACATTGGCTGTGCAGCAAAAAAATCTCACTTTATCCCTTTTTGTGTCACTAAAGAGGGAACCCCGATCCATATGAACACATTTATAATATAATGTCTTTTTGTCTGTTTAGAGGAGTAAATGGAGAAAGGATTGTAGAGCTGTAGATTGCAAAGACCATGCTATTATTTATCGAAACACATTGCTAATAAGAATCAGCCCCTTTTTGTAACAGGATGATTTATTTAAAAATGTGTGCACATCTTGGAAAAACATGTAAAATTTTAATAACAACAGATTAGAGATATCCTTTTGTTTCTGTAAGAGCTTCAAATTAATATTGTTGTAATTTAGTACTATACACATTAATTAAACTGAAATCAAACATTGTCTTAAGTTCTATGATCTGTTGCATTTTAAACAGGTTATTAGCATTTTTTAAATAATCGTTTTCCTTGGAGCATGATTTGTGATTTCTTTATTTTTATTTTTTGTTCATTTGCGTTCAAATTTTTTAAGTGCAACAATTATTTTGCTCTCAGAGCTTCATTCACCTTGAAGACAGCTTCAACAGCTGTTTCCCTCTTTGCCAACATGGAGCTATAACACGTTTACCAATCTGTCAATCTGTCCGATGCATCCATCCACCTATCAATCCATAGAACATGCTCCAATATATCCCACAGGCGTTCAGGGACAAACTAATCTGATGGAAAGACTAAGCTGTGATTTCTGGCTCTGCACAAGAACATGTCTCACATGAGCGGTGATGCGGTTTTATAGCTCCCCCGGCACAGAGGAAAACATTTAAAAAGCAAGGCTGAAATGAGCTTAGTGCACTTTATTGCCCATCTGCAAACAGCTTAAGTGTCAAGAAGCACATCTTTGATTCGATAATGTTTAGAGGCACACTGGAGGAAATGAGCAATTAGTCTTGAAAAAAAACACATAGGTGGAAGACATCCAAACAATGCAAAGGTTAAACCCAAGTTAAAGGATAAAGCAATACTTTGAGGCTCTAAATTAACACCCATCTCCTCTTAATTTGCACCAGTTATTACGTTTTAACTTCAACAAGTGATTCCAACATTTAGATTTTGAATCCAAAGAAACGGTTGTATATCTCAGCAACATATAATATTTCAGCACCCAGCTAAGGAATGAGCATGTCATTGAGTGTGGTTGAAGCTCAAATTATGGTCGACTTAACTCTGCACACATATTGAATAATTAACAACGTTCTTTCAAAATGAAATAATTTCTTAATAAAAATCATTCGACTTGAGTAAAACATAATTCAGTTAAAAATTCTTGACTAAAGTGGTGAAATTGAACAAAGTAATGAACTACTATGAACACTAAGAAAATAAATTAAAATGGTTGAGAACCTAAATCAGTAAAATTATTTCACTGTTCAGTGTGGATTGTATGTTTTAGAACCAAAGTTTGAGATGTACGTAAATAAATTCACAATGCAGGTAAATAAAATATCTAGTGAATAATATTTCTGTCATGACTGGGTTCAGGGTTCTAACCCACATGCAGAACACAACGGAGGCAGGGTAAAAGTTTGACTGTTTATTAAAGATAAACACAAGTTATATGAGTGAATCAGAGAAACAGATCCGGGACTGGTCACACAGGGTTCTCTGTAGAGAAGGACAGTTAGGTTAGCCAGGATGCTGAAGATCTTTGTCGGAGGAATTGTGCAGGTTTGTACCTGTGACGTGATTCAGATTAGCAGCTGAGGAGGGAACCGAGTTGGGTCCAGAGGCTGGAAGTTTGCAGAGGGCTAAGCAGCGGCAGGGCTTGACTTCAGACTTAACAGAGTTCAGATCCAGAGTCTTTCTTCCGATCCTCTTCTTGAGGGCGGGCAGGCAGGTTCAGACAGTTAGATTCTTCGGATGAGCTCCTGAGAGCCGGCAGGCGGATTTCAGCAGATGAAACTCTTCCAGAGTTCCAGGGTTCAGTCAGGTTTCTTCCTAGGAGGCAAAGAAGACAAAAACTGATCAGGTTCAAGTTCAAAGTTCTGGGAGTCAGAAAATCAGACAGGCTGGTTGGCTCAGGCTTTGCTAACCATAACTGGCTTAACACTCTGGCGCTGGAGTGTAGTCCTGCTGCTGCTTATGCTGGTCTCCTGATGACTGATGGGTCGCAGGTATGGTCGTCAGCTCAGCTCCAGGAGACCTAGAGGCGCCCTCTGCTGGAGGAAGGTGGACAGACCTCCAGATCCCAACAATTTCATAAAATTATTTGCCTAAAACAGAAATAAATTGACTTTTAGATAACTGATTCTTCTGATTATTCCTGAGGAAATGGTGAGTTTTGAATTATGAAGACAATGAAGCTTGTAGCTTACAGAAATGAGGGCACTCATTTAAAAGGGCTCATATTTGGGAATCACATGTATTAAGCACATCAGGGAACACATAAACATTGTTAGAACCCTGGTTGAAATTAGCTTGAAACTCTTTCCTGACTTTGCCGGTCCTGTAACCCTTGTGATCTCTTTGGAAAGGCTGAGGTGTCTCCTTCACTTCTTCCTCTGACGTGTTTCTGTGGACGTGTGTTCTGAGGTGGTCTGCAGGCTTTTGTCCCTAATGTCCATGGCTAATTGCATGTGTAATTTCATTATATAAACATGCATCTATTTTGGCCTAATCATTTGGCCCCAGGACTAGCTTTGACCATAACTGCATTTACCTCAAGACATTGATGACCGTAACTCATATTCATAAGTGTGACAGTGTGGTCTTGTCACCATGCCTGTGACCTTTGATGCACAAGTCTGCTTTGTGGGGTATCCCTATGGCTGATGGTCAGTGCTCATGGTTTTCACTCAGAAGTCTGGTCTCTCTGTTGCATACCTTGTCATATAAACACTGTAAATTAAAAAAAGTTGTTTTTATCCTATGAGTATGAAGGAAAGGGGGCTTACCTCTATGTCCGTTAACAGGGTTCAGCTCTAGCACAAATGCACACATTCTATTCCATATTTTGATAACCAAAATACCAATATGACTGAACACCTTTCAGGTGTGTAAATACAGTCAGGATTTTATTAAAAATGAGCATTGTGGTGTATGGAAGTGACCACAATTACAAACGTTGCCAAATGTACCATCTTCTAGTGAAAAGTTGTAAAATGCAATGGTATTTGAGAAATTTTATTGATTGATTGATTGAGTTTATTGATCTCACAATGGAGAAATTATACTGGGTTATTGCACTGGATGTTTGCATGGGTATTTATACACATGGATATTTATATTTACACTCACCGGCCACTTTATTAGGTACACCTGTCCAACTGCTCGTTAACACTTAATTTCTAAGCAGCCAATCACATGGCGGCAACTCAGTGCATTTAGACATGTAGACATGGTCAAGACAATCTCCTGCAGTTCAAAGCGAGCATCAGTATGGGGAAGAAAGGTGATTTGAGTGACTTTGAACGTGGCATGATTGTTGGTGCCAGAAGGGCTGGTCTGAGTATTTCAGAAACTGCTGATCTACTGGGATTTTCACGCACAACCATCTCTAGGGTTTACAGAGAATGGTCCAAAAAAGAAAAAAACATCCAGTGAGCGGCAGTTCTGTGGGCGGAAATGCCTTGTTGATGCCAGAGGTCAGAGGAGAATGGCCAGACTGGTTCGAGCTGATAGAAGGGCAACAGTGACTCAAATAACCACCCGTTACAACCAAGGTGGGCAGAAGAGCATCTCTGAACGCACAGTACGTCGAACTTTGAGGCAGATGGGCTACAGCAGCAGAAGACCACACCGGGTGCCACTCCTTTCAGCTAAGAACAGGAAACTGAGGCTACAATTTGCACAAGTCATCGAAATCGGACAATAGAAGATTGGAAAAACGTTGCCTGGTCTGATGAGTCTCGATTTCTGCTGCGACATTCGGATGGTAGGGTCAGAATTTGGCGTCTACAACATGAAAGCATGGATCCATCCTGCCTTGTATCAACGGTTCAGGCTGGTGGTGGTGGTGTCATGGTGTGGGGAATATTTTCTTGGCACTCTTTCTCTTGGCACTACTTTCAGCAGGATAATGCGCCATGTCATAAAGCTGGAATCATCTCAGACTGGTTTCTTGAACATGACAATGAGTTCACTGTACTCAAATGGCCTCCACAGTCACCAGATCTCAATCCAATAGAGCATCTTTGGGATGTGGTGGAACGGGAGATTCGCATCATGGATGTGCAGCCGACAAATCTGCGGCAACTGTGTGATGCCATCATGTCAATATGGACCAAACTCCCTGAGGAATGCTTCCAGCACCTTGTTGAATCTATGCCACCAAGAATTGAGGCAGTTCTGAAGGCAAAAGGGGGTCCAACCCGTTACTAGCATTGGGTACCTAATAAAGTGGCCGGTGAGTGTATATATATATTGATATTGCACATGGTCTCAAATATAGAGAAACAGGTTATTGTACAGGGTATAAAACAGTAATTGCACATTATACTATTTATTGTTTTTTGTAGTGTTGCATTGTAGAGTCTGGTTGCAGCAGGGATGAATGATCTGCAATAGCACTCCTTTTTACAAAGAGGGTGTAAAATCATCTCTTCTTACTTGCACACCGGCAACGTCAGTGCAGAAGGATTATAATTGCTTGATTTTTTTTTTTTCAATCAAAGTAAAATAAATTGCAGTATTTCAGTTTTTTCATGGAGAAAGTAAATGAAAGTAGTTAAGAACAGTTGGATGTGTTGGGGTCAATATGCTATTAAGGCCTTGCTGCTTCAGTGGTTGGACAATTTACATTAAAACAATTCAACAGGCATTAAGAACGTATGAGTATCACAGAACCTGAGAGTGTTTGCCTCAGCTAGGCAGTAAAATTTCAGCTAACCTGAATCATCAGACCAGATTCTGCAAAACAGCGACCTAAATGTGTCACTGTGCAGATGATGAGTGATCATCTCAATGATCCGACTCCAAAGTCAGAGGGTCAACAATGATTATTTTCATTGAAATAGTTTGGAAATCCACTGTGGTAATCCCAAGTAGGGCATGTTCACTTGTGCCAGCAAGGACAGTGTCCCGCTGACTCTGCAGTGATTTTTCAAAGCAAGCAGAGCTTCAGCTGCGAGACAAATATCACTTCTTAAGTCATCACCACATCCAAGGAGCAAAAAACTGTCAAAGGGATTTGAGTTCTTCAACTAAAGCTATATTTATTTAGGGAATGTGAACTGACACACAAGTACTATTGCATATGTCCTTATGATGCAACAACAGAACCAGTTAATTAACATCTGATATATTCTCCTAAAACATGAGAAAATGAACCATGATTTAAAACTTTCATTAGCAACACCATTTTGTCTTCAAAAGATGATTTTCATCCTGCAAAGACATATTTGCATCTCTTATAGAAAATACCCTCCAGCAAAGTCTAACACATGACTTATGGAAAGGTTGCACAGATCATACTGTATGCGTGTTACAGCCCTGAAGCTCTGACTGATTTTATACTGGAAGAGACCTGAGAGAGAGAAATACCAGCACCAGGATATTCAGGCGTTAAAGGTCATTAAAGGGGATTTGTAGACAATTTCCCCCTTTTTCTTCTCAATGTATGCATTTTTTAGTTTTTAGTTCTTTGGCATCAATAAATACAATGAACTAATGCAGAATAAACACAAAGAAGTGGTGAAGGATTCTCATGCTTCTAAAATTATGACTGATCAGGCTATTCACCAGAATAAGGCATCAGCATTGTGTGTAACACACTTTCCATGTATATCGAAATAACTTTTAAATCCACTGTGAATCACACTCTTTGAGAACATCCTTGGTTTGGTTATGTACCCTATCTAAATACCAATATATCATATTTTACAGTATGACTATACAAGGTGCAATGCTAAACACTGACTTTACATTTTTTTGTTGTGTCAAAACACATCCAGGTTAATAATCTTATTTATATTCCAGACACAGGTCCAAACAATTTGCTTCCCTAATGATTGTGTCAGCATTTTACAAGCCTTTTTATTGTTACAGGGGAGCAAAAGGAGGACTCCGACAGTCCAAGGCCAGTTCATGTGCAATAACATTCCAGTTTTATTCACCATCTCTGGAAAAGTTTTCTTATCAATGATTGAGTTTCAAGGTTTATCATCACAGGAACATGAGATCTATACGGCAGTCCTGAGGTGAAAACCAACATAACAACATCCAAAAAATGTTTAGTAAGCTTGAGACAAATAAACATTCCACAAAACTAATTCATGTTTAAAAAAAATATATATTTCTTAATACGAGCATCTTACATTTTAGTGTATTTCTTCATAGCATATATCTCTATATTTCCTCTACTGTATACAGGGTGGTGGTAAAGTCCTGTCAAAGCAAAGTGTTGTCACTTTTGTCAGATAAACCTATTATTTTATAGAATGCATTCATTTCTACATTTATTTAAATTCTACAGCATATCTCTACCTTTGCTGAAGGCTATAAAGAACTATTCTATTAATATGCCATATGAGAATAAAACAAAGTATCTCAGTATTAAAGCACATTATTTGAATGTTTGCTAGCATCGTCCCTGGTAACTACAAGAAGGCTTGTGGTATAACTTCTGGGTCAGCTTTCTCTTTCTGGTTGGTTTTGTTGTATGTCCGTTTTATTACCCAGTCAAGATCCGTAGAGGAGTTATTTCTCAGATAGCGTACACAAAGGAGAAACATTTTTAACCATCAACAGAATTTATTCCAGTCTTGTTTAACAAAATCGTTGATACAGCACAAATTGCAGAGGAAGATCTGACCTTCTATTAGGCCCATGCGTTTCAGCCATTTAAGAGAGGGCACACTGTCTTTCCCATTTTATCTAAAAGTCAGCCAGGTAAAGTCTCTCTGAAGGCCCCTAGTCTTTCTCACACAGCCTACAGTATCACCGTATAAGATGATGCTGGAGTCGCTCTGGCCACCGTACAGTAGCAGCCATTCATAATGGTGCTTTCCAATCAAACGCAGGCCTAATGGCAGCCCACTTCCCTGCAACTCCCAGCAAAATCCCCTTCAGCCACTGGAGTGACCCCGTACTTCTCCAGGGCATGCATATTCTTTTACTCTGACTTCAACCTTTTACTGAATTACAAGGTCTGACCAGGAGATGACGCTTCTCTTTAGATCTTAATGTCCACAAATGATGACAGAATGAATGTTTTAGATGATAGAGATTGATGTTTGAAAAGAAATTGTAGGGGAACAGCCAAGGGACTATCAAGGAAAGTGGGGAAATGTTTAATGGTTACTACTGTATGTCAGCATAAGAATGTCCATTTTGGCTGACCCACACAGAAGATTGAACAGATATATAAATGAGCAGATGTAACAGTCATTTAAAACAAAATAGATAAAATGTTTTTTGAAATGTTGATTTCTTTCAAGCTTTGTAAAATGGTTTCTGTTTGCATTTTTGTACCAACATAAATCTACCTCCTCAATCTTGGAAAAAGGGGTCATACTCTTTAAACCATAACGGGTGATAGCTGTTCACAGCAAATTCAAAAGATCCTCGAAAATTGGACATCCATCCATCCATCCATCCATCTTCTTACACGCTTGTCCCGAGAGGGTCGCGAGGGGTGCTGGTGCCTATCTCCAGAAGTCAATGGGCGAGAGGCGGGGTACACCCTGGACAGGTCGCCAGTCCATCGCAGGGCAACACAGAGACACACAGGACTAACAACCATTCATGCACACACTCACATCTAAGGACAATTTAGAGAAACCAATTAACCTAACAGTCATGATTTTGGACTGTGGGAAGAAGCCGGAGTACCCATGCATGCTCAGAGAGAACATGCAATGCAAACTCCATGCACAAAGACAATTAATTGGACAATTAAACAGAAATCTGAGACTAATGCACAAACAAGCCAAAAAAAGAAAAGAAAAAAAAACTGCATGTGAAGAAAAAATCTCAATCAAATGCAGAAAATAAAGAACAGCAAAATGAAACAATTCTGCTAACATAACCCCCCTGTACAAGTACATATGTTATGCTGCCAGAAAATCACAATAAATACATGCAAAGGGAAAATGCTGCATGTAGCAAATATCTTCAAACTAGCTCTGCATGACAGACTGACAGACAAACACACAAACACTCCTAAAAATATAACCTCCTTGGCTGAGGTGATAAAATGCCAGAACCAGTTTTTAAGGTCACTAACCTAACCTGATAAAATACATCCTTACAGTAAACCAACTCATGAACTCTCTAAGGGTCATATATCATAGAACATGTAAGTTTATAGAGCAGACTGTTGTTATTTTGGGGGTTTTCTTTTAAGGCTTTTATTCACTTTTTTTTTTCACCTGGCCTGGTGTTTTCTTACAATTTGTAAGGCTGCGCTTCCAACACCAAAGCTGTGTGTGAGGATACAGGTTTGAACATTTTTGACTAAAAGGAAAAGGGGATTGAAGTGGTTCTTGAAGAGAAGTATTGCTGACAGGCATGGGTAGATTTGATTTCCAAGCACCATCAGGATCTGTAAAACTGCTCCATCATCTGGCACAACTACCAGGAATGATCGCGAATAAAAAAAACAAACAACAATGATATCTCCACATGAAACATGGTCCAACGGATGTTATTACCTCCGCCAAAGGGGTTATGTTCTTTGGAGAGTTTGTGCATTTGACTGTCTGTCTACAGGATAAATTATAACTTTACCAGAGGTGCACCTCATGCCAAGGAAGAAGTCATTGCAATTTGGTAATGATCCTGATCATGTGTGAGACTTAGCTGTATGTGTAAGTCTAATATTGGGGTACTTGTTTCAGCACTGAGCGTGTCTTGGTTTGTTTGTCATTTGACTGTTGTGCTACTGTTTGACTACTGCACTTGCATTTTACATGTTACTGAACAAGCAAGTATGGCATTAACTTTAGCATTCATCCCACCTTGTAAATCATTCTATTCAGATTCTAGTGCAGACACAAAAGGTTGAATATCTTAAAGATACAGTGTTCCACTTTGTCGGATCTCTGTCAAGCGCTGCTCCATATATACATATTTATATATATATATATATATATATATATATATATATATACACATATATATATATATATATATATATATATATGTGTATATATATATATATATATATATATATATATGTATGTATACAGGTGCTGGTCATAAAATTAGAATATCATGAAAAAGTAGATTGATTTCAGTAATTCCATTTAAAAAGTGAAACTTGTATATTATATTCATACATTACATACAAACTCATATATTTCAGATGTTTATTTTGTTTAATTTTGATGATTACAAATGACAACAAATGAAAATCTCAAATTCATCATATCAGAAAATTAGAATATTACTGAAGACCAATAAAAACAAAGGATTTATAGAAATGTTGGCCAACTGAAAAGTATGAACATGAAAAGTATGAGCATGTACAGCACTCAGTATTTAGTTGGGCCTCCTTTGGCCTGTATTACTGCAGCAATGCGGCGTGGCATGGAGTCGATCAGTCTGTGGCACTGCTCAGGTGTTATGATAGCCCAGGTTGCTCTAATAGTGGCTTTTAGCTCTTCTGAATTGTTGGGTCTGGTGTATTGCATCTTCTTCTTCACAATACCCCATAGATTTTCTATGGGGTTAAGGTCAGGAGAGTTTGCTGGCCAATTAAGAACAGGGATACCATGGTCCTTCAACCAGGTACTGGTAGCTTTGGCACTGTGTGCAGGTGCCAAGTCCTGTTGGAAAATGAAATCTGCATCTCCAAAAAGTTGGTCAGCTGAAGGAAGCATGAAGTGCTCTAAAACTTCCTGGTATGTGGCTGCGTTGACCCTGGACCTCAGAAAACACAATGGACCAACACCAGCAGATGACATGGCACCCCAAACCATCACTGACTTCAAGCAACGTGGATGAAGTGCCTCTCTTCTTTTCCTCCAGACTCTGGGACCTTGATTTCCAAAGGAAATGCAAAATTTACTTTCATCAGAGAACATGACTTTGGACCACTCACCAGCAGTCCAGTCCTGTTTCTCTTTAGCCCAGGCAAGACGCTTCTGACGCTGTCTGTGGTTCAAGAGTGGCTTGACACAAGGAATGCGACAGCAGAAACCCATGTCTTTCATACGTCTGTGTGTGGTGGTTCTTGAAGCACTCACTCCAGCTGCAGTCCACTCTTTGTGAATCTCCCCCACATTTTTGAAGGGGTTTTGTTTCACAATCCTCTCCAGGGTGCGATTATCTCTCTTGCTTGTACACTTTTTTCGACCACATCTTTTCCTTCCCTTCGCCTCTCTATTAATGTGCTTTGACACTGAGCTCTGTGAACAGCCAGCCTCTTTAGCGATGACCTTTTGTGTCTTGCCCTCCTTGTGCAAGGTGTCGATGGTCGTCTTTTGGACAACTGTCAAGTCAGCAGTCTTCCCCATGATTGTGTAGCCTATAGAACTAGACTGAAAGACCATTTAAAGGCTTTTGCAGGTGGTTTGAGTTAATTAGCTGATTAGAGTGTGGCACCAGGGGCCATCAATTTTGAACCTTTTCACAATATTCTAATTTTCTGATATGATGAATTTGAGATTTTCATTTGTTGTCATTTGTAATCATCAAAATTTAACAAAATAAACATCTGAAATATATGAGTTTGTATGTAATGTATGAATATAATATACAAGTTTCACTTTTTAAATGGAATTACTGAAATCAATCTACTTTTTCACGATATTCTAATTTTATGACCAGCACCTGTATTTATTAACAAATAAAGGTTAAGAAGTTCAATAAATTCAACGTTCTAGTCATAAGAACATCGTAAATTACAGAGAAACTGTGCAGAAACTGGGTCTTCAACAGCCAGTCATTCAGCTATCAGCTGTGTCACAATATCAGTAAGAGGATTGGAGTGAGGCCTACATGGCAAGATAAGAGAGGAGGGGAGAGAGAGTGATGAAGGGATGTCATAAAGGGGTCAGGCTTTCAACTCAAACATTAGATTGAGTCAACACACTACAGCATTGTATGTAAAACTTATTGTGCAAAGTTGACTTTAAAAAGTACAAAAATAACTAAGCTACTCCAATCAGAGCCTGACAACTACTGTCGCTGTTAAGAAACTATGAAGCCCATTCAAAGTCAATAAGTTTCCTTTAAAGGTGCTCAGATCTAGCCTCTTCCTTGCTATGCTAATAGCAGATGCTGTGAGAGGGTTCAATGTCATTCACTAGCTAACTAAATATGAACTGTGTCATAAATGTTCATGTATAGGTAATGTAAAAAATATAATAAAATAACATCAGTGTTGTGAAGCTAACAGTGATGCATATTGCTTACCTCGGTCAGATAGTTGAATCTCGGATTAAGGAGGAGCAGCGTGGTTTTCGTCCTGGCCGTGGAACACTGAATCAGCTCTAAACCCTCAGCAGGATCCTGGAGGGTCCATGAGAGTTTGCCCAACCAGTCTACATGTGTTTTGTGGATCTGGAGAAGGCACTCAACCGTGTCCCTCGGGGGTTCCTGTGGGGGGTACTCCGGGAGTATGGAGTACCATGCCCTCTAATAAGGGCTGTTAGGTCTCTGTATGACCAATGTCAGAGCCTGGTCCGCATTGCTGGCGGTAAGTCGGACTCGTCTCCGGTGAGGGTTGGACTCTGCCAAGGTTTCTCTTTGTCACCGATTCAGTTCCTAACTTTTATAGACAGTATTTCTAGGCGTAGCCAAGGTGTTGATGGGATCCATTTTGGTGGCCTTAGGACCACGTCTCTGTTATTAGCAGATGATGTGCTTCTATTGGCTTCGTCAGGGTGTGATTTACAGCTCTCACTGGAGCGGTTCGCAGCAGAGTGTGAAGGGGCCAGGATGAGGATCAGTGCCTCCAATCCGAGACCATGGTCTTGAGCCGGAAAAGGGTAGGGTGCCTTCTCCAGGTTGGGGAGGAAGTGCTGCCCCTAGTGGAGGAGTTTAAATATCATGGGGTATTGTTTGCGAATGAGGGGAAGATGGAGCGGGAGATCGATTGGCGGACTGGTGCGGCATCTGGTGTGAAGCGCGCTCTGTAACAGCCTGTTGTTGTGAAAAGAGCTGAGCCTAAAAGCAAAGTTCTCGATTTACTGATTGATCTACAGTACGTACCTACTCTCATCTATGGTCATGAGCTTTGGGTCATGACCAAAAGAACGAGATCCCGGATACAAGCGGCTGTAATCAGTTTTCTCCGTAGTGTGTCCTTAGAGATAGGGTGAGAGGCTCAGTCATCAGGGGAGGACTCAGAGTAGAACCGCTGCTCCTCCATATTGAGAGGAGCAGGTTGAGGTGGCTCGGGTATCTGGTAATAATGCCTCCTGGACGTCTCCCTGGTGAGGTGTTCCAGGCACGTCCCACTGGGAGGAGGCCCAGGAGGGAGACCCAGGACACGCTGGAGGGACTATGTTTCTCGGCTGGCCTGGGAGCACCTTGGGGTTCTGGCCCAAGTGGCTGGGGAGAGGGATGTCTGGGCCTCCCTACTGAAGCTGCTTCCCCCGCAACCTGATCCCGTATAAGTGTAAGAAGATGGAAGGATTGATAGAAAAATGGATGGATGGATATTTCAATGTAATAATACTGTTGGATGCTATGAAATCGTTGAATTTCTTTCTATGTTGCTGTAATATTACAGATCTTGGTGTAATGTAAAAAGGTTTTTGATTGTGGGATTTTACTGTAAAAAGATCCAAGGAGACAGGTATTCACTGGGATCTCACTGTACAGGGGGATACAATTACAATAAGTCACTGTTAAACATCAATGTTACTTTTTGGTGGAAAACTTGTTTTAACTGTGTTTTTTATTGTTGAGGTGTAAACATTTGGCCTGAATATTCAAGAATCTGAATTTAAGCCATCCCTCTGTGTCTGTCTAAACTCGCTTATGTGAACATACTGTACGATAAAAATCTGTTTTACTCAACCAAGTGTTTTTCCTTTTCATAATCTTAATATGATTTATGTATTTGTTTAATGGTGTTTTATACAATTAACTAAGCCTGTTTCCTCACATTTAGAGCTAATCTCGAGTTCCGATTACAATATTTCCACACAGTGTTTCTATTTGGTGCAGATTAGGAATCATGAGGGACTTAAAATCAGTTTTTTCTCCCTCCTTCATGAAAAGCTGTTTGCCAGTTAAGTGGGAAATGATGATCATTAGAAGTAATCAAGATGGGCTTCTTTGCATGTTGCAGAGAAGTTAAGAAGCTTTAATTACAGCTCCCGGCACAAGAGTTTCCACAGAAAAGAAGGGGGGGGGATCATTTAAGGAGGGTTTAATGCAAAAAAGTGTCAGGAACGCATCTGCCTTTTTTTTTTTTTTTCTTTTACTTGCTTGTATTTTGATGATAACTTTAAAAACACATCACACCCTCAGTGGTAGGGTCTGATTTATGTTTGATTATGTTATTTATACTCTAAATGTCTAACCATGTTATAAATATTGCTTTTCAAACAGCATGAAGTAAAGATGTGACTGTTGATAAGCTTTATACTGACAGAATCAAATACTTCAAACTGACCTCAATGCAATCATTGGGTCAGGGTGCAAATACAATCTGGAAAATAATATTTTTCTTCTGGTGGTTTGACATCAGCCTGGCGTAATTGGGGTACACCTGAAACATTTTGAAAAAAGCAAGAGGTAATAGCTATAATTTGGAAGTCTCTCTGACAAGCAGTCACATGGGACTTCAGTAACTGTCCAGCTCTGCAGGTTAGACATAAAGGAGCATCACTGACAGAATATACGTTATATCCATATTTTGTGTTTCCTAAATTAAGTATTTATTTTGGGTTATTGGATCAAATATTTTGTTCAAAATAAAAATGCTACTGAAAGGTTAATGGTTTGGACCTAAATACTGTATTACTTTATTATCATCATTAATGTTTGGTTTTGAATGTTTAGAAACTGGGAAAAACTAGAAAACTGTTAGCTGACAGTAGTTATGCATCTGCATGCATACCCATGTAACACACCTGTCCAAAATAAAAAAACAAAAACAACTAGCACTGTCCAGGGGAGGGTCCTTGGATCAGAGGGTAGGCTGGCTGTCCTCTAGCTCCCGGTTGTCATTATGGATTTATAAATGAAATTATGGAATAAACTATGTTTGAATGTAAATGAATAAAAACAGCTTTGACTGTATTTAAAGATGTGGTGAATGTTAAAGAAACTCTGACATTAAACATTAAAATAAGCCTTGTGGGCCTTTCTTGATCATTTATTGCCATCAATGTCAAATCAGTAAATGATAAATTATTTGTTCTTTAAATCAAATGAAAACTTATCATAAATAACATCCCCCGCTTTGGAAAGATGACTCACCCCATGGCTCTAAAAAACTGCATATCTATGTAAATTTCAACGCTGCATTATTTATTTTGCTCCCACAGATATCCAGTGTAGTGTCTTGGTGTCTGAGGACTAAGATTAGGAAGTTTTTCATGCCTAAACAAGCACATTAATTGTTTCTGCGCTTTCTGCAAACAGTATGGCAGTTTCCTATTATATTCTAAGGAGGGTCATTCTTGAGTTTAATTTTTTTTAAAGTTTCAGCAATGCGACAGACAGACAGACAGACAGACAGACAGACAGACAGACAGATAGATGCAAATATCTGATTTATTTTACTTATTAAAGCTCTTAATTTGACTTTTTTTGCTTTATTCAGTGTTCTTTGCAGACTGCTTTCAAAGCTCCAGGAGCCCTTTAGCACAGTTCATTTTGTCCACTTTTCCTTTAAGCCTCAGGATTCAACTCTAGTTGTCCATGTAATGATGTTTTCAAGCTCTCAAATTCAAGTGGGACAGTTTGAACAATCTGAAAGGCTGCCAAAGTAATCTCTTTATATAAGGCACTGGGAAATCTGCCCCCTGTAATTACAGGCCTATCTCCAAATGATCATGCTTTGCATAAATAAATGGATAGAATTTCAGCCTACTTTATTCTGAGCCTATACAAATCAGATTTAGTGGGAAAGCAAAGTCATGCTGTGATGTAGATGTTTAATATGGCACTTTAACAGCTTTGGAAATTACATTTTTTTTATTATTAAAACTTATATGAAATAGCTGTTTTGCCTTTCTATGTCCATTATCTATTCAGACACCAGAGACTCCTATTTTCTATGAAGATCTTGCCCATCACTCACCGTAATATTGCACCACATGACTTAACAAAATCTCTATTTAGACTGAATCAAATATATGGTCCAGAGCCCACTACTTGAAAAATACCACCATAATAATCACATTTCAGTGGGCTAAACTTTAATCCAGCCTTTGCATTAAATAGCTTTTTTCATTACTTCATCTGTTTTGTGGGATACATTTTTTTTGGTCAGTACCAGAGGACGTTCTGACGTTAAACGGTCAGGTACTGTAAGCCTTTTTCTTCAGACCAGAAAACAGCTAATCTGATTGCTACATTTTTATACTCCTCCTTGTTCATAGGGGTTTTAGCAAAAGACTAAACTGATCTTCCTCTACAGGCAGTTTACTTTGGTCATTTGAATCTGAAAATCACACAGAAAGAAAAGACAATTAAAAGAATTTTATTGACATAATTACTTTAGTCTTTGGCACTCAGACTCTGGCAGGTTGGAATGAACAGGAGTACAGAACAGGGACGTTTCCCCCCAAAAGTTGCTGAGGTTGAGGTCAATACGATAGCATGCCCAGAAGGCAAAGATTGAGTTGAATATAGAAGAGCAGGAAGAGTAGTAGAGGAAATGAGTCGGGAAGGCTTATTTCCTTCAACTTTTTTCAACTTTTTCAGTTGCTGTCAGGGAGAAATAGTACAAAGGATAGCCTTATAATATGTCACAAATAAGAAAAATAATGCAACACATATGTGAAAATAAGTTTTGTGCATCTTTATTCTGGTCCCCCTGAATCAATACTTTGCAGAACCACCGTAGTTACAGTCCACGCTAAAGGAGCAGAGGCAGAGAATAAAACTGGACATATAACTGGATTGTAGGGGAGAAAATCCCCTAGAATCTCACAGTCTAAACTGTTAAATTATCTCTGATATATTAAATAATATTATGCATGGAGATATAACACTGAATGGAATCCAAGGAAAAATGCAACGCCATACATATGAAGATTAGATATTTTATGAAAATCAAAATTTCACTCTGCATTTCATTACGTGAGGTGCTGAGATTATCAAACCCACATATGTACACAATATATCAATTTGATCCTCCGCATATACCAGGATTATTTTCCTTTATCAGAATAAAGCAACCTGAATCGACATAACAGCAAAATTGGGTCAAAAAGACACAAATCTAAGTGTGCAATTTTGACACAGCGTTAACAATAATAATAATAGATCATACATAAGATAATAAAAAACAAAGAAAGAGAGTAGGATGTAGAATAGAGAGTATGATATAAAGAAATTGAATAAAACAGACAACAAAGATGCATTGTTTTTAATGTAAATTTATAATCCATTGGATTGATTTAATCTTTGGCTCAGAAACATCCCTAATGGATCACATTAAAGTTATCTCCACATAGTTATGAAAAAAGACAAAAATATTTTGGGATGATATCTCTTAAAAATTCTGTAAGCTACAATATAAAATTGATACTAAATAAGGATTTAAATAACCATGAAATTATAGTTCTACTTAAAATTCCTCTCATCTCCACTCTCTCGTGTCTCAGCTCCCGACCCTATGATATCTGTGATGATCGAGCCCAGTGTGTCTCATTCAGTGACAGCTTTTCTGATCTACTGTAGCTTAGAAAAACTTTGAAAAAAAACAGCACGAACAGTGCGCATTGTGTTTTACTCGAGCAGGATACTGACAACACGCTCCTTTGTCTCCACAAGTTTTTCACGTGGATTTTTTTTTCTAAGTTTTTTCACCTCAGACGAAAACAACTGGTGCAAAGTGAAATTGCTTGTTGTCTGACATCTACAAACAGCCCCGTTTCTTATGATTCATGGGTATCTGCTGATGCACAATTACCTTCCTTGCAAGCTGATTTCTCATGATATTTGTGCATTCACAAACACAATAAAATTTATTTCGCCACTCTAACGCCTCAACCATTCGACAAGCGACCCAGCACAAATTGGACAATCGCATTGTTGTCTTATGCATTAAAGGAATAGTACACCCAAAACATGATTAGCCTTCATTTTCTACTCACCCCCATGCTGAACAACACTCTGGAGTACTTTTTTGATATCTCAAATGCATCTGGAGATCTGGGAGGCTTCTTGCTGTCTGCTGACATTCAAATAATGGAGGTCTATGGCGCCCGAGGCAGAAAGGTCCATAAAAGTCCACAAAAAACGTGTCAATATTCCTCCATACTGCTCGTCCAATGTATTCCAAGTGTCCTGATTGGGTAGCGTCCATAATTTACTCGAAACGAAGTTATTTAGAATGTTTTTAGAGCATAAACAGTAGTGTATAGGATTTCCTAAAAGCGCGTTCACGAGTCTACGGAAACCGCGGCAGACCAAACCAGATGAAAGTGCATACAGCTGTGATGAAAGCAAGAGGTGGAAAGCCTGTAGCCGAAGCAAAGTAAACAAGGCAATTATTTCCGACCATGTTTTACAGTGGGTATAGTATATATACACATTTTTGAGTTGTCCTTAACTGAAATTTACACCTATGCTTATCACATTCCACTTTATAGACTGTAGCAGACTTAGCAGAATAGCTCAGAATTCCCTCCCCCTTGATACGTCCCTCCTTATGCTCCATTCTCCCCTCATTATTGAGCAAACTAACTTACATCATGTACACAGCATATTAGTCTAAAGAGCAGCAGGTAGTGCCTAATTTCAAAGGCAGGACTAACGTTCAGTCAGACAACTACTTGCCCTTTCCTGTTTTTTATCATTTGTACTTTTGATTACGTTTGTTTTACATTCTCCTCACCTTTTGAAAGGTGCATCAGGTAAAACATTGTTATTTCAACATTGTTTTTACAAAGATTGATTTAAAAAAAGAAAAGCTGCTAAATGTTTTGGAAAATAATAAAGGGCACTATTTAAACAAATAGCTTCGATAGGGCTGCAATCTTAACTGTTATGGATATAGAAAAGCACTGTTGCATTATGGGTCCACCTCCCACGCTATGATTCGTCTAGTCTAGTATTGAGCCTTACAAGAGACTTATGCCCCATGCAAGTCAGTCCCAGAAATAACTGGGGACATGTGGCTATATTGCAGTAAATCTTTTTCTTGCCTTGTTGATTTTTTGCTCCTTAATTAATGCCCATCTTCTATTTCCACCTTCTGGAAATCCGTAATTGTCTGCTACCTGTCAGTCTGCCACAGACATTCTGCCTGCATGCCTGCCTTGCTCAATTCATTAACCTGAAACACATGGATCTTGACATTTCGACCCTTCTATTGCTTTTAAGAGAGAGAAAAAAATTGAAATGACTTTGGCTGATTCAGCTGGCCATAAGGTAAAGAAATATTTTTTATTCTTTATATGCACAGGTAATTATATGTGTGTGCTTCTTACATTTAATTTCCTAAACAGCTTCTCTTTGATTCATAGGTTGTAAATATGCTTCTTTAAGCAACTCTATCAGCATTGAATTATGATGGCATTTCTAACTGCATGCTTCAGCTTCAAGTCTTGTGCTGAGACCCTGCCCCTCTCTCTTTTCAAGGATTTACCACAAGTGACAGTTATTATATATGCTGAGGCTGAAGGGTCCTTCTTTTAGGGTAGGAATGGTTTTGTGCAGATCTAGGTGTCTTGTTGTCCTCCGTTATTAACAAAATGGAGCAGTGTCCATGAACTGGATCAAGCTGGACTTTCAGAACACGGTTCATTTGGTTAGAAAGCATAGTAAATAATGTCAACAAACATTAGTGTATTTTCTGAGAGGTTTAGTACTGCACAGCAGAGGGTGTATCATACTTTTCACATTTTATTTAGAAATAATCTGTAAAGAGCGATTTTCTCTGCTTTTGCTCAAAGTGAAACCTTGCACATTAGATTGCTTTTTTAACTGATCAGCAAAGATTAATATGTCAGAGCTAGAGGAGGGTAGTTACTAGTTACCGGTACATGTACTTAGTTTCATTCACTTTTCACTTTTTGACACAAAGGTATTTTTAGGAGTAGTCTTAATGTATCATACTTTCTACTTTCACTTGAGTAATAATTTTATGAAGTGTCGCTACTCTTGCTGGAGTAAATTTTTTGACTGCTCCACCTACAATGGCTAACTTCACTGAATAAAGAACATTTTAACCAAAAATGCACCAGATAAAAAGACAGAGTTTAAATTTGATTTAAATTCCTTTTTCTGTTGTTGTTTTTTTTACACTATCTTGTCATCTTAATCCTACTGCTGTCTATTATATATGGAGGTCATTGTAATATGTAGTAGAAAAGTATAAACTGACAGTGGATGTAGTTCCCCTTACTCTAACATACAGCATACTACGGACTAAAAGACTACTGACCTTGCATTTATTTTCCATTTTGTTTTGCATTTGTCTTAATTAC
This sequence comes from Cyprinodon tularosa, assembly GCF_016077235.1. Taxonomy (NCBI): domain Eukaryota; kingdom Metazoa; phylum Chordata; class Actinopteri; order Cyprinodontiformes; family Cyprinodontidae; genus Cyprinodon; species Cyprinodon tularosa. Next base: position 1,046,645 of record NW_024038652.1, on the reverse strand, counting down.
TTTGTTTTTATCTTTAGAACACCAGAGTTGGTAAATAAATTAATATTTTGGTAAAAACAATCTGATTAGTTACTCAGTACTTGAGTAGCCTTAGAATAACTTTTTTTTCCTCTTAAGTCTGTTCTTGCAAGGCCACTGTTTATAATTACTCGAGAAGAAATATGTTTATATACATTAATTTTATGTAATTAAGTAGGGCTGCTGTTACTTGAGTCCAATTTTTGCTGCTCTAGCCACTTCTCATGGGACGTGTGTAATAATCATCAGAGGTGGTTAGCAACGGTTCCATTTAGTCAGGTACATATACCTGAAGCAATATTTGACAAAATAATTACTTTTAGAAGTTGTTTAAATGCGCTTTTTATTTTTATTTGAATAATATCATCATTAAGTATCACTACTCCAGGTAGAGTAAAACGTTTCACTAATACCCACCATGAGTAACTTCATAAGATGCAGATTTTGTTAAAATCAGTATTATATTTTGTAAACAAGCTTTCTTTTTATCTGAGTAAACGAAAGTGAAGACCAAGTAAATATGCAGTAAAAAATTATACTTATCACTGGAGGAAGATTATACGCTCATAATGTGCATACCGTGCCTACTGTTATAATTTGCTGTATAGGTTTTATGTTGGAGAAAATGGATTTGGAAACACGTTTTTCAGCTGCATGAATTTAATTAGCAATAATTCTATTTACAGTATTTGTATGATTTTCAGTTTTTAAAATCCCAGATTTGCACATAAGTACTGAATGCCATTTGACTCTTTCTCAAGTTATTCTTTAGACAACTATTTGTCAACTTTTACTTAAGTAAAATACACTGCCTGGCCAAAAAAAAAAGTCGCCACCTGGATTCAACTAAGCAAATAGGTATGAGCCTCCTATTGGATAATTAGTGCATGGGCGATTATCTTTCAGCTGGCAACAACTTATTTAACCCCAACTGGTTCAATGACTTGCTTCTCATTTCCTAAACAACCATGTGGAAAGACACATCCCGTAGTCGTGGAAAAGATGTTAGTCTGTTTGAGAAGGGTCAAATCATTGGCATGCATCAAGCAGAGAAAACATCTAAAGAGATTGCAGAAACTACTATAATTGGGTTAAGAACTGTCCAACGCATTATTAAATACTGGAAGGATAGTGGGGACCCATCATCTTCAAGGAAGAAATGTGGCTGGAAAAAAATCCTGAATGATGGTGATTGGCGATCACTTAAACGTTTGGTGAGATCAAATGGAAGAAAAACAACAGTGGAACTCAGGGCTATGTTTAATACTGAAAGTAAGAGCATTTTCACATGCACAATGCAAAGGAAACTCAAGGGATTGGGACTGAACAGCTGTGTAGCCCTAGTAAAACCACTAATCAGTGAGGCTAACTGGAAAAAATTCTTCAATTTGTTAGGGAGCATAAAGATTGGACTGTGGAGCAATGGAAGAAGGTCATGTGGTCTGATGAGTCCAGATTGTTCCAGAGTGATGGGCCAATCAGGGTAAGAAGAGAGGCAGGTGAAGTGATGCACCCACCATGCCTAGTGACTACTGTACAAGCCTGTGGGGGCGGGGTTATGATCTGGGGTTGCTGCAGTTGCTCAGGTCTAGGTTCAGCAACAGTATGTGCTCAAAGAATGAGGTCAACTGACTACCTGAATATCCTGAATGACCAGGTTATTCCATCAATGGACTTTTTCTTCCCTGATGGCACAGGCATATTCCAAGATGACAATGCCAGGATTCATCGGGCTCAAATTGTTAAAGACTGGTTCAGGGAGCATGACTCATCATTTTCACACATGGATTGGCCACCATAGAGTCCAGACCTCAACCCCATGGAGAATCTTTGGGATGTGCTAGAGAGGGCTTTGCGCAGCGGTCAGACTCTACCATCATCAATGCAAGATCTTAGTGAAAAATTAATGCAACACTGGATGGAAATAAATCTTTTGACATTGCAGAAGCTTAACGAAACAATGCCACAGCGAATGCGTGCCGTAATCAAAGCTAAAGGCGGTCCAACAAACTATTAGAGTGGGTGACCTTTTTTTTGGTGGCGACTTTTTTTTGGCCAGGCAGTGTATGTTGAAGTATTTCCCTACTTAAGTACATTTTTGGCTACTCTACCCACATTTGATGATCAAATACATCATATAGACAAAGAAATAAAACTGATCAGTGTAGGGTTTGCGGAAGAACCTAATATCCCAATTTTTGATTTATGTAACTACTTTATACCTACGTCTCCCTAATGTCACCGTCCGCTGTAGGAGAGAGTTATTTGAGGATCACAGTGTACTTGAAATGCACATCACCATAAAATGACCTTCCCCTGGTTGAACATGGTGCATTACCATGTTAGGACGCTTCACTTCAGCAGATATTTTAGCACATTGCAGAAAAGTCTGATACTTTTGAAGCAAAATTTATAGAATTGAAAAAATAAATTAAGACTTTAGCAAATCTATTTGCACTGGTCCGGTCTCAGAGGTCTTCTGCACAGCTCTGTACATTTTCAGTTCAGATCTAAAGCAGATGTTTTGTGATGAAAATGCTGTACTCTAAGAAAAACACCTAAAACATCTGAGATATAGAAAACGGTACATTTTAGATAGCTGGTTATGTATGATTTGAAAAATTTATTCTTTATTAGAATGAAACTAATTATTATTTGAACAAAAAAAATTTAAATTATCAAACAAACCACACTCTTTCCAGTTGTTTTTTCATCCTCGGAACTTCCTGTATAAGAAAGACCTGGGGTAATAAAAAAGTGTAAGAAGCTCTGAGTTAATAGAGATAAGAAATTACCATGTTTTTGGATTGGCTCCCTCTTAATGAATGGCTAACAAAACTAGTCATTTTAGGAGCATTTTATTGTTCAGAATTAATCACCAAACAGCTGCCGAACCAGAAGATCCCGGCTTGGAGGCTTCGTAGTGGCTCCTCGGCAAACAGCAGTTGGGCGTTGGCTGTTCCATGGTTTGCCAAGAACAATCAGACAGGCGGAAACTAGGTATTTTCCTAATCTTCTTCAGCGGATGTATTGTGATGAAAAACATTGCATTCAACTTGGTTTGATCGGCAAGAAGCAAGTCACTATGCTCAGCTCTTTCTGGATCGCAGGCAGAATGTAAGGCAAGGCAGGGCAAGATTATTTCTATGGACAATTCAAAGTGCTTTACATGAATTAGAAAATAAAACAGAAAAAAAATAAAAGCAGAGGAAAACAAAAAACATTTTTAAAACATAAAAACCTGGTAACTGCCTTTATGTACTTATGCAGTCTGGTTCAACAAGTGAGTGGACGCTTTTCCTGAGGGGGGGTTTTGGATGCTATGTAACGTAGCTTCAGCTGAAAACTGGCGCTCCTCTCAGATCTGAAGTGCATCAGGCAAAGAGAAAGAAGGGAAGGGGTCAACTTAAATAATCTGTTTTGCCTCTTGTTATGGTTTTCATAAAGTAGTAAGAAGGTGGATGTTAATTTTTTTTCTGTTTTTATTTTGCAGGAAAATATTTTTAAAAACTCTTAAACCTAATGTACACTTTGCAACAGTACAATTCAAACACAAGGTTTGCTTTTCTTCATCAATGACACCACTGAAGACAAAGCGGCTCCAACAAACTACAAGCTAAAAACAAACAGTAAAAAGGCTCCATCCGTTTATTCAACAGCCGAAAATATTTTTGCACTGTTAGGTAATACTTTGCTCACATTCTGCAGAACTTGTCAACACAAGCAACCCTATTTAATGAGCAGGCTGCCGGTAGGCTGCAGCTTCAGCGTCTTACAGAGTGGATTAGTGAACGCCATGGTTAGGTTGTCTCCTGAGGGTGCTTACATTTACACCTTTTGAGTCATAGTGACTTCGTTGTCAAGGTCAAGCAAATGAGTCGGGTGGGATGGCTCACTGCAGGGAGAACAGGTGCAACTGCCCTCCATCCGTCACGCCGTGCTCCAGCTTAACTGTGTTGACTTCATGCCACAGAGCCATTGTGGTCCTATGGTAAATGCTGTCTTGTCACAGCAAGCAGGGCACAAGTTTCATTTAGCCTCTTCATAGAAATTTTACAATCTCTCTTACTGGCATTGACCTAACGCCACTGCTCCATTTGCTTCTCTAATGTTAGAGACCTGCTCTGTCACGGAGTATTGAAAAATGACTTAAGAAATGGTGTGGTTTATGTCGATATTCTCTTTTCTAACCATTGTTTAAAATATTTTTCACAAGTTAAATTCTAACCTTTATACAAAAAAGGGCTGCTTGTTATCTTTTAGCAGTTATTTATGCTTATCTGACAGATTTGGATAAGATGCCTAATAAGCTGTTTGCAGGCAATTAAGAATATAAAAGCTTACTTTAGTGTTAATACCAGTACAGTTATATCAGCACTGATATCTAGGGAAAATAAGGTGCTTACTGAGTGAGAAACTTGGCTTCCCAATCTTCTGTATCTAGCAGAATAGTGTAGATAAGCCAGCACAGCCCTAATTAGTCAAACAGAAGAAATTTTAGAGTATGAATCTGACCCAGGAGCTGAATAAATACATAACAATCCACAACAAAAAAGAAAAAAAAAAGCGTGGAAATATCCCTCCTTTGTAATCAACATTAAGCTGAAGCACTCATCTACAGAAAGCTTCACACCATGAGAGAACCTTTTCAAGATAAGCTGGATACGCCTATTCAATTCACTGATTAAACTCATATCTGGTTCTCCTGTCAGCTAAGCCACAGTGAAAAGACATAACTCAGGAGTCTGAGGATTCTCTTCAAAATGGCTCTGTTTTATCAGACACCACAGAGGAGTTAACACTCCACACAGATTTCGAAAGGAGAGAAATAAAATAAAAAATCTACCATATAAACCCTAAAAATTATTTCTTTTCAAAATGGGCAGATCACTTCCAAGTGCAATGAAGCTAAGCCTCCTTCAGTGATTGCTGGAAGCTGTCAGGCAGCAATAGAAGGTTGTTTTCCATCACTGTAAGAGTCCAGCTGAAGGCCCTTATTAAAGAGAGCTGTTTCTTTCTCATTCGACAGCTACGTTCTCATGTCCATCCACAACCAAGATGTCACCCCAAGGCATCGATTATTCTCTCTAGTGAGAGCCATTATGCCTTAACAACATTGTTTAAGCACAATGTTTTCATTTCACTACCAAAGATGTCAAACAGGTTTCTGTCTTCATATAAAGTATTAATCTTACAACAGCATATTATAGAATTTCTTTGCCATGAAATAATGCCATTTTTTTTGAAGATTCCTTAATACATTGAAAATGTAATTCATATAAATAACTGAAATAATTTAATTCATGTATTACATAGATTCATTAGACAAAGTCATGTATGTCAAGCATTGCTTCCTGATAATTTTAAAGATCATGGCATGCAGCTAATGAAAACAAAAAACTCTCAGAAAATATGATTATTCAATATAAATAAAATAACAATAGTGGGACAGTTAATGGGAATAACTGTTGGTATTTTACAAAGGACATCAATATAAACAGTAAAGTTTGAAAAAATGAATGTCGGTTTATGTGTTCCCGTGCAGTGAGGACTGTACAGCTTTCCATATTGAAGAAACCAAACAACAACTACACAAACACATGGCACAGCAGCCATTCAATTAAAAAACGCAATGTTATGGTCAGGAATGGTTGTGGTAGCATTATACCAAAGGAATGTTTGGCTATCAATACAAATAGATAAAATAATGCAGAAAATAGAATACCTGCCAGGATCCCTGTTTTTGTGTTTGTCTTGTCTTTTGTGTTTCTCCCTTCCTCCACCAGGAGGCGCCTGGCTCCGGTTCGCCTCCTCACACACCTGCAAACGCTCTTACTGCTCTTAAGCTGCTGGTTGCCACTACTTCGACGCCAGAGTTTATTGCCAGTTTGGGGTAGGCTACTCTAGCCAAGCCTTGTTTATTCTGAGTCTAATCAGAGTCTTTGCATTTTGAGTTTTTGTCCTCTAGCCAAGCTGAGATCATAATGAGTTTTACTGAGCGCTTGTTTCTCCCTGAGACTCAACTTTGTTTGTTCTTTGCCTTTCAACAGGAAGCCTTCTTACAACTGGACCTTTCTGCCCCGCCTTCTCCCAAGTAGGATCAACTGAGTATTACACTTAGCGACAGATTCCAAACAGGAGGTTTGGATCCAGCCACCTTTGAGCACGCTGAGATCACTCACTGAGTAAGGAAATCATCTTCACCACGACCCGTTCAAGTACCACAGGAAAACTGAGTTGCAACCAGCGGCTGCATCATTCCACTCCGTCTGAGTTCTGGGTAAACCCTGTTCCGCCCTCCACCGAATCAAACAAACTCTGGAAGACCAACACACAGACTGAAGTCTAAGTGTCTCTTCTTCTCTGGAAACGTGAGTGGCAACAAATCATCTCCTTCAAGATTAACAACTCCAATTTCCCACTGAGCTTGAATCTAACAGGCTGTCTTCCCCTCGTCTTCCAGTTTCCGGCTGAACAGAGTTCGGAGGAACTCTGCATTGAACTCAAACTACCTGCAATAAAACCCGTTGAACTTTATACTGTGTCTCTCTGTTTGGCTTGACTGCATGTGGGTCCGAGCCTTAGAAAAATCATGACAATACCTTCAATCAATAGACATTGGTTTGAGAATGATTAAAAAAAAAGAGAGCTTTCGACCCAGTGAGGTGAGGACTGTATAGCCTCCCATATTGGAGAAACCAAGCAACAACAACACAAACACACGGCACAGCATAAGACAACCAGCAGCATTGGTTAAGATTCAGCTTTAAGCTTCAAGTTCAAGAACAAAGGAGACACCTTTGAAGAGGTGTGGCTTGAAAGAAGCTATCTTTGTGAAAAGAGAAAAGCCATAACTGAACAAAGGGGGATGATTGCTGTTTCAGCTTCCAAGCATTTACAATTCAGTAATGGAATTCAATCCAAAGAAATTACATGAAATTACTTCCATTATGATGTGAAAGAACACAGCCCATGCACAACAAAAGACTCTAACAGACCACAAGGCTTGGCTGTTTGATTTGCATCTGATTTGTAGTGTGAGCCGGTGGACCTCTATGCTGCTTAAATACATTACAGTGGGCGCTGATTGGAAATGGACACTTCACTCACGCTCCGCGTGTTTCACGTATTGTGTGAAAAACATGTGACTACTATAGCCACTAGGTGGCAGTCTGACTCCATTTCGGCGTCCCATGAGTCAGAATTACATAGGTCGAGTAGCAGACTGGAAGGGGTGTCACGGGTTGCGAGTTTATGGCGCTACCTCGCTCGCGTTAGTCTGCATTTCTCATCCAACGAGCTTCGCCCCTCTCCATTCTCACATTGGACGATTGACCAATGGCGCACCAGCTCACAATGGACCGAGCCTATCGGCGGCCGAGCTCACAATGGAACTCCGCCAATCACCGCCACGATATCCGGAACCAATCAACGTCCGAGCTTACAATGGATACAGGCCAATCACCGTCACTCTGCTTGAGCCTATCAACATCCAAGCTCACAATGGACCTCGGCCAATCACCGTCACGATTTAAGAGCCAATCAATGTCTGAGCTCACAATGGAAGTCGGCCAATCAACGTGAAGCATAACTTGTAGAAAAAAATATATAGAGAGAGAAAAAAAACTTTCTGATTTTCGTATCTTAGAAAATTAAAAAAGAGAGAGAAAAAAGGTTGCCGATCTTGGAAAATTTAGCTCTCGGTGGCCAACTTTTCTCATCAAGAAAAAAAGAACCTTACAGTAAGTATACATTTATATCATTTATTGTTTCCTTCCATTCAAACAACGTTATTCCCTCTTTATTTCACATTAGCTACGAATAACATAACACAGATTAAGTAAATTAATGGTATTATGATGTCACATTTTCCCTCTTTATTATGATGTCACATTTTCCCTCTTTATTACACATGAGATAAATATAATATACTGAGGATTAAATAAATTAATGGTATTATGATGTCACATTTTCCCTCTTTATTACTCATTAGCTAAATATAATATACCATAGATTAAGTAAATTAATGGTATTATGATGTCATGTTCTGTTAGCAAACTGACACAGTTTTAAAAGGTTAAGGTTTACAATATAGTAACTTTTTAATTTAAAATGTCAGTAAAAATCTTTAAATCCTTTCATGTCATACCAATTGTTAGCTGTATAAAGTGCATTAATACTGTATTATGTTTGATTCTTCTCTTTTTTTTTATATTGTCTTCAGATGAGCACCAAGCCAAAGAGCCATAAAGGGATGGGAGATGGGGAGTGGATGGCAAGGCTCAGGGCATTTGCCAGCAGTGGGGTTTGGCCTTCAGATGCTGGAAATAGACCAGCCCCAAGGCAGAAGAAATGGCATGATCTTTATCAGAAGGTGAAGTGAAGCCACTGTATAAAATAAATTAATTAATTAATAAAAAAAAGACGCATGAGTAATTGTCATTAATAGGATGATGCTGTAATGTTTCAGATAGAAAAATGCCCCATTCAAAGCCCAAGGTCAGACCACCCTTTTTGGAGGGTCTGTGTCGTGTAATTGCAGCTTTCACTCTGCTAAGGTAAACTGGTTTAAAATAACAGCTATGTCTTGTCTTTTACAATTCTGGTGAATGATCTTTTTATACCTAGAATATATATCTTTTTTTAGCCTGCTCTGCAGCATCCTCCTCCTGTGACCCAGCACTCTATGGCTGCACCATCTACTTCTGCTGATACAGCTCCAGCCGCACGGTCTTTCTTGAGGGTCCCTCTGTCTTTGTCCATGGTAAATGTTTTTGTTCCTCTGCTTAATACTTCATAGTATTACATTTGCCTTGTGCAACAAACCATAATAACAGCTTTCAAGCAACATGTTTTTGTGTGTATTTAGATGCTGCGATTCATATTAGATTTATTTTACATTAGTTTACATTTATTATTTCAGTTCACTAAATCCCGTTTTGGTGGGTCTCTGTCGGATTCACTGAAGCCCAACTTGGTGGCCCGGAAAAAACCTACCCCGTCTCAGTCCTCTGTGAGGACCTCTAACCCGTCTCCGTCCTCTGTGAGGACCTCTACCCCGTCTCCGTCTTCTGTGAGGACCCCGACTCCATCTCAGTCCTCTGTGAGGACCTCTACCCCATCTCCGTCTTCTGTGAGGACCTCTACCCCGTCTCAGTCCTCTGTGAGGACCTCTACCCCGACTCCGTCTTCTGTGAGGACCTCTAGCCCTTCTCCATCCTCCGTGAGGACGCCTATCCTGTCTCCATCCTCTGAAATAAGCCCTAGTCCCTCTCCATCTTCTTTATCTGCTGTGAGGAGCCCTAGCATCGCTTCATCCTCCGGGATCCCAGCACACACCTGCGAGACAGTTTCATCTGTAAATACAAGAGTTTTTCTTCATGAAAGTAATGGAATCATAGGTCCAATTATTAAGATATATTTATGCAGATTTCCAAATCTCTTGTGTTGTTTTCAGGGGGAGTCTGGAATGTCCCTGCTACAGTCAGGAGCAGCTGGGGATGCAGCTAATTTCTGGTTTCCAAGTGAGATGAGGAAAACCATACCTGTGCAAGATCAAAGATGGATTTCTAATACCCTCTTTCGCTCTGGAAAACTGCGACCAGATTTGAAGCTCTGGTATAACCCTCCTGTGCCAGCCCTGATCTACCACCAGATACCAACACCTGATCGTTTTTTTTCCCATCGGCTTATGGTGTGGATGCCGTACCATCAGTGGAAGGTCCGGGTGTTCTGCCGAGGTTGTGGGAAGCATCTTACAGGTGCTGGTATCCACAAAAGGGCTCGGAAGGTCCTGGATATTGATAGGTTTTACCTGCTTGTGACAGAGACACTCAGGTGCAGTGGGTGCAATCTCACATACATATCAACGTCCCAGACCATCCGGGAACAGCTGGACTTGCCACACCAAAAGCTGTTTCGGCTCATCCTGACCCAGAAGTAAGTAAAACATTTTGTAAAATGGTAACTTCAGGCATAAGATACTGGAGTTTGTAAATTCCTCTCAGGCATAAATAAAGTAGTTTTGCACTTAGTACAAAATAAAAAGATCTGTAAATGTTACTACAAACTAAATGCTTTATTAATCTAAATTCCAGGTATGCCTGTGACATACGTGTCATTCGCCTGATGCGGGATAGGACTCAGGGGAACAGCTCTGCACGGCTGCTGAAACAACTAAAAGAAAATCATGGGGAGGAATGGCTGGATAGGTTGGGGCATTATTTTGAAGAGTGCTCTAACTTTGTTAATCGGCCAAGCCTGTTCCCAGTTGTGTGCCAGGAGCCCCCAGAGCCCGCTGATGTCCCCACTGATCGCTGGTTGCTGTCTGTGTATGGCAGAGACATCCTGTCACGCATTGACCACATCAAAGCCAGCATCACATCCACAGTAGGCACCATATTAAAGATGGATTCCACCAAAAAGGTTAGTAATAATATAATGAAAATAGCATTTATTATTATTACCAGCATTACTACTATTATTCTATTCTCCTTGATAAACTCCCTTGTAATGAGATTTAACATCACATTTTTAATTGTAGATCACAAAGAAGCTGGCAGGACACAGCAAAGGAACGGCTCTGTGGGTGTCTTCTGTGGGCAATGAGCTGGGCCAGATCTTAAATAGTGTGGTAACTGTGCAGGAGGGTCCAGGTCTTGACAGGATGGCTGCTGGCCTGATGGAGCGGTACCGCCAGGCTGGGGTTGCACCTCCTAAGGTCCTATATGTTGACTGTGGCTGCTGTGTGACTGATGGGTTGAGCAAGCTGCAGGCAAGGTTTGGAGAGTGGCCAGATCTCCACATTCGACTTGATATTTGGCATTTCATGCGGCGTCTGGCTGTGGGATGTACTACAGATGCTCATCCCCTTTATCCTGCTTTCATGAGAGCCCTGTCCTCGTGCATCTTTGAGTGGGATGCAGGGGATCTTGACCTCCTCCGGAGAGCAAAAACAAAGCAGCTCCAACAAGAACAGAGACCTGGTATAACCAGCAGCATGGTGGACAGCCAAATAACCAAAAACGAGCTGAGTACTTACTGCCGTAGGAGGACTCGGGGAGAGGAAGCAACACTTCTACATATAGAACGACTACTGGAGGAGCTGAGGGGTCCAAAAGGGAGAGACTTGATGGGCGTCCCTCTGCTGGATGAAGTGAGGATGGATCACATCTGGCGTGTGCAAAAACGACACATAAAATGCATCCAAGATGTTCCAGGGATTCAGTTGTACACTGAAGTAGGAAGTATGAACAAAAATGGCATCAAGCTCACCAGCTACCGCTGTGCCAGAGGATCAACATCTCTGGAGTCTTTCCATTGCCATTTGAACAGGTTTATTCCTGGTAAGTCCTCCTCACCACAGTTACACAGCTGAACTGTATTTGCTATCGAAACTGAATTAACTAGCCATATTTTAAATCCACAAATATCTTGATTTTTGTTTTTTTTGTTTTTTTTCAGGAACGAGCGCAAATCTGCTGAATTTCCAGCTGTATATTCTGGAAGGCCTTAACAGGTGGAATCAGGATCGGGGCACTGCAGCAGTGAGCAGCAAGCCATTGTGTCTTCTCACATATGCTGGAGACATGACACAGTGCATTAATAAGAACAGCCTGAAGGTACTTGGAAGAGAGTACGTTCCAAACTTCACACCTCCATCAAAATACACAGGTATTTTAATTTGATATATGCAAAGGAAAAAAACAGTTAAACTATTGTATCACTAAGTCACTAATATGTTTAAAGAGTGAATAAGGGTTTTGCTATCTGTGTTCATTAATTTCCCACAGGTGAGCTGCTGGGTGTTGACTACCTGTTAAGTCAAACGGGCAAGCCTCTAAAACCACAGCCTGACTCAGAGGAGACTGATGGGCTTCTAGAAGAAGTGGATCCAACTGAAGGGGAGGAAGATGAAGGCTTCATGGATGAGGATGATTTGGACTTAATGGTACCAGGACTTCAAGATGATGTCCTTCTCTCTGCGACCTCACAACTCGAAAACTTCACCCAGCATGCTTCCACATCCACCCAGCATGCTTCCACCTCCACCCAGCCTGCTTCCACCTCCACCCAGCCTGCTTCCACCTCCACTCAGCCTGCTTCCACATCCACTCAGCCTGCTTCCACCTCCACCCAGCCTGCTTCCACCTCCACTCAGCCTGCTTCCACATCCACCCAGCATGCTTCCACATCCACCCAGCATGCTTCCACCTCCACCCAGCCTGCTTCCACCTCCACCCAGCCTGCTTCCACCTCCACTCAGCCTGCTTCCACATCCACCCAGCATGCTTCCACCTCCACCCAGCATGCTTCCACCTCCACCCAGCCTGCTTCCACCTCCACCCAGCCTGCTTCCACCTCCACTCAGCCTGCTTCCACATCCACCCAGCATGCTTCCACCTCCACCCAGCATGCTTCCACCTCCACCCAGCCTGCTTCCACCTCCACCCAGCCTGCTTCCACCTCCACTCAGCCTGCTTCCACCTCCACCCAGCCCGCTTCCACCTCCACTCAGCCTGCTTCCACCTCCACTCAGCCTGCTTCCACCTCCACCCAGCCTGCTTCCACCTCCACTCAGCCTGCTTCCACCTCCACCCAGCCTGCTTCCACCTCCACACAGCCTGCTTCCACCTCCACTCAGCCTGCTTCCACATCCACTCAGCCTGCTTCCACCTCCACCCAGCCTGCTTCCACCTCCACTCAGCCTGCTTCCACCTCCACCCAGCCTGCTTGCACCTCCACCCAGCCTGCTTCCACCTCCACCCAGCCTGCTTCCACCTCCACCCAGCCTGCTTCCACCTCCACCCAGCCTGCTTCCACCTCCACTCAGCCTGCTTCCACATCCACCCAGCCTGCTTCCACCTCCACTCAGCCTGCTTCCACATCCACCCAGCCTGCTTCCACATCCACTCAGCCTGCTTCCACCTCCACTCAGCCTGCTTCCACATCCACTCAGCCTGCTTCCACATCCACCCAGCCTGCTTCCACATCCACTCAGCCTGCTTCCACATCCACCCAGCCTGCTTCCACATCCACCCAGCCTGCTGCCACTTCACAGGTTTTAACCTCCACCTAGTCTGCCATAGCTTGCAATATGCCATAGTTTTGAATAAATAGTAAACTGTAGAACAGTAGATAAATAAAAGAAAAATGTAACAAAATTTCATTTTACTTATATCTGTCATGTGGGTTCTGTTTTCTTAGGGTGTGGATGAGGCAGGTGTACCAGGCCTTGACAAAGTGGACAGCTTGGCTGAGTATCTGGTGGAGCTGAGGAAAAAAACCTCTCTGGTCCTGAACAACCAGGAGGTCAGTAACATGTGTTGTATGCTTGCTGCATACATGCACTATGAACACTCCTCATATCTCATAAGCAATCCTGTGTCCTAATGTACAACTGCATTATTCTCTGTTTAGGTTAGCAGCATTATTGCTTTGTGGGAGAACCTCATGAACTTCGACAAGCAGAAGGTGGTATTTGCTGCAAGGCACCAAGACAAACTGAACACTGGCAGGTTTAGGTCCCCCAAAAAGAGGCAGGAATTTACCCCTGGGGTTGAAAGTGTGAAGCGGCATGCCTTAACCACTACAGCCCCATCTGCTCAATGGCCAGACTGCTGTCGCCTGGTTGAGACCATATTCGTTCGCCTTTGCAATATCCATCGTAGTCCGAAAAAAAAAAGGACTAGCACAGTCTCAAGATGGGATCTGATCCTTCAGGACTACAGAAAAATCAGACAGCTAATTTTAGCAAATGGAGATGTCATGCAACAGACTACATTGCAGCTGGTGGATGTGAGCTACACCACCCTGGTTCAGTGGCATAATAAAAGGGTCAAAAGGCAGGAAACAGCTGTAGTGCAACAAGGGATTAACTTTCCTAGCCGGTTTTCTGTAGCCAGCGAACCACTTCTCCCCGCCAATATACGTCCCCATTATGCCATACCTCATTCAGCACCAATGCATCTGTACAGTCTACCAGCTAACACTGTGGGACAGGCAAAATTAAAAAGAAAGCTGCAGTTTACAGATGGCAAAAATCCATCACAACAGCGGCAGCTTCTCCCTGCTCCACCCAAAAGGCCTCAACTAATGACAGTTGCTCCGGTGGCCACACAGAGACATATTATCCCCTCGGCTTTACAAGAACACAGTTTTTGGACATTCTCTGTCACTCCTCCACATGTGTTTCCTGCGGCTCCTGTTCTGGGCCCTCCTCTGGCCCCTGCTGCAGCTCCTGTTCTGGGCCCTCCTCTGGCCCCTGCTGCAGCTCCTGTTCTGGGCCCTCCTCTGGCCCCTGCTGCAGCTCCTGTTCTGGGCCCTCCTCTGGCCCCTGCTGCGGCTCCTGTTCTGGGCCCTCCTCTGGCCCCTGCTGCAGCTCCTATTCTGGGCCCTCCTCTGGCCCCTGCTGCAGCTCCTGTTCTGGGCCCTCCTCTGGCCCCTGCTCCAGCTCCAGGAACAGCCTCCACTCTTCCTAAGAGAGCACCCCGAAAACTGACCCGCAAAGTTCTGCATAACATCTGCAAAAAATGCGGGCAGTTTAGAATTATTGAGACAGGGCATAGCCAATATAGAGGGCAAATATACTGCCCGTCTAGTGAGACTCTAACCAAAGAGCAATGGCTAAAGCAAATTAAAAAGAAAATATAAGTGTGTTTATTATTTTAGCATTTAAATAGCATTTTACTTTTTGTTTTAAATGTACATAGTTAGTGCTTTTTCAGAGCTGACAATCTTTCAATTTGTTTCATAGAGAGTTAAGAAAATATAAGTGCGTTTATTATCATAGCATTTAAATAGCCTTTTAATTTTGTTTTACTTGTACATAGTTAGTGCTTTTTCAGAGCTGACAATATTTCAATTTGTTTCACAGAGAATTAAGAAAATATAAGTGTGTTCAGTTTAATAGCATTTACACGTTTTTTTTATTTGTACATAGTGCTGTTTCAGAGCTGATAATCTTTTAATTTGTTTAACAGAGTTATTTATTTAATTTGGGTTATTTTTATTTTAGATTAGCCCCTGCTAAAATCCGTCCCAGACCTGGATATACGGTATAGATATTGCTTATATATTGCCACAGTGTTTAGATATTTTTATAATTCTATTTACCCTTATATGTGTCATCTTGCACGATTGTACCATAAAAAAATCCCTAGTTTGTGAACTCCTTCTCTGACAATGTCAATAAACCTGATTCTGTTCCTGAAAAAACTGCTGTGAAACATTTTGTTTCTATAATTTCTATTTCTATATTTCAGATTAGATTTTAAAACAACACAAAGTGGGAAAAGAGCATGAGAGAAAACGTGTTTATTGTGATGAATACTGAACAGGTTTACATTGAGAGTCGTTGGGATGATTTGCGTGTTGTACGGAGAAATTCGTTGATCTTATCAATGCAGTCCTTCAAGTCACTCTTCCCCATATCAGGAAACTTTCGCTGCAGTGTTGAAACCACAAAGTTGAGCTGTGAGGGGGAGGGGGTCTCTGTAAATGGTGGTGGTTGAATTCTATTGTCAGAGAACAAGAGAGTAAGTTGTCTGCAAAGTACCGCGTCAACTCTGAATAACCTGCTAAAGCCATTTGTCGTTATTTTTTGCACTGATTAGGCGGGGGTCCTGAGGGGTAGGGGGTCTCACAAACATAAGTTGTTCATGAATGCAGGCAGACCATATTTCTGGTTTTCGTCAAACCCCATTTCCATTTCTTTCGTTTTTAAAATTAAATAAAAAAATTAAATGGCAAAAATCCAAACGTGTCTGCTAGTTTAAAGTCCATCTTATTTATTTGAATATTTAACGAAAACATTGCAGATGCTTCACACGCACACAAAATGACAGAAAGATCCGAGCGTTTTAGTTTCTATATATATATAATACCTTTCAAAACCTATGAGTGTTTTTAAAATCTAGTGATTTTTTGAAAGAAAATAAAAGAATAAAAATAGTTAAGCATTTTAAAAGGAATTTTAAAAAAAAGGAACATAACAGCATTTTTTAAATAAATGATTTATTATGAGAACATATAATTTCACCATTTATTGGGGGTAATTAATTGAATGCTTATTTATTTATTGAACATGTGTATATTTATTTATTTATTTAGATTGGAGTAGATGTGATTAGATGAGCTTTATTGATCTCACAGCGGAGAAATTCACTCGTCACATATTGGCATAGAAGTTACTGGAGGTGCAAACAGGGAGGAAAAAGGTGCATTAAGATGCTTTATAAAAAAAAAAAAAAAAAAACATTTAAGGCAACTCGGCCACAGTTGGGATTGAACCCACAAGCTGTTAGTCTACACACCACTCAGCTTAACCACTGCGCTATAAGTTCGCAACACGTGACATCCCTCCCAGTCTGCTACTTGACCAGACTGGGAGGGGTGTCACGTATTGCACGGCAAGAAAGTAACACACAAAAACAAAGCTTTCAACGGCACTTATATTTTACAAAACTAAAGAAAATATATTTTCTTACATACCCTTTTGAATAACTTTGGCTTATCTTAATGAGGAATCAACTTTGGATATGATTTTAATTTCAACATCACCAGCCGCAGCACTGTCTCTGTCGCCTTTCTCTGGTTGCGCTACAGTCCGTATCCCCGGCTCCAACTTAATTAATTTTATTTTTCATTAACTAATAGCGATGCAGATAAATAGAAATAACAGTTCTCAGATAAGATCGGAGGTGTATCTATAACTACGCAACCATTTTCATAAAATAAGATTATGCAGTCACTTGACTGCATAATCTTATGTTAAATTAATTCATTAACTTTATTTTAATCAAAAACAAAATAAAATAGCACAGTATCACACCAAGATCCCCAATAAACCTGCTTTTCAGTTGACTGCAGGCCCACAAACGTCACCCTCAGCACGGCAGAGGTCCCAAGCGCCACCTGGTGGTTGTCCGGGTACATTGCAGTTCTTTTTGAAATAAAAAAACTGGCCTCAGGAAATACAACGTGATTCACGTGGGAATCACACAGGAATCACGCAGGAAACCGTCCATTTCCAACCAGTCCCCACTGCAGTACTCCCTCTACAGACTTAGAGTCAGACACAAACTTTATTGTCATTTTGTATACACAGAGTGTATACAAAATAAAATTTCGATATATTCGGCTTTTCGACAGCGAATGAGCAGCTTAAGAGTGAAATTAAAACATTTCAGTTTATAGAGTGCAACAGTGATCAAAATGTGAACAGTGTAGGAGATGCTGCAAAAGGCATTGATGTGGAAGGTTCAGATCAGTGCAAAATAAATAGATAAATACGGTGCAAAATGCAGTAATGACTTGATTAAAGTTTTCAACAAGTCAACAGTCTTATGGCAGGGGGGAAAAGGCTGTTGCAGAACCTGCTGGTCCTGCATCGAATGCTGCGAAGCATCTTCCCAGAGGGCAGCCCCGTCCTCGGTTGTTTCAGCAGATATGCTGAGGTAGATCGGAGGGTGCCTGCTGAGTTCTGTAGAGTGAGACCTCCTTGAGGTATGGTGGGTCTTCACCATGGATGCACTGGTTGGTAATGAGGAAGACCATATACTTAATTCTGTGTGGGACAGGAAGCCAGTGAAGTGAATTGAGTATGGGTGTGATATGGTCATGTTTGCACACCCTCATTAGGATCCGTGCAGCTCTGTTTTGTATTTACTGCAGCTTCTGAAGGCTTTTCTTAGGGATCCCGATGAGGAGCGCATTGTAGTAGTCCAGCCTGGAGGAGACAAAAGTGTGGACAAAAGCAGGAATGAAACAATAAGTTGTATACTTTTTTCAATTAATAACAATTTTTGGTTAAAACCCACATATCAATCATGAGTGTATGTTAACTATTGTTAAAACACTTTACAGTACAGTATTTTATTGTTTAGCTTTTAATTCTTCACTAGTATGCTATTCTTATATATTTTTCTAAGGTCCACATTTGTGACAATTTTTTCTAGTCTTTTTGGTGCTATAAACACAAGAATATCCCTATTGAGGGATAATAAAGGGATTTTATATTCTATTCTATTCTATTCTATTGACTGAAACTGTAAGTTGGCCTTCCCCTATAGGGGGACTGGCGACCTAGTGGTTAGAGCATACAGTAGGGCCTGGAATCCTAAGGGTTGTGAGTTCAAAACCTATCCCAAAGACTACCACTCTGCTCCCCATGGGGATTGGTTTAATGCAGAGGTAAATTTCTCCAATGTGAGATCAACAAAGTTCAATAATTATTATCATATAAACTGTATGATAAAATAATGTGTGCTTGTATCTGTTAAAGGCTGGATACATAACGAGATCCTAGAGTAACCCTACTTAGTAAGCTATCTTTTAATGAATATAGAGACACTGTGTGTAAGAAATCACAGCAATGACTGAACTTTCTATGCGTGTTCAACCAATTCTGGATGTGTGGCAAACTAATTGAAATTTTTTACCACTAAAGACATTGGTGTCACATTACCTGACTTGTGAACAACTTAATTTGAGAAGAAAAACATCAAGGCTCAGGACATTATACAGTGGTCCTGATCATCCTTTCTACCCTGTCTTTGAGCTTCTAGCCCCAGGCAGGAGATTTGGAGAGCCAGAGGCTAATTCCAGATGAAAAACCCATTTTCAACCCAAGCCATCACACAATTTAACTTGAATTTGAAAAGCTAAACAGTTGTGATGTGTAATAGTGGTCTTGCCTCCAGTTGACCTTCATGGTTTGATGTTTGTTTTCGTGGTGTTCGTGAAATATTTGATTGCAGACCCATGCTTTTACCCTTCTGCAAACCAAATTTTCCTCAGGGGACAGTAAAAGTAAAGTTGCATTTGATTAGTTAAAAGCAATTGCTAATCCAGCTCTATCATTGACCTCACCTCCCAGGCTTGATCCGTTCTTAAGCTGCAGAAAAACTTTTTTATTCCATGATTCTTAACGATTAAAACGGAAACCATATTTAATATACTGACTTCTACAAGGAGTTTCCCATGTTTTTTTTTTTACTAAACTATTTGAGGTGAAATTCAGTACCATTAATAGGGGAATAGGCATTAGCGTAAGGGAGGCATTCAGAAATGGAATCTGGTGACTGTAAAAGGTCCTGGCAAACTGTCAGTATATGATACCATCAACCTGACATCAGCCTTTCTATACGGCAGTGTATGCCATCAGTTACTAATGGCCCGTGGCTTTATGAAATCACCTAGAAGGACACCAATGAGGAGTGTTCAGCTGCAGCTGATAAATGCATTCTCATCCTTTAGGTGTCAAGAACGGCCCAGGCTCCAGAAACTCTATTACCTTAACACCCAGGCTCCTGTTTATCATCCCAGAAGTGGTAATTAAGACCCTGTTGCTGTCATGTTGTTCATTTATCTATATATTTTACTCATTAGGGACTCTGTGGTTAGAAGTAGTAGACATGTATTATCTGATGCTCTCCAAAACTTTAGTTATCTGTTCTTGAAAATAGTGAAAATAAATGCATCCTATTTAGCCAAAAAAGCATTTATAAATTGAGCCGAAATGTTGTGTTATAGAAGGGGATCCATGTATCTATATTGCACGTCACTCTACTATATATAATGAAATAAAGGTATGGTATGTTGTTTCTAAATAATTCGGAATAATTTCATATTTTTCTCTTTGTTTTGCAGTAGTGACTAATGTTTATCTGTTTTTGTCTCTTATTATTTTGGATTTATCCCAAAACAGACACCAAGTCAGGATAAAGAAATCATTACAGGTAAGATAAGTTCCAACAAATGTTTCTTTCTGTAAGATGTTTTTAAACGACTGACAAGAAGCAAACGGTTTGATCTGTTTTACTAATGTTTTTACATTTGTTTAGTAGTTTCAGTTGCATTACTACAGGTCAGATCCATTTCAAGAATAATCCCACTGACTTATTAAATACAGAGCAATATCCTTTTTTTTTTGCATTTTGAAAGAAACACACTATGTTAGATTAGGAAAAACAGATTGCAAATAAAGTATATATACTCGCTAGTTCTCATTGCAGCAGGTTTATAAAACAGGTAGGGCAAGACCACAATATTGATATTGACAATTCCCTAAAATGTTTTATCACACCTCAACTCATCATCTTTCCGACAAACAGAATGAGGAAACAGAGTTTGAGGTATTGTTCCTGTTGAAATCAGGGCAGAGCTATGAGGTGGCACCATGTAAGAAGGAATGAATTAAGGCTTGGTGGCATCACAGGATACTTGTCAAAGTTATTTATTGTCTTGTGAGGAAAGGGAAAGGAGATAATAGGGAGACAGAAACAGTTTGGCAGTGTTACTGGAACTTGGTCTCATTGCACTAATGACTCGCTCTCAAGGTCTTGATTTCAGATGGTTCTTGTGAGTTTGAAATATTGACTCTAAGCTATTGGCTTGAGAGCCTGGCTATTATAAAAATAGGACATGCCAGTTTGAGGCATAGCACTCCACAATGTCCAATTTAAAGTTGGGTGAGCCTGTCATGACTGAAGGCAGAAGGGAATATTACCCTCAGTGGAAGAAGATGTGGGTAGATGCAAATCGCAGCAAGTTTGTTCCTTTTTTTTCTAGAAGACATATTACAGATAAGACCTAGCTTTGGTGTTATACATGCAAAGACCTTAATAGATTTTGTCAGATTTTACTGCTCAAAGTCTGCCCAGGGCTTGTGGAGTATTAAAAAAAAAAAATCACAAAGCTCCTTTGGGCCACCTTGGGGTTTGATACATTTACTCAAATTATGTCACCCAAGGCCAAGCAGGTTGGCTCAGAAACCAGGAAGTTTGATTTTTAATAAATGTGCAGGTAGAGTGAGGTGTAAGGGCACAGGTATATGGTATAATCTGAAGTAGTAGCTGAAGGGATTTAATGACTGCTGTAAACCTGTTTTATTTATGGGCCACAAGCAGGCATACCTTACCCTGAAAGTTCCTGCTAACATTATAACATGTTGCACCTGCATACTGATGGTATTAAGAGAATTTTTTATTATCTAAATAATTCTCTAACATGCAGTGGTGCTTCTAGAACAAATTTAACATGGGGCGCAACGTGGGGCCAGTGTTTATTCATCATTGGGTGCACAAATAAAAATTAACAAAAACAAACACACACACACACACACACACACACACACACACACACACACACACACACACACACACACACAAAGATCACAAAGACAGGCCAAGCTTGCATCGTTTAATATATTAATTAAGCTACAAAGCCAAGTTACAGACCCCTGAGCCAACAGATAGAAACTGTTGGAAGCTGACTTTAATTTTGAAATATTTTAGAATATTCAAAGTAAACTTTTTAAAAGAGTCTCTTCTATCAGAGGATAACATTAAAAAGATATCATTATCAAATTAAAGATTTCTTAAAATAACTGTAATGGCCCTAATTTGAGCAGGTAAATAAGATGATCCCCTAACAGAAATGAGTATTTTTTCCCTTAAATAAAACAAGTATTATGCACTTCAAATGCCCCAATGAAATTTTTTTCCTTGTTAAAAATATAATTCATTATTGTAAATACCTGCACTCACCCCGGTCTAAAACCGACCATCCTAATATGCTTGCTCATTCTTGAATTTTCAGATTTAACCACTTGTCTTCACTAGGGGTGAGTGCTGGCATGTGTGTTATGATACGATACGTTACAAGATACTTGGGGCACAATACGATATCACCATGTTGCCATATCGATATACACAGTTAATTCCACAGTGTTAAATATGTAGTATCTAAGTACATTGACTCATTGACCAAATGCACTCTGCATAATTTACTCTGTATATTTCAATATTTTACCCATCTATCAAATTGAGATGTACGGATAAAAAGCAAGTACTGTATATTTTCATCAAAATCCATGTTGGTACTGGTTTGAATCAGTCCACTTCTTCTGCTGCAACTAACGCAACTCGAGAAATGGTGCTGTGCTGCACAGCAAAATGGCTCCACTGCACTATCTACCAGAGTGGCAGTGCAGAGGTAGCCTATTTTCCCTCATTGTTCTAGGTAAAAATGTTTAACTGAACTGAAAGATAGATATTATATTGGGTAGCAAAAAAATCAGGATACAGTAGTACGCATTCAAAATGTCCCCACTTTCCTTGATGGGTCCTGGGCTGGTTCTTTGCTGGTCCCCTACAATTCCTTTTTAAACATTAATCTTTGTATCAAAATATTATTTTTATTTATTATTCTAAAGAGAAGGTTTGAAAGATAGAAAAAATAGGCTTGAGTGTGAATTCATGTCTGGATGGATGGAATGTGCATCTGGACTGTTTCAGTTTACCTTGGCATGCTAAATACTCAATAGTATCTACAACATACATTAGGGTACATTCTGAACCATTATCCTAACTAATTCAGGCAATATGATTTAGGTCTCTTGGGGCAAATTGTAGGCAATTTGAAGGGCATCAATCATTAATCCCTGAATGGTTAGGTGATCACTGAGTATAGACAAAAATAAAGATAAGATTGTAATATATATAACTTGATAGAATCTGGGAGGGCACATTTCTCACTGTACAAAATGGATTTGGTTTAAGACGAGACAAAAACAACATATAATCTTATACAAACAAGGTGTTAACCTCTTAAGCCTGGCAGGCCCGCTACAGGGCCCAACTGACACTTGCTCATGTTTAGTTATTTATAGAAATTGCCAAAACACAGCTACATGGTTTTTCATCTACATGCCTTTCAAATGGGACTTTAATATTTCTAAAACATGTTTCAAAATTAGTTTTTCACAAGTAATTTTTGCTTTATAGCTGTGTAAACAAGTAAAATGAGATTTAAAATTACAATTGACATGTGTGACTCAGCCACACCCCCTAATAGCTGGCAGTATGCGACACTAGAGGCTCAGAGCTTTCCAAGGAGGAGTCAGAGGTAATTGTGGGACCATTTCAGGTGATGTAACTGGCATGCATTTATAAGCTTGCTCTGTTATTCTTATTTTCTATTCAGTTTGGTGATATTATTGTGTGTGTGCAGTGATAAATTCCAATAAAACCAATGGCAAAATCTTTGGAGAAAAGGCTTTGTCTTATGCAGAAGGTCTCCAATTATGTAAACCAACATATTTGCCTGACCAGATTCCCTTTTATGAGTGGAAAAATGCATTTTTGCACTTTTTCCTAAAGCACATTTCTGCCTAGCTCACTGCCCACTAAAACCTTCGTGGAACAAACATGCTTCAACTTATTCAGTCCAAATTTGCTTGAGTTATAGTCAAGATATGGATCTATAAAGTCTGAGGGTTCATCAAAAGTTTCAAATATGGTTTTGGAAGAATTTTGTTTAATCACCTTTAAATCAGACATGGTGACATTTAAAATAGTGGTTTCACCAGAAAAAAAAATCCTCAACGCCTTTCTGTCATACAAATACAAACAATTGTATTTTCAATTATAGTTTAGGTTCTGTTCTTGCTTTAATTAATCTATGTAATTTGAGGCGGAATATGCCCCTAAGACCCCCAGGGCTTACGGGACGTACCTTCCTGCGCTTTGGTCAAAGTTGTTTTCAGTGCAGACATATCAGTCTTGTTTTTTTATTTAAAGCCTCCCTGAGAAAGAACATGTTTGTTTTTGTTTTCTTAAATTCAGGGTTACAATTCCTCTATTTGTAACACAACAAAGTATTTACTGTTTTCTTACAGTTTTGTTATCTCCTACACACACATTTGTTTTGTGACCCCATACTTGAAAAATGGTAATGACCAAAGCAATTTACACTCCTTTGAGTCATTCACATATTATCTATGCTGCTAATAGCACACACTGATTGTGGAAAGCTTCATTGTAGCCGCAGCTACGCTTTGTAGGCAATGTGGGTGAAGTGTAGCTGCTGGCTATAGCTCTAAGTGGTAACTTATCTGACTAACTGATAAGAGGCCTGGTTCAAATCCTCGCTGGGGGAATGAGCTGCAGGTGTGGATACTTAGGCAAGATGCCTTTAACCCATCTACTGCGCTACATACTCCCCTGAGGTTCAGTGATGAGATTTGACCAGCTGACACTTTACAAGGTGAGGTGAAAAACTGTGGTCACATCTACTTGCTTTGGAGAATGACCCGTTTTTACTCAAAAACCATTATTTTCATATAACTCTAGTAACAAAGAAAAAAAACAATATTTAAATATATACCTGTTGTTTGTTTTTTTCAGCTATGCCATTATCACAAAGAGCATTGCAGGATGCTAAGCCTCTATTTTCAAAGGTTTGTAGTTGTGGTTCTTGGAAAAGAGCTGGAAGGATGTAGTGGTTTCAGTTGGGTCAGGTCGATTATACAGTGTGAGCCCCAGAGTACATTAGAAAGAGCTGAAATAGCACTCTCAGAGAGCCCAAGGAGATAGCTTCAGTGCTACAACTGCCCAGTAGTGCTTTTGCTATGCCCTGTGGATCCTTCAGGTTTATTAAGGTGTTTAGAGATTGAAACAGTGTCTGCTCGACAACAAACAGTGTAGTGTGTGTGTGGGGGGTCAGATGGCACCCCATGAAGACAAAATATAAATAGAAAGGGATTCTCTTTACACATAGGGTAACCTTGAGTATATGTCCTTTTTACAGGCCACAAGTTAAAACCTACTTGCACATTAAATTCTCTCATTATTTTTCAATGGTCTTCTAGTAATAAAGTCACGCTGATGAGATCAGAACTATAAAATTACACATTTAGTTATCCTTGGATATTAGACTCTACAACACTGCCTCCAAATTTGGGTTTTCCAATTCAGTACTTCAAGGTCATGTTGTTGTGCTTAAGCCATCTTGAAATGCATCCCACACACCCTGAATGCTTGCTGGCTGCTTTACATGATTTACAATTTGTTAATGAAAAAGAAGAAAACTCTCCTGCTCTTAAAACAAGCTTGTTTATTCTGAATTTAGAGAGGAATTTTAAATAAGGCATCTCTTTATAACTTCAAGATACAGACCTGTTTACCACCCCCTCATCCATATGTGATATATAGAAGAATTATAAACCCTACTCACCCATCCTTTTAAGAATTATGGGATGAGAAATAATTGAAAATGTTTTCTTTCCTTATATCTTGAGATATAAAGAATAAAACAGAAAAAAAATTGTATGTCAGGCAACAAAAAACAACATGTAACATGAAGTTCGGTTACACAGGAAATGTTCTTACAAGAAAACATGCAGCTTTGAAAAACATTTCCCAAATCCTTTTTGTAGAATCTAGTCTTGTATATCTGCAGAATTTTATGCTGTAAATATTCAACTTAAGATTTCCCCAAATCAAAGCTTGTCAATGGACATGAAAGCATTTTGGGCAACTCAGGTATATCTTGTCAATCCTTCTAGAGTAGAAGACCCTTCCAGGTATAAAAAAAAATGGTAGGAAAAACTAGAGAAAAGCATCGATAATATATATTTTCCAAATATAAACTATGTCGATCCCTGTTATTAAATTGGACATCATGCATCAGTAGAGTATGCACCATTTGTGTGTTTTGGCAGTAAAACTCTTCATTTTACAATATAACATGAGGGACTTGCAAGGAACATTATACTGAAGTAATCATTTTAGTAACAATATATTGTTTTATAATTCTGTATTGTCCAGATACAGTGGGCAGATAAGCATACAAGATGGTGGCAGAACTGTCTGCTTGAAGTGAGGACAAAGCGACTCAAAGTAATGATGAGTATCTGCCACAGAAAAAAGGGAATAGGAAAATGCCTGAATTTTTATTTTCAATTAAACCGTGGTTTAGTTTATTCATATAGCTCTTGACTCTTGTTGTCTAAAGACACTTTACATAAAAAAGCAAATTCAGTATAATAACAAAGACATATTAAGTTTGTAATTTAATTTGGTTAAGTGGTTTTCAAGAGTCAATGACGTTTAGTCTTCCTGAATGACCATGTGGAGTGAAGTGTCTTATCAAAAAGGAATCTGGCCACATTTATTAGTCCTCCAAAACCCTGACCACCCAGGGTGCAGACCAGGAAGCAGAGTTGTAGTTTAACACACATCTCTGCAGCTTCTCTACTGTTACCCACTCTTTACTCCATCCAGACAGTGTCTTGCCCACGACCAAAATCTAATAAATTAGCAAAGATTCCCAAAGGAGTAAATCATGATAATCTAATTAAAATCAAAATAACTCCAATTGGGGAAAAAGTTAAAACAATTAAATGCGGTCTGTTTAACATAAGATCGCTTTCCTCTAAAAGTCTACTAGTTAATGACTTGATTTGTGATAATCACATTGACTTGTTTTGCCTTACAGAAACCTGGCTGCAGCAAGAGGATTATGTGAGCATAAATGAGGCAACTCCTTCAAGCTATTTAAATTTTCACATCCCCAGAAGTTCTGGGCGAGGAGGAGGAGTAGCAACAATCTTCCAGTCTGACTTACTGATTACTCCCAAAACAATTAATACCTACAACTCTTTTGAACATTTAACCCTTAATTTCCCTGATCCAAATTTCAAGGCAAGAAAACCTCTTCTTTTTGTAACTTTGTATCGTCCACCAGGTCCGTACTCTGAATTTTTAGATGAGTTTTCAGAGTTCCTTTCTGATTTGGTATTAAATACTGACAGGGTCATCATAGTGGG
This sequence comes from Cyprinodon tularosa, assembly GCF_016077235.1. Taxonomy (NCBI): domain Eukaryota; kingdom Metazoa; phylum Chordata; class Actinopteri; order Cyprinodontiformes; family Cyprinodontidae; genus Cyprinodon; species Cyprinodon tularosa. Next base: position 1,020,016 of record NW_024038652.1, on the reverse strand, counting down.
AGATTTTAACATCCATGCTGACATTGAAGGCGATAGCTTAATAGCAGCCTTTAATGCTATCTTAGACACTGTTGGCTTTGTTCAAAATGTGAATAGTCCCACGCATTCTCATCTTCATACTTTGGATCTTGTGCTGACATACGGCATAGAATGTGAAGAAATAACAGTATTTCCTCACAACCCTGTCCTCTCTGACCACTTTCTAATAACCTTCAGGATTACTTTAACAGAGTTCTCCTCCCCCAAAAGAAGGTTCAATTTTAGTAGATCTTTATCAGATAGTGCAGTTAAAAATTTTAAAGAATCTGCTTCACTTTCTCTCTCCTCTGTGTCACTGAGCAGTGCTGCAGAGTGCAAAAGCTTAGCTTATTCCCCTTCACAGGTGGATGATTTTGTTGATGGGGTTGCTAGTTCTCTGCGTATTGCCTTAGACAACGCAGCTCCTTTGAAAATGAAAACCGTTAAAAATAGAAAGCTTGCTCCTTGGTTTAATGCAGAGCTGCGTACTTTGAAGCAAAATGCTAGGAAACTGGAGAGAAAATATCGCTCCACAGGCCTGCGAGAGTCCTTCCTAGTCTGGAAAAATGGTTTACTGCTGTATAAGAGGACCCTTTGTAAAGCAAGAGCAGCATACTTCTCCTCATTAATAGAGGAGAATAAGAATAATCCTAGATTTCTTTTTAATACAGTTGCCAAACTCACCCAGAGCCATAGCTCTGTTGAACCGTCCATTCCACCTGCTCTTAGCAGCAATGATTTTATGGGATTCTTTATAAATAAGATTGATCTTATTAAAAATAAGATCATAAGCACTCCTCTATCCGCGATTGTACCTGAGGTAGTCATGGAATCTGAACCGGGTTTAGACTGCTTTGATCCAGTTGAACTCTCTGAATTAGCAAAATTATTGTCTTCATCTAAGCCTTCAACTTGTATGTTAGATCCAGTTCCAACCAGGTTATTTAAGGAGGTATTCCCTTTGATCTCCTCCTCCATTTTAGATGTGATTAATCTATCTCTGTTACAGGGATATGTACCTAAAGCTTTTAAGGTTGCTGTAATTAAACCTCTGCTTAAGAAACCGTCTCTTGACCCAGATGACTTGGTCAATTATAGACCTATATCCAATCTTCCTTTCTTATCCAAAATTCTTGAGAAAGTAGTTGCCAAACAAGTGTGCGATCACTTACACCATAATGAACTTTTTGAAGAGTTTCAGTCTGGCTTTAGAGCTCATCATAGCACTGAAACAGCTCTGGTGAAAGTCACTAATGATATTCTCATGGCCTCAGATAATGGACTTGTATCTGTGCTCGTCCTGTTGGATCTTAGTGCTGCATTTGATACAGTTGACCATAATATTCTTTTAGAAAGACTTGAATATTTTGTTGGAATTAAAGGAACAGCACTAGACTGGTTTAAATCTTATCTATCTGATCGAATTCAGTTTGTTCATGTTAATGATAGATCTTCAACACACTCAAAGGTTACCTGTGGAGTACCACAGGGATCAGTGCTAGGACCAATTCTCTTTACTTTATACATGCTCCCAATTGGTAGAATTATTAGACAGCATGGGATTAATTTCCACTGTTATGCTGATGATACCCAGCTATATCTGTCTATAAATCCAGATGAAGCTAACCCATTACATAGATTACAGGCATGTCTTGAAGACATAAAAACCTGGATGACTCTTAACTTTCTGCTTCTGAATGCAGATAAAACAGAAGTTATAGTCTTTGGACCAGAGTCTCTGAAAAAGAAACTGATTAGCCAGTCACTTCATTTGGATGGGATTAAACTGATTTCAGATAATAAAGTAAAAAATCTTGGTGTTATTTTTGATCAGGACCTGTCATTTAAATCCCATATCAAAGAGGTTTCTAGAATTTCCTTCTTTCATCTGAGGAACATTGCAAAAATTAGAAATATCCTGTCCAGGGGTGATGCTGAGAAACTAGTCCATGCATTTGTTACTTCAAGGCTGGACTATTGTAATTCTTTACTATCAGGAAGTCCACAAACTGTAGTTAAAAGCCTTCAGCTGATCCAAAATGCTGCAGCCAGGGTTCTGATGAAAATTAAAAAGAGAGATCATATCTCGCCTATCCTGGCTTCTCTTCATTGGCTTCCTGTTAAATCAAGAATAGAATTTAAAATCCTCCTTCTCACATATAAAGCCTTAAATGGCCAAGCACCATCTTATATCAGAGATCTGATTGTTCCTTATGTTCCTAACAGAGCACTTCGCTCTCAATCTGCAGGTTTACTAGTGGTTCCTAGAATTTCTAAAAGTAGAATGGGAGGCAGATCTTTTAGTTATCAGGCTCCTCTCCTGTGGAACCAACTACCAGTTTTAGTCCGTGAGGCAGACACCCTGTCTACTTTTAAGGCTAGGCTTAAAATTTTCCTTTTTGATAAAGCTTATAGTTAGGGTGGCTCAGGTTATCCTGAGCTATCTCTATAGTTATGCTGCTATAGGCTTAGACTTTTGGAGGACATAGGGACCCCCATTTCATCATTCTGCTTCATTCTCTCTCTGTTCTCCTATTCTGCAGAATCTGTTAGTTCAATCTCTAACCTTCTGCTCTCTCTGCTTTTCCTCAGAGTAGCTTTGCCTCGTCTGTTCCTGTTTGGCTGTGACGTCATCCTGGAAAGAAACATCAGCTGTGCTGCTTCCATCAACACCCTTGTTTATAGATGTTGGAGATCGGCCTGTTTTCCAGTGTGGTCCTGTTTCTCTGGCCGTGACTGAGTGGATGTGCTCTCTTCGTCCTCTGGCATGGGAGCTGCCTTGGAGCTCGTCTGCCTGGCTGTGTGTTTCCTGGACGGGGCCGCCTTTTACAGCTGCTTTTTGTATCTCTGTTTCTGTCTCCTTGAACCCCAGTCGGCCTCGGCAGATGGCCGCTCACACTGAGCCTGGTTCTGCTGGAGGTTTCTTCCTGTTAAAAGGGAGTTTTTCCTCTCCACTGTCGCTACAAGCATGCTTAGTGTGGGGGATTGTATTTGAGTCAATGAGTCAATGCAATCAACTGGTTTTCCTTAGATAGAAAACTTTGTATCAATTTGACTGTATGATCTGGTTGAACTGTAAAGTGCCTTGAGATGACATGTGTTGTGAATTTGGCGCTATATAAATAAACTGAATTGAATTGAATTGAAAAAGATACTGGCTGAGGAGGACCAAGCTCATACAGGTAATCTACCAGTTACAGGAGAAAACTTCAGTCAATGTCGCCACTGATGTAATCAAGAATTTTATAAAGACTTATGTCCCCTTATTAGGGTAGTGGAATAGGAAGTAAAACCATTAAATATTGTTATGCATTTGGATCTTGATGACAATAACGATAAGTTAGATAAATACTACGTATGAGTCATAGAAAAAAACTTTTGCAGAAAAAATGTCAATTGAAATGTTAAACTTTTGAAAAAGGAGAATATTTGCCACTAAGAAAAAAATAAAATCAGGGTAAGAATGATGAAAGAGAAGCAAGCAATGAAATAGTAGTGAGTATACAATTGAGATATGAGTTGCATGCAAATTCTATATCTATCCCTTCTCTAAGATGAACCTGTGATCGATGTCTCAGTGAGAGGAGTTAATAAACATCAGGTGAACAACTGCAGATTTATATTCCACATTCCCCCTATCATCAGAGGAATTATTGGACATCTTGTTTAAGGGTGCGCTTGCTGCAGCTCATGCTGTGAAGCATCACAGGAGAGGAAATAGACCTGGGTCGCTCGTGCATCTTTGCCAGTGGGGATTCTGCCACTGCTCCCGGCAGTATTTCACTCCAATGTGCGCTCCCTGTGCAACAAAGTGGACAAAATTCTGCTACTGGTCCCTGCACATCCACCCTCACTTCAACATGCAATTACAAATTTTCTACAAAATCCCAGCTCAAAATGTCTTTTTTAGATCTTTGAATAAGCATCCTATAGGCTCATTAGAGCGTTGTGAACCAAGCACAGAGGAAAATTAGAGAACCATGAAGGTTTCCTGACAACAACTTAGTAGAATTTACTCTAAAGCCCTGAACACAACAAATCCAATTTGGTGTTCAATCCGACAGAAAATCGCATCTGACGAGGTAGTGGAGTTTAGAACTGATTGAAAGTCAACGAGGGGTGAACACACCCAACAAGATTTTCTGCAATGGGGCTTGTGCAGCCGACTGAGATAGATCCTAGGTCTGTTTTAGTCTTACAAAGTAAAAAACATACAATTTGAGAAAAAAATTATTAATAAAATCTGTCAATAACAAGAGGAAACAGTCAGGATTGGAATCGCACAGCGCATATAAAACAGGCAGGACAGACTTGCATAAACAATCCATACAATTTTTTTCTTAAAAACGGAACATTTTACACAACATAGAAGTTCAGGAGGACAAAAAGCAAATTAAGAAGTGATCTTTGAGCCTCCCAAAATACAATAAGAAACAGTAGAAAGTGCAGCTTATAAATCTTCTCGAAACTAAACAAAAAATGTATGAACTTCACAAAGACAGAAAATGGGTATAGTAAAATAGTGATCCTCTTTGGGCCTCAGAAAAACAAGGGGCTGACAGGTAAACATAGCTTAGCACAGCAAACACAGCATAGCAAAGTAAAAAAAAATCTGCACAAATTGGGATAATGCTATCCCTGCAACGTCTGAGCCTCTCTATAAGCAGTCAGTGTGACAAGTATTAAAAAAAAATCGGATCTTAGATGAAAAGGTCGTACCAGCTGGTGTGATCCGGCCTTAAGTCTGCAGACATGTCCTGTAATGGTCATCCATGTGGCACACTGGTCGCCACACAGATAGTCCCAGAGGTCCCAGCTGATGTATCAATGGTCGGAGGATAGGCAGGAGATCAGAACTGAGCAGAGGTATGTAGGCAGGATAATCCAGAGTGCGAAAGCAAGGCCGAGGTCGGTGAGGTGCTCGGTTGTCAGAGCCAGGAGGGCAGAGATCCAGTGATGTACTGAGGGAGAATCCATGATGCATTCTGGACACAGTTCCAGGTATGATACACAAACAGGCAGAGATTTGGCAGGAGTCATAAGACAGACCAGGCAAACAGATCAGATGGGGACAGGCAGTCTCAGGGGTTGCAAGACAGAACAGGTCATATTCAATCTAAGGAAGTTGGCTTGACCATTCAGTAGGATCTGACTCACATAGACACATAGCTCGGTCTCCACCTCTTGGTTGGTTCTCTCTGTTTGACCATTCGCTTTAGGATGGAATTCCGATGACAGACTGACAGCGATCCCCAGCATAGCGCAGTATTCTCTCTAGTACTGAGACATGAACTGGGGACCCCAGTCAGGAGACCATAGAGGCAGAAAACCTCTCGGGGAAGAATCTCTCCCTGCTCCTTAGTGGCGGCAGTTTGGGCAGTGGAACCAAATTTACCATCTTAAAAAAACCTGTTCATGATTGGGTAAACCAGTGATGAAATCCATAGCAATATTGGACCAGGGACGGGCCAGAATGGATAGAGATTGTGGCAGGGTTCTGGTTGGGGGTGGATGGGGGTCTTCTGGATGTTTTAGCCTGATTGCAATGGGGAAAACCTGCCACAAACTCCTGTACATCTGCAGACAGGGAAAGCCACCACAAAAGTGCCTGAATAACGCTGATAGTTCTGGTTATTCCAGGATGACAAAACAAATGGAGCCCATGACATAACTCTAATACCCTCTTTCTCAGAAAGTCAGGAATAAACAAACAAACAAATTATCCCCAGGGGAGGCCTCCGGGGAGGCCTCCCGCGGCTGGTGGTTACAGAGACCCCCCCTTCACAGCATCCAAAGAAGAGTGCCCAGCTCGCCTGTCTAGAGTTAAGTCTCTTAGCAGAATTAAGGTGTACTAAATTATTGTGGTCAGTCCAAATCAAGAATGGAACCTTGAACCCCTCCAACCAATGTCTTCATTCTTCCTGGGCTTGTTACCATTAGCAGTTCCCGATACCCCATATCATAGTTCCTCTCAGCACTCATAAGTCCTTTAGAGAAGAACGCACAGGGATGCTTCTTGCCACCCTTGGCCTCCTAACTAAGGACAGCCCCAATATGGGTACTAGAGGCATCCACCTCCATGATAAACTGTATCTCTGGATCAGGGGAAACCAGAACAGGTGCTGAAGTGAACAAGTCTTTTGCTTCTAAAAAGCTTGATTAGCCTATTTGTTCCAACAGAACTTAAGAGCTGAGCACGCACAGAGGGAAGAGGAAGTTGAGGGTGCGCCAGACCGGTTTTGAACGTGAACACTTTGTCTCACTGCACGCTCGGATTTGTTCCTGTGTGGTAAAACAGAAGGCTCAAATATCGTTCCATAGAAGAATGGCTGTGAGCCTCATGGTGTCACATTTCAGTACTGGTTTCAGTTGCCTCAGTGTTGAGTTCCAATGTGTGACAACTGAAGAGATGATGTCAGATTGGCTAAACTCTCTCTCAAAAATGTCCCTGAAGGAACTACTGCTGCGAAGTAGCGTGCTCAGTTTGCAGGCGTTTGCAAGAGCTTTTGTGTTTTCATGTCTTTTAAGCTATCCCCCATCTGCAGTGTCTGGGCAAAACACTGCTTTCTTGTCTCAGATTTAGTTTGGAGAAAAAGCTCCACCCTTTCTCGGTCTTCATCTGGTAAGTCACTCCACAAGTCTTCATCCTCCACTGCCTCTTTTTCTTCATCTCCAAGTTCTGAATGTTTTTCTTATATTTGCAGCATTATATCATATAATATAATAATATTCTTTGTAAAAGAAGTGGATTAATCCGCCACTTCAATTGGATGGGATTAAATTGATCTCTGATAATTAAGTAAAAAATTTTGCTGTTATTATTTGCTCAGGACCTGTGATTTGAATCCAGTTTTAAAGAGTTCTCTTGAATGTCCTTCTTTCATCTACAGGATATTGCAAAAAAATTGAAATACTGTATCCTGTCTTTGGGTAATGCTGATAAACTAGTCCATGCATTTGTTACTTCAAGGCTGGACTATTGTAATTCTTTAGTATCAGGACGTCCCCAAAATGTGGTTAAAAGCCTTCAGCTGGTCCAAAATGCTGCAGCTAGAGTTCTGATGTTCTCCTGTCCTAGCTTCTATTCAATCCAGAATAGAATTTTAAATCCTCCTTCTCAGTTATAAAGTCTTAAATGCCCAAGCTCCATCTTATATCAGAGATATGATTGTGCCTTATGTTCCTAACAGAGCACCTTCGCTCTCAATCTGCCGGTTTACTAGTGGTTCCTAAAATTTCTAAAAGTAGAATGGGAGGCAGATCTTTTAGTTATCAGGCTCCTCTCCTGTGGAACCAACTACCAGTTTTAGTCTGTGAGGCAGACACCCTGTCTACTTTTAAGGCTAGTGTTGGGTTATGTGCTGTATGCTGTTTATTTTTCATGTTTTTCTTTTAATATTTTTCACTCTGGGATGTAATGATGTCTACTTTGTGCATGGAGTGTGTCAGAGGGCAGTAGAGAGCCTAAGTGTTCACATGGTGTTTAGAGAGAGAGTAGAGAGCAAGAAGCTCTAGGTTGATTAGCCTTGGTTGAGCACCTGATGGGCCTTTTGTTTGTTTGCCCTGGGTGTGGTTGAGTCAGTGGAGCACAGAGACGCTACTGGTTATCAACCTACTTATGATTCAACAGAAAATGACAAAAGTCAAATAAAAGAAATGACTAAGTTGATCTGAGTTGTTTCCTGCATCCTCTGTGCCAAGCCTGGTCGAGTTCAGGCAGACAAACCCCAAAATAACTCGACAGTTGATAACCAGTTGGGCAGCCTGGACAAAGAGATAAACAGGTCCAGTGTAAAGCTGTAGACGCAAGGGTGCAAGCTGTGAGTGTCAACAAAGTCTAAAATGGCAGAAGATGTTCTGGAGAAGACGGTCAAACAGCTCAAAAGAGAGAGGACCACTGCAAAAAGCAGCTTCACCAGACAAGCCAACTTTATAAGTAAAGGAGCAGATGGCATGGTTGAAGAAGAGCTACGGGAGGAATTCAATAAGCTTTCAGTCTGTCTAAGAAATATATTTGAAGCGAACGATGAATACAGGATTGGATTGCTGGCTGAGGCAACAAAAGAAGAAGAGGCGGGCCTTGAAGAGCAGCTGGAAAGTGATATAGAAAAGACTGTTAGTGAGGCTGAAACAAGGTTTAATGAGGTGTGTGGAATCATCCGGAAGAACCTGTGGTCAAAGTATGGTCAAGACGAAATCACAGCTGCAATCCTGGTGGCAGAGGAAAGTGCTGATTCAGCAGGAAACCTACCTGTTCAGAGTACTCACCTGGAGGGGTACGAGGTGCATCTAAGTCTCCTGGAGAAGAGGATGAAGGAGGTCATCAAGGCCATGTCAAAGTGGGAGTGATGGATCCCTGGGTTGGAGAAAAGAGATCTTGATGGCAGGATCAGAGATCTCAAAGGAACCAGCAGTAGGCTTGAAATGAGGAAAGCTGAATTTGCCACTGCACGGAGAGTTGCAGAGGAAGCAAGTGCGGCACAACGTGCGAATGTGGTGGCTGGAGGTCCAATACAAGCAGCACCTACGGTGAGGATTAAACCGACAGCTCTCCCTACCTTCAGTGGAAACAACAGAGATTATCACAGATGGAGAAAGGATTGGGAGAATCTTCAGAGACAAGGAGAGCCATCTGGGTCAGCAGAGGTCAAGAAAATTCAACTCCTCAGCAGCATTGAAGACAAAATAATGAAGGATCTCAGACTGTCAACCTACACTACTGCTGATGAGATCTTCAGAGTCATGGAGAACAGGTTCGGCAATAAGGCAACAATTGTCCTAGAAATCCTAGAAGAATTAGAGAAAATGGCTCCTGTGAAGGGAAATCAACCAAGGAAAGTCATTGAAGTAATTCAGACCTTGGAAAAAGCCCTAGCAGATCTGACAGAGCTGGGGAGCTCTGGTGCGATGAGGAACCCGTTGGTCATCAGGACAATAGAGAGTAAATTACCTGATTTTGTAAAAAGAGACTGGTTAATCTTCATGCTAGAGTCAAGCAATAATGTCACCCCAGAGAACCACTTATATCTGCTCCTGAAGTTCCTAAAAAAGCAGGAAGGCGTCCTGGAGAGACTTGAGCAGCTCAAAACTGTGGAGAAGAGACCAGACTACTGCCCAGGAAGGAAACCTGAGAAAAGTTATGCTTCTACCAAGATGGCAAAGAAAGAAATGGGGGAAGTGTGTGCAGTGTGTGATAACTGGAGGCATCATGACAAGATCTTCTTCTGTAAGAAGTTTAGAGGATTGAAACTTCAGGAGAAAAAGGTGGCCATAAAGAAGCTAGGTGCATGCAAGAAATGCCTCGGATTGCATGATGTCAGTAATTCTTGCAAGGACACCTACCTGTGCAGAAATAAAGACTGTAACAAAGATGGAACCTCTGATAACCATTATCTCCTCTGTCCAGTTGGGAGCAACAGCAAATTTAGCATTGAAACCAGCAGGAAAAGCAGTGTGGGGAAAAGCAAGCTGACTGAAGAACAGGAAAGTTTTCTGACTGAACTTACCCCTGAGATGGCAGAGAGATGCAGAAATGCATTCACCAACAGTATTGCCCAGTCAGCTAACACAAACAAAAAACAGTCAGAGCTTTTGATGAGAAATGGGCTCTGTGAGCTTCCTGTTATTTTGATGCTGATGGAGGTCACCGCTAATGCAGGACAGAAGGTGGGAACACTGGTGGATCTTGCATCTCAGAGTCAGGATCAAGACACCCAAAGGCAAGGAAAGAGCACATGAAATGGTCTGCTATGGGCTGGATGATATCGCCAAGGTGCACAAAGTAGTAGAACCTGAGAGGTTAAAAGAATTCTTCCCAGAGGTTGAGCTGGAGGAGCTAAGAAGACCAAAAGATGTCGAGCTTCTTATCAGCCACAGAGAGGGAAGGCTTGCTCCTCAAAGGAAGAGAGTGGTTGGGGACCTCGTCTTGTGGGAGAGTCCACTCGGGAAGACAGTGGGAGGAGCACATCCTGATCTCTTTGAAGATGCAGAAGTGGCAGCCCATGGGTCAAGAACCCATTTTGCTCGGTCCATGAGAACAGCTGCTGTCAAATATGAGGAGATTCTCGGAGACACATCTGAAGCAGAGGATTCCCTCCTAAAAAAGGAGCATCAGGCTAATGTAAATTTTACAAGAGCCACTAAAAGTGAGTTTCTTGAATGGTGGAGATGGGAGAGTATTGGGGCAGCCTGTGAACCGAGATGTGGGGGATGCAGATGTGGAAATTGCCAACCGGGAGGGAAAGAAATGACCCTGGCAGAGGAAAAAGAACTGGAGATCATTAAAAAAGGTCTCACGTACATCAAGAAGGAAGATACTCACGTGAAATCACCACTGGGATGCAAGGTATCCATGGGTTGAAGACCCTGCCTCTCTCCCCAACAGTGCAGTGAAAGCCACATTTTTAAGAACAGAAAGGCAATTGGAGAGAGAGCCTGAATGGAAAGCTGCATACACAGCGCAAGTACATGAGATGGTTGAACGTCATGCTGCTATGGAACTCACTGAGGAGATGAGAGGAAACTGGAAGGGGCCGGTGTGGTACGTAAGCCACTTGGTGGCACCTAACCCTCACTCAGTCACGACCCCAGTGCGATTGGTGTGGAATAGTAGCCAAAAATTCAAAGGCGTGAGCATGAATTACCTTCTTTTAAAGGGGCCAGATGTTTTAAACCCAATTAGAGCTGTCCTGCTAAGGTTCAGAAGAGGTGTGTATGCAGCCCTTGGTGACATCAAAAAGATGTATAATTCAGTGTGGCTGGAGGAACGTGAAATGCATCTACACAGATTTCTCTGGAGGGACAAGCCAGAGGAAGATAAAAAAGAATATGCCATCACACGGGTCAACATAGGAGACAGACCAGCTGGGTGCATAGCACAACTAGCTATGCGTGAGACAGCAAGACTATCCATCTTTGCTCACCTGAAGGAGGAGTGCAGGATTCTGGAAGAGGATAGCTATGTGGATGACATCCTAACATCCCACAACAGTCTGGAGGAACTGATCAAAATCACACAAGGAGTGGAGGACATCTTGAAGACAAGAGGCTTCTTTCTCAAGCCTTGGGTGTGGTCAGGCCAAAGTGGGAGGCAGGTTGCTGCAGGGGGAATCCCACAAGAGCTGGAGGCAGCAGCACAAAAAGCAGCAACAATCATCCTTCCAAACCAGATGAGGGCTGAAGACAACAAGGCCCTGGGTGTTGGGTATCAGGCGGAAGAGGACATGCTTTACATGATGACATCAATCAACTTTTCCAAGAGGAAAAGGAAGGTTAGACTGGGTGAGCATCTTAACAAGGAGAATGTGAGACTGGAAACACCTGATCCACTGAGCAGGAGAGAGCTGCTTAGTCAGGTAGCTGGGCTTTCTGACCCAATTGGGCTAGTCACACCAGTAAAACAGAAGGGAGCAATCTTTGTAAGGAAGGCCTTCCAAGAGGCTGGAGGTGGAAAGATGACTTGAGAGACCTGGGATAAACCGCTTTCAGAAGGTCTAAGAGAAGAAGCCATTAAGATATTTGAAGAATATGTAGAGCTTGGGCGTATTAAATTCCACAGAAGCATCACACCAGCTGACTGGAGAGGGAAACCGTGGGGAATAACCTTCTCAGATGGGAGTGATAAAACCTATGGAGCAGTGATGTACCTGAGGTGGGATACAGAGAGAGGAGTTGACGTCCGCTTTGTGGAAGCAAAGGCCAAGCTGACCCCGCTGGATCAAAAGGGAGAAGCGGCAAAGGCCGAGATCTGTGGAGCCATTTTTGCAGCCAGGCTCAGGGAGTATTTTGAGAGACATGGGAGACTGAACGTGGAGAAGTGGTTCCATCTAGTGGACAGCCAGACAGTCTTGGGCGCCATTCAAAAGGACAGCTATGGGTACCAGACCTTTTTTGCCAACCGTGTGGGTGAGATCCAAAGAGTTGGACCTATTGAAGACTGGTGGTGGATTCCTGGGGAACTGAACATTGCCGATATAATGACTAGAGGAAGCACAGCAAGAGATCTGAAGGGAGGATCTGTGTGGCAAAACGGGCCAGAGTTTTTGAAGTGGCCAGTGGAGGAGTGGCCCAAGAAGTCAGCTGGAGAAGTTGCTGCTCATGCCAGGGAAAGTGTAAACAAGCTCCAGAGAAAAGCTTTCATAGCAGCAGTGACCAGAAGTCAAGCAAAAAGTGAGCAAAACCTGTCAACCACTTAGGGAAGCTTTAAAGATCCCAACATGAACAAAACCAAAACAAATCCCACAATTGGCCCAGAAAAGACACCTGCTGACTCTCAGCTGAAGAGTCTGGTGGAGGTTAGGAGATTCAGTCACCTGCACAAGTTAGTAAATGTTGTTGCCTGGGTCCAGCGAGCTGCTAAGAAGTGGCTGAAAATTAAAGTGGAAGGCAGAGGACAACTGAAAGATGAATTACCTATGCTAACAGTGAGAGAGCGGGAAGATGCACTTAGACATCTCTTCCTTGAAGCTCAGGAAGGTGGGACCTTTCCAGTTACAGCTCTTAACAGACTGGTGGTATACAAAGATGAAGAATCTGGATTGTTAGTCTGTGGAGGTAGAGTTCAGATATTCACTGAAGATAAATCTGCAGTGCCAATAATACCATATGAGGCATGGATATCTGTGTTGATAGCAAGAGAGGCCCACAATGCAAATCATGAAGGTGTGGCAGGAACACTTCTCAGGATGAGAAAGAAGGCCTGGGTGATTAAAGGTCGAAGACTTGCAAAGAAAGTGGTTGACAGTTGTGTCATCTGCAGGAAGCTCAAAGCCAAGCAATGTCAGCAAGTTATGAGTGAACTGCCACCAGAAAGAGTGAGCTCCTCAAATCCATTTGAATTTACGAGTGTTGATTTGTTTGGACCATATGAGGTCAGAGACGAGATAAAGAAGAGGACTAAACTAAAAGTCTGGGGGATCATATTCTGCTGCATGGCTTCAAGAGCTGTTCACACCAATGTTGTCAGTGACCAGTCATCAGAAGGGTTTCTCTTGGCTTATCAGAGATTCACATCCCTCAGAGGGCACCCAAGGAAGCTGTGGTCTGACGCTGGGACAAATTTTGTGGGGGCCAAACCTGCACTGAAGGAGCTCCAAAGTTTCCTAAATAAACTGAACAAAGCTGAGCTTGAGGTTAAAGCTGCAGGGAATGGAACAGAATGGTCCTGGAAGATCCACCCAGCGGACTCCCCCCACAGGAACGGAGCAGCAGAAGCAGCAGTCCGGTTAGTCAAAAGAGCCTTAAATAACCTTGGTGGTGATGGAGTCTTTACATGGTGAGAGATCCAGACATTTCTCTTCATGGCAGCAAATTTGGTAAATGAACGGCCCATAGCTGCCAGAGTTCAAAGTCGTGAAGACCATGTGGAGTATGTTAGCCCAAACTCCCTCTTACTTGGTCGGGCCAGCCCAAAGGGAGATCCAGGAGATTTTCAGTTTGAGGGCTACTCGTATAAAAGACTCCAAAGTCTCCAACAAGAAGTCAGCAGGTTCTGGAAAAAGTGGTGTGAGCTGGCTGGTCCCAACCTGTTCATCAGAAGCAAATGGCACACAAAGCAGAGGAATGTCACGGTGGGAGATGTTGTGTGGCTGGCGGATCAAAACGCTTTAAGAGGCCGATACAAGCTTGGCAGAGTTGTCAGTGTAAATCCTGACCAAAGAGGAGTCGTGAGGGATGTGAACGTGAGGACTTTTCCAAGCTACCCTTTTCCAATGAGTAAAGGAGGGACACTGCACCAGCAAAGAAAAAACACAGAAAAACTCTCATCCAGAATCCCCTCCACCATCGTTCACAGGGATGTCAGACGCCTGGTGGTTCTGCTTCCTATTGAGGAGCAACATTAAGAGACAATAGTGTGACCTCCTTGGGTTCATTAACCAGGAGCTCAAGTGGGAGGTGTTGGGTTGTGTGCTGTATGCTGTTTATTTTTCATGTTTTCTTTTAATATTTTTCACTCTGGGATGTGATGATGTCTACTTTGTGCATGGAGTGTGTCAGAGGGCAGTAGAGAGCCTAAGTGTTCACATGGTGTTCAGAGAGAGAGTAGAGAGCAAGAAGCTCTAGGTTGATTAGCCTTGGTTGAGCACCTGATGGGCCTTTTGTTTGTTTGCCCTGGGTGTGGTTTAGTCAGTGGAGCACAGAGACGCTACTGGTATGTATTTTACTTCATTTTCCCACTTATGTTCTAGTAAATCAGGAAATGAGATTGATGATACTGATCAGAATGTTTAATTTAAGAAATTAGATCAGAAAATGAGAGAAAATAAATGAGAGAAGGAATGTTTAATTTAATTTAATCTGTACTATACTAAGTCTAATATAGAGAACTATACATGTTTGCATGTGTGACTATGGTTCATGGTGGAACTAATATCTGTTTGTTTTTCTTTTCTTTGTGAGGTTATCAACCTGCTTATGATTCAACAGAAAATGACAAAAGTCAAATAAAAGAAATGACTAAGTTGATCTGAGTTGTTTCCTGCATCCTCTGTGCCAAGCCTGGTCGAGTTCAGGCACACAAACCCCAAAATAACTCGACAGCTAGGCTTAAAACTTTCCTTATTGATAAAACTTATAGAGTGGCTCAGGTTATCTTGAGCTATCTCTATAGCTATGCTGCTATAGGCTTAGGTTGCTGGAGGACATAGGGACCCATTTTAATCAATAAGCTTCATTCTATCTCTATTTTTCCGCTCTGCAGAATCTATTACTTCAATCTCTAACATTATGCTCTCTCTGCTTTTTCTCATAGTACCTTTATCTGGTCTGTTCCTGCTTGGCTGTGACTCCATCCTAGTGAGGGGTACTTGCATTGCTGCTGCCATCAATGCCTTTGTGTGCGAAAATTAGAGCGTGGCCTGTTTTTCAGTGAAGTTCCTGTTCTCTGACTTTGACTAACTGGATGTGCTCTCTTCATCCTCTGACATGGGAGCTGGCTCAGAGCTCATCTGCCTGGCTGTGTGTTTCCCTGACGGGGCCGCCTGTGGAGCTGGTTTACAGTTGCCTTTTGTATCTTTGCTTCATTTTTCTATGTCTGCTTCTGCCTCCTTGAACCCCAGTCGGCCTCTGCAGATGGCCGCTCACACTGAGCCTGGTTCTGTTCCAGGTTTTCTTCCTGTTAAAAGGGAGGTACCTGGGGTAACGGCAGGTTCAAAGCGAAGGGTCTGGGGGCCTGCTGGTTTACTAAATATTAAACAATCATTCCATCTTAAATTCAATACCAGCACAGGATTGACATATCTTCACGAAACAAGTGCAGCACTAATGTCTGCTAGGATGGCAACCTCATTGGCCTTAATGAAAATGATTCTCTCATAAAAACCAAATTAGCTCAAATGACAGTGTTACCTGCACAAATCAAGTAGCATTGAAAGAAAAAGGCTAGACAACTTTGATCCAATTTGCAGCTCAATGGGATTTTGTTGACCTCTGATTGACCTGAAAAATAATCTTCAATATCTGTGAAATAGCACACGTGATCTTTTTTTTTCTTTAATTTTTACAAATGACCATTTTAAATTCACAAACCTGCACTAAAGAAGCAATAAGAATAAATTTTAACTTGAAACTTCACTCAGCTTAAAGGAATAGTACACCCAAAACATGATTAGCCTTCATTTTCTACTCACCTCCATGCTGAACAACACTCTGGAGTACTTTTTTGATATCTCAAATGCATCTGGAGATCTGGGAGGCTTCTTGCTGTCTGCTGACATTCAAATAATGGAGGTCCATGGCGCCCGAGACAGAAAGGTCCATAAAAGTCCACAAAAACGTGTCAATATTCCTCCATACTGCTCGTCCAATGTAATCCAAGTGTCCTGAGTGGGTAGCATCCAGAATTTACTCGAAACGAAGTAATTTAGAATGTTTTTAGAGCATAAACAGTAGTGTATAGGATTTCCTAATAGCGCCCCCATGCGCGCTCACGATTCTACGGAAGCCGGCAGACCAAACCGGAAGGAAGTGCGCATTCAGCGTCTGGTCTGCCGATAATGCAAGCGTAGAAGAAGAAATGTGCTGTTTACCTGTGCAAAGAAAGAAACAACGAAAGAAAAATGTCTGAGGACTTCAGTGTTGAGGAAGAGCATGAGTTCTTTGCCGAGCTGAATGCGCTGGTTTGGTCTGCCGGCTTCTGTAGAATCGTGAGCGCGCATGGGGGCGCTATTAGGAAATCCTATACACTACTGTTTAGGCTCTAAAACGTTCTAAATGACTTCGTTTCGAGTAAATTCTGGATGCTACCCACTCAGGACACTTGGATTACATTGGACGAGCAGTATGGAGGAATATTGACAAGTTTTTGTGGACTTTTGTGGACCTTTCTGTCTCGGGCGCCATAGACCTCCATTATTTGAATGTCAGCAGACAGCAAGAAGTCTCCCAGATCTCCAGATGCATTTGAGATATCAAAAAAGTACTCCAGAGTGTTGTTCAGCATGGAGGTGAGTAGAAAATGAAGGCTAATCATGTTTTGGGTGTACTATTCCTTTAAGCTCCTACTATTTGATGACGCCTTTCAGCTGTCATGATTTTAACTAAAGTTCAGACCCAAAATGCAGAATAACCATTTCAGTGAGACCAGGGAAAAGGTTTAACAGGTTTATTGAGAAGTTTGTGGACATTCCAATGTTGGTCTGAACACTGCTCAACCGGAACTGAAAGGTGAGGGGAAGACACTGCGGTTAGTTCAGGTTCAGTGGGAAAATAGATTCTCGAACTTGAAGAGGAGGAAAGGTAGGAAGACTCACATTTCCAGAGAATTAGTTGACTCTAAGACTCCAGTAGGTGAGGGATGTGTTCGGGTCTTTGTCTCATACGGTGGAGGGCGGACAGGGTTACCCAGAATGCGGTTGCTTGTAGATGAACGGAGAAAACTGACTGCCACTCAAATTTCCTACAGTACTTGAACGGACTGTAGTGCAGATGAATCCCTTGCTCAGTTGAAGCTCAAACTATTCCTTGGGGAAAAAGTCGATCCAAACCTCCTGTTTGTATCCCCAGCTCAGTTTGAAGCTCAGTTAATCCTTCCAGGGAGAGAAGGTCCGAAAAATCCAGTTTGCAGGATGACTTCCTGCCAAGAGGCAAACACAAAATAACGTTATGACTCAGGGAGACAAAAACTCCGTTAGACTCAGCAAAACTCAGCTTGGCTAGAGTACCCCAAACTGACAAACACTCTGGCGTCGAGGTAGTGGCATTCAGCAGCTTAAGAACACTCCGTTAACGAGGTAACCCCTTGCAGGTGTGTGAGGAGGAGAATTAGAACCAGGCGCCGCCGGGTGGAGGAAGGAAGACAAACACACAAAAACACAGACCACACAGACTGGACTCCTAACACCAGGGAGTAAACATTCTGCAGAGCTGTGAACTCACCGCAGGGCTTGCAAAAAACACAGCGGACATCATGTTCAGTCTGAATACACCATTATGCAGAGGTTGGGGAGCTTGACGGACAATGTTTTAATTTGTGTTGGACACCGCTAATAGCATCAGATGCAGGAGGAAGGCATGAACGGGGGCTTAACAAAGGGGTTTGCTACTTTGGTGTAATTTCATTGCAAAGTAAATTCCTATTCTTGTCCTAGCTGTTGAGTACAATTTGTTGGCGCTTGGGGACCCCTTAAACGCCTGTCCCGAAGCCCTTTCCCTGCTTTTTTTAACAGGGACAGGGCCTTTACCCAAGATCCTTCTTGGGGTTTTTGGGAAAGTAGCAAGTCTTGTCAAGTCAAAAGGCTAAAGTCTAAGTTTTGCTTTGTTTTTTTGTTTTTTTGTTTGTTTTGTTTTTTGCATGTTTGGCCCTCTGTAGGTTAATTACAGCTAGCTGCTTACCAGTTTTATTTGCCTATTTTCTAAGAATCCGTTCCCCCTCTCTGGCTGTAACGCCACAGGGCCCAGCCATATTGAGGGAAGGTGTTGTACAGGGCACGCGGGGTTTAATTAATGACATCTTTAAATTTCACTTCAGTATGAATTTTCGTGCTACCGTTGAGAGCAACATATGGACGTCAACACACAGCACTAGTTCCACCTGATCTAACAAGCCAAAACAACTCTGTTTGCATACCATAGATATGGAGCAGCACAGGTGAGAGGGGTTCGGACAGATAGAGGTGAAGGCCATGCTGGTATAGGAGAAGGCCAGGACCATGGCTCCTAGTCCCAGGTGGCACAGTCCCAGTAGAGAAGCTAACGGGCCCCAACGGGACCCCTGGCTGACATGCCTGTGCGGATGTCAGACCAACCGCAAGATCCTGAGGCTGAGGCCACACTGCTGGAGTCTGAAGGTGAAGGCATGCATATTAATTAATATGACCTGGCTTCTTTCCATGCTGCTCTCCATGGTTTACTTTCCTGATTTCTTTTGCACTGGTGACATAATCGATACTAACCCAGCGTGATGGTGTCACCAGACAAGAAGCCGTGGGGTTACAAAGGCAACACAGCCTGCCAGCAGGAGTCAGACCCAATTTTTTTTTGCCGAAAGGAAGGTAACCATATGCCAATTGTTAGCCAGTTGACCCATATATGAAAGACCCAGGTTAACCTGACAATTTCAGTGGGAAAGAGGCTTTATTGTAAATTAGTTATCTTTTCAAGCGGTTCATAGATAATCACATAATTTTCAACATTTTTGTAATTAAAATTAAAATAATCATTAATGAGTGATTATAATGTCTTACTCATATTCATAATGATTAAGAATAATTCCATAACACTACACTACTCTGAAGCATACAAAAGACCATTGTGTGAAATGAGCAGTCACAGGATGCTCGGCAGATAGATATATATTTGATGAAGACATATACTTCATAATAATTATATCTTCCATTTGTATTGAATGCCAACATAGTTGTACTTTACATAAACCTACTACTGTTTTCTTCTTGAGTAGAATTTTGTAGCTCAATTCATCTTGTCGAGTAGTAGCCATTCAAAATTTACCCACTTTCCTTTATGGGCCCTTGGCTCACCCTCTACAATTTCTTTTTAAACATCAATCATTGTACTAAAATGTTATTTCTGTCATGATTTGTAGACATTAAGATCTAAAGCAAAGCGCCTTTTCCTGGTCAGACCCTGTAATTCAGTGAAACGATGGAGTCACAGTAAAAAAATGTGCACGCCCAGGAGAAGGAGGATGGTCACTCCTATGGCCGGAAGTTGGAGGGGATTTTGTTGGGAGTTGCAGGGATGTGGGCTGCCATTCAGTGGACATTTGATTGGGAAGGGCATTTTGAATGGCTGCCACTGTATATGCCTTTTTGGGAATCAGATCATATCTTGAACTGGTTGAACCAGTATTCAGAGTTTATACCAACTTTTACCTTTATAACATGCAGGGATACCAGTTTCATCTGTCAGTTGGCAGCTGCAATGCGGTGAAAACATTCTTTTTGGCAGCGATCATTCCTCCCCGGCTGCTGCAAACCTGTAATTCACTAGGGATATACCAGGCCTGCTGGCACTTATTTAAGGCCCATCTCCTCAGATAGTCATGATCTGTTTAGTGTTCAACTGAAATCTGATAAGATTTCTTTTTTTTCTGTTATATATAAAAAACGGATTTAAAAATGTACTTCTACCGAATAAGGCTTTAATCCATAATGAATACAAAAAAATGCATTATTAATTATGCTAAAAGTTTATGCAATGCACAAATAACCGATGAACAGGAAATGCTACATTTCTATAACATTCCTGTGTGTGCATTTTTATTTATTGGTTTGTTTGTGTGTGATACATAAGGACCACATGCTGAAGTTGCTGCTGATTTCTGAATTACCTAAAAACATGTGATCTATGTTTTATGTGTGTATAGATCAGGGAAAGGATTTGAATACAAAAACATTCAGCTTGAATTATAATTCACTAGAGTAACAACATATTACTTTTGAGTAGATTAGCAAATTTCTTGCTGATTTCTTCTCCTGCATTATGTGGTTCGCTGCCAAAAATGCACCCAGGTGCATTTTTTGATAATTTTTTTCTTCATTTTATTATCATTTCAGTTAGCAGAAAATACCTATACTGACTAGACAAAGTTATCATCATAACAGAACAACTTCAGTATCTGCTGCAGGCGATAAAAATATGGCAGAAGGATGCTCACTTTTTTTTTATTAATTTGGAGATGATTTTTTTTCTTTAAAATAAAATAATAGCAAATAGGTAAACTATATTATTTTTGATTTACATAAAACAAGTAAGCCTTGCACAATCGCATTCTTTTCTGGATGCCTTACTGAATAAAATCGAGGTGGAGGTCCACCGTGGTTATCAATGCTCCGGGAAGAGTACTAACATTACCCCATACCCCATTATTTCATAACTCCTACTCTCTATTTCACCAAACTCTCTATTTCCAACAATCAGAGACTCATCTGCAGGTAGTTGGTAATTATTTCTGCTAATTTAACTTTAATGGCACTCTGTAAGAGACCAGGAAACAAAGGTACATTAACTATGACTAACTGCACTCTCACAATGACTGTGATGAACACATTCACGCCACACAGCATTTTTCATGCATAAAAATAACAAAAACCATATGTACTTTGAGTGCTCCATTTACAATAAATACTTTTACACTCTCTTTGTTCCTCTTTCAAAGATGGAATATTTAAATCTGCCAAAAGTGATGTCGTACTAGCAGCTTCATGTATGCTTAAATGTTTAAAGGAATAGTACACCCAAAACATGATTAGCCTTCATTTTCTACTCACCCCCATGCTGAACAACACTCTGGAGTACTTTTTTGATATCTCAAATGCATCTGGAGATCTGGGAGGCTTCTTGCTGTCTGCTGACATTCAAATAATGGAGGTCTATGGTGCCCAAGACAGAAAGGTCCATACCTGCTACCCACTCAGGACACTTGGAATACATTGGACAAGCAGTATGGAGGAATATTGAAACGTTTTTTGTGGACTTTTATGGACCTTTCTGCCTCGGGCGCCATAGACCTCCATTATTTGAATGTCAGCAGACAGCAAGAAGCCTCCCAGCTCTCCAGATGCATTTGAGATATCAAAAAAGTACTCCAGAGTGTTGTTCAGCATGGGGGTGAGTAGAAAATGAAGGCTAATCATGTTTTGGGTGTACTATTCCTTTAATGGCTTCGTTACGAATTTCTAACTCAGACACTAGAGCTTAATTTTTTTTAATGTGTTTTTTATTTCCAATATTTTTTATATATATATTCCATGATTGTCCAAAACCTGTGTTTAACGAAAAAGTCCACAGATCGGACAAGTGGCCTTGCTGTTGCCACCCGGGGAAACCTCTGCACAGCAACACGGTAGACAGCTCCTATGCTGTCCTTGGCTCTGTGACAGATATCCAGTTAGCTGTGGCTTAAGTCTGTCTTGCAAACTGATCAGAAAGATAACAGAATGCTTGATTGTATGGCTGCCTGCTTCAGTTATGGATTGCAGAGAAAACAGATTGTAATTAAATTTTGGATCCAAGTATTAACATTTATTGTCACCATTTGCCAGAAAATTTACATTCTTCTGGTTATCTAGGCAGGAAAAAAGCTTTATTTGTATCTGTAAGCACAGTTTTATTTGTTGGTCTCTATGACATCACAGTGATCCTTGTTGTCCTGCTCCCCTTTTAGGTATTATATGGTTAATAATCTAGAGTCTGAGAACACAGTGCTTTATTAATCTGTATCACTGTGTTCCACCTGTATTTTAGAGTAGAGTCGAGTAGAATAAAATAGAAAATCCCTTTATGGTCCCACAATGGGCAAAGTCTGGTGTTTACAGCAGCAAAAAGTGCAATGACCTCAGAAACTAGGATCTAATATTCAGACAGACAGACCAGGATGATTTTCAACAAGCTTTATTTTTAAAACAAAGGCTAGCAGCAAGCGGCTGGGCATCAGCGGGGTGGATACTCTGCAAAGATTGAAAACCCAGGTCAGTTACAGAAATGTCAGGCTGATCACGAAATGGAGCAGAAGTCAATGACCTGATTCAAAACTTCAGTCCATCGTTTGCATCCAGGACAGCTTCCAGAACCCCTAGTGAAGATGAGCTGATGCCAGCCGATGCTGAGGGAACAACAGTGTCCGTGAGGGGAATCCAAGCCGAGGTCAGTGAAACAGGGTAGGTAACCAGATCAATCCAGGAAAAAAAGTAAAAAGCCAAAACAGACAGAGCAGACAAGTGCAAGGCAAAAACTCGAAAATCCAAAGCAGAAAACAGGTCAGGAGCAGAATAACAGACAAGACTCACTTGATTGCTAGACTTACTCTCACAACAGCTCGAATAATCTGGTGCTGATCGAAGGCAGGCAAACAACAAAACAGCTGGGGAACCAGGTGGAAACAATCGGTGTTAATCAACCGCCGGGCCAATGGGACAGGTGAGCAGGAGCAAATGAAAAAAACAACCATCAGTGCCAAGGCCATGACAAAAAAAAAGAAAAAGTAATAATAACATAATAGTGAAGAGCTAAAAGATAAACATATGAAACACTGTACTGTAAAGTGTTTTAACAATATAAATACTGTGCAGCTAAGGAATAAATAACCAGTATACAGCTATGGAAATTTTTACAGAAATTGATATTTGAAAATGGTAGAAACTTCTGTGATGTGTAAAATGACAACAGCATGCTACTTAACTGACTAAGGTAGAAACTGTGAAAAATCGGCATGAATGCAAGAAATTAGTGAGGTTGTGATGGTTATAAAATATTACAGCTGCGGGGAGGAAGGATCTGTGATAATGCTCCCTGGTGCATTTAGGATGCAGCAGTCTGTCACTGAAGGAGCTTTCCAGTTCTATGATAGCTTGATGCATGGGGTGGGAAACGTTATCCAACTGAGATGTTATTTAGTTAGGATCCTTTTATTTCCCACCTCCTGCACTAAGTCCAGAGGGCATCCAATCACAGAGTTGGCCTGTCTGATCAGCTTATACAGATGCTTTCTCTCAGCTACAGATAAGCCACTGCTCCAATGCCACAACAGAGAAGTCATAGAAGGTCTTTAGTAGCGCTGCTTGCACTCCAGAAGACCTCAGTCTCTTCAGCAGGAAGAGTCTGCTCTGACCTTTCTTATACAGAGCCTGAGTGTTGTGAGTCCAGCTTGTTATTCAGGTGAACACCTAGGTATTACTTATAACAGTCCCATATCTCAATGTCCCTTGTCTGGAGGTTCACGGGTGTCATTGGGGTGGATCTGCTTCTGTGAAACTCCACCACTAGCTCCTTAGTTTTTCGCTGCATTAATCAGAAGGTTGTTCTGCTGGCACCAGACCATAAAGTTCTGGGTCCACTCTCTGTACTCTGAGTCATCCCCACCTGTGATGAGGCCAGCTTTGATAGAATCATCAGAGAACTTCTGTAGGTGGCGGTGAGGGGGGTTGATGGAGAAGTCTGCAGTGTACAAGTTGATGAGGAATGGTGCCAGCACTGTTCCCTGTAGGACGCCAGTACTGCAAACCAACCTATCTGACACACACCCCTGTGCCCTCACATATTGTGGACGGCCAATGAGGTAGTCCAGAATTCACTTGAACATTTGCTGCTCCAATCCTGACAGCTCCAGCTTGTCCCTTAAGAGTCCTGGCTGGATTGTGTTGAAAGCACTGGGGGAATCAAACAACATGATCCTCACAGTGCTTCCAGGTTTCTCTAGGTGAGTCAGAAC
Source organism: Cyprinodon tularosa (assembly GCF_016077235.1). NCBI lineage: Eukaryota > Metazoa > Chordata > Actinopteri > Cyprinodontiformes > Cyprinodontidae > Cyprinodon > Cyprinodon tularosa. Next base: position 996,333 of record NW_024038652.1, on the reverse strand, counting down.
TTGTTGCAGGAGGAAGATGATGGCATCATCTGCCCTAATCCAAGGACGGTAGGCAATCTGCAGTGGATCCAATGAAGTCTTCACTAGGGGGAGTAGATTGTGTAAGATCCACCGTTCGAGGGTCTTCATCAGCTGTGAAGTCAGTGCTACTGGCCTGTAGCTGCTGAGGTCCTTTGGATGCTTTGTCTTTGGCACCGGTACCATACAAGAGGTCTTACATAGTTGTGATACTTCTCCCAGTTTTAGGCTTATGCTGAACACAGTTAATATGCACAGCACCTCAGAAGCCCGGAGCTGATGCCATCTGGACCCGCAGCCTTTCACACCTTGATATTTCTCCGCTTATCCCTCGCCTGTGTTGTTGACAGTGACAAGATGGTGGGGAAGGGGGTGGGCTGTGTGATGGAATTCTTTGGAGTAGGGGGGTTTGATGATGGCTTGGAGGTGTGAAGTGGTCAGTTATTGAAGAAGGTGAAGGTAACAGCAGGGTGTTCTGGGCTGGTGGAGGAGTTGGTGGTTGGTCAGACCTGTTGAAATACTGGTTCAGATCATTAACCCACTTCAAGTACCGAAGAAGTAACCCACCGAAGAAAATATTTTCAAATTACTACATCTTCTTCATTGACTGAGAGTGGAGCCCCCTAGTGGTCTGCCACACTATGCATAGTCCTGCAATGACTTTAGGGCCTACAGTATAAAGACATTGAGTGCATGGTTCACATTTATTACTTTAAAATAAAAATGACTGGTCATGATTGTCTAAATTAACAGAAAATCTTTTAAATATTTTATCTTTCTTATCATTTGTTGCTTAAAAGTTTTAGTATAAAGCTGTATTCTTTTTTGTAAGACAACTTTCAACAACAACAAAAAAAACATCAAGCAAAAAAATTAAGGCAGCTGTGTTCAGGTAAGAATACATTAGTCTGTGCACAACAGGAAATCGATAACAGCTGTTGATTATAAAATAGACTCCTCATGAAGTATAGTTAGCTGGCAGGAGGCAAGGCCTGGCAGATATCAGTGTCAAATATATGCCTGCAGGAGAACTGGGCCTTCAACTTATTACCTCTCCCTGTTCTGAAAAAGACAGGCCATCCTCTGGTCCCAACACAAATATGAATTGTCTATACCTAAAATAAAGCCACCCTTAAAGCACATCACCTGCAGGCCAATGCTAGGCAGCAGAAACCAAAGACTGTTTATTATCATCTCCAAATTAAAATAGGTCAAAAGAGAATGAGGATTAAGAGGAAAAGTTTTGCAGAATGAATTCCATAGAGCAACCATAAATGTCATGATTAGCTCTTAATGTAGATCATTTGTCCAGTCAAATGGCTGGACAAAAGATCAGAGTAAAAATGCATAGACTGTAGTTCAGTCATCTTAAATATCTTTTTTGGTTGAATGCTTTCCTTCCAAACTCAGACAAAGAAGTATTCATCCCTGGGACTGGCTGCCCACACAGTGCCTTGCCTGTCAATTGATCAGGGCCTGACTTCAGCTTATTATGTCCTCAAAACCTCAAATGAGGCGAAAAGCAAAGACATTTATCTTTATTCGAGGAGTGCAGGTTAAAGTTTCACAGTACTGTTTTCTTTTTGCCAGCAGAGTTTAGGCTTCTAATGCTTGAAGATCTTAGTGAGAATACTACAAACTTCATGTCATGTTTTTTAAGAATGTACCTAAATATCTATGCACTGCTTTATTACAAAATGCTATTAAAATCTACATGAATCAAATAGTGCTAATTTTTGGTATTTTCGTGGTATATAATATTTTTTAATTATAGTTCTTAAAAAGGCTATTGATTATAGCTTATGGTATGACCTATTTTTTACAATTGCTTAGGCATCATGGATTCTGGATAACAAAAACAGTAATTTACCAACTTCAGAATCTTACAGACGAATAAAAGACTGATTCTCAATCACATGAACGTGAGTACAGACTTGTGTTCTCACCAAGTTGTTCTGGACTAGAATAACACCAATAATTGATTCAAGGAAAACAGGAGCACACAGAACAAATCTGTGTGAATTTGAACAGAAGCTTCCTTGTGTACTCGTGACATCACCACATGCAGGGCTCATCTGGACCTGCATTTTACCTCCTGTTGTTAAAAGTTTCTAGATATAACAAATTATTCTGTTATTATTTTTATTTAGTAGGGGAATCATGATTAAACTGCAGAACTAATTATACTTCTACTGTATAGACTTAAAAGTTATTCCAGCAAGTATTTAGTTAATAAAAATAAACAAGTCAATCAGTAAAACTCACTTCACAAGACTAAAGTCTCTTTCCCACTGAAAATACCGGGTTTTTGAATGTTTTTTTAACATGAGTCAACCAGCTAACCTGCATTTGGCTCCCTTCCCAATGGCCCGCTGGCAATCTGCATGGCCTCTGTCCACCCACGAGTGCATGTCTGGTGACACCATCATGCTGTGTTAGCATTGAAGATGTCACCAGTGTGACAGAAATCAGGTAAACAAAAAGAAAGTAAACAATAGAGAGAAACATCTAATGAAGCCAGAGCATAGTCAGTGTGCTTTGTTGTTTCGCTCTGTTGTAGGTGTGCATCCCTCTCACAAGCGCTGCTCTATTATTATTGAATGTAAACAGAGTTGTTTCGGCTTCTTAGATCAGGCGTGACTGACATGGTGTGTTGATGTCCGAATGTTGCGCTCAATGAGATCATGTAAATTAGTGTCTCACCCAGTTCTAGTTTTCCCACAGCATGCCGATCAGAGCCGAGGAGATACTTAAACATGGGTTTCTTGCCGAGTCATTTGACCCAGATTTGTATGCGTCAGTGAGTTGTTCCCACTGCCACTAAAAGTCGATTGTTCCTGGGTTTTAAGGGGTCTTTCTAACGGTGGTAAAGGTGTATCAGTTAAGAGAGGACTGCTGCATAATGGCTAATGTTAACCATGGCGTCACAGGTCCACTGGTTTCCACATTCCCCCAAAACCTTGTTTCAGTTCGGCTCTAGCAAACTGAAACTGACTTTTTGTAGAACAATGGGGTTAAAAAAGTGAACTCTTACATTTACACTCCTTTGGAACGCAGTTTCTGCTGCTGCGGTGCATGTGGAGACAGCTGTCATTCTGAAGAACGCACAATTCTGCTCTGATGGATTCACGGCTGCAGGGCAAGAACTAAGGATTTTGCCCATTCTCATTTTGTGATCTTGTTAAAAGGAACAGTGCTGGGGCTGATGACGTGCACACCAGCAGATGAAAACACAAAAATATGCGTATTGAGAAATGGCGTGGGATTTAATACATCAGTGTTAAGAATGCATAAATTCAAAAAGCAAATGACTAAAGAATATACTTACTATAAGTTTCTTATAGCTCCCTAACTCCAAGTTAGGGAGGGAGAAAAATGGAAAACCGCCTTGAAAACTCCCATTGGACACTTCGAGTATCTGGTGATGCCTTTTGGTCTAACGCTCCTGCTTGTTTCCAGGCTCTGGTCAACGACGTCCTGAGAGATTTTCTGAATATCTTCGTTTTTGTGTACATTGATGATATCCTCATTTTTTCCAAAGACCTCTCTGAGCACAGGATCCACGTCCACCAAGTTCTACAGCATCTGCTTGAAAACAAGCTTTTTGTCAAGGCTGAGAAATGTGAGTTCCACAAACCTTCAGTTTCCTTCCTTGGATTTATTCTTGAGGGCGGACAGGTAAGACCCAATGAGGAAAAGATTAAAGCTGTTCTGGACTGGCCCACGCCTAAGACCCGGAAACAGCTTCAACCTTTTCTGGGCTTTGCTAATTTTTACTGCAGATTCATTCAAAACTACAGCCAAACTGCTCTACCCCTAACTCCCCTTACTCCCACTAAGGTAACTTTTGTTTGGTCTCTTGAGGCTGAGGCAGCCTTTGTCCTTTTGAAAAGACTCTTTGCTAATGCTCATGTACTCATACAGCCAGACCTCTCCAAACAGTTTGTGGTGGAGGTTGATGTCTCTGATTTGGGAGTTGGAGCCATTCTCTCACAAGTTTCTGATGCTGATGACAAATTACACCCCTGTGCCTTCTTCTCTCCCAGACTCTCCCCTGCAGAAAGAAATTATGACGTCGGTGACCATGAGCTATTAGCCATAAACGTGGCCCTGGAAGAATGGAGACACTGGCTAGACGGAGCTACAGAACCCTGTTCAGGTTGGGACTGATCACAGGAATGTGTCATATCTCCAATCTGCCAAGAGACTCAACCCCCGCCAATCCTGCTGGTCACAATTTTTCTCCCCATTTAACATCTCCATATCCGTCCGTCCTGGCTCTGGGAACGTCAAACCGGATGCCCTCTTATGGCAGTTTGCCCCAGACGAATCTGAAGAGCCTGCTGCTCCCATCCTGCCTCCTAGCTGCTCAGTAGCCGCAGTCACCTGGGAGATTGTGGATTTGGTTAAACAGGCCCAACTGTCAGAGCCTGACCCTGGTGCCTGACCACCTAACAGAGTTTATGTCCCTTCGTCCATTCGTGCTCGTGTTATTAACTGGCTCCACACCTCTAAGTTTTCTGCCATCCAGGAATCAGTCGAACTGTGGCCCTCATTAGTCGACGTTTTTGGTGGTCCTCCTTACTGAAGGACGTCAAAGAGTTTGTCTTGGCCTGCCCTACCTGCGCTCGTAACAAGCCCTTTCATCAGCCCCCCACTGGACGGCTTCAACCCTTGCCCATTCCCAAGCGACCTTGGTCCCACATAGCAAACGATTTCATCACAGGACTCCCCACCTTGAAAGGTATGACCACGATCTTCACTATCATTGACCGTTTCTCCAAGGCCTGCCATCTAGTTCCACTAAAGAAGCTCCCTACAGCTTTGCAAACTGCCCAACTCCTGGTCAAGCACGTTTTTCGCCTCCACGGGATCCCACAAGACATATTGTCTGACCGCGGCCCTCAATTCATCTCTCAGGTATGGAAGAGTTTTTCTTCGGCTCTTGGGGCCAAGGTCTCACTCCCTTGCGGTTACCATCCTCAATCCAATGGTCAGGTTGAATGCTTGAATCAGGAGTTGGAGGCCAGTCTCAAATGTCTCTCTGCTTCAGATCCCATTGAGTGGAGCCAGTTCCTCCCGTGGGTTGAGTATGCCAACAACAGCAACATTTCCTCTGCCGCTGGACTCTCCATATTCAAAGCCTCGATTGGGTACCAGCCTTCCCTTTTTCCGGCCGAAGAGACTGCCATTGCGGTGTCTTCAATTCAGCACCACATCCGCCGTTGTCGGACCTTCTGGAACTGAGCCATGACTGCCCTGGTAAGATCTGCTGAGCAAAAGCAGAGGTGGGCTAACCACAGGAGGAGGGTTACTCCAGCTTATCTCCTGGGCCAGAAGGTCTGGCTTTCTACTAGGGAGATACCTCTGAAGGCTATGTTCAAAAAGATGTCCCCACGGTTTATTCGTCCATACAAAGTGGAAAGGACCATTGGGGAATCTGCTGTCCGTCACCGTCTCCCCACCTCTTTCATGATACACCCCACCTTCCATGTGACCCGGGTCAAGCCCATTTCCAGTCCAGTCCCTTGTGCCCACCCGCTGAGCGCCCTCCCCCCTTGGACATTGATGGCCACCCCGCCTACACGGTCCTCAGAATCGTGGATGCTCGTCCCCGTGGACTTGGGTGGCAATATCTTGTGGACTGGGAGGGTTACGGTCCTTTGTCTCCCTGAGCCCTAACCTTGTTGTTTTTGCAACAGTTTGCAGGATGACTTCCTGCCTCTTGGCAATATTTTAGCACTAGCAGCCCTTCACTGAGATATGACATGTGTTAATAACAAAATTTTTAATCTTTGATCCAAAATGGCTGACTCCCTGGTGGGTTTAGACCATGGCTCCAATTGACTTTTTTGTGCATCCTATTGGGTTATACATGCGTACCGAATTTCATATTCCTCACTAAAAGCATAACCTGGGGCACTTTTGTTATATGTGTTATGGCAAGTAGTCAGATTTTGAGGATTGGCCACACCCACATGCTTTGTCACGCAAAAATCTTTTGTGTGACAAAGCGATATAGAGAAATTAAGCCAAGCCCACTAATTATTGGCCTAGATTCCTGTGTGGGCTTGGACTAGGTTCAATCATAGTGAATTTGGTGCAGATTGAACGATCTATTCGGAAATGAGAGCCAAAAGTATGGTCATGGCATAATGCCTCACTTTGCCAGGTCACCATGGCAACACCGTTTAACTAAAACTCTTTGTGCATTAAACAAAGTTAGACCAGTATGTATTCTGCCCTCTGACCCAGTTTTAAGGTGATGATGTTAAAAATGACAGAAAGATACCCTCCCAAGTGCAGAAAGTACTTTCTTCCCTCAGGGGTAGGTGCTTTGATGATATCATCATGTGACCAGCCAATATAGTAAAGCAACCAAAGGGGCTCATTACTGCCAAACCTGCGCTCTGTTCCAAAACCTGGGCTGCATCCTCCAAGGACGCGGTCTACCTAGAATGGATCCTTCGAAGTCCTTGATAATAAAGAGACTGGAAGTGTTTTGGCTGTGAATTCGAACAGGTCCTCCCTTCGGCGGGTTTTACCGCCGTATGCTCTGTTGCTTAGCAACCGCGAAAGTTGACACACAAAGCAGGAAAAGAATGAAAACCGCAGGAATAAATAAAATCAAATGTAATGATAGAGACCTCAGTCAGTTAATCAAACATAGTGCTGTCGTTTTGCACATTTCTGATGTTGCTGCTATTTTCAAATATCCATCACTGTAAAAATGTCCATAGCTGCATATTGGTTATTTATTCTCCAGTTTTATGTTGTTAAAACACTTTACAGAATTGTATTTTTTTATATTTTAACTCTTCCCTATTATGTTATTCTTATACATTTTTCTAAGGTCCACATTTGTGTGACCATTTTCAATAATCTTTCTGCTGCTGTAAATTTTCCCATTGTGGGACAATAAAGGGATTTTCTATTCTATAAAAGGGGTAGAAATATATAAGTAAATCTAAATAATGTATGTATAAAAATATATCTGCAAAATCTCTAATATTCAACAACAAAAAATACTTAGTTAAGCATATTGTGCAAAACAGCAATAAAAAAAAATTAAACTCCTATCAGATTTATAGTTCTAAAATCTGTCCTTAAATTACAGCCAAACCCATTTACACAGTAACAGATAAAAACCTTTAGATAAATCAAACATTACCGCCACATATCTGACACTATAGTCATTAAAACAACTATTTTCATTCATTTCAGACTGAACTATTCACAGACTTGTATTATATTAAACTGAACTTCCAATATTCACCACAGTTCGGCGCCAAGTAACTTTTCCTCGGATTACGGAGCAGATCCCGGCTTGCTTGGTCTCACAATGAATCCTGGGTAAACCAAGGATCCATCCTTCAATTCGGGCAAAAAGAAGGACGCATTTTAAGGCCGCATACGAGGACTCGTGGAATCCGACCAGATCTCGGCGCCGCGCTATGACGTAATCATCCTTCGAATCTGGCCTTCTAAGGACGCGTCCTAGGTTTTCGGACAGAGCATTGGTTTGATTTGGATTTTTTTTTGTAAAAGTTATTCCATCTATTTCTCTAAAAGTATTCTAAATTAAGGGACCCCGCGGGCCTCATGAACAATTTCAATTACTCAAGGTTTTGATAACTTTTAATCTCCAATGCCTTAACTATTTGAAGGCAATATCTCAAAATCCCTAGGGGGAGTTTGTGAAAGTTCGGCATGAACGAAAATGAAAAATGGCCATATATATATATATATTTTTATATATATATATTTTTTTTTTTAATTTATTTATATATATATATATGATTGCCATGCAAGCAAAACTTCACAGGTATGAAGGAGGCAGTCTGTAAGTGTTGCTGTCTTACAAAAAACAAAGACATTATGGTAAATGAACCATGACTAACTGCTACAGTTGCTGATTCTCCATGAACAGGAACAGGCAAACATACAAGTCAAATTCTTATGTTTACCCTCACAAGGAAAAAATGATGTATGAAAATGGGCATAAATGAGCTCTATATAACTTTGACTTTTGAAATCTCACATCTTTTATGCTTTCCTTTGGTTCAAACTGCATAAAAACTCCATTCCTCCAATATTTCATCAAGCCAAATCTTTCTGTTTCTCTCTGAAAGATCATCCCTTCACCATACCTCTTAGTAAAAATACAGCAAACCTTGGAGGCTGTGACCTGCATGACATTGGTGATGTTTGTATGCTGCGTAGGAGTCAATAGCAAAGAGAAAAACTGCCTGCTCTGATGGGGGAATCCTGGATATATTCTGGCCGCTATAACTCATTAAACTGTTGCTCATGCCCACTTATCAAAATCAATCAGGGGCAGTTGGACCGAAAGAGCAATTTAGGGCACTGTGGAAATATGCCTTTGCTGAGTTTGTAATATGCTTGAAGGGGATTATATAAGGATATATTGGACCTTAGGCTACAGATTGTGTAACAGTGTAATTAATCATTTACCACTTCAAAATCAATATTTTTAAGGAAAGTGATGGCTGGTTGGTTAACAACAAATATAACTTTTTATAATGATCATTTTTATTAACCAATGCAATAATTGACAACATGATGCCCTCAGTGAACTGCATAAAAATAAGAGAAAAGATATATTCCATCATGACAAAAGCAAAATTCTCTGGGTGTAATGGCAACTGTTTACTATGGGCAGACTTCAGATCTCTACACTATTGATTGTGAGCAACAGCAGATGCCACAGTTGGATGAGCGATGAGCAGGGAGAGGATGAAACTGATGAGAGGGCCACAAGGTGGTTGTTTGTCTTTTGGCAAGTGAATTGAGTCAAAACTCACAACCTTCAAAATCCATCAGCACCTGGCCATCCTGCAGAAAACAGGTTTATTAAAGCACATAAGACAAACTGACACTTTCCCCAGCATGCTTAAAAAGACAATCCTTGCTTTTTGCTACTTGGTTGCTGTCACTGGCGTGAATAATGAGTGAGCTGCGAGTGAGTCTTTGCCATTCACTATAAAGTGTTTTCAAAATTTCAAATTTTACCCACTTCTCTCTCTCTCTCTCTCTCTCTCTCTCCCTCTCTCTCTCTCTCTCTCTCTCTCTCTCTCTCTCTCTCTCTCTCTCTCTATATATATATATATATATATATATATATATATATATATATATATATATTTCTTTTTTTTTATGTTAAGCCTTCCACAGCAAGTGTATCATATTAAATACATGCATTTTTAAGATCTCTACATGATCAGTAGGGACCTTTACTGATCAGTGGATCTCAATTTCAAACAAGAAATTATCAGTAGATCATGTTCTTAAAGGAATAGTACACCCAAAACATGATTAGCCTTCATTTTCTACTCACCCCCATGCTGAACAACACTCTGGAGTACTTTTTTGATATCTCAAATGCATCTGGAGATCTTGGAGGCTTCTTGCTGTCTGCTGACATTCAAATAATGGAGGTCTATGGTGACCGAGACAGAAAGGTCCATAAAAGTCCACAAAAAACGTGTCAATATTCCTCCATACTGCTCGTCCAATATATTCCAAGTGTCCTGAGTGGGTAGCATCCAGAATTTACTCGAAACGAAGTCATTTAGAATGTTTTTAGAGCATAAACAGTAGTGTATAGGATTTCCTGAAAGCGCGCACACGCGCGCTCACGACGCTACGGAAGCCGGCAGACCAAACCAGCGCATTCAGCTCAGCAAAGAACTCATGCTCTTCCTCAACACTGAAGTCCTCAGATATTTTTCTTTCGTTGTTTCTTTCTTTGCACAGGTAAACAGCACATTTCTTCTTCTACGCTTGCATTATTGGAAGAGCAGACGCTGAATGCGCACTTTCATCTGGTTTGATCTGCCGGCTTCCGTAGCGTCGTGAGCGCGCGTGTGCGCGCTTTCAGGAAATCCTATACACTACTGTTTATGCTCTAAAAACATTCTAAATGACTTCGTTTCGAGTAAATTATGGACGCTACTCACTCAGGACACTTGGAATACATTGGACGAGCAGTATGGAGGAATATTGACACGTTTTTTGTGGACTTTTATGGACCTTTCTGCCTCGGGCGCCATAGACCTCCATTATTTGAATGTCAGCAGACAGCAAGAAGCCTCCCAGATCTCCAGATGCATTTGAGATATCAAAAAAGTACTCCAGAGTGTTGTTCAGCATGGGGGTGAGTAGAAAATGAAGGCTAATCATGTTTTGGGTGTACTATTCCTTTAAAAAAGGTAGTTTACACAATCAGTCTCAGGTAAGAAAGAGGAATCTCTGAAAAACTGCAAATTATGATCCAATTTATTAAAAATGTATTTGTCCTATCATTTGTCAAAATGTCAACACTAGTTAAAATAGAAAATCTGACAGTTATTTCATGGCTTAGGCTTTATAATCAAAACATGAAAGGGAAAGACCACCGTCAAACCATTGGTGTTATGCAGAACTGCACATGCTCTGTTAAGGGTATACTCATTATGATCTCAAACTGATGAAGAAAATGGGTTAAAAATTTGACTAACAAAGCTACTTTTTATTATAGTTGTAACAGTAACAAAATGCTTTTTAATATATGATTTAAAATGTGTTTTTTTAATTATTATTATTTAGCTAACTGAGTGAAAAGTTTTAAAGGAAGAGTGTGTCCAATGTGCTCTGTGGATTGCAATTGCAGGTTACATCCCCCATGTTTCTACTAACAAAACAATAGTCAAAGCTTTGTGACACATCTAAACTAATGATAATATGCCTGTACAGGTGCATGTAGAACACACATGAAAGTGCATTTCTATTCAATAATGAAGGGGCACAGGATTTGATTTTCCACATAAGTTCTGAATGGTTGTGAGAGCTCACAGCACTTATAGAAAAAATGTAAGATCATTTAATTTAGTCAGATGAGGGAGGGGTGTTTTTGCTGTTATACAATTAGAGGATACAAAGTTGGAGGTTCAAAAGGTCATGAAAAACAAATCAATCAAGTATTTTGAGTAGTCCTATTATCAGCAGCGCCTAATGTAATAAGATAAACTTGAGCTGCACGGTTTTAAACCCTAAGTACTTTCTTTGATGAGGAGTTATTTGCCTAATAGATCACACAATGTGTATTTCACTGGTAGTTATTTTACAAAAAGTGTCGGAGGACTGAAAAACCACAAGGTTGGTGTCTAGGTCCACTCTTGTATGTTATCTGTATGAACAACCTTCCATTCACAATAAAACATGCTAAATTAACAGCGTACACATCAATTTTAAAGAGAATATTAGAAGATGTTGTTTTTTTTATATAATAAATTAATATTAAATACATTAAAGAGAAAAGGTTTAGTAGTTGGCTCAGACAAGTCTCCTATAAATGGCCCAAAATTGAATTTGTCAATAAATACTACATTTATTAAACATCTAACAGAAGTAAAGCTTCTTTGTGTCTGTCTGGATAAAAAATATGGGCAGGGATTTAGCTTTAATAAAAAAGAATTACTACATTTTTGCCAGCTGATTTGAATAAGCTATTAGTATGAACATTGATTATTACTCAGCTTGAACTGCTGCTAGGCAATATGCAAATGCAAAAAAGAAAAATGTTTGAACAACCTTTATTTGATACAGAATAAAGTTGCCCATTTAGCATTAACTTTTGTCTTACAGAAGCAGCTTAAACACAATGCATTTAAATCATGGCTGGATAGAAGTCCAGGACATGGCATTAGCTATTATCATAAAACTTTAACCTTCTTTGTCCAGTTAAAGTTTGTATTAAAATTCACATGAATATGCCACTATACATGCAGCTAAGGGATGCTTTTTAACCTTTTAAAGCCCGATCCAAGAATAAAACAAAACAGAAATTTACTTTTTTTTGGTTTGAAGTCCTTATTTGGCCTTTTAACAAAATATGTAAAAAGAATAAACAGAAATACATTTTTGATATTAATAATTTATTACTATGCGATAAGTCAAAATTATTTTTTGTGTAGTCTTCTACTGGCTGTTATCAGGTATATCTGATTGTGTACAATAGGATTTTGAGCAAAGTTTTTACCATTAAATTATGCAAAAGGTGTCAGACGCAAAACAATTCAGAAACCGTATGTATCAAATATGATACATTTGGCATTACAGGGTTAATTCCTCACACAAAAACTTCCTCAAATGCATTTTGCTTACCGAGCAATGGCAGAATGGAACTCTTTCCGATTAAATTAATACAAGTCCGTTTTTAAGACAAAGTATAAACTATTTATTTATAAAATTGTTGATTATTATATATTTTAAAATGTACTGTATCAATATTGTGTATAAACTTTAATGACTTTTATTGTATTAATATGTGTTGTCATCTGTTATATACACATATATATATATATATATATATATATATATATATATATATATATATATATATATATATATATATATATATATATATATATATATATATATGTTATATATACATATTTTTGAAATCTAAGAAGAGTAGTAGAGTGTAAAGCCTAGATAATTGAGATTTTAAATGAAAAATAAGGATATAAAAATACCCAAAATATGTAAAGTAAATTGAATGCTTCATTAGTTTTGGTTTGAGTAAGTAAATACACTCACTATGTGCAGTTTTCAATGTAGCTTTGCTACAGTACAAGGATGTGGAGGCATCAGTAATTGCCCTGCAAAGCAGTAGTCCTGAGTTTGTATTATGTTGGAATTGTGATCTGATTCATAGGTAATAGTTCTAGACTATCATTGAATGAGTAGGTGCAAATAAACACAAATAATACCAATTACTATAATAAACATACCTTTTAGGTATTGAAATAAAAACGTATTTAAAGACCTTGCTAAAATCAATGATAATTCATACATTTAAAAAGCCTCAGTTAAACACTACAAACTGGACTGAATCTTTTTCTTTTTTTTCCAGTCAGGCCAGCAGATCCCACACGCAGTGAAAAGCTCACAGTCCCAACATGCAGCTGCTGCTGGAATTGTGCTTCTTAGATCTTCAGGACTTGGGCAATGTTCTGCCCCACTTACAAGCTGCGAGATAAAAAAAAAAAACAGGCTTCACAACAAAGCCATGTGTTATTGCTGTGGAAAGCAAAGCCTTTCCCAAGTGTCTGCCTTACTGTTCTTGGACCGGCACCCAGTGCCCCTGCAGCAGTTCAAATTTTCTTTGCTGCCCGGCTCCAGCAGAGGGGGGTGTGCTCAAGTCATGAGAAGCAAGAGGTGTCAGCCATTTCTGCTGAAGCAAAGCTTCTCCTTAGCTGCCACACCCTGATAGTAAGCACTGAAAGATAAACCAGACTGACATCTGCAGCGTCATTGCATATAAAGAAAAAGGATAGCTACTTTGAAGGATTATTACAAAAAAAATATTAAATCAGCTAGATGTGTGTCAATAATTTTTGAGAGTTTGATAAACATCAGCTAATATTAAAATAGTATTAAGCAGGTGTGGTCCTTTTAGAGCTGGTGTCTTCTCTGAAAGGAGGTATTTAGTTGTCAGAAACAAATTGAGTACAGATAAAGAACCAAAAGGCATGTCAGGTTGTTATACCTAAATTTTGATAATTAAAATAAAGAAAGTTAAAGGAAATCATTCTCCAGGGTGTAAGGAAATAATCTAAGACAACTCACGCTTTCTGCCTTTTGCTATCCGTCCCTCAGGATGTTTTTCTCTTTTCATCAAATCTCTGCTTTCTCCCTTCTATTGATAATTTTTCTTTCTACAGAAAATGACTGGGCAAAATGTTTTCGCTCGAATCAGTGCCAGATGAAATAGCTCATTGTGTGAGCTATTTTTTTTTTCTTTTCAAGGCTGATGAATGTTTGCTGGCTTGGAGATTTACTTTATTTCATTCCAGCATAATTTGGCAAAGCAAACGTGCTGAAGTGGCGCTTTGATCTCATCACCGTAAGAAGATTGAAGGGACCTCAAATCACAACAGTCATGCTCACATCAATGGTTCACTCTACAGCATCATTTCAGTGTCTGAGGGGGTTGCTGGGGGGCGCACAGCCAACAGACTGACTTTCACACACATAAAAGGCCAGCCTATCTTCGCAGATGAATGTGAGATCCGTAAAAAAAAATAAATAAAAAATGGATGCATAGTTATGATGTAGTTTTATGGAACTTCCTGATCCAACAAGTGATCAAACGTATGTCGTAAATTTAGCCCGGTGTCTTGGAAGAGTTTTACTGGACAGTTCTTCAATTGGCACCTGCTTTGCTATCTAACAAACCAAATAGTTTGTAAATGTTTTAAATACCTTCATATACAGCAGTATGCTCTTTGTTTCTACTCAAGTTTTTTGGACCATAAATCCATATTTAGTGTCCATGATTTTTAAAATATGTTAAATTTAAACTGCAGAAATCAGAATTGTTGTATGATATGTTTTATTTATGAATTTAGCACAGAGAGGACAAGCATCTACAAATAACAAACTGATTAATTTTCTTAGTTAGTTATGCTCTTTTTCCACAAGCTCCACTTAACGTGGCTCCATTCCATCCCAGCGATTCTCCATCAACGCTCTTTCACAACAAGAACTGGCTAGTTAGCTAGCTGTTTAGTTTTTCATTTTATATTTGATATAAAAGACGTGAATCTAAAGAAAGAAATCGAGAGACTGGATCTACAAATCATTTTTTGATATTTAAAAAAATTTTCTCCTAAAGTTACTTTAGGAGTAAGTGTCACTGCACTGTACTTTGTGCTTTTAGTTTAGTAGTAATATAATGGCATACCAGTACTTGCACCAAAGCACCAAACAAGTCAAAAAGTTTAAGTTCAAATCAGATACAAAAAGTATTTTTTGTGAACAATATTTCTAGTTTTTATGTCAGTTCTATCTTCTTAGAGGTTCCAGTAACATACAGTAAATCATATATTGTCAATGGAGGTACTAAACACTGTTGTATCCTCCATTATATACTGTCAGAAATTGTTTTAGATGTTTTTATATAAATGGTTTACTGCTGGGGACCACCTGGTTTCCAGGTACTCCAACTTCCTCCCACAGTAAAACATCACTCTCAGGTTAAATGGTATCTCTAAATTTTCCTTAGGTGTATATGGGCATTATCAGTCTGTGTTGCCCTGCGACAGACTGGCAACCTGTCCAGGCTGGTTTACTAGTGGTTGAATGGTTAACTAGTGGTTCCTAAAATTGACTAAAAGTAGAATGTAGGGTTAAGTTTTAGTCTGTGAGGCAGACACCCTGTCTTCTTTTGAGACTAGGTTTAAAACTTAGATTTTTGACAGCCTATTGTTAGAGTGGCTTAGCTTATGCTAACCTATCTATATAGTTACTGTATGCTGCTATAGGCTTAGACTGCTGGAAGTAACAGGGTCCATTTTTCATCATTGTGCCTCAGTCTATTCTCCTAAACTGCAGTATTTGTTCAAACTCCAACTTTATTCTCTGCTTTTTTCTCATAGTAGCTTCATCTGGTCTTTTCTGTTTGGATGCAACACAATCCTGCATAGAAATATCAGAGCCACATATGGGGCCATTTTATCATTACCTTGTCTAACATAGAAAGTATTTATAGATCAGTGCTTCCATGTTGCTTTTTTGTATGCCTACTTCTGTCTCCTTGAACCCCAGTCAGCCTCTGCAGATGGCCACTCACTCTGAACCTGGTTCCGCTGGAGGTTTTCTTCCTGTTAAAAGGGAATTTTCCTTTCCACCGTCACTACAAGCATGCATATGAGAGGAATTACAGAAGATTCAGTGGAAAAAATGCAAGCAAATGTCTAGTCACCACTTGCTCATAAAGGAGAAGCATGAGTTGCAAGTTAATGACTCGATGCAATGAGCTGGTTTTCCTTAGATAGAAAACTATTAACCAATCTGACTGTATGATTTGGTTGAATTGTCTGTGTAGAGTGCCAATAAAGTGCCTTAGCACTATTAAAAATAAATATATTAATTGAAAAAAGGATTTTGCTCCATTGATCTGGTGGCATTTTCCAATGATCTTTTATTTGTGTTAATTACAATATTTATGCCTTAAAAGAGAACAAATCAACACACAACTTGATATTATGATCTGTCTGATACATAATTCTAAATGAAAAATCATTTACTTATCACTTTAGAACTGTTTTACTTTGAGTAATTATTTTTTGGCACACTACCTACTTCTGGGAATTCATCAGTGTGACTGCTTTGATGTTGCTTGTACCAAAAGTTCAGAGGCTTGAAATATAGACCCAAGTTCTTCCTATATTGATTTCAGGTTCCCTTTGTTCCTCCATAGGTTCTTTCCGAGTCCTGTGGATTCCCAACGTCTAAAGAAAACAGACTGGCAATCTGTCCAGGTTCTACCGGTGGGGATAGACACCAGCCATTGACCCTCAGCTCTTCTTTTTTATTTTGAACAGTGTTTGCATAGACCATGGATTGATTGAAGCTATTGCATCATGATCTCACAAAAATGCTGATGCTCCTTTTTATTTTATGAAATACAGTAGTCCATTAATCTGTAATCATTTTTCCCTTAACAATATTTTTTTCATAATCAATATACATAATGCTTTTAATAATGGATATCAGAAAGAAAATGGCTTGCTTTGCATTTAAATAGTAATTATTTAGTTTAGTTGCATGGCTTTGATGTAGCCTATTTAGGTCAAATGTATAAATCTTTAAAAACAGGTATATTACAAACAGGGTTCTCTGCTTACACTGTTAATGGTCTGATACATTGAAAAATAGAACAGGATGGAATAGAAATACCCTATAATGTCCCACAGTTAGGGCATTAGAGTGTGCCAGTGGCAAACCAAATAGAAAACCATAAGTGTAAACATCAGACAAAGAAAATATATAAACAGAACAAAACTCTAATTAAGTTACAATTAACTTTAAAGCAAATAATGAGTTCACAGCTCTGAAAAAAAAACATTGTGCAGTTATTTAAAAATGGCATTTTGAGATTTAATGAAATATGTTCAAGATCAGAAGAAAAACAGCAGCCCATTCAAAAAGAAAATGAAAAACTGAAAAGCACAAATATAGAAAACATGAATGTGGATAAATTCAATAGATATTTATTTGATACATATTTCATTCAGTTCTAAACAAAATTTATTTAGATACCATAGAAAAAGGGAGAATGAAGCAGGATAATGATTTGCAATTTGAGTATAAATCTAAATCTAAAATAAATATTTCAAGTAAAAGCTTTGCATTATAGTGTTCTTTTTATGTAGTATGAAAAAACTTTCATACAGTTCTACCTTAATGCTCTACCTTAGAAATAAGTTGACCTCAAGAAGAAAGGTTTCTAACCAACGTCTTAATGGAAATGCTTATAAATCAGTTTGTTGGAAAACTGATAAATAAGATGTGAGAAAAGCCCTTTCAGAGACATGATCCACAAATGCAGAAAACATGGAATAATGCTATACCAAAAAAAAAAAAAAAATTATAAAAATTATGGAAATTCCTCAGTACTGCAGGTCTAATTTACAAAAATGAAACTTTTTGGCCGGTGCATGTTGTGGCCATTGGTCCAAAACTAACAACATTTCAGAAGGACTTTATGGCCTGTAAAATATGATAGTATTGGTGTTTTTCCTCTAGATTACATTTGCTTTATAAGGAAATCCACCTCCATATGGTTTTAAAGCTAAAAGATATTTTGGTGGCCTGTTTAAAGTGAGGGCTTCAATTTCTCCCACGATTTGAGCTTGTCGGTCAAATTCCATTGTTGTACAGTGAAAGAAAACAATGAAATACTATTTACTTGAAAAAGCTTGGTAACTTATAACACAGAAATTTTTTGTAAGTTTCACTCTAAGTTGATTTCAACAAAGAAACCCAAGTATATTTAACTACCAAATTTCTCTTGTCAACTAAAGATATACTATTGTTTTGCTAGAGCGGCAGAGAGACATAAAAACTAAGCACACACAAGGAGAATCTAGAGAAGTCAATTAACCTAACAATCGTGTTTTTTGGAACGTGGGGGGAAGCCGGGGTAGCCAGAAAAAAACCCACATATGCATGGAGAGAAGATGCAAACCCAATGCAGAAAGACCCTGAACCAGGTATGAAACCTAAAACTTTATTGCAGAAAGGCAACAGTTCTACAAAGTGCAGCCACCAGCTAAACTATTTATCTGACCTAAATATGGTCAGGCAAGGGAAAAAAAAAAATCACAGTTTATTCCTAATAACCAAGTGTCATGACGGGTCTTACTGATTTAACCCACATGCAGAACACCACAGAGACTGAGTAAAAGTTAACAACAGTTTATTGAGAGATCACACAATGAAGTTATTTGCACTGATACTGGAACGGGTCCGGGACTGGAATCACAGGGCTCTCTGCAGAGAGAGATAGTTTGGTTAGCCAAATAGCAGAGGGGTCTTGACAGAGCTTGTAATGATCTGTACCTGATGGTGGTTCAGACTGAGCGTTGGAGAGAGGGAACCAGAAGGGTCCAGAGACTGAGGGTTCAGCAGAGGGTTTAGCAGCGGCAGGGCTTGACTTCAGACTTGAGAGGTTCAGACCTTGAGTTGATCTCCTAGTTCTCTCCAGAGAACTAGCAGGGAGATTCAGACTGAGGATCTTCAGGTTTGGCTTCACAGAGCAGGCAGGCTGGTTTTTGAATGTGAGCTCCTCCAGAGCTCCTGAGTCAATCAGGTATTCCTAGGAAGGTAGAGAGGACAAAGGCAGGTTAGAATCAGGTTGGCTTTCTAAGCAGTCAGAGATTCAGGCAACAGGTTTGGCTCAGGCTTGCTAACCATAACTGTTTAACACTCTGGCACTGAAGGGAAGTTCAGTCGCTGCTTATAAAGCCGGTCTCCTGATGAGATGATCAGCCGCAGGTGTGCTGGTGGCTTCAGCTCAGGAGACCCAGGGACGCCCTCTGCTGGAGAAAGGTGGCAGATCTCCAGATCCCAACACCAAGTACATATTACTTGCGTTAAGTTGGGAACCAATCACTTTTTTGTTTTGTTAATACTATTTGGAAAGATTAATTCAATTTACTTGTCTTTTAATGAATTCACGTCTCAGGCACAGATTGACACTAGGACTGATCTTAGCTGGTTTATTTTAGGACAATCCAGGTCATCTTAGTCAGACAAGCGTAGGGTCAAAGCCAAGGAATCCAAGGTTGGGGGTCCAGGTTCAGACAGGCAGCAAACTGAACTGAGAGAGAAACAAAATAAGCAGGTTAGATCTTGCTAGACTTGGTCTATCTGGTAAAATGGCCTGAATGTGTTAGCACTGGGGGTAGACAACAATCTGACGCTGTGCAGGTGTAGAATCTGTCCTTAAATGGCTGCAACTGCTGATTAGGGTGATGAATCGCAGGTGTGTGAGTCACAGCACAGGAGCAGGTGTGACAGATGAATATAGATTTACAAATTAATTCTAAGTAGCCTATTACATAAAATATGTCATTTTGAAGTAAATGCACTTGTTTGGCATTATGCACTAAATTGTACATAAAAAACAATGTAGGATTGACAGGACTAAAAGTCCCTTTTTCAGTGTACTAATACACATTTACCAAGAATTATGGGCCTAAAATCTTCCAAAGTAATTATAAAAAAAGCTAGTTGCATGTAAAAATTATGTGCTAACTTCCAACATACTAGTAAAAGAATCAGTTTTTAGGGCATAATTTTTATGTCTGTCTGTCTTTAAACAGTTTATTTTTTATTTATTATTAATTAATAAAATTTTTATTTAAGTTATCTTTGTGGAATATTACACTTGGTTTGATGTGAATGGGGTAAATATAGTAATATAGTTCTATGAATGTTACAAACAAAGAAAACATTTTTCTAATGGAAAATTGTAAAAAAAAAAAAAAAAAGAAGAAAAAGAAACAGAAAAGTAACTTTGAAAATATCTTAATCAAATAAGGTTTTTACATTAAGTTTGCTGTTTTTCAAGTTTTCATTTTTGTCCTTTTGTATATGTTCCTTATAGTTTATATATATATATATATATATATATATATATATATATATATATATATATATATATATATATATATATATATATATATATATATATATATATATATACATTTCTTTTTTACTTAATAGTTATTATTTTTTTTTTTTTTATGTATTTTTGTTTCTACACTTTTCTATTTATTTGTACTGATTGAGTTTTAAGTAGTTTTAAGGATGTATTGTTACACTCTCCACCTGGTGAGTTTCTTCTGGTGGGAGGAGCAAAGATGCAATGTGAGCATCAGGTGCGTGACTGTTTGTATCAGGTTTGAGGTGAAGAGAATGTGATCGGAAAAACACAATCTAATTAAAATAAAAAATAAAAAATAAAACATGCTCTTGAAAATTGAGGGGGGGGGGGTAAATCAGAGAAGCATCAAAGTTACTCTAAATCCTTCTTTTGTACTAAGAAGTTTTTTTTTTCTAACTTCCTCTTCTGGATTGCATTTTTTAGAAATGTCCAAATGAAAATGTGTTCTCTGCTTGCAAAAATAATGGGAAAAATTCACTCCATATATGTGAAATGCTTAGGATAACTTTAGTAATTGTCTATTAAAGGAATAGTACACCCAAAACATGATTAGCCTTCATTTTCTACTCACCCCCATGCTGAACAACACTCTGGAGTACTTTTTTGATATCTCAAATGCATCTGGAGATCTGGGAGGCTTCTTGCTGTCTGCTGACATTCAAATAATGGAGGTCTATGGCGCCCGAGACAGAAAGGTCCATAAAAGTCCACAAAAAACGTGTCAATATTCCTCCATACTGCTCGTCCAATGTATTCCAAGTGTCCTGAGTGGGTAGCGTCCAGAATTTACTCGAAACGAAGTCATTTAGAATGTTTTTAGAGCATAAACAGTAGTGTATAGGATTTCCTGAAAGCGTGCTCCTGCGAGTTCACGACGCTACGGAAGCCGGCAGACCAAACCAGCGCATTCAGCTCGGCAAAGAACTCATGCTCTTCCTCAACACTGAAGTCCTCAGACATTTTTCTTTCGTTGTTTCTTTCTTTGCACAGGTAAACAGCACATTTCTTCTTCTACGCTTGCATTATCGGCAGAGCAGACGCTGAATGCGCACTTTCATCTGGTTTGGTCTGCCGGCTTCCGTAGCGTCGTGAACGCGCTTTCAGGAAATCCTATACACTACTGTTTATGCTCTAAAAACATTCTAAATGATTTCGTTTCGAGTAAATTCTGGATGCTACCCACTCAGGACACTTGGATTACATTGGACGAGCAGTATGGAGGAATATTGACACGTTTTTTGTGGACTTTTATGGACCTTTCTGCCTCGGGCGCCATAGACCTCCATTATTTGAATGTCAGCAGACAGCAAGAAGCCTCCCAGATCTCCAGATGCATTTGAGATATCAAAAAAGTACTCCAGAGTGTTGTTCAGCATGGGGGTGAGTAGAAAATGAAGGCTAATCATGTTTTGGGTGTACTATTCCTTTAAGTAGAGATAAGATATAAAATGTACATATATTTTATTTTTTTATGTCACATTCAAGGCATTACTTTTCATGCCATTGTAAAAAAAAAAAAAAAATTAGAAATGAAAAATGGCCCCAGCACAGCTGTAGGTCTAAATACGCCCCTGTCTGAAATGTATTGCGCATTGAAAACTAATAATAAACCAACGCAAAGCTGTGGACTTTGGGGTCTTATCGCTGATAAGGGAGCAGTTGA
Source organism: Cyprinodon tularosa (assembly GCF_016077235.1). Taxonomy (NCBI): domain Eukaryota; kingdom Metazoa; phylum Chordata; class Actinopteri; order Cyprinodontiformes; family Cyprinodontidae; genus Cyprinodon; species Cyprinodon tularosa. The sequence goes on along the minus strand of NW_024038652.1, from coordinate 974,632 downwards.
GTTGCTGCAGAGTAGCTACATGATATTTAACTAATACTCACTGGCATTTCTACTGCCTGGAGAAAAACAACATAAGCTTGGTGTGTCTGTATTAAAAAGTCTTTATTGAACTCATATTATTAGACACTCCTCCTGTTCCCGCTGCTTCGCTTCTTACAGCCAGTCGATGCACAGAAGGAAATTCGCAGCTCCCCCCTTTTTCTTTTTTTATCAGCGTCTTCATCGTCGCGAAGACAAAGAGGAGCTCCGCAAAGTGAAGATGGGCTGCCATTTGTGCTGGGAGAAGCCGCTGTTTTAAACTCACTTCCTTTTTTTGTTGTTTTTTGTTTTGCAAGCGTCCCCGCCCGGAGGCTTAGAAAGGAGGCGCCGGTCCTCGGGGACTCTCAGCGGGTTGGGATGCGCAGAGATGTGAGTGTAAAATAGAGCGAGCGGGGGATTGTGATTGGCCGCGCTCATCTCTGAAAGCTGCCAAGGAGCATCGGGCGAGGCATGTTAGAGAATTCACAGGGAAGCATCAAACTTGGAGAAGACGAGTGTCGACGCGTCCGCAGCAGCGTCAGACTGTGCAGGTAAACTTGCATCGTTTCTCCGCTCGACAGAAGAGGCGGAAGCGCTCTCCGTGGTGCTGAAACGGGTGGGCTTGGCTGTTCAACTAGTGAAGAAGAGGAGAGGACTGTGTTACTTTGTTTCCTGGCGTCATGGTAGATGTTGGAGCTCTGATTAGGTGAGTCCAATTATTGAGTGTAATGAAACAGGGATGGACAGTTTTTGAGAGCTGACATGTTGTGTTAGACAGCAAATGTAGCTTGAAACTACCCAGGTTTCCTTCTATCCAAATTCCATCCCATTGATTACTAAAGTTTCTTTCTTAAATACTTTAATCCTGTTTAACCACATGGACTGTTTTTCAAGCTTGTCGTTTTTTTTTTTACTTCCCAACATTTAGAGGATTACTCTGCTTCTTACATGATGGAGTCACATTCAGTTGTAAGAGTTACTGAGTTGGTCTGACCAATTTAGATCCTTTTTTGTTGCACGTAACTCTGTTGCATGAGAAATATTAAACACAGCTTGAGTTTGTCTTTAGATTAGTGAAGTAGGAAGCTGGGTGTTTTATTGGTCTCTGTAACCTGACAACTTCATGTCATGAACATCCACCTGGCGCAGCGTTTCATGTCTTATGGTGTCCGAATTGCAGACCTCTTTTTCTTTGTTAAACAAAAATTTTAATTAAATTGAATGAGTAGAAGTTACTAATTATAGATTCACTATATTGGTCAGCTGTTTTTGTCAATTCTTTCCTGAACATTTAAAGTTAAATGCAAATACAAAATACAAAAACTCCCACCATTTCTAATCCTATCATCTGATAGAATGTGACTTAAAGAGCTTTAGTGAATTAAAAAAACAAAAACTAACCAATAAAGCCTCAGGGTGATATGCTTTAATGCATGAATATTGATAATTACCCTATTTATGTTGGCTTAAAACTATAATTTATCAAAGAACATGTATTACCTTTTTCATTGATATTATCGTTCGTAGAAAAAAGGGAGGATAACAGAATCTGCAGAACAGACGTAAAGTAAATACCACAAAACCACATCTCAACAAGTTACAGCTCATGGATATTTACATGTTCTGTTTTTAAATTCACTATGTTTTCATTACTAATACTATTGCTGGTATTCTTGCCATGATTTAACTGTTGAGTGATCCATCCCATCAAAGCTTTTTTCTAATTGATAAGGCGGCTTTGAGAATGTCTAACATGAAGTTGTTCAGAATGCCATTCATTACCTGTTTTTCTTTTATCCATGTTATGATCTTGGTATCAACCATTAGCGTGAATTGGTTATTCTCTATTGGTGATGTAATTTCTAATTATCATTGTTGATTAATTTTGACGTCTTTCAATTTGTTTTAATTATTTTTACAATTGTGCAAACCATACTGTTTCCTCTGGGTGGCGACCAAGCTGGTGTACACTTTAAATGTAACCATGCAAACAGTCATTTTTATTAACTTTTGAACATATTTCAATAAAGCCGGTTTGTTAGTATTATGCAATAATAATTTATCCTACATATAGATATATAGATATAGAGTAGGTGCACAGCTAATATTACATAATATTTGAATTTCTCAATCAGACTATTTATATTTACATATATTAGGAAAATAGGTATTTGATATGGTGCCAGTTTTGACTTGTAAAGCTTGTAGATTCTTTATTTTTGACATAGGATCTCTGCAACTGTAACTGAATCTAAAAGTAATCTATTTGCATTTTATTGCACAAAATATGTAAATGATTTCAATAGCACATATCACACATATCCTGTGTTTTTTTTTTTATCAGGTTTTCACACCTGCAGTAGGAATTTGTACCACTCCTCCATACAGATCTCTTCCACATCCAGAAAGTTTTTGTTTGGAGCTGTTGCTGGGAAATACAGTTCTTTTCCAAATATGTAGCTCAGGTCTGGAGACTGTGTAGGTATATCCAAGATCTTGAGATGCTTCTTACAGAGCGGCTCATTAATTGCCTTCACTCTGTGCTTTGGTTTGCTGTCATGATGGAAGATCCAGCCAACAAACCAGCTTTAATGGAGGTTGTTGGCCAAGATCTCTCGTCCATCCATCCTCCAATGTCCCTATCCTGTCCTGTCCCTATAGCAGGAAAGCATCCCCAAAGAATAACGTTTCCACCTCCTTGTTTCACGGTTGGGAGGACGTTCTTGGAGTTATACTCATCCCCTTTTTTCTGCAAAAACATTAAGTGGACTTTTGACCAAAAAACTAAATTTTTGTCTCATCAGAACACATGACCCTCTCCTCATTACTCCTCAACATCATCCAAATGGTTGTTGGTAGACTTTAGAGGGTCCTGGACAGGCACCGCAGAACTATACTGTATCGTGTTACTTGATCCATGATGAGGTCATTGACCAGGTCGTGCCATATCGCTCTGCGCTGATCTCTTACCTTCCTAAAGATCAATGGTTACCAAATGAGTCCAGATCTTGTTTGGAGCGTCAGACTAAAAGAGATGGACCATCTTATAATTGAGCCTGCCATTTGCAGATCTACTGTTTATCCATGATGTCCTTACATGGATCTCTGGTCTTGTACATTGTGGAGAGGTTGGAGTTTGTTTTATTGGGTGTTTGGACACGTGTCTTTTATAGAGATAGTTTACAACAGGTGTTTTTTTTTACAGGTAGAGAGTGGAGAACAGGATTGCCTGTGAGAGATTGGATTCTTTCTGGTTGGTAAACAAATACTAAAAATGAGAAGCCAACATTAAAACTGGAATTTGGAATCTTGTCACTGATGAGGGAGCAGTTAGGTTGCTTCAGAGTACATGATATTTAACTCATATGCACTTAAGGACATGTTGCATGCAAAAATAACTTGTCATGTAAGTCTATCAATTCTGTCTCCCTGTCTGTCTAAAGTATTAGGACGCAATTAAAATCCTTAATAGAGTTATTTACAGGGTTTGTAATTATTCACATTGGAATGTAAAACCATTTGTTAAGAGTAAAAACAAAATATCCTATTGATTGAAAGTTATACAATTTCAACTATTTTATCAACCTCTGATAGTTTAGGCAAATTCTGTGAAAAACTGATTCTATGGCAGTGTTAGCATGTAGTGTACATTAATTATAGCACAATTCCTTCCGATCATTTTGGTAATATACAATTAATTTTATCTTGCATCTCTATTTATATGTAGCAACAAGGTAAACAATATTGGCTGTACATGGAAGACAGAACTATCACAATTCAGCTCCGTATAAGGCATTGCCTATAGGAGTTGAAAAATTGCTATTTAATATGGAGCATTGCAATTTAAAAATTACCACAGAAGCTACTGTTTTTTGGTAAGCCACTTACTCAGGCAAATATCTAATTTTCCTGGTCCTAGCTTCTTCCTAACTGCCAGCAATGTTTGGATGTACAGCGCTTTTTTTGGCAATCGAGGACACACATCCACCGTAACTTAGATGTCCATTCTGTTTTGTGGTTGAATATCTGCAGTGGACCAACGCCATTTGTGCATCAGATTTAGGGTTTAGTAGAAACAAGGTGTAAATTAGTTCCAACTAGCGTCTAAAATGTAATTAATTGCATTAAATATCTTCAAGTGGTAACATGTTTTTAATTGATTAAATAATTAAAATCAGCAATTTAAAGTCCTGGGCCTGATGTATTTAGATGTGTACATATAGATAGAATAGGCTCTATTCTATAGAATATAGAATAGGCTCACAGCTGCTATCATTCATTTATATTTTCTCAATTAAGTTCTACTTTAATTAGGTCAGCAAAAAGTTTTGCCATGAAATTGATAAAACATTAATCCTTTATTTCACTCAGTCCTTCTACATATGTATATACTGTTTACTAACTTGAGAGAATATGAACCAATGAAAGCAGCTGTGTTCTATTTTCTATGGTTTCCCTGAATTTTATGTTGATAAGATGAATTCAACAATTCAAAAAGTCGAGTTATTTAATTGAAGTAGCTGAATGTTGTCTTATGTTTTCTTGGCAGTTGACTTTTTCACTCAACTGACATTCTCTGTCCATTCAAATAGTCAACATGATCATAAACAGAGCAGTAACTGCTGATAAGGCTGCCCAGCAGCTTTAATCAATTACAGTGCCATCATCATTGCAGTTGAATGCAGGTGTCATCAAAGCAGAATGGGACTCCTTTGAGGAGGCAAATGCAGGACTCAATGACTTCACTCAGCTGGGTCACCGGACACACAGCAGAGCTTTTGACGCGTACAAATTGCGCTTGAAGATGGTGTGTTCATTCCTGGGAGGCTCAGCTGCTGGCAGGAGACCAGCAGAGCGGGGACATTGCACTCCAGATGGCCCAGAAAGGCCAAAGGAAGAGGGCTGTCCAAGCCCAGCTGGGAGTCTGGGAAGCTGGACGGCCGGTGCCATTTGCTTGTGTCCGCACGTCGATCTGGGAGGGAGAAAGAGGATAAAAGAAGCAGGGGAGACACTGGAGAGAACTAAAAAAGTATGATCATGTTCGGGGAGTGATGGGGCAGGAAGAGAATATGAGATCGAATGATACAGACGCCTCTGTGCGGGCTCCAATGCATGGAAGTAGTGATAGGAAAAGAGTGGGAGGAGGAAGAAATGGGAGAGAAGATGAAGGGCTGCTTTTGCAAATATGTTTGTGTGTGTTTGGATGCTGAATGAAGCGACAGGAAAGTAAAAAGAGTAAAAGACAGAATAAAAAGGAAATAGGCATGTGTGCGTGTGTGTGTGGGAGGGAGGGAGAGAAAATTAAACTGAAAGAAGCAGTCCTGTGTGTTTGGATGATGGTGTGTTTTTGCAGAGAGAGGATGAGAGGAACCAGGATAAAAAAAAAAAACCATAGGAATAAGACGTAAAAAATTGTTTGTTAAAGGAGGAAACCAATTAAATAAAAAAGGGACCAGGAAAAGGATATAATAGGACCTACTTTTTGTTGTGTTGACTTTGGCGTTACCTGCTATAATTGCACTTGTAAAAACTCTGACCTTCAGGTCTAATCCATTTGGTTTCACCACATCCTGCTGCAGTGTCACAATCTGATATTCAGTCATCATGTTAAAGACATGGTGCAGGTGGAAGGCTTTTTTTCATGCTCTTTTTCTTTTGCTGTTGGTTACCCTTATTTGAGGACTCTAAAGTACAGCCACCTGAGAGCAAGCGGAGAACACGCAGAGGCTTCACACAGATAAAGTTCCCTCACTGCTACCATTTGGGAAGCCACTAGAGAGCGGCTGGGGGGGAAAGAACGCTCTTTTCATTCTACCACATCTGCTCTGTGATGGAATAGAGCATGATCTGCACTTTGATCACAATGAATTATTCCTGTGCCTGGCTATAAATATGGTCTATGTTGCCTACTCCCTCACCCCAAACACTTTCAACTAGGAATCAGTGCTTGCCTCTCAGTGGCTCTCCCCATGAGCGTGTCACTCTGAGTGTACTGCAGCTTTGGTTTCCTTTCTCACAGTTGGAAACAACCACAGTCACTACTTCAATGAAAATGTTAAATCCACTGGAGTTTGGGTGTAACACTATCGAAAAAGTTCAATTTAAGAAACCAGAAGGAGGCTTTGTTGTGCTGTTTCCCTTTAAAATGACAAAAATCATCCCAAAAATTAGAACATGTGGTATTTTCACACAGGTGTATGTCTCTCTGTGTGTGTGTTTGTAGGGGTTTGTGTGTGTATGTCTGTGGGTGGGGTTGTGTATGGATGGGGGTGTGTAGGGGTTTGTGTCTGAAATGCACTGAAAAGAGAGGAGATCAATAAACTGCTCAGACATGTTGTTCACCCTGTGGCATCTTTATTGTGAATTAATTGCTCGACATCAAAGCACATTAGCTACACAACACAGCAACATGTGTCGCGTTTTATACGGGGGATATGTTTGAGGTTGAGCATCACTCTATAAAGAAAGACACTCAGCAGGTACCTCTGCAGGGTGCTAAAAATAAATAAATAAATTAAATGAGATATATTCCAGGTTAAGAAATTTACAGTGGGAATACATACCGAAGTTACTGTATTTCGCTTCAAAGGAGCAGAACTTTGCTTTAATCCTTCAAAATGGCCTTGGGCAGAATTTATGCAAGGTTTATGACTTGTCTTGTTAAAAAAAAAGAAAAAAAAAGTCCTGGGTTCTAACCCCAGTGCTTCTCTTTGGACTTTCTTCCTGTGCGTGCTGGAGTCGCCCCAGGTTTTAAAAAAAAGCAAAAACCAAGTAGCATGTTTCTGTGCTATCCTGTACAGTGGCTGACAGGTGCAAACTCCCTGCAAATGCATGAATTCACAGCACAAATCACTGAACACACAAAAATTAGACTGCCATTAATATCCATAGCTTAAGCCTGACTTAAACTCAATTCACACCTTAGTTTTAAACCTATGCCCCACCAAGGAATAGAACTTCTCCTCATGGAGGCCATCTTTGGTCCCCACAAGTACCTTTAAATCTCCATGATGTACTGCAGCCTAAAGATGTCCCCACAGAGTAACAAAAACATTGCCTCACACATTCACATCCTGCTATATGTGGTGAAGACCATGTTTTGGCTTAGATTGTGTTTCAGTCTTATTCAACCCTTTCTATGCCCGAATCCTGACAATAACGCTAAACCTAACTATTACCAGTTTATACTTCATCCAATCCCTAAACTAAACCATATTCACACCTTAGCCCTAAACCTAAGTCCACCCTGTGAAGAGAGCATTTCCATATATATTGAGGTCAAATTCCTACATTGAGATCAGTAAAATCAGAAGTTTTATCGTTTCATAGGTATCGATTAATACCTTTCAGAAGGATAACATTGAAATATTTACGGGTTTTTGAAATTTTATAATGACTGACAGTGTGGGTTATAAAAAAAAAATCTCTATCGAGCAAAATCGGGATCGGCCTGTTAGGCAATTGAAAATAAAAAATTATTTGATTTTGTTAAATTGGAGATAAATGTTTATTCTAACATGATGTTGAATGGAAAAAATGTCTGGTGTGTTCTAGAAGGCAGACATACTTGTTTAAATTTCAAACTAAGTTCAACTTCATAAAGCCAACAAGAAAAATGGAAGATCAAATTTATTTTTTAGTTAGTGTGTTTACATCATCTGTCAAATCGCCTTTGAAGCTAAGACAAATGTGTTGCTTTTAGTTGTCTCCACTTGTGATTTGAACATTTTAATTGTCTGTTTTATCTAATACTTGGTATATATTGTATTCATTTCCCATGTTTTTTTTTCAGAATCTGAGGCTATTCTGGAAGCCAATCATAAAAGAAAGGATGATTCAAGATAAAGAAGTTCTTTAAAACAGTTTCAAATGCATGTCAGCAAATGTTAAAAAAGCAGGTGTAAAGGAATCAGCTTTATTTCCTTGTGGCTAAGAATTGCATAAAAGAATAAAGATTTTCTGCAGTTGAGTTGGAAAGTCAATAAGCGACTGACTAAAAATAGTAACAATTCCCTTCATCCAAATAAAGAAAAAAATGACCCTGGCTTAAATGTTAACATGAACTCTGCAATACAGATTGGATGGCAAAAGAGCTAATGGCTTTGTTTTAAAAGTTAACATCTAGTAACCCTAAGTATTGTTAACACCAACATTATGGATAGCATTTATAGTACGTTGCAGGTTGAGTCCTGGTAATCTTCTAATAGTTTGAACCGGATGTGCAGGGACAAATCTAAAGGTGTTAGGACCCTGCCCCTCGAGGACTGGAGTTTTCCTTCTGTACTGGAAAAGAACTGGCATTTTTGTAGCCAGAGAAAATTATTGTGGAAGTAGGTGATCAGTAGCTCTGAATAAGGCTACCAGCACTCTCAAGAATCAAGACCTTTTTACTGACCTTAGTAAAACATAACTTGAAGGTACTGGAGTCTTTCTACCAGTTGACTTAAGGAGTGGTTGTTTGCCTAAGTAGTTGTCATTCAATTAATATCTCTGTGTTTGCCTTAAGATTAACTGGGGATTAGTCCAAAGCCTGAAAAAGGCAAGCAGCTTTTGTTTTTCTAAGGTTGCAACAGTCTTTTAAAGATTTTATCATCTTGTTTGCATAAGTCAGCATGTCCATATAGTTTTAACTGACACTACAGGAGAGAAGAGTGGCAGCTTACAGAAGACAGACAGTAAGTAGAAACCCCCCAAATTACAACCAGAATTAGTAATTTAATCAAATTCAATTCAGTTTATTTATATGGCGCCAATTCACAACATGTCATCTCAAGGCACTTTATAGTTTACAAGTTAATACAGTCAAATTGATTTAAAGTTTACTATATAAGGAAAACCAGTTGATTGCATCAACTCATTGACTAAAAGGCAATCTCTCAAACTAAGCATGCTTGTAGTGACAGTGGAGAGGAAAACTCCCTTTTAACAGGAAAAAACCTCCAACAGAACCAGGGTCAGTGTAAGTAGCAATCTGCCAACGCAGACTGGGGTTTAAGGAGACAGAAGCAGACATACAAAAGGCAGCTGTAAAAGGCGGTCCAGGAAACGCATAGCCAGGCAGACGAGCTCCGAGCCAGTTTCCATGTCAGAGGCTAAAGAGAGCTAATCCAGCCAGCCACACTCAGAGAAACAGGGCTACACTGAAAAACAGGCCGATCTCCAACAACTCCAAAGTGTTGATGGAAGCAACACAGCTGATACAGTATTTCTCTCCAGGATGGAGTCACAGCCAAACAGGAACAGACCAGATGAAGCTACTATGAGAAAAAGCAGAGAGAGCAGAACGTTAGAGATTAAAATAAAAGATTCTGCAGAGAGAATAGCTTTAGAATAAAGCAGAATGATGAAAAAGGGGTCCCTACTGTATGTCCTCCACCTATAGCAGCAAAACTATAGAGATAGATCAGGATAACCTGAGCTACTCTAACTAAAAGCTTTATCAAAAAGGAAAGTTTTAAGCCTAGCCTTAAAAGTAGACAGGGTGTCTGCCTCATGGACTAAAACTGGTAGTTGGTTCCACAGGAGAGGAGCCTGATAACTAAAAGATCTGCCTCCCATTCTACTTTTAGAAATTCTAGGAACCACTAGTAAACCTGCAGATTGAGAGCGAAGTGCTCTGTTAGGAACATAAGGAACAATCAGATCTCTGATATCAGATGGAGCTTGGCCATTTAAGGCTTTATATGTGAGAAGGAGGATTTTGAATTCTATTCTTGATTTAACAGGAAGCCAATGAAGAAAAGCAAGGATTTTTCATTTTTATCAGAACACTGGCGGCAGCATTTTGGATCAGCTGAAGGCTTTTAACTACAGTTTGTGGACTTCCTTATAGTAAAGAATTACAAAAGTCCAGCCTTGAAGTAATAAATGCATGGACTAGTTTATCAGCATCGACCCTGGACAGGATATTTCAAATTTTTCCAATATTCCGCAGATGAAAGAAGGAAATCCTAGAGACCTCTTTGATAAGGGATTTAAATGACAGGTCCTGATCAAAAATAATACCAGTATTTTTTGCTTCATTATCTGAGATCAGTTTAATCCCATCCAAATGAAGTGACTGACTAATCAGCATCTTTTTCAAAGACTCTGGTCCAAACACTATAAATTCTGTTTTATCTGCATTCAGGAACAGAAAGTTAAGAGTCATCCAGGTTTGTATACCTCAATGTACTGGATTAGCTTCATCTGGATTTATAGACAGATATAACTGAGTATCATCGGCATAACAGTGGAAATTAATCCTAATAATTATACCGATTCGCATATATATAGTAAAGAGAATTGGTCCTAGCACTGAATCCTGTGGTACTCCACAGGAAACCCTTGAGCATGAGGAAGATTTGTCATTAACGTGACCAAACTGAAATCGATCAGATAGATAAAATTTAAACCAGTCTAGTCCTGTTTCTTTAATTCCAAAAAATATTTAAGTCTGATTTTGTTTATTTTGTTTTATATTTAGCAATGGAGAAAAAAGGGTATCTGGTGCTTGTAAAAAAACTTCAACAGACACCTTAAGACCCTGGCTATACTTACCCAGATCTTTTAAAACATACATGTTTGGAAAAATCTTCTTTTGAAAACAGCAACTTTCTTTCTTTTCATTTAAAGCTAATTTGCTGTGGTGGGGGGGTGGTGGAGTCGGCTCCGTGCCCGGCTGGCTGGTGGGTCCTGCTGCCGGTCCCGTGCCCCCGGGCTATGGTGGTGAAACTGGTGGGGCCCCCTTCTCTGGGGGGGCTCTCGGGGAACGGGGGTGCCTATTGGAGTCAGCGGGGGAGCTGGCTCCCTGGGAGTGCAGCAGGCACCCCAGTCCTTTGCTCCCCATCCCCGAAATCCTCCCTCTGCCTGCTCCATCACTCGGCCACACATGTAGGTTTTTGGGGAGGGGGTCGTTACTGGAGGGCCACACCTTCTGATGACGTCCCCCACCCCAATTTTATTTTGCATTTTAGACACTTCCATCTACATCATTTTCACAACACACATCTATGTAGGGTATTTTCGGGGGGTGGGGGTCAGGGCCACCGGGGGGGGGCTTATTTTATGGGCCTCACCACGGTCGGCCTCCTCCATCCCCTCTCGCATCTAGACATTGAGGGTTGAGGGTTGTCGAAGGGGGAGGGTGTGCTGGCACCGTCTATCTCCTGGAGGGGGAGTGGAGTGTGCCGGACACCCCCTCTTGGTACTCCCAGTTTTAATTGCATCTGAGAGCAACACGCAACAACACCACATTCGAGCGGGCGCAGTGAGGATCGGGGTCTTCTCACACCCCTGTTCTCCGGCTGCCGCCTCGAGTCTGGGGCCTGGAGGAAGAGCGGGCCACCTGGTCCGTGGTTTTGGCTGGGGCTGGCTGCGGGGCCTAGGTGGCCTGGATGGAGGGGCATGAAGTGCCTGGTTGAAGGTTTTTTTTTTTTTTTTTTTTTTTTTTTTTTTTTTTTTTGTTCTTTTCGGGGGGGGGGCGGTTCTGGTTGGGTGGCCGGCGCGGGATGGGTGGGCCCCGGTCCCGGGGGGGGGCTCTTGCGGGGGGTGGTCCGGTCCGTGTGCGGGGTGGGGGGCCGGGCTTGAAGCAGGAAAGAGATGGGTTGGTGTGGCGGTGTCGCCGCTCCCCTCCCCTCACATCCGGATTTTAGGTTCACTTATGGGGTCATCCGATAGTCCCGGGACCGACCACCGGTGTCACCGGGTTTTTGGTCCTGGTATTATTGGATGTGAGTGTTATGTGTGAATGTGTGTCTGCGTTGTTATTTTCTTTATTTATTATTATTATTATTTTATTCAATTTTATTTATTTATTTTTTTTTTTTTTTTTTTTTTCCTGTGGTACGAGTGGGGGCACTAGGGAGGGAAGGCATGATTGAGATGGTGTGTTTTTTTTTTTTTTTTTTTTTTTTTTTTTCCCAGGTTGGGGTCTCAACCGCACCCTCTCCCAAATACATCTCAAGTCTCCGCTAAGTGCGGAGCCCATTCCCCCCGTCCTGCTCTCCCTCCGCTGGCTGGCGTCGGGGCTCACCGGTGCACTGGTGGAGCTGGGGGTGGATGCCCGGGGGACTGCTGGCTCATTCCTGGCGGCCTCTCCACTGGCCCCGGCCGGCCGGGGCTTTGCTGGGGCTCCTGTCTGGGGGTGGGGTGCCCTTGGGGCCTCGGATCCCTGGGGCCTGGGACTGGATCCGCTTCGGGGTGGGGCTGGGTGTTGTTCGGGGATTTTCGGGGTCGGTGCCGGTGCCTTCGCTACGATGCCGGTTCCTGGGCGGTGTTTCTTTCCTGTGCCGGTTCTGTGGTATCGGTTCGGGGAGGGGGGGAGCTGCGCGGCATGGTGGGGTGCGGGTCTTGGGTCCTGTTTTGGGCTCCGGTTTTTCCGCTCGCACTTCTCCTCTTGCCTATTTATTTTAATTGTAATTATTAATTAATTTATTTATTTACCTATTTATTTGTTTTTTTTTTTTTTTTTTTTTCTCTTCCTCGGTGGGGGGGAGCGGTTGCGGGCGGGTCGGTGTCTGGTGTCCGCTGTCGCATTGTGGGGGCCCCTTTTTTTTTTTTTTTTTTTTTCTCTTTTTTTCTTTGGGGGGTTTGGCATGTCTGTTTTCTCGGGGGGCAGGCGGGCCTGCTGGGTGGGGGTCCTGCTGGCGGCGCGCCGCTGGTGTGTGGGGGTCCGGGCGGCTCCGGCGGGGGTAGTGTTGGGGGGCCGGTCTGGGCGGGCTGGCTGCGCTGGCTGGGTATTCGGGTGGGTTTTCCCTCCTGGAGGCATGGCGGGGCTGCTCTGTTCCCACTGATCGCGGCGGGTGGGGCTGCGGGGCGGGTGGGGGCCTGGGGTGGCTATGACCGGTGCGTGGTGGGGGGCCGGGGCGGCGGAGCTGCTCTGGCCGCGTGTCGGGGCCTGGTGCGGGCTGCGGGGGGGGTGGCGGACGTGGCTGGGCTGCTTTGGCATCGTCCGGTGGGGGGGCGGCGCGGTTCGCTCCGCTCTGGCTTTGTGCTGCCCCTCGGGCTGCTGGGGGGGGTGGTTGCGCCGGCTGCGGTCTGCTCCTCTTGCGGTTTTGCGCCGGGCGGCTTTTCTGCTCTCGGGCTGATTCTGTGCGCGGTGTGTTTCGTTGCGCGCTGTTGGCATCGGTCTTGGTGGGGTGGGGCTGCGCTTTTGGCCGGGGGGGCGTTTTGGGGGGGGTCCCGCGGCGCTCGTGGCCGGTTCGCGGCGGATGCGCATGGGCCCCGGCCGGGGGCGGGGCCGCCTTAGTGTTTTCCTTGGTGGTGCGGTCGCGGTGGGTGTTGCAGCCGGTCGCCGGGGCTTGGTGCGGGGGGGCGGGGCGTGTTTCGGTGCTCTGTGGGGCTGGGGCGTTTCGGTCGGCGCCGTGGGGGGGCTGGTGTTCGGCGCCCGGCCCTACTTCGGGGTGGCCGGCTGCCGGCGGGGCCCGCGGACTCGTCCCCGCGGCTCCCCGGGGCGCCGGCATGGCGGTGGCTGGGGGGCTTCCTCGTGGCTGTCTCTCCTCCTGCCTTGGTGGGGTCTGATTTCCGGGGCTGGCCCCGCCTTGGTGCCTTCGCTTCTGGGGTCCCCTTGGGCGCCTGGGGCTTTGGGTCTCCCGGCGCTGGACTCAGTGCTCTGGGGGGTGTGCCTCTCCGGCTCTCCACAACCACTATTGAGCATTTTTTTCTATGGTTAAAACTTTACATGCACAAGTTCACCCTCACAAACAACTACAGGTGCTAGGCTTCAGGTACTTAGAGATTCACTTCCAAACAGAAACCCCACATTCATATCTTCAGGTAACACAGAGTACATGTCAGACTTAATAATATTACTTTAGTGATAGTTTCAAGGTGTTTGCTTTATTGTATATCTCGTACCATGTTTTTTGGTTGTGCTGTTCTTTTTTCTTTTTTTTTCTTTTTTTTCTCCATCTCATTACAGGTGTTGAAGCAGACTGAAAATGTTTTGTCATTGTCTCCTTCCTATCTCCTCTTTCTTTCATCTTTTGTCCTGTTTTTTTCTTTTTCTTTTTCCTTCTTCTTCTTCTGTTTTTCTGCTCTACTTACATTGCAGTGTCCATATGAACTGTAAAACTCCCTGCATAATTATAATAAAGCAATTTATATACATGAAACAAGTGGAGCGGTATGGCAATTGCGATACCGCTACACTTGTGAAAGTAAAATCTGTTGGGCTCCTTTTGGCATCAAGACAATTATTCTTATTGCCACCTTGCCAGACAGGACACTGTAAAAAAAAAAAATAAAAAAAAAAAAAAAAAAAAAAAAATAATAATTTGCTGTAACACCCAAGCAGTGCCAGGAGATGGCTCTATGATCAGCATCAAACTCAAAATGAAGAAGTTACTGAACTTGACTAACGGAAAACGAGGCCAAAGATTTTCTAGATAAACCATGACTGTTTTTTTCTCCTTGCCACTGTTTACTAATACCTCTAAATCACTCACGCTCTCTTACATTTCCAGTTTTATGGTGAGAGGATTGGGCCGTGTCCAAATCAGATGGGAAATAACCTGTAAAAGTTGTCAAACTCATGTTTTCTAGCACTTAAAGCCAGAATGAAGAGTTTTAAAGGGTGTCTAGGTTTTCAGTCCATAAAAAACTAGACTAAACTAGAAAAAAGAACCCAACATCCAGGCTTGAATTTATCAGTTTGAACTGGTTGGATTAAATAGGTATGAGGAAGAGATGTCAATCTGCAGGTTTGTCCAGTTGTATGTTTTTCTATCAGTCATCTAGCAGTTTACATCAATGTTTGATTGCATCTATAACATAGATGCAGTAGTCATTATAAATTCTTGAAACAGGTACAAGTCAGGTTATAATAATTGGGATTTAGATGCAGAGGTCTTTTGCACACAGAAAACACAGCTGCAGGAAGAGAGCAAATCTGCTTTGGTACGCGGAAGGATCGCAGAGTCATGCTGTTTGTTTGAAAAATAAGAAATGAAAGTCTCTCTAATGCCAGATAGGTTTCTTTCTTTGTCAATTCCTGAGAGGTCTTAATAATTGTTAAATCTAAATGTAACATTTGGAAACACTCTTCTCTCGAACCTCTGGGTCATCTTCCAGTTTCCTCTTGAACATAGAACAGGGATAATCAAGCACTGATATTTATAGGTTCACAGTGGATCTGGACATTTCCCACAGGACGCAGGACACTATGTAGTTTGAATGTCAACTGCCATCTGTTACTTGATTAGTGAAACCTGTTTTGATAACAAAGCTTACACATTAGTGCTAAGCAGCGTGATTTATCAGACGTTTTCTTAAATACGTTAACAAGCTCTTTGCCAGCAGTGCTAACTGGCAAAGGTTAAAATGAAAAATAGAAATGAACAGACATGAAAGTTCGTTAAGACATGGTGAGACCACAGATGCTGTTCTTAACATCCTTCTGTTATCTGGAAAAACTGGGAAAAGAAAGGGCTTACAGTATAGACAAAAGTAGCACAGTTTGGAATGGAATCTATATTTTTACTGCAGGCTAGTAAAAGCTGTAATAAAACCAAAACAGTAAGTGTTAAAAAAGTCCATACGGTATCGGTGTGGAACCAGAATGTAACACACACTAAAAGTGATAGTGGGATCTAAGGATTTTAAGTTCAAACAATGCTTATGGAGTATTTATAATATATCATGTTATCAGAGCTGAGATTATACGAAGCTTTTAGGTTTTAAAAGAAATGACTGTTCTGAGTTCTCATAGTGGTATTGATTGTCATAAGGAGAAGACTATTGTTATTGATTACATACAATGAGGTTGAAACTTACCTCGACATACAGTACTGTATGTGTGACAGTATTCAAAGGAATTCCTTGAGAAAGGCTTTTCCAGGATGTTCCAAAGTAGACAAAGAGGAATTATTGAACCTCATAAACAGAATGAGTATTTTGATTCATGTTCTGGCTATGTAACAGAAAACCAGATCTGTTACATATGCCATACAGCTGCGGACTGCATCCTTTTTAAACATCTGGACAAAGTTTATGTTTGTGTCTCCAGACTTGATCTGTAGGGATTGCTGTTGGGGTATCTTTTTCTTTTTTGGGATATCTTAAGGTTTGATATTGAAAGCAAGACCTGTGTTTGAATTGTGTGCAGAAGGTCATGCTTGTTCCCACTGTGCAGTTAACCTTGCCAATTCTGCCCATTGTTAACAAAAATTATTACAGTTTTCAACCATAGGATCTCCAAGTGTACCCAAACAAATAATTGTGCTCAGCCTTAATCCCCTAAATGGAGAAGTTCAGTTATCTAGGTAATGGGATGATAGAGCGGATTGGGATACTTAGTGGCGAAAGTGAATCTCTAGCTATATCAGTTGATCTACATACATGTGGTCATGGGATCATGACCCCCAGTATTCACTCCTGAATTAAGCTCCCTCAGTTGGATGACTGAGCTCAGCCTTTGAGACCTCAGTGTAGAGACATTGCTCTTCCAAATTGAAGAGATCATTTAAGGTATTTCCGACATCTGATTCAATGGGAGCGGGCAGAGTGTAGCATATATTCTTTTTGGCTTGACATCACTTGCTGAAGAAAGAGACTTCTGGGTTTCCCTCGAGGACATGTTACCATCATGACCTGATCTTAAATACATCTTGTTATAATGGATGGAATAAATAAAAATATAGTAAATAGGTTGAGGTGAAACCAACAACCAGCAAATCCGGTGACATGGTGGAGCCTTTCTGTATGGATTCGCCTGCCATGCGAATTGCCGCCCTTCATCAGGCAAAATGCCAGGTGAGCAAAAACACTTTTTTTTGCTGGTATTTGCATTGGATGTTACTGCACCATAATGCAACACACATGCAAATGTGTGTTGCATTAAGGGGGAACAATATATTGCATTTTGTTGCCTTGTACCTGTATCTGTGCAATGACAATAAAGTTGAATCTAATCTTATCTAAAAATAAACAATGAGAAGAAGATGCAAAGGTCAGAAAGAGACACTGTGGACCGTGCGTTCACAGCAATCAGCAGATATTTTATTGTGTGCTTTTTGCATTGACACGTTCCACAAGTTTCTGGGAATAGGTGCCTTTCTCTTTTTAGCTTCATTGTTTACACTAATGCAAACACTTCCAAGTTCTTTCACATAGTACCCTCACATCATCTACTAGTCTCACCTGCAAATTCTAGTGGTTTCAGCCATCACCTCTAATGGGAACAAAAGGTCAATCCTTAATTATTCATTCAGGATGTCAAACAATGCTTGCCGGCTGTTATTTAGGGTGGGGGAGACCCGTATGAATAATTCAGATGGAGGATTCTCTTTCCTTCAAAAAGTGGCGCGGTGACTTGGATGTTTGTGAGAGCCTTATCTCCATGCAGAGGCCCTCTGTCATTCCTGAGCTGACCTTGGCTGTCACTGCAGCAGCAACGCGGGTGGCACAGAAGGTGGCAAGGACTCGTGTTCTTCCTGTTTCTGCAGGCCTCCTCCACACATCGAGTGTGAGTAGGAAGGACAACAGGGAGCTGACTGCTCCTTGTCCAAGCTCCCTCAGTGTCTGTTTACAATACACTATGTGCCACGCTGTGGTGGGTGGGTGCCATTGTATAGAAAGAGCAGATTACTCTTTCACAATGAGTTATTCTGCTTTCCACTCGAGATATGTTACTGTTTTGGTACATAGGGCATGGCAATTGCTCTAAAGCAGCTTTGTTAAACCGGAAAGAGGTGTTTACTGTAGCTGAAGAGGCAAAAGCAGATATTAATGCTATTAAAGTGCATTAAACTGAAGAATGGTGTAATGTGACTCACTTGCTTGGAAGGATTAGAGGAATGCGGAATGGGGGATAGCAGGGTGTTAGTAAGGAGAGAAAGTGAAAATGTTCATCTTGTTATACGAGCGGCAGGGAGTAGACCAAGGGACTGAAAGTGTGTGTGCACATGTTCATCTTTGTGTGAAAGGGGGAACGCTTATACAAACTATAGTACAGCTCAGCAGATAGATACAGAACATGTTTTGCAAGCGCAGATGGCATGCAGCCCAGGGAAAATCAAATTAGAGCATCTTTGTCGCTGTTAATGTAATCAACAGATCGATGGTAGCCTGCTATGACCACTCGTTTACAGCTTCAGTTCGTAGTGAGGTGGTCACTGAAGGACAAAGTTATCAAGGCTACCATTATTGATAAAATGCGTGATTAATGGTGGAACATACTTCAGTATTTATCTGCAGTAAAAAAAAAAAATACTTTGATTTTTATGATGAGTTTTTACCTCTGTCTAGAAAGTTGATGAATTATAACAGAAATAGTTTTAGCTTGTTGGCATGTTGAAGGTAGATTGTAACTAAAAATCAATGAAGACGTTCCCTTTATTTTTAAATTAAATTGTTTCAAATTCTCTTTTAGAAATTTACAATAAAGCCTGAAAGGCAGTATGGGGTGTTGTTGCAGTATTAAGGAGGATGATATGAAGCACAGAAAAAAACGAATGTTTATGTCTGTAATTTGTAATCTGTTTAAGGTTAAGTTTTAAATTTAAGTTTATTTGATTCACTTTAGGAACCTTGATTTTTTTTGGCAACGGCTGCTAAGACAGAACAGAGTTCTACTGTTGTGTCAATATTTTTCAGATCTTATTTTCTTCACTCTTTGTGCAGAGAAATGACAAGGATCCATTCATCCAGGAGCTCCAGAAGAAAGGCTTAAAAAGAAAGACGCATTTAGTGTCAGAGTGTTTGTGTTAAAACTTTGGGACGCATCTTGATATGTGCTTTCGTATATTTAAAGGCCTGTTTTATGTGTGTTTATTCCTAAGTAATAAAGTATATTTTATAGAAAAATTATGTCCTGTCAGGTCAAAAATTTGTTTATTTTGCTTCTTTTTTTTTCTAATTGTGCACATCAGTTGTAAGAATCTGCATTTTATTGGAGGAATTTAACCTTAATTTTCAAGTTTATTTTCAAAAAAGAATTGACATTTCTAAGAATCCAGCAAGGCAACATATTCAGGCCTCTGTACAGCCTGGTCAAATGATTTGGCCTTGTCAGCCTTAAACTATTTGCCAATGATGATTTATACGGTTTTTCATGCATCTTTAAGATTTTACTTAATGTTCAAAACATTTTAAATTGGTTGAGACCTTTTCACTGCTTTCATTTGCAAATGTTTTAACAGATCTTAACTAAAAGCGCTGAGGAAATACAAAGGCCCTTAGACTTGTTGATCAGAATTTTTTTTTCCCCTTTAGTCCAAATATGTTTTTAAAGCTGCATAGCTACATTTTATAGCTGCCACATACTGCATATTGAACTGTTTAAAAACTTAAATAATTTGTCAACTTTGACAATTTGCTTATTTATTTCTGCTCTGAAATAGTTTTGATGTTCTTTAAACTCAGATGATGAACATTTTATTATAAAGTATTTAGTAGACAGAGAGGTTCTATTGGTTATATTTAATCTTTAAAGTATTTCCATTTCTTCTCTTTTGTTTATAGAACTTTTACATAAATATATATATATATATATATATATATATATATATATATATATATATATATATATATATATATATATATATATATATATATATATATATATATATATATATATATATATATATATAGATATATATATATATAGATAGATAGATAGATAGATAGATAGATAGATAGATAGATAGATATTTATTATTGTTATCTTTTAATATTTATTATTATTATTACCTTCATCTCCATGGCTTATGTTGCGTTCAGACCGCAAGTGCTGGAAGCAGCAAAAGAGTGCCTGCTACTTCTTTCTTTATGCTTGTGCATATTTAGGTCTGACATGCCTCAAATGCATTTTCGACACTCCAGAAGCGTGTCCAGTAAAGTGTGTCCAGATGCATCTTATGCTTCTGTTGCTCCTGCATTCAATGGCAGAGAGGGGCTTTGCTATATTTGCTGTTATAAGTGGGTAAAACATTTTTTTTTTATGTTTTTAAGTGAGAAAATCCACCTGAAAATGTAATCTTTGCAGTTAGTTCATCAAAATTACTTTCCGTAAAAGTTCAAAAAATATCCACTGGACTTGGTTTCCAAGATTTGAAGACGTTTCGCCACCTCTCCAGGAAGCTTTCTCGATTCAAATGTCTGGATCCGCAGTGAGTTTGAGTCTTTTATAGACAAAGCCTTGTATCGCTTGGAATCATGCAAATGGTAACCGATGAATGGGTCATTTGGTTCCATGTTAGCCAGTAATAAACGACCCATTCATCGGTTACCATTTGCATTAGTTACCATTTCCAAGCGATACAAATGGACATTTGCTATTAGCAAATGTCCATATTAAAGGAATAGTACACCCAAAACATGATAAGCCTTCATTTTCTACTCACCCCCATGCTGAACAAAACTCTGGAGTACTTTTTTGATATCTCAAATGCATCTGGAGATCTGGGAGGCTTCTTGCTGTCTGCTGACATTCAAATAATGGAGGTCTATGATGCCCGAGACAGAAAGGTCCATAAAAGTCCACAAAAAACGTGTCAATATTCCTCCATACTGCTCGTCCAATGTATTTCAAGTGTCCTGAGTGGGTAGCATCCAGAATTTACTCGAAACGAAATCATTTAGAATGTTTTTAGAGCGTAAACAGTAGCGTATATGATTTCCTAAAAGCGCGTTCACGACGCTACGGAAACCGCGGCAGACCAAACCAGATGAAAGTGCGCATTCAGCTTGGCAAAGAACTCATGCTCTTCCTCAACACTGAAGTCCTCAGACATTTTTCTTTTGTTGTTTCTTTCTTTGCACAGGTAAACAGCACATTTCTTCTTCTACGCTTGCATTATCGGCAGAGCAGACGCTGAATGCGCACTTTCATCTGGTTTGGTCTGCCGGCTTCCGTAGGCTTGTGAACGCGCTTTTAGGAAATCCTATACACTACTGTTTATGCTCTAAAAACATTCTAAATGACTTCGTTTCAAGTAAATTCTGGACGCTACCCACTCAGGACACTTGGAATACATTGGACGAGCAGTATGGAGGAATATTGACACGTTTTTTGTGGACTTTTATGGACCTTTCTGCCTCGGGCGCCATAGACCTCCATTATTTGAATGTCAGCAGACAGCAAGAAGCCTCCCAGATCTCCAGATGCATTTGAAATATCAAAAAAGTACTCCAGAGTGTTGTTCAGCATGGGGGTGAGTAGAAAATGAAGGCTAATCATGTTTTGGGTGTACTATTCCTTTAAGTAATCAGTTTTCCTCATCCACAATTATGTGTCATTAAAAAAAAAGTTCCTTTTTTATGATTTGTTCCCCTAAATCATTTAACACAGGCCACAGAGAGAAGGTCATTACTTTCATTAGTTTTTCTTTTACCACATTTAATTAATCACAGTTTCTGCCCTCTCTGACCCTACAATAAGCATCATACGACTGATGAATTCTGCTCTATTTTTTCCTGTAGAGTCGATCCTCCACTTGCTTCCAGGAAGCAGTAAATGCAAATACAGCACCTCTATTAGAGGGAGTATCAAATATACTTTGCGGCCATTTTTGCATATGTAAAATCACTTATTTGTCTGCACACATTTAGATTTAGGTTGCACCATGACCAGATCTTTGTAACACAATCAAGTGAAAGACCAAAACTCAAATAAAAGTAATATCAGTAATAGTAGTAATAGTAATAATGTGGAGTTTTGATCATATTCTCTAATATGCTAATCAGACATAGAAGGACTTTATACCTTTAATCGAGTAGAGTTCAAATGCTTTATTTTTCTTGATCTCTTGATTTCCCTGCTCTCCATTCTCCTGCAATAAGCAAAGGCTAGTTCTTCTGTCACCTTTCTTTACTTAGAAATACTCTCACACCGCTGACCTATGTCTACCTAAACAGCATGGCTGCTAATGTCCTGCTATGGTTCAGCATTCCATCCACCTACTGCTATAGACAGATGTGCATAAGAATAAAATGTATTTTTTCAATCTGAAAAAAATCTCTTTTTTCTATAAAGACACAGTTTCTTTCCATAGCAGAGTGCTTTGAGTGAAGGTCCAAACTTCACAGGTTGAAGAAGTATGATTGTTGTTGAAATGTTGGATCAATAAATTTGAAACTCACTTCTGTGCAGCCTTACTTTAATCAGATGGTTTGGTCTTTTAGTGGCTTTCTAACCTTTACCAGATTAACTTTTTTTTTTTTCTTTTAGACATCTTTAAGTCTGATGCAGTGTTTCTTTGATTTGTAAGCAGATTGAAAATATAGGACGAAGGTTTTTTTAATAGCTTTTTTATACTGATTAATGCAATGTTTATTTGATTTTTTTTTTTTTTTTATCTAAAACTATTTGGTGTAACAAAAAAGTCAGAAACACTGTATTGTAAGGTGAATTGTTGACTTTACTTGAAAAAAGTGTGCAAAGTCATTTGCCTCAAAAAGACAAATCAAATTTTAAAGCATGCTGGCATGTGCATGGTGTACAAATTATATTTACACAACTAAATAAATTAATAATTTTGAGTAAACAAAACTGAAGTGTGACAGGAAACTTTTTTTTGAGGAATCAGTCTCTAGAGTTTATCTGCTTGTAGAGAGTCTACCACCTGAATCTCAAGCTCCTTTTAGTATTTCCTTCATATATTTTTTTAGACAAGACTTCCTACTCAGGCCACTGGTACTCTATCTGGGTGAAGCTCTTACGTTTGAATCATTGTGTAAGCAGCAAACTGTGGTTCTCATCTTTGTCTTTTATAATATTGAATACATTCAATTAATCAGATGAACAGCCTTGTTAATGGTGTGTTCTGGTCACACCCATTGCCAAAGAAATCAGACAAGGAGGTTCTACGCCTCTTTCAAATATTAATTTAAGGAGTGTGGACTCAACTGAAATATTTTAAGTGATGTTTTTTTTTTATTTTATATAACATTTTCACCAAAAATGGCAAAAAACAACAACTTCTCTAAAGAAACAAGATAACTGAGTTCTGCTCACTTGAAGTTTTTGATGAACGTTGTGTTTTACAATACAGAATTAATCTGTCCTATCAGAGGTTAGCCATTTTCACTATAGAAAGGTTTTAATTTGCTTGGTTAATTTCAGATGATTCATCTTTAACATAGAAAATACAACATATTTTGGAAACTTTGATTGGATAATACCAAAAATCATTTAAATTGTTGTAAACTGCACAACTAATGTTGGCCTCAGTTATGAATTTAAGCAGTCTAAAGATATCAGCACTGCTCAAGTGGGATTCTCTAACAACCTTGTTGTGAAAGAAAATAGGAATTTTTTATAGTAACCTAAAAGGAAGAACAAGCTTCCGTCAGAGCATCAGAGAGTTTGCTGTGCAACTGGTAGGACATTGCTTGCCACACACAGTTAGATACACCCTGTAATACCCAGGACAGGAGAAATCAAGATAATAAGTCAAGATAATAACTTGTGAGAACTTGTTTGTTGCTTTTCTGGTACAAGTACAGTTTATCAAACAAGCTTAAAGAGAACATCCACTAACCAAAGCTTGTTGTTCCAGCCAGGTGATGTTTTCGTTATGCCTGAAACAAGTTTACTGAGTCTAGGAGTATTAAGCATTCAGCTGCACATCCTGGCCCGCGAGAGAAATTTATGTTTAAGTAAAACATACAAAGGGTGGTGGGTGGGGGTGGGGCGGCAACCATGCCCCCCCCCCCACCTACCTGGCCCAAGGTAGGTCGGGGGGATTTTATAATTTTTTTTTAATGACGCTTAAAAATTCAGCAATTTGTCTTTGCTATATGAAGGTTTATTTTGACCAGCCCAATCAGTGTCATTAAGAGCCTGCACTGTTTCTTATTAGATCTAAATTAGTCAGAACCAGTGTGCGAAATACCTGTCAATATTTGGGGGGGGTCCCCAGTTCCCGATTGCATATTGCATATTTTTTCAATATGCAATAGCCCTATAATATTACAATGTCAAAGTTTGTCAGCTTTAATGTCAATTCTTTACATTCACCAGACATACAAGGACTGTAGAGGATGTTCGTTTCTCATTCACCAACAGTGAAACAGATAAAGTGCACAGGCACAACAGATAAGATCAGTTCCTAATACTAAAATTTAAACATTCAATTTCACAATAAATTTAAAATGTACAATAATATAAAATAAACAATACTTATGCTAGTACAAAAAGGCAGATGGTAATGGCAGCAGAATTTTTTTTATTATTATTACCAATTATGTAAGATATATTTGTAACAGTTACAGTGCAAAAGAACAGTAAATAAATATATTAATAGTAGTGCAGGGGGGGGGGGGGGGGGGGTCAGCTTCCTGACGGCTTGGAGAATGAAGCTTTTTGTGAATCTGGTGGCGCGGGCAAGAGCCTGAACAGACAGTCAGTCTATGAAAACACACACATGCACAAACACTCTCTGTCTCTATCTCCCTTTCACACACACACGCATGCACGCACATATACAATCACTCTCCAACTCCAAGGCTAGGCTGCTTCACAAAGACCACAACCAAACACAAGGCCTACATACAGGACACATAAGGTAGAACTGACCTAAGATGCCTCGGCTCGACTTCTTGTGGTTGCCGTCCTGGTTTCCAGGAAGAAGAGAGGCCATGTCCTGCTTTAATCCAGCTTCTGACGAATGGAACTGGGTCGAATTTGTCCAGAGGCGGTCCATTGAGGTCCACAAACAGGAGTGAAGACCTGCTGTCTTCGCGCAATCCGTTCCGCGTTGCCCGTGTTATTAACTGCGGAAAAGCACATGGCTAATTTGCATACGCGAACAGGATTGGCTGGCTCCACTTGGCAAAAAATTAGACATAATGTTTTGAATTTTAAATAATGGACATGTTGAGCCTAAAAATATTTTAGTGACCATTGGTGACAAAAAAATGTTTATTTTTAATTTTTTGACACAATTTAAGACCCCCTTTAAATTTTGCTTTTGAGGTTTTCAGGGGGGTCTCATGGGTTAATCGGTGGGGTCGAGCCCCCCCGGACCCCCCCGTTTTTCACACACTGGTCAGAACCGACATGAGGCACATCCACCACAGCACCTGCAGGTTCAGGATGGAGGCAAACTGCCTTGAATAAAAAGATCTTCATGGAGAACCTATGGAAAACGTCTGAAATTTTTATTTTAGATGCATGTCCACTGTGAAAAACATGATCTAAAAAAAATGCAGAAATCCCAATGTATGATTTATTTATCTATTTATTTGTATGAAACAGCTGCAAATAAGTATTTGAACACCTGAGAAAATCAATGTTAATATTTGGTACAGTAGCCTTTGTTTTCAATTACAAAGGTCAAACGTTTTTTGTAGTTTTTCATCAGGTTTGCAAACACAGTAGGAGGGATTTTGGCCCACTCCTCCACACAGATCTTCTCTAGATCAGTCAGGTTTCTGGGCTGTCGCTGAGAAACACAGAGTTTGAGCTCCCTTCAAAGATTCTATATTGGGTTTAGGTATGGAGACTGGCTAGGCCAGGCCAGAAACTTGATATGCTTCTTGCAGAGCCACACAGCTTTGTTTTAATGCCATATAGGGACATTTCATTGACTTGCATTCACTTATATGGCCTAACCCAGAACCTTACCATAGGCCTAACTATTACCAACATAAAACTAACTCTAACCTAAAGTGAATTCACACCCTATTCCTAAACCTAACCCCAACCCAAAGAACAGAACTTTACCATAAAGGGACCATTTGAATGTCCCCATATAACCTTGTAGGTCCCCGCATGTAGGCAATGATGGGAGTAACCACGTTAAAAGTAACGGCGTTACCTTTTTTGTAACGGGTAATCTAACTAATTACTTTGACTGTAACTATAACGCAGTTATCATTGCTGACACCCCGTTGCTGTACGTTACTCAGGTCGCACAATTAACCTTTTTTTCATGATATGACTCGTGCACGCCTTGTCATGAGAGAGGGGAGGATGAGATTGGCTGATGTATAGTGAGATTACATCTGTCAGTTGGGTAGGTGGGTGTTTCCGCTGGCGGGTGTTAACGTACAGCACACACAGAGAGATGGAGAGTCAGGAGGACTGATACGTCGAGCTGCGTTTCCCCATCAGATATGGTTATCTCCATCTCCTCATTTCCTCTGCATATTCTTTAACGAAAAGTCTTAATTCTTGCCTTTAGTTTGTTACTTTAGTGTGCATACTTTAGTGTCCTTTACATATGAAATCAAAATCATTACCAACTTTGGACGAACACCAGAGGAAGCATCTTCAGGGTTTACTGCAGTGTTCTCATACGTATACTTAAATCGCAGAGTAAAAATAGATTAAAAATGTGTTTATTTTTTAAATTTCTTCGTATAAGTAAACTGCATATAAGGTAAAAAACAATCTTTAATCAAACCTATGAAGAAGAATATGTTTTCACAAAAACAGCTACAAGAGTCGGAAAAGATAAATGCAAAAATGATTCATTGTAAAACAAAGGCAGATAGAACGGAGACAAACTACTTCCAAGTCAGGCTGAGGAAAAAAAGGAAGGATGATAGACTAGAAAACAGAGCAGAAGAGGCAGTGAGGAAAAATACACACTGAGACTGATAAGATACTGCAAAAAATTATAAAGACTGTTACAGGAGCAG
Source organism: Cyprinodon tularosa (assembly GCF_016077235.1). Taxonomy (NCBI): domain Eukaryota; kingdom Metazoa; phylum Chordata; class Actinopteri; order Cyprinodontiformes; family Cyprinodontidae; genus Cyprinodon; species Cyprinodon tularosa. The sequence goes on along the minus strand of NW_024038652.1, from coordinate 948,049 downwards.
AGCAAGGGATGGGAAATGATATTTGACATCTAAAAACAGACTATCAAAATAAGACTGCAGTTAAAGGGACTAAAAGATGATGTCAAGATGTAACAAAATACACTTAATGCGGTCCACTTAAATTACACATTCAAACTCAGTTGCAGAGTGGAAACAGAAAAAAAACATTTTCTGTTATAGGTGTCCAAGCTTAATATAGGGTAAATGGGATAATCCATAAGACATATGGAAATTTAACTTACTTTGGCAACTTTTTTCCCATCATTGTCAATTACTATAAGCTGGTTTTGTCCATGTTAATGAGGCATTCTACTGCAGGGGCAGGGAAAGTTTATTTATACTTTTGCCATGAGAGTTCTATAAAACAGATGCAATAATATTCTCTACTTTCTCTAATTTCAAAATATAATTTAATACCTTCGCTTGATCGCTGAATCCTAATATTGGTGGATGGAAACCTTAGGTCAGGTGATTTAATAGGACTTAATTAAACTCCTCGATCCAACTTACAGCATTTGGGACTCATCTATTTCATTTGGACTCCCTGTGTGTTCTTCCGACATTCATGGTAAATATCACGGGGTCCTGCCCCTGCACTCATAAAAAATAATGTCCTATCAAAAGTATTGCCCTGATCAATGGGTTCAAGAAGCATGAGATATTGAGTAAAATGAACAAGATCTCTCAGGGTCTTTGGAACAAAACATATGTAGACTGGTTGGGTGAATCCAAAAACCCTCAAGCATACTATGAAAGGTATAGAGTTGGTCCAGTGTGCCGCGACTGGGACAAAAACCACATTTTTCCTCCTGGATCCGGATTCGGCTGAACGAGCCGCAGCAGGCATGGCCTGCCGGTACCTCCCAGCTGACTCCGGGGTCCCAATAGCTACCAAGGCCAGGTAGGCCTCCTTCTTCATGCCATCCCTTACTTCTGGGCGCCACCACCGGGTTCAGGGATTGCCGCCGTGACAGGCACCAGAGACCTTACGGCCACAGCTACGAACGGCCGCATCAACAGTGGAGGGGGACGACAACATGGAACACTCTGACTCCATGTCTCCAAACTCCATTGGGATCCCTTCAACTTCAACTGTTCAAATCCTACCTCCTGACGAGTTTCTCCCATAATTCAATATATGACTAATAAACTCACCCTCCATGACCTCTATCCATGTTCAATGCATACTACTTCTTTGCTTGAAAATAAAAGCAAGGTGAGGCTTGTTTATAGTGCGTTGCAGAGAATTTGAAGATATCAGTGAAATACAGGGTAAAAACTGTCTGGTTGGAAAAAAAAAACATTTCACAATCCTGAAGATTCTTGACAAGTGTTTATTGAGTAAAGTTGATCCCGAATATGCAGCCAAAAAAAAACTGCACTGTTTTAGAGAAAGAATATTCAGCTGTAAGAATTGCAGAGACAACCCCCTGGCTTGAATCCAGCTGAAAACCAATTAAATGAACTTAAGCTCAGAGTTCAAGGAATATAATTCTAGTACTTTCATAAGTTGAAGTCAATATTTCTGAAAGAAAAGGGCAAAATATCTCATGAGGAATGCAGTGAGGCCATTTAAGACAGAAATTGGACGTAACTGGTATATCGCAGACCAATGTGTGTTGTTTTTCTCGTATGTTTATCACTTAGGTTGTCTCATAGAGATCTAATGTGAACTTTCATGACAGCATGTAGCATGTTTGGAATGATATTTACTGTGAAAAACATCGACATGCTCAATAAATGTGGTCTGAATAACAGGGTAAATTAGTCAATTTGAAAATACGACAGTAACATAACAGTTCACTGACCAGTCTGGCTGAGGAAAGACCCCTTCGGGACTCTTTCAAGGCGCAGCCTCAAGTGGTTAAAAAGAAGAACCTTCTAAGGGAAGAGCAGATGGCTGGTGGCCAGAACAAAAGTGGAACCAGAGAAGCATGAGCTTGTTTCTCTACATCCTCGACTGTGAGAAGCTCCAAGAATAGAAAACCAGGACTCAAATATAACCAGGGATGCATGAGCCTTTTGGTACAATCTATTTTAATATACAACATCTTAGCTCAATAGTGGCGGTTCTGGATTTTTTTTTTTATTTTAGAACAAAAGAAATACTCAATAAATCACCTATGAAAATATTTAGAGGAAGGAACAACAGGGTAGGTTCTAGAAGATACTTTGAGAAATTCTGAGAGCCTTAATCAGTCAGGATTCTGATACTACATCAGTTATTCAACAAACCCCCTTGTCCAAAATGTCAAGATCATCAACTATCATTGAGTTGGACTACTTCAAATATCAAACCACACAGGACCCTTTATAACCCCTATGCAGTGGCTTTGGACTTAACACAGTTCCCATTGGCACCACTCTGCCCTCAAAGACCACATGAGGCGCCCTTGAGGCTCTCCTAGAAATAGCATAACTCTTTACAGAGCGTCATCTAACATTTTATTTTGTTCTATTGCCCTTCTTTGACAGGATAATTGTCATTTCAAATTAAATCCAATAGTTGAATAAATTAATTTGACTGAGTTGAAACTGAATTGAATAGTATAATTAAATTACTGAATTCATTTTCTGTGAAAATTAATTTTGTTATTGTGAACATTCTTTCTGTTTTTTACTTTCAGTTCTGTAATTCATGTAAAATTTTAACCGTTCCGTTCCTTAGTGTCAGACAACCCACAGAGTAATCAAACAAATATTCACAGATTGACCTTTCACATGAGGTGGAATTAACTTTATGGCATTTTAGGCTGCGGTAGAACAGCCTACATCAGCTTGGTAAATGCCATTAACAATGTCAAATTACCCTGTACAAGAAGTTACATGTAAAACAAAAAAGAAAAAAGATGAGCTTGAGGTAACTATTACAGGTCACTTTTAGCCAAAGACACAAAATTTGCATAGTGTGCTGTCAGTATTAAAGGAATAGTACACCCAAAACATGATTAGCCGTCATTTTCTACTCACCCCCATGCTGAACAACACTCTGGAGTACTTTTTTGATATCTCAAATGCATCTGGAGATCTGGGAGGCTTCTTGCTGTCTGCTGACATTCAAATAATGGAGGTCTATGGCGCCCGAGGCAGAAAGGTCCATAAAAGTCCACAAAAAACGTGTCAATATTCCTCCATACTGCTCGTCCAATGTATTCCAAGTGCCCTGAGTGGGTAGCATCCAGAATTTACTCGAAACGAAGTCATTTAGAATGTTTTTAGAGCATAAACAGTAGTTTATAGGATTTCCTGAAAGCGCGTTCACGACGCTACGGAAGCTGGCAGACCAAACCAGATGAAAGTGCGCATTCAGCGTCTGCTCTGCCAATAATGCAAGCGTAGAAGAAGAAATGTGCTGTTTACCTGTGCAAAGAAAGAAACAACGAAAGAAAAATGTCTGAGGACTTCAGTGTTGAGGAAGAGCATGAGTTCTTTGCCGAGCTGAATGCGCACTTTCATCTGGTTTGGTCTGCCGGCTTCCGTAGCGACGTGAACGAGCATGAACAACACTCCAGAGTGTTGTTCAGCATGGGGGTGAGTAGAAAATGAAGGCTAATCATGTTTTGGGTGTACTATTCATTTAACAAAAAGTGGAAGGCAGCGCCGGGCAAGTTACGCCACCGTTTGCGGATGGATTGTTGATGCTTGGACTAACGCGTCTGCTGGCATTATTTCTGAGGAGCCGCACGGCACGGAAAGTGACTCTGACAGCGAAGAAGGGGAAATTGGCATGTCTGATTTATTAATGCAGAAACAGAGGATGATGACTTTGATGGGTTTGATTAATACTTTGTAATAAATACATGAATAAAGCACAATCATACTCAGTTTTGCTCTCGCTCTATTTTTCTACCTGAAAACTTAATTCAATAGCAGCCTCTGGGCCGGGTCTCCTCCTCTTCACCGCGGCGGCTGGCAGGTGTTTTTCCATCTAAATAATCTAAATCTTGCAGCTATATTTGCTGTGATCAGTGGGAATAAAGTAGTTTTAATATGTTTTTAATTGAGAAAGTCCACCTTAAAACTTAATAATTGCAGTCAGTTCATCCAGATTATCATCCTGCCTATACTATTTCTGTCGGAGGCGCTCAGACCCCCACATACCAGCGGTGCGCCGACAGTAGAAATCCCTTCATCAGCAGCCTCTGGGCCGGGTATAGCATCCGGGTTCACCGCGGCGGCTGGCAGGTGTTTTTCATCTAAATAATTTAAACTGCAGGCACCAGGATACCAGCAATAAAAGCGAACATTTTCTGTCGGCAGGTTTCAGGATTTTAAGTTAATTTAGGAGTGATCACAGCGCTGTGCCATCTGCGATGTGTCTGTCTCATGGCCAGCTCCCATGTTTGATTAATACTTTGTAATAAATACATGAATAAAGCACAGTCATACTCAGTTTTGCCCCCGCTGTATTTTTAAATATGCAGTAGAGGTATTTAAACGTAGTAGAGGACATGTAGGCTACCTGTATATAAAAAACACGCCCTATAGTCCGGTGCGTGTCCTTATGTGTGTGTTGAAATACAGAAATGGCACACATAACTGAGACTGCGCCTTTTAGTACGATGCGCCTTATGGTCGTGAAAATACGGTTCTCAAATATATTTTCATATGCTGATATCAAATTGATTTTTAAAAACGCGGTATCGATCTATTTTACTTTCAGAATCTCGTGAAATTTCATCGTTCTGTTACAAACTCTCGTGATATTTTGCAAATTCTTGTGAGATTTTGTTAGTAAAATAGATCGATACCGCGTCAATATATCAACATATAAAAATATGGCAACATTTGGTGAATTTTCGGGGGATTTCGTAGCATAACGATGACATATAGCAATATTTCATTAGTAAAAGAGATAATATGGTGTTTTTAAATGGCAATATATCAGCATATGAAGATATTGGGATATTTTAATGTATCAATATTTTTTCCCTCGTCTTTAGAAGTTTTTAAGTCTGTAAAAAAGAAGTTTTTGAGGAAGAAGAAGAAGTAGTATTTTTTTTTTTTTTTTTTAGACTTTAGAAACTCAGAAGCTGATCAAATATCGGGTTAAATATCGGTGGGGTGGCCGATGTCCGATATTCAGTTTTAAGGCCGATACCGATAGGGGGCAGATTTTTGGCATTTTTTTGTCTATTAAATTGAATCCATCAATAAATGTATTTTTAAGTTGAGGAACTGGAATATTACTGAGACAACCTTAAAATAAATTGATCAATGTTTTTGAGATATTTTTTATAGTAATTCAATATTCCTGGGATGAGAATTAAGCATTATATTTAGTTTAAGTGACACTAACTCTCTATCACATCTGACTGTTGTTCTGGGTGCTAATAACATTTTCGAGGAGCTTAAACAGCAGTACCATATCAGATTTAGAGTCCCCAAACTGCAGAAATATTGGAATCTGAGCTTAAATATTAGCCAAACCCAGAGATGGGAAGTAACGAAGTACAAATACTTCGTTACTGTACTCAAGTAGATTTTTCTGATATTTTTACTTTACTTTACTACTTATTTTTATGGCGACTTTTTACTTCTACTCCTTACATTTTTACACAAATATCTGTACTTTCTACTCCTTACATTAAAAAAAAATTGTCTCGTTACTTTAGTTTTGAATCATTTCAATGGAGTTACCGTTATTATTTTTCACGTCATCAATACCAAATTCAATCTAATTGGATGGGAATCTACGTTGCATTTGACGCACCACTACAAGATGAATCGACAGATTCGGCGGTATTCATTGGCGGCAAATCATTGCAGCTTGGTGGCGGTGGCGTTAGCATAGTAGCATGGACGACGAGATGATTGAAAATGAACACAACGGAGATCTAGTCCTATTGGCAGACATCCATTTAAAATGTAGGCAACGGCATGAAAAAAGTGGTTTCTACTTTTACTTTTATACTTTAAGTAAATTTACAAGCCTGTACTTTGTTACTTTTACTTGAGTAAAGAACTTTAATCAGTACTTCCACTTTTACCAGAGTATTTTTTAACACAAGTATCGTTACTTTTACTCAAGTACAGAAAGTGAGTACTTTTGCCATCTCTGGCCAAACCCATTAACAAAGATAAAACCTTTCAATAAACCAAACATTACCTGCCACTTATCTGACTCAATAACCATTTAAAACAACTATTTTCATTAATTTCAGACGGAACTATTCACACACGTATTATATTAAACTGCACTTCCAATATTCAACACCACACAACACATTCGAACCAACCAAGATTAACATAAATCAATGAGTAAAAGAAAACTTAAACAGAAGTCCACAAAGGGTATAATCATGACACCTCTGGTTTGATATTTTTTTCTTTGTGTGATTTTTTTGTGGCTTTCTTGCTTTTGATTTAATATTTTCCTAATATGGATTTTTTGAAAGCATATTTGCCACCAATGCTGTGGTTGTGTAAAGCACAATTTGAATAGATAATTAATTGATTGATTATGGGGAAGACAAATAATTTAATATTGCTAAAGGAAGCAACTTATTTTGACATGTAAAGTGTTTCAACTATTCTATAACATTTGGAAAGTTGAGGATACTTAGGTGCAAAAAAAAAAAAATTTCACACTGGTTTCAATTATAAGTCTTAAATAATTTTTTATCTTTCAGCAATGCAAATAACCTTTACTTCCCCCTCGTTCCTCATAAAGTTCCGCATAAAGCACTAACCTGTTTTTCTTGCTTGGTGATTCCTGCTTGTCCTTAAAAGGCTTAAAATTTTAGCCATTCACAATGAAAAGCAAGTGACCAACTGCATCAAACACGTTTAAGTACTCTCATTTGAAAAGAAAAAAATAGAGAAGGCAGCTATCTTAAGTTTCATTTTTGTGTTAATCTTCATCATTGTAATCGTATCTATTATATTTTTTATGATTAAGATTTTGGCAGCTTTACAGTAAGTAGGAGAGGTTCTTGGCATAACTCTCATGCTAACCTGATTGTTTAACTATTAACAAAGTACATTCCAACAAATGCACCTTTGTTTTGCTCTGTTGAATAAATGCTTTATTAAAAGTATCCTGTTCTTCTGCCCTTTGTTTCCTCCCTCTGATGGACCTCCCACTTCTGCCCATCAAATTCTGCCAACAATTCAGTTTGCACTTACCAATCTGCCACAAACAGTCAGTTCGGGGAAGAAGGTAAATGAATGTTTAACTTAATGTGCAGAGTGATTTCTAAGCTTTCTTCGACTTCCTTAGTTACAGCTGAGCTAAATAACTTTATGAGGCAGGTTATGCATTGCAGACTAAAATTTGAATATGATCTGTACTTATATTATATATATATATATATATATATATATATATATATATATATATATATATATATATATATATATATATATATATATATATATATATATCATTTGTCTTCTCTATCGGATACTGCTTATACTCTTATTTAAAAAAAAACGTATAAATATTTTTGCAAATTTTCTTTTATAGTTTGCTGAAAAGCATAATGTTTTATAATTTTAACAGTTCTCTTGGAATCTGTTTTTATCTTGAAAATACTTCACAAATAATAAGTATTTTGTCACAATAACAGGGTAAATAGCATAAGTAAACAAAACTGTAAATTAAATAGTTGATAGTGTAATTTGCTCCCTGTTTGCATATTCTACAGAAAATAGATGCAGATTCTATTTGTGTTGGACTTAACTCCTTCATCACTGTCAAACTTAATCACTGGCAGTGTAACCGGGAATTTTACTCAATTAAGAGTAACAATAATTCATCATAACTATTATAATAAATACATTTTTTTCATTGTCAGAAAATTGCTCCAGTAAATATAGTGGTTAATGCTCTTTGACAGTTTTGTTCAGTTACAGTCTTACCTTTATATCATTAGCATTTTTCTATTGTTTAGGTTAATAAATGTGGATTAAGCCTGGTCTTAGTTGGGTCTACATATAGTCCTAACACTGAAATCAGGTACAGTATGTTGCTCAACAAGATGCCATAGTCGGTAACAAATCATCATTACAAAAAAATCAGCAATAGACTGAGGAAAGAGGAAGGGTTGTTGGATTAGCAAAGAGACCAAAAAGTAAAGCAAATAGCAAAGTTACACTCCCTTCCTGGCTTAAAGCATAGGCCCGTGTCTCCACAGAGCGGGAGAAAACTCATGGCACGCTGACACTCTTTCTGGTGTCACATTTAGGACAAACTTCATGAACAGCTCAGGCCTACGTGTATGTAGTAAAACAAGAGAACCAATAACCTTTATTGTTGTTTCATTTTTGACTGTATCTCATTAAACCATCAATGTCCTTGATGCTCTGTGTGAAAATGCTACCTTGGTATTTCAGTCTGAAAAGGGCAGCTGGAATATAAAGGGCAGGACTGTCTTCAGTCTGAGTGCAGTTTGAGCATAGGTTTGTGCTTATTCTCAGCACGTTTTCATTTTGACAGATTTGTATTTTTTTTAAATAATATACCATCTTTTCCATCAAGCTGCAGCACAGTTGCTGGATTTAGGTACAAAACTAAAAATTAATTATTGATGAGACTCAGAATATTTTTCAGACTCATACAATATAGACTCATTAATCTTGATTTATAGATGGAGTTTTTTTTCCTGCTACAGTAGAATGAGATAAAACTAATTTACACTGAATTTGACATGCCAAGCTAAAGGCTTCAAAAACCTTTGTTAGATCTTGCATAAATAATATTTAAAAAAAAATTAAATTGAACATGTAAAGTTTTTTGTAAGGTTTAAGTTCTTTTGTGTAATTAAGGCCTGCTTGTATTCTTATGTATTTTTATTGAAACGTGATAACACATAGAAAGCTGACCTAAAAGCCAGGTAAATCGTACAGAATTATGTCGCAGCTTTCTCATGCCTTTGTTCATGCAGTACACTTAAGGTGATGCTGTTTCATTTACTTTCATGATGATGAACTGAGAGAGGACAGACACAATCTGGAATAGATAATGAAGTAGTTAATGCAATAGTTTTTTTTTTTTTTAAGACAGAATAATTTTGAATATTGAAATTATTCCTCTCATAAGGATTTAATCTAGAGAGGTGAATGTGGTTTCGCCAACATCTCAATCTGTGGTCTGCTATTAGATTCCAAAACAATGAGGGATTCTTTCCTGATTCGAAAGCTTCATTTGTAAGTAAACTTTAGCTTTGTGCGTTTATTATTGTTGATGAACTGCTGAAACGTGGTGTCCACTGCTAATGCCAGCCAATCCAATGCTAACTCCACCCAATCCAATGCTAACGCTGGGCAGTCTGTGCTTATAGGAAGTGGGATTACAGGAAGTGACCAGCTGAGGCATAGTAGTCACCAGCCTTGATTACCTATCATTGATCAGTATTTGGCATTGGAATGGGTATAGTCTCTTGCGCCAAGGAATTAAGCACTGGATACACAACAGACTTAATTTCAGCCCCAATACAGCACAATAGAGTATATTTAAGCATAAACAACATTTTGTTAAAACTATTCTTTCCAACTCATTACAATAAATAATGCCAAGCCACCCTCTAGATTGTAGCACTAGAACAGAACAGCTTATCACTGCGTGGAGCATCCAGAGTCTGGGACCTCGATATGCACAGGCAACCAAGCAACAAACTTGTCTAGCCTAAAAGCAGAAAAAAATAAATGACCCAACAAGAGAAAGCAAGTATGCATCTTCTACAAACATGTTAGGTAACCAACAACTGTCATGATCTGCCCTGATAGCTCACCTTAATTGCTCATGCCTAACACCTGCTTAACTGTCTCCAGCTCTCAGTTATCACTAATCTCATCCACCTGCAGGTTTCCCTTATACTGGGCTCAGTTCCAGCTATCATGAGCAGATCATTGTTTGTTTGCTTTCTGTTTGTTCTCTGTCTGATTCTGGTTAGTGTCCTGTCTGTCGGTTTTGTTAGTTTTGGTTATTTCTTAGGTGCATGTCCCTGTTCCAGTCAGGAATTTATCCTTAAGCCAGTGTCCTCAGGCGAGTTATTTCCTTAACCAGTGGTGAGAGCGTTTCAGCATTTCCCTAGTGATTCTGTCTTCCTGATTCCGTTCTCTCTCACCCTCTCGCCCTGTGTTTCCCTCCTTGATCTGCTCACCTGAACCTCGGGTGGACTCCTGCTGGATTCTGCTTTTCTGTGCATTTCTGTCTGAGCTGGATGCTCGACGCACGGGACTCTGAACCTGCCTTCACACTCTGATGGATTCCTGGAATCTGTCCGTTCCTGAGTGGATCGAAACCCCCTGACCAGACTGCAGACTACTTGATTCCAGTACTATTCCGATCTGATCTGAATCGCTGTCCTGGAGCAGGCTGGACTCTGGTCCAGCCTGCTCACTGGGGTATCTACATCAGGGACGCTCTGGATGGCTCAGGGCCGTCTCTCGTTGGCAGTGCATCGGCTTATTCTGCCTATGATTGAGAGGATGGACCCCACCCCACCCCTGCAGCCCGCTTCAGTTCTGTCAATGTGTTTGTTTTGATAAACTTTCCTACTGGCTGTCTCACCTTGAATACTGGGTTCATCTGTCCCGTGTTATGTAAACAACTGTATGATGGGTGTTATTCTTTTATATCAAACCCGCAACACTGAGGCTTGGCTTCACTGAATGTTTATTAAAAAAAAACCTGCTACTCACCAAGCAGGTCTAACAGTAACCAGAGACTTGGATGCCGTTGCGGGTTTTCCACCAGTCTGCTAAACACATTCTTAAACTTTAGGTCAAAAGATTCATACCGAAACCTCAAAAGGTTTATCTCCTTGTGTCACAATGATCGGTCACAAAGAATATTCTAACACTGGAAATGCAGGAACACTAATTTGGCAGTCATACATGTAACAACTACATTTTGCATATTTTGCTCTTATTTCAGCTGTCAAAAAATGATCTGCTTGCTAAATCATACATAACCTGCGAGTTTTGTACTTTTAAAGGTGTTTGTTTGTAACTGGGTATCTTAAACATAATGAAAAGCCAGAGTGCCAGTTTAAGACTACTTTTATCTTCACTGCAGATACTGAACTACAAATGCAAAAGAAAAGAGGCAGTTCGTCTTTGTAATTATCTGCAAAGAGAAAGGATAGTTTAATAAAATTATATACTTATACAAATGTATGCAACATAAGAGATTTAAACATAACATCACCAATGTTTGTAAGTCTTTCCTTCATTGTGAAGTCTTTCCTCTGACTGAAAGTTTTCAAATGTCCTGTTTTCTGGAATATAAAATCTTTACCTGTATATTCAAACACTTCTGCCTTGCATCATGGAGATCATGAGTTGATATACATACACCAAGCAGTTCCAGACTGCCTGGTGTATTGCAGTCTGGGACTTTTAAGCCCTTTTTGTTACCTTGCAATCAAGATTAATCTTCAAATAATTTGTGAATTTACAAATTTCAAAAAATACATGTGGCCAGACGCCAATAGATGTGTTAGCCTCAAATACAGATATGTTCAGAACAAACAAGATTCAGTGAAGTGTATGATGTCAACCAGCAGCAGGCTGATGCATAACAAACATGGCTGAACCACAGATAGCTTCAAATGTTGGCTTTCCACTCACTTTCTTATTTAAAGCCACATCCATGAAACAAACAAGGAGTAATTGGTGTGTGTGTACTTGACTTAGCATATGTACTGTATGATTGGGGTAATGGGCCCTATATAAATTAAATGAATTCAGCTGAAAAAGTTGAGTTGAACCAAGTAAGAGAAGCAAAAAACTTCTTCTAACATGAGATAAAAGATTAACTCTTTAGTGGTTCTCCAGGCTGTGAGATTTCCTCACACTTAGATTACAGTGTGCCCATACTGGGTTGTTTAATTTAAGTCATATTTATAAAAGTAATAAATCTTCCTTGTCAATGTCGCAGGGACTAAGAAAACAGTTTTAGTAGCTCTTCATGACAAAGTGCAGCAGTCTGCCTGTAAAATGTGATAAAAGGTAATATGTGTAGAGTGCGCTCTCGACTGTAGGCTATGGGGGTTATGGTCCAAATTACCCGCTAGAGGTTCTTCATTTCTTCAGCTAGAATAAAGCTGAATTTACACTGTACAGCAATATGTCAGGATGCTCTGGATGGTGGATTGGTAGAAGCCTGCTAAGGAAGTGCAATCGTTGCTGTGCCTCCCCTGCTGTTTCGGTATATTTATTTGATTTTCTAAGTTAAGCACAAATTTTGACTCTAAGAAACTAAAGAAAGATAACTTTTTAGACTAAGAAAACTTTTACACAAAGTGTATACAAAACAAAATTTCATTTAGTACAGCTTTTCAGACAGTAAATTAACATTTCCATTTCATAAAGTGCAGGAATGATCAAATGTAAAGAGTGGGAGAAAAATAATGGTGCAAAGAAAACACATTGATTTGGAATTTCAGAGCATTAACTGTGGATAAATCCTTGGATTGGGCCTGTGTTCACAAGGACAGTGGAGGATATTTTCTGTCCAATCCTAACATTCTGGAGTGTGTTTCTAAGAAGGTGCCGTTCATATCATATTGATGGCCAAAGGTGGATAACCCAGATTCAGAAAGTAAAAAGCTTGTATAGACATTACTTTTAACTATTTGCATTTCCAGCTCCACATCTGAGACATGGGACTAAACACCTGGTTAAATGAACAGAGTGAAGGTAAACAAGCCAAGGATTTTACTGTCTGGACCTGGATTATCTACCTCTGTTAATGGCTAGACTAACAACAGGGCAAGTTAGCTTGTTGAGCTGACAAAGCACCGTCATCATCTTGCAGATATCTTCCACTTAAATCTGAACCCAACCTGACCCGTCTATGCTTAACCCACATTCTGACCCGTTAACACACCAAGATAGGTAGCACCCTATTAGTTTGATCACCTTTTTCTTTTGTTTTCCCCTTTCTTTTTTTATATATTTTTTGTGACAGTTTTGTAGATTTTTCATCATTGCATTAGTTTTTATGCTGATGTGTTTTAATAGTTTAAGTGTAGACTAAAACACTGATGTATTTTAAGTGTTGTAAAGTCATGCACAATTTTATTTCAGTAAGGGTTTCAAAACTGAAATGAAATTATTATACTTTCATGTGTAATCTGATTCTCTTCTTTGTATTTACAATCTAGCTTCACTAATTTCAACATCAAGACATATTATGCATTTAAAAGGTTCTGTAGTAAACAGTTGTGATGAATCAGCAATGTCCATTTAATTTTTTTTGTTAAATTTAAGAATGTGAGTTTATGAAAATCATGTCTTGTATTTTGGTTTTTCGTTATCCACTTCTTCCTGATTTTACGGATAGCCTTTATAATGATTCAGATTAAATTGCACTGAGTAAAAACAACAGCAATGGCTTCCAGTTGAGATTAGACTACTGATCTGACATATGAATAACAAGCTTAATTCCCAAAAAAGAAAAAGCTTATAAGCATCAAAGCCCAAATTTAATTTAAAAAGAATTCAATCCTTTCCAAACTTCTCTGTCTATTTTATTTGTCTTTTGTTGTTTCCTCAAATTCAGATATGTGGCAGCATTTTCCTTTTAATTTTCATAATTGTACCACCACATTTTCTCTGACCCAGTTTAAAAATAGTGTCCAAGGTTATTACAGAAACTGATCTCCAAACACAAGCCTAATCTCATTAGTGTCCCTAGTGTAACTTTCAGCCTTTTATTGTATTTTTTAAGTATAAAAACACAAGTTTATATTTATCTATATTGCTACCAGATATAAACACAGGTCTTAGCCCCACATATCTCACTAACAAAATCCCCGGTTAGGTGGATAGGTGTTTATCCATACCTGGCGGTAAGTGAAGCGGCATCAGTACAGATCCGCCTTACTATTTTAGTGTTAATCAGTTTCCTCTTTCCTCACGCAGTGCTCCTAACGCTGACGTGTCTGCATATGGGCCAAACACCTTAAAACCATGACACAACATGTTCAATAAATATCAGAGGCAATAACACCATACACTCACCGGCCACTTTATTAGGTACCCCATGCTAGTAACGGGTTGGACCCCCTTTTGCCTTCAGAACTGCCTCAATTCTTGGTGGCATAGATTCAACAAGGTGCTGGAAGCATTCCTCAGGGAGTTTGGTCCATATTGACATGATGGCATCACACAGTTGCCGCAGATTTGTCGGCTGCACATCCATGATGCGAATCTCCCGTTCCACCACATCCCAAAGATGCTCTATTGGATTGAGATCTGGTGACTGTGGAGGCCATTTGAGTACAGTGAACTCATTGTCATGTTCAAGAAACCAGTCTGAGATGATTCCAGCTTTATGACATGGCGCATTATCCTGCTGAAAGTAGCCATCAGAAGTTGGGTACATTGTGGTTATAAAGGGATGGACATGGTCAGCAACAATACTCAGGTAGGCTGTGGCGTTGCAACGATGCTCAATTGGTACCAAGGGGCCCAAAGAGTGCCAAGAAAATATTCCCCACACCATGACACCACCACCACCAGCCTGAACCGTTGATACAAGGCAGGATGGATCCATGCTTTCATGTTGTAGACGCCAAATTCTGACCCTACCATCCGAATGTCGCAGCAGAAATCGAGACTCATCAGACCAGGCAACGTTTTTCCAATCTTCTATTGTCCAATTTCCATGAGCTTGTGCAAATTGTAGCCTCAGTTTCCTGTTCTTAGCTGAAAGGAGTGGCACCCGGTGTGGTCTTCTGCTGCTGTAGCCCATCTGCCTCAAAGTTCCACGTACTGTGCGTTCAGAGATGCTCTTCTGCCCACCTTGGTTGTAACGGGTGGTTATTTGAGTCACTGTTGCCCTTCTATCAGCTCCAACCAGTCTGGCCATTCTCCTCTGACCTCTGGCATCAACAAGGCATTTCCGCCCACAGAACTGCCGCTCACTGGATGTTTTTTCTTTTTCGGACCATTCTCTGTAAACCCTAGAGATGGTTGTGCGTGAAAATCCCAGTAGATCAGCAGTTTCTGAAATACTCAGACCAGCCCTTCTGGCACCAACAATCATGCCACGTTCAAAGTCACTCAAATCACCTTTCTTCCCCATACTGATGCTCGCTTTGAACCGCAGGAGATTGTCTTGACCGTGTCTACATGCCTAAATGCACTGAGTTGCCGCCATGTGATTGGCTGCTTAGAAATTTAGTGTTAACGAGCAGTTGGACAGGTGTACCTAATAAAGTGGCCGGTGAGTGTATATTTCTGCGGATGTTTATGAAATTACATTGTTTATAAGTATTTGTAAATCCTAAATATATGCAAACATTCCACCAGTATCTTAAATAATGTCCCTTAGACAAATCACTGCTATAAAAAAGGAAAAAAAAACACATCAGTATTACATTTTTTTATTTATTCAACCAAAATGACAATAGAGATAACAAATCAGTGTCTAAATTCTCATTATGGTTCAATAAATGAAAATACTGTTGCACTTTTGAGGGTTGTTTCATTTTTATGTTTAAATTTTTTTGGCAGCCTGAATATACACTTACCTATAGAGTTGCACAATGACACGCAGCTATCAATTTCAATTTCAATTTTACGTGGAAGTTTGACCCCTCCTATTGACATAATTGATCCAGTTTAAATATACAGGTTTTGACTTGAGATTTGCTGTTGCATTTTTTACAAGATGACGATAAAATACTGAGCTATCTGACCATCATGACAGGAATATGTGTTTGAAAGAGTCAACGTACTGTAAGGCCTTTAAACCTAGTTATTAAGTAACTACTGTAAAACATGTTAATGGTTGCATCATGATGGGGTTGTTTTACTACCAGAGAAACACGGTTATGCACATCAATTAACAAAATCCAAATACAACTGAATGATGTATGTGACATAATGTGACAAAATGAAAAAATATTTAAGGCTGATGTGTATTTTTAAGTAAACATTTCTCAGTAGAAGAATCTTTTTATTTTATTTGTTTTTTGTTGTTGCTACACTTTGCTTTGCTATAAACAGCAGTCAGACTTAATCTTAAAGGAATATTAATTATCCTCTTTTTTCACATTTCATCAGGACCTATTACATACGAACCTTCCTGTGCCGTGTCATGGTGTGGATGAAGTTAAGGGTGGAAATGGATTCCCGGTGGATGCGACTAAAGAGAATGCCTCGCTCATTCTGGTTCATCCTGCTTTTTGGAGTTGGAGGTGCGCTTCTCTTCCTTCACCTGGAGGACCTGTCAGAGATGCTTCTGTCACAAGCCCCTGGTTAGTCTCTGCTTTTTTTTGTTTTAGGTAATCACTCTTTATTGTGGCATCCTAACAAACATACTGTGCCCATCTTACCTGGATATGATTTCCTTGTAAGATCGACAGAAACCAGATGTTAATTTCTCTCTACTTATAAAGATTGGCCTTAGAATTGGGTTTAAAATTATATACAATAATGTGGACAACTAGACACACACATAAAGGAGGCAAATGGGATTCTGATGTAGTTGCTCTTACAGTCCCTTATCATCATCCCTCTTTAGCCCACCCTACAGCCTGCTAGTTCCCAAAATGCCTATCTTCTTTGTTGTACCTAAAACAAGAATAATGGAAAAACAATGTTAGCAGTATTTTGGGGTTTGATGTCCAAAAGCAAATATATAATATATTTGGGGAGTTTTGTGATGGGAGGCTTCAAAGTGAATAGGTTTTTCCATGTCCCCATCCTTCCCCACACTCAGACAATATAACACATTCAGATTATGTGTTTTTTTTTTCTTAAAGGCTGCATAAGGCTGCAATTTAGGTAACATTCTGGTGAAATACAGCTAAGAGAAAAAATAAACGGAAAAGTTAATTTGTAGCAAGAGAAGGGGACTGCTAATGGAGTGTTTGTCATTTTTACAGTTGTTTTAAATGGGTCATACAATGATTAAAAGTAAAGAAGTCACATCTATATGTATGTATATATTTTTTGACTTACAGCTTAAAATTGTCACATTCAGTACAATTAGAAACTATTTCAAACATGTTAATATAAGACCCCTTCTTTGGTTTTTGGACAGCCTCTGCTTAAATTATGCATGGTACTTCTTTAGATTAAATATTTCATTAATTTCATCAATTAGTCTTTATCAGTTATTTATTTTTCATTTTTATTATGCATTGATAAAAGAGCTTCAGACAAAACTGACCCCTTATCTATTAGGGGAGCTTTATTGTAAAGTTTTACCCTTTGCAGGGTGTCAGAATAGCCTCCACAGCAGCTGGTTTGATATGAACTCCACCCTCATAGATCTTTGATGGAGAATACTTTAAAGGTTCACTGTTGGATTGAAGTCAGGGAAGGTCGGTATTCACACCATGAGTTTGTCTCCTTCAATGCTTGGGCTCCCTAAACTCAGCCCCTGAGGGCTGCTGTCCTGCAGGTTTAAGAGGTTTCCCTGCTTCAGCACAGCTGATGTCCACTGATAGTTTATCCTCAGCCTTTTACTGAACTGAAATCATCAGAATAACACAAAAACATGTCCACAAATTCAAAGAAAATTTTCCTCACAGCCTAGACCGCTCTCAGTCAAGATTTATTGTTGAAATGTTTCAGTTGGTTTGACCTTCATCAGACATGTCAGACATCTTTACCCTGCATGTACATCCCAGGTGACTAAAACTGACCAATCCAGGAACTAGAAAGCTCAAACTTTAATGAGTTTCACCTGTCAGGGGGAGGTAACATGCAACAAAAACAGGTACATAACAGAGTTTTACATGATATGAAAAACATTTTTTTCTGTTTATTTCTTTAAAAACAGAACACTATAATCCCCTTCATGAAAAAAGTTACAAACTTCATAAATAGGGGCAGCCATCCCAATACTCACAATAAATAATCAACTTTTTTTTTTTACATAAAAATGTAATTCTTAAAAAAAATAATATAATAGTTATAATAATAATGTATAACTATAATAATGTATTTGAATTTGCATGATAATTTTGAACCAATTTGAAGCAGTTTGAAAGAAGAAGCTTCAAACAATTCCAAAACTGAATCCAAGTCAATAAAAAATAAATAAATAAACATTAAAAACTGTAATTCATATAAATGTTTCTTAAAGATATATATAGAGAATATAGTAGGTACACTTTTACACATTTAAAACTACAGACATTCTCCAAACCTGCTAACACGGAACAAACACAAATATGTCTATATTTCTATACATCTACATCTGCTGCAGATGGATGCATATGCATGCTAGTTAACTATTCTTTACAAACCAAATAAAGCTTTATTAGTAAATTAGAATTCATTCCATTGGTAGATTAAGAGTTTAAATAATTTTGATTTGACTTAAACATTGCCTTTGGTTTTTGACATTAAATAGACTGAGAAAAAGTAGCAACATTTTTCTATATTTTTCACGATGAGCTACTGCTAGTCTTAAAAAAATCAGAATGCTTAATTCCCATAACACTAGTCTTAAATTATGCCTAATTTAGGCAGATTAAAAACCTTATAAAATGTGTTCTATAATCGATCGTGAAGCAGAAAACTGTCCCACATGAAATCTGTCTCTTTCTTTTTAAAGTAATTTTCCAGATCCAGCTTTGAAATGGGTCAAACCTTTGTCCTAAACCCGAGACATTGTCTGACCCTGCTTTACTGCCAGCATTAAAGAGATTGGGGGTTTAAGCAGCCATGATGGATGTGTAAAACTAAGCAGCTTCACGTCTCAGAAACAAGAGATCAGCAATGAGCTTATGCACTTCTTTGGCTTTGTACAACACTCTCAACTAAATTAGAAAAGCATCATTTCTGTGCTGCTTCTCTCATGCCTTCTTTAGGCCTAAGCCATTTATGAAATACAATCCCTTTTACCTAAAATTACACAGGAATTAAATGAAGAGTGTGCAGGCTTTACAGCGCATGGTGCAAAGAAAAATCTTACAAATACATCAAACAGTTTGTGTGGAGATAATATTCTCACCAGCATAGAACCAGCAAACCACTGAATATCTGCTATATCATGTGTCAAGAGGCCTGTGAATCATTACAATGAGGAGCAGTGTCACTTCACAGCAACAAGAGCCACTTAGCCAGAGTGCAATCTCTCCAATACTTTATTATTCATCCATTCAGCACATGCTTTTAGGCCCAATTCAGCCCCCTGCAACCCCCCAACAAAACAAACAAAACATTAAGGTGGAAAAGACCAAAGAAACACAGAAGTGGTGTCCGTAAAGACAAATTAACATCATGTACAAAACTAAAAGAATCGAAATTACGTTAAATAGTAAACAAAGGTCCCCAAAATTAGATGGTAGGTTTTTGTTGTTTTAAAACTGCAAACTTAAACTAATTAATAATATTATTCCAACCTAAATGTAAGATATCAAATAAAGAAAAAAAAAAAACAGAGATTACAAATCCAGGATCTTAAAACAGTCACTAATTGACTATAAAATGATGCTGATACTGGATTTGCATCCATTTACATTCCTGGATAAGTTCCCAGTTTAAAGAAGCTTGAAACAATTTGAAACTTCAATCGAACTTGTTTTATAAAAACAATAAAAAATGTATTTTTGTTTCATCAAAGAGTTGCTTTGAATATTGCAGAAAGGTTCTCCTGTAGCCATCAGTGTTACAGCTTATCTAAAGATGCATCTGACTCAAGACACTCAAGACACAGAGGATGCTCCCTGTCCACAATGATCTTCATCTTATAAAGAACCCCTCTTATCATAATCACCTTGAGAGGTTCCAGAATATTCCTCAGAACAAAGACTGTACTCCTTATAAGCCTGTGGAGCCTTTTTAAGTTTCTGCCTCTAATGCTGCTTCATAAACAGTATATAAATAGAGCTTTGGTTGAATTAATGGAAAGTTTGTAATATTTTTGGTTTTAAGTGTTGTAGTGACCTCTATGTAGGTCAGAAACACTCAAAACATAGCTTGATGGACAACCAAGAGGCTCTCCAAAAAAATAATAAATAGAGAAAATAATTTAATTTTTATAAGGGTTTTCCACCCTAAGATGGACCAAATTGGGAAACTTTGGGCTCTTGCCCGTTAACTAATAAGTGACACACATCAGTTTTGGGCAGTAAAATGGAAAACCTGATGAAAACCATGAAAAAACTCAAGGAAGTTTCCGAAAAAATATCAGATGATAATCACAAACTGAACAATATAATCATGACGTAATGTGCAGCGTCCTGTTTCAAGTTGAAGTGGCATTCATACAGTATCTGAATGTATGGTAAGGGCATCTAGTTAAGCTTCAAAGAACACAAAGGTTTTCCTCCATCTCTTTTAAATGGGAAATGATTTAAAATGCAAGGTAAAGTTGATTGAATAGAGACAGAAAACAATAATCTTTATTTTTAAAAGCCGTTGTGCATTCCAAATACATTTTTGTCTCAATTTAATCCATCTCCAACAGAGCAGTAAGCAGCTTACAGCTGAGGAGCAATCTGAGGCTCAGGGGTCCTGCTTGGGCACCCACAGAGGCATTCTGTGGGGTTGGAAACTGCTACTCACAGGCTTTTCACAATAAAAGTCCTCTGCTCTGACCACTAGTTTAACATTAATTTAACCATCAATAAAATACAAATGAGTTATTATTTTTTTAAGCTCTACTGTAAGTTTAATCAAATCATATTTTAGATGCAATTTTTTCCCCCCTAATTTGACAAATAGCTACTTGACAAAGTTTTATTTCTAAAATAGGATTTGCAGTATAAGCATATCCTTTTATTTGTTTTGCTTCATCACTACTTTAATATTAAAGTAAGAGTCTCACTTTCCTAAATCCTGCATGAGAGCCTTTGTTCTGTGTCAAGAACACATTCATAGCGCTGCCATCTCAGACCCACTCTCTAAAGCACAATGAGCAAGCAGCATCTTGCCTTGAGCGGTGGTGCTTCACCCTTGCAGAGGCTCATATCTAATAGAGCTGAGTTCTAATACATTGGGTGTCAGCTTTTATCTGCCTTGCACTTTTTCTCTACCTCTTTATTTAGTTTGCAGTGTTTCTGAGAGTCTTGTATCATCTGCTTTAGATGGCCTGTATTATTGTAGTTGGAGAAATTGCACTTTAAAAGCCAAGCCCTGATATCTGCTCAGTAATTGTTTGAGGACAATTGCAGGGACAACAGCAACTATCTCACATAGCAATTCAGATAAATTTGCACCTATGAGTTTTCTTTCTTACTTTTTCTTTGCAAATAGCTTTAGGAATGATGTCCAACTGCTTTAGGTAGTAGAAGCTCTGGTCTGTTTGTCTTATGGTCCTATGGTCTGGCACAGAGAGACTCACAAATGGAGAAAAGAAGAAAACAAACCTAGAGAATGATATACATTGTCTTTGAAGCAAATAAAAAAAAAATCTAATTTAGCTTGTTGTGATACTGTGAAACTGCATTTTTTACATATTTACATTTGTTCTGATTTTTATTTACGTTTTAAATGTTTTTATTTATTCAAATCTTTACATTTAAAGACCCAAAGACCCTGTTCCATAATGCCTTTCCTGTGCATTATCTGAATTATTTGAAACATGAAATTGAAAGTCAAAGTAGATCAGATGTAAACCACAGAAGGTGAAATCAGTGCCAAAAAAATCACAGGTGAATCTTTACTTATGTACCCATCCATCCAACCATCCATTTTCTGACACGCTTAATCCTGAGGGGTGCTGTTTATGTGCGAGAGGCGGGGTACACCCTGGACAGGTCGCCAGTCCATCGCAGCTTATGTAACCATTCTAGTAAAATATGAATAAATACTATCGCAAAAAACAAACAATGCTGCTAGAATGGTTAATTTCCTGATTATTTAGTCTAGTTGACTGTCAAGTTTAATCGCCTGTGCGAATGCTCACTCATCTGGGTCATGTAAACCACAAAACTGGCTTAAATCGCAAAGCAGAACACCCAAGCCAAAGCTGAGAGGCATTGTTTATGCGGTCCAGTGCAGGACCGATCAGACTCCACTACAATGTAGAAAATGAACAGCAACTACACAAACACACAGGAGAGCCAACAGGTCTGGATAATATTCAACTGTATACCTGCACCTCAAGGACATCTGTCTCTAGTGTGAACCTACAAAAATAACAAAGCTTCCTAATTAAAGCCTGTCTTATTAGTCAAATAAACTGATGTGGGAAAATGAGTGAAGAGTCTGAAGGTAAAGCAAATTTATACTACTACTCGCATTAATAAAAAAAAAAATAATAATAATTAATAATAAGTGATAGCATACATATATGAAAGTAAAAAAAGATTTGGATTTGTCTGTTTTTGACATAGCTTGGTGTTTTAATTCATAATAACACAAATTAAAAAAAGAACAGTTTATATGCACTTCAGAGTATTTATACAGGCGTTCAAATGAAAAGGAGGCAAGTAGTATTATGTGAATGTTTTTACAAACATTGCTGAAACCAATACAGTGCAGAGGAAAACCAAGCAGATGAGGGTAAAACTAAAACAACAGAAATATGTTAGAACAAAAACAGAAACCGGCAGTAGCAAATGAAAGACAAGGAAAGAAAGAGGAGGTGAAGCAGCAATTAAGAGTAAAGAGAGATTGACTTATTGTGGAAAACATACTTGACTGCATAAACAGAGAAACCTGAAAACAATAAACACAAGTCAGCAAGGGGATTAAATTAATAATAATACCAAATATGACTTAGATGTATATTGGGGGATGTTCTTTTTCCATGTGGATCGTCAAAATTAGTGTTCCTCTTTTTGGAAACTGAGCTTGTATGAGCGATGCAAACAGCTACTTTTAAGCAGAGCGTGCACAAGGAGAAATGGGCTCATGCACGCTCTCACACACGTTTAATAGGCGTTCTCTCTCAGAGCAGGTACAGGGTTGTGCATGTGCATTTTATTTTTTAGGTGGAAAGGACAGGTCTTTTAAAAAATTAATGAAAATCCTCTACTATACCTTTAATAGCAAGAACACAAGACATACAGTAGCAGGCTGAAAGCCACAAAATAACTTAGGAACAGGTTTTATGAACAAGATGACACAAAGATTACTGTACCAAAGCCAAAGTACACAAACAAAAAGTTCTGAACAGGAAATCATTCAATAGAGAGAAGTGGAATGTCATTTTGTTTTGCTAATAACAATTTCCCTAACAAAAGAAGAACAACCATAAAAACCACAAGGTTCAAAAAATGAAAAATATACATAGGTTGGTTGGCTGCTTCGACCAGCATATATTTTAATTCTCTTATAAACTCCAGTTTGATCTTAAACTTTTTTGTTTTGGTGAAGGAGATGTAAATTTTTTTGTCATTTATCAGCTCTTGGTCCTATTAAACCTGTTATCACACTATCACCAGTTGTACCACAATTTTAACTACTATGGACACATAAACAAAGTTCTTTTGGGACTCTATATATATTTTTCTCTACTCTGACTGAAACTAGAAAGAAACTTAATTTTTTTTTTTCTAATTACCATTGGAATACTTGAATTTTGCTATCTGTTTTTTGTGTTTTAACATTTTAAATTTTAAACACAAACCATTCTTTTGAGAGATATTTTTTAGAAGAAAAAATGGTACAACAAAATGTTTTCAATTTTGCGTATTTGTATAAACTGAAAATGATTACCTAGATTAGTTTAAAGGCTATCTTAAAACTTACAAAGAAAAAAGGTAATGAGGAATCAGCTTGCTTTTTAAGTAAACTCCTAATTTGGCTGTTTTTGCGCAATAAATAATGCAGACTTCCACAGCAGTAGGTTAAGTCTTGTAAAGTTTTTTTTTTTAGATAAAGAGTAAATTTATACTGTTTCCTTCATCAGAATATGAGTAATTTTCTGATATGGTTTATCAAGATGGTTAAGTGATTATCAAGTATGAAAAAAGAAAGAAACTGCCTTATTACATACAACTAACTTGGGCTAAAATTTGATGATTATACACCTTCAGTGATCGTTCACAAGTGATTCAAAAATATTTTGCTAAATTAGATGAGAGGATATCTTTAAGCTTCAAGCATTAGACATGCTGGGGTAAGTTTTTCTTTACCTATACCTTCAGAATGTCTGCATAAACATAATAATGAACAAAGTTTTTAACACCAGAACTAATATAATACATTATCAGATTGGTTGGAGGCTTAGCTAGATTATTATTCACATAAATCTCTATGTTCATACACCATATACTTGCAAGTCAGGCATGCATTGTTGTGTAAAATCTAAAAGATAGCCCTTTTATTAAAAATTGTGAACATAAAAATAAAGTGAATATTACCCATTTATGGTGTCTTCCCTTTGGGTATTATGTAGGCATTTGAATCTGTTTGCTGCCATCATTAGATGTGCCGTTACAGAGAGCTTTTATAGAGGAAATTGTGAATAAAAACCCATCAGAACACTGTGCTAACTCTCCACCTCCCCACTGACCTCTATAAACTTGAAAACTGGAAGAAGTCTAGTTTTATGCATGAAGGACAAATTTGATCTCTCTGTCAGAGGTCCACTAATCCCTTAAGCCTTGTCTGTTTGCATCGTCCAATTTAGCTTTCTTTTAGTGTAATTAGACTGTGGTGATGGACTCTGAAGCAACAGGTTACTGCTTTACTCAAGAAATCCTCCTGTGGTTGCTTGTTGAATTCTTTGGGTTTTATTTTACCCTGTTTTTATTCCCTTCATCGTGTGGATAAAGCCTCTCTAACAAAGGTTGTTTGTGTTGTGCTGGCACAGTCTGTTTCAGTTATCTCTGTGCATAAAATCAAAACAGCAGAAAAAAATACCTGGTAACGGCATATTTCGCAAAGCTTAAATTTGATTTTAAATGTCAAAATAGTGTAATTTCACTTTCCAGCTTCGTGCTTCCACTAAAAGATCATTAGTAATAAGCGATTTTCTTAAAATGTTTGAATCATGGGATTTGTTATATGGGGAGCATAACACAGGCTCAGTTTATAAAAAATTACCACACTGAGTTATTTCCATGTTCACCTCAGGTGGCAGAGGAACCCTTTCTGTTGACACAAAGAACTAAAATGAATTCATTGTTATCAGCTGCCTACATTTTTGTCTTCTGAATTTCTTCCAGATCTAGGCCATGCCAGTTGGATTTAAAATGGAGCTCAGAGGCAACAGCAAGGTTATGAGGTTTTCCATTAACATTAATGTTGGGGGTTGTGCCATGGGAGCCTCTGACGCGTAATCTGTTTACCGTGCCATCTGATCCCGCACACCAATACTGGAACATTTTATTTTTCCACATACCAAGTTTGACGATGATCAGTGAAAAAACAAAAAATGTTAAAAGAAGTGAATTAGCCTTAAAAAAAATCCTGCCTCAGATTTAGGTTCTTTTTTCTTTTTGTCACCTGATAAAAGCCTGAATGATTGTATAGTTTCAAAACATAAAACCAAAGGTTTGATGCTACACAGGAAAACAGAACAAATATCAAGGAAGGAGATTTAAATAAAAATGAAAAACCTATACTGTGATATTTCAGACAGCACTCAGCAGCAATGAAGATGCATATTTTGAGCCACAGACAGGCAAACAGCTCGAAGCCCCCTCCTGAGCTGCAGCGCAAGGCTTGCCAGTCCTGCTGGTTGCACTGGGACTTTCAGGTTGCCCTTTTCCATAACGCCATGCTGAGAAGCCTTCTAAACTCCAAAGGAAATAAAACATAATGAGGCCAGAGACGAGGTGGATCCAACAGTGAGGTTGATTTTTTTTTAAAGTCCTTTGAAAGCAGTAGTCACAAAGGTTGCCTAGTAATGCTGCCATTTATTTCCATGCTATGCCAACTAAAGCAGTTTGTATCTCTTTTGGGTTCTCTGCCATAAAAAGCAAACTATAGAATAGAATAGAATAGAATAGAATAGAATAGAAAATCCCTTTATTGTCCCACAATGGGGAAATTGTGGTGTTTACAGCAGCATAAAGATTATAGAAAAAATTGTCACAAAATGTGGATCTTAGAAAAATTTATAAAAATAACATAATAGTTAAGAGTTAAAAGATCATTGATAAAATACTGTAGTGTAAAGTGTTTTAACAATATAAATACTCTGCACCTGGAGAATAAATAACCAATATACAGCTATGGAAATTTTTACAGTAATGGATATTTGAAAATAGCAGCAACATCAGAGATGTGCAAAATGACAGCATGTTATTCAGAGATGGGAAGTAACGAAGTACAAATACTTCGTTACTGTACTCAAGTAGATTTTTTTTGATATTTTTACTTTATTTTACTACTTATTTTTATGGCGACTTTTTACTCCTACTCCTTACATTTTTACACAAATATCTGTACTTTCTACTCCTTACATTTTAAAAAATTGGCTCGTTACTTTAGTTTTGAATCATTTCAATGGAGTTACCGTTATTATTTTTCACGTCATCAATACCAAATTCAATCTAATTGGATGGGAATCTACGTTGCATTTGACGCACCACTACAAGATGAATCGACAGATTCGGCGGTATTCATTGGCGGCAAATCATTGCAGCTTGGTGGCGGTGGCGTTAGCATAGTAGCATGGACGACGAGATGATTGAAAATGAACACAACGGAGATCTAGTCCTATTGGCAGACATCCATTTAAAATGTAGGCAACGGCATGAAAAAAGTGCTTTCTACTTTTACTTTTATACTTTAAGTAAATTTACAAGCCTGTACTTTGTTACTTTTACTTGAGTAAAGAAGTTTAATCAGTACTTCCACTTTTACCGGAGTATTTTTTAACACAAGTATCTGTACTTTTACTTAAGTACAGAAAGTGAGTACTTTTGCCATCTCTGATGTTATTTAACTAAGATAGAAACTGTGCAAAATCAGAATGAATGGAAGAACTTATGCCAGGAATACACTGTACGATTTTTTTGCCGTATCCGGGCCGACTTTCCAGTCAAGCGAGAATTTTTCGATCTGGCCGACTTTCAGCCTGATCATGCGTCATGGAGTATACAGGGGGTAACAAGGGGTGATTAGCCTCTCACAACCACCTCCCGATCAGGAATCGTGAGGTTGGGAGAAAATCAAAAAGGTTTGAAATTTAGTTGGCCGTCGTGGGTAAATGGCTCAGTGGGCATGCTCAGACAAGGATTCTTCTTCTTCTTCCTCTCAGATGAAAACACAAAAGCATGGCGGGGGTGCGAGTGAAATGCCACCTTTGCTCAGCCGTGTCTTTGTCCAAATATGCCATCGCCTTTTCTTTTTAGTGCTTTCAGCACAAAATTGCACAAACTGCCAAGGCAGTGCGTTTCACTCTAGTGAACTTCATATTCCTCTTCTATTCATTTGGCCTCCGGATAGACAAGTAGGAGTAGCGCCATCTCACTGCGAGGCTGAGTCCGACATGGTTCCGATGTGGTTTTTAGACATACAGTGTGATCACTTAGATCTCATCAGAGCATCGGGTCGCACAGTGTGAGAACATACATCGTGAACTGTGAACTCACACTGTACGATGAATCCCAATGGTTGTGTCGTACAGTGTGAACTGTAACTGCGTGCAACGATTGAAAAAAAATACACATTGTATGCCCGGCTTTATTGAGGTTGTATGGAACAGTGGTGGTTATAAAGTCTTAAGGGCTGGTTTTACTCCCGCAGCAGTGTGTTGCAGTAAGCTAGCCGCAGATATTTTTGATTTATGCCCAACATTGTAGCGTAGTCTGCGCTATGTTATTCCACGCCACAACGCAACAGGGACAATCACAAACTAGCTGTGGGTCTAGATACGGTTATGGTTGTGAGGCAGTAGGGGCAACTTTGTGTGACAACAGAGGGAGATGAGGGCGAAAAAGGAAGGATCTGTGATAACGTTCCCTGGTGCATTTAGGGTGATACACAAGCTAGCACTGTCTTTCTCTTCATTTTATTTTATTATTTATTTATTAAACAATCAAGAAACATGCTAATTTGAGGTGCCACTAAAGAGTTCTTTGCTTAATATTGTTGATTCATGTCTGTTGATGTTTGTTTTATACCAGTAGATGGCTTTTATCACACGTCTACTATGTATTTTAACCAAATATATTCTTACTCTCAACTGTCAAGTTCTGACAGTTGATCAAAGCTCCCTTCATCTCACATATTGATGCACCTGGGGTACCCTTCTCTTCATATATTGATGCCAGGAGTTAAGCAAATTTTATCACCTGACAAATTTTTAAAATAATTTTAGCCTAAAAAGTAATGGTTAGCTCCAGGAGTGAAAACAGAACTAAAACAGAAGTGTTCTACTTGTTCTTGTAACTCGCACTCGTACATAACAAGTTTTTTTTTTTTTTTTTTGTCTTTTTTACAGCTTATGTGGAATTGCCATTCGTGTTAGTTAAGCTAGAAGCCGTTTGCTTCTGGGTATCAACAAAATCTATTGTTTTAGCCAGGTTAGACCTAGTCAACATTGACGTACTTGACGTCACATCCGCCAAACAGCGTGTGAAAGTCTGACTCAATGTATATTTTTGGAAATAGTCTGCAGACCTATAGACACATTTGAACTAAACTACAGAGGTTTCAGTCATATCACACAATGTTTAATACTTAATGGCTCAAACAAAAGGCTATTTTAAAGATATTTTTCACTACAAACTTACGAAAGATCTTTTTAAAAGCTCTGGAAGTCTTCCCTTCTAGCTATCCCAATATATCTCTGCACTGCTTTGACAGACAACCCCAAAAAACAAAAAGCAATCAGAGAATTCTGAATCTCATGCAGGTAGACAAGAGTAGCTATGCAAATTAGTCAATGACGTCATATTGTGCCTTCTGTACCTTTTAGGACTGCGAATGACATGAATATTAGTTGGAGTGACACTACATTGTTGAAACCTTATGATTTATACTCTCTCCTGGATAATGTTTTGGATTTGACCACATCTTAAAGGGACAGCGTGTTAGATTTACCCGGTGCACTAAATGGATTACAAATGACAGACTGGTGTCTCCCCTTCTAGCGTGTGACACCCTCTATCTAAGCCTATCAAGCTCCATCACTCTTGTTAAATCTGCTAAAAAAACATAAAACATGAGGAACATTTATCTGAAAACCACACCAACACTAAGTAGCTGCTGTAACTTCTGAGAAAAAAGTCTAACATAATACTTAAATAAGCTTAAATTCAATTACCAATACTTGATTGGTGCTTATAAAATTTACTACATGTTGCCTATTTAAAGTTCACTTTTAGGTTTGTTTGTTTTTTTCTTGTAGCTCCCTCTTCTGGCAGAGTTTCATAACGGCCATGTTTATTTGTTTTTCATTTCCAAAGTATTTTTGTAATCCTGTTTTAGTTGCACTGAGGCATAAACATACAACCTGTTTCTAAAAGGTTACAGAAAGAGAAACTGTTGCATCGGCTCTGTTACTTGAAGATAAAAGTTTGCATGAATTGTTTTAAACTGACAGGAACCTTTAGTGTGGAGTACGAGGTAAAAAATTTAATCTATCATTTCTTCCAGCCTGAATGCTCCAACCTTTAATATTTCCTGAAAGTTGGTAGAAACATCGTTTATCCGTATGCCTGTCTGTGTAGCAAACCTTTGACAGCAGAGCTGATATCATCAGACAGCACTGGTCTGTTGCATAAGCGTTATGATTTTCTAATGTCATCACAGCGTCAGTGTGACTTTGTTTAATATCAAACATAATGTTTCAGTCAGAAAGCTTGTGGAAAAGATCAAAAAGTGGAAAGTAATTTTTGAAAAAGGCTGAAAGTTTTAGCATTGCAGTGATTTTCAAGCTGTGTGGGAATACTGGGAAGCATACAAAGAGGAAAGTGTGGAAGAGGATTTATATAACCACTGCTCTCACCAAGGAAATATCCTGCAGGCTTAGAGGAAGGGAGTGATAATAAATGCCATTGTTCAAGGTTACTAAAGTCTTTATCAGTGAAGGAGGTTTTTACAGGAAGGCATGTAGGGGGACAATTGAACAATTGAACTTTCAAAGGTTTCCAGATTTCATATTATGGGTTGGTTTCTAAGATTTAACAAAGAACAACATTTTTTGCAGCATCTGTTTTTTTCAGAGCCTTTTATCTAGAAATACATAAAATCTATGAAAAAAACCCAACATTTTTTGTTCTTACATTTGTTTTTAATAAATCTATGGGTGTTAGATGTCATTCCTGGACTAAGCACTGGATAAATATGAACCATCATGTTCTTATCATTGTTTGCAATTAACCAACTGGAAGCTTTAAGAGGATTAAGGTCTGTGGAGTTTCCTTTAAGCCAATTTGTCATCATTCTGTTTTTTCCCCCTGAAATTGAAAAGAAGTTGCTTTTGGAAGATGTTTGGATACCACTTGTTATTTTGGGGCAGAACTGGAACATCGCCCAGGCCGTTAGGTTAGAGGCTAATCTACTGGATTCTTGTTGCAATGGTTATGATGTGGTGTTTGTTGTTTTGTTTTTCTGAACACAGAGTTTCCAAATGTCCAAAGTAACCAGAAGAATGACTCATACAGATGCAGTCATAACCACCTGCTGGTTATGCTTTGTAGGATGTTTTTTTCTTTTTTTTGCCAGCAGCAGCAGCAAGATTATGTAGAGTAGGTGGTTCCAGTGCTTTCTCAACACTGTTGGATATCCTAAAGCTTTAATAATGCAAGTGAAAGATCTTGTTATAAGCTAACATCTTAAAAAAAGAAAATAATAGTACAGCTCTTAAAAGTCCGCCTGAATAATGTTATAGAACAGTATATGTCTGTAGAGTGATCAGATGCATTATCACAGGTGAAATAAAACACATTGACAGTATCCTCCTCATTCCACCTGCTATGCAATTCTACTGATTTGACTATGAATATTGTTAATAGTTATAATTACAAATTAAAATAATAATATGCAATTCTAATCCAATTGAATCCATTACAAAACATAGTTAGATGATTGTGATCAACGACTACCAGCCTTTAATGATCATACAGTAATTAACAATTTAGATTGAAAGTTAACAATAAATAACTGAATTTACAAGAAAATGTGGATATTTCAACCAAATGCAAACTTGAGTTTTTATTAGCAACTAGTACATAATAATAATTTTAATATAGAAATGTAATTGGTAATTATGATAAGCCACATGAAAAATCTCTATATGATCAATCTCTTAACTCAAGATGAGTAATTCTGTCACTTAGAGACAATAGATCACAGTTATTAAATAAATGCAGTCAAGCATCCTTTATATATATATATATATATATATATATATATATATATATATATATAATGATATCCTGTTACAAGCAATTATTTGGTTTAATAATCCTACCATAACACGCTAAACTAAAAGTGATGGAGGGGAAATCAGCTCCATTGATAAATCTGGAAAGCAGCAGGAGGCACATGGGGGAAAATGCTGGTGCATGTTGTCCAATTCGGCCTACTGAAAGCACTTAAGATGCAAAACCACGAAGCAAACATAAACAGAAAAGGGGTTTGGAAATATTTTGAGAAAGATAACAACAACCCAGAGGGGCTGACATGTTCATCTCCCCCGGAGGTAATTGGTGTATAGGCAGATTTTAACAAGTACAATCTTTGTGGCATTTAGCTAAGGTATACCTACCGCTCTTCTGAATATTAATTGAGAATTTTAATTTGATTGCCTCGAAGCCAGTGGGATCCGCAATTAAATATTTCCTCTGTGGGCACCCTTGACCTCTAATTTGTTTAAGATAAATGATCCTCATTCAAAACTCTTTCACCAAGTAAGTTTTAGTACTCAGAAGTTTTGTAAAGATGATTTAACAAATCTTTCTCCCTCTCTCTAACTGCATAGACTAATATTGCCCGATAACCATGCCGTTCTCCTCCTCCTCCGTTATAGTCATGGTTATTGTTCTGGGAGCGATTCCATATGATTGTTCCTGAAGGATAATCCTTACTTTAGAAGCAGCGATCCATCCCTACTGACAGAATCCACCGTGCTCATTATCAAATCAGACTTTAACCCGTCCTCTGTCAGCCGCTGAGACATGTTGAATGGATATCATTGTGCCGTTCTAGACTTCCATCACTGTAATCCCCGTACAAAGTATGGACACTCTTAGAGGAAGATGAAAAGACTGGCCCATTCGCCATGTGTGTCACTGCAAAGGGCACAAGCAATGGAGTTAGTCGAGTCAGTGGCCTGAGCTGCTGATTCTTCAGCCCTCCCTCAGTCAGAAGAGAACAAAAGATTAAGCCCTCCTACTATCCAAGGTGATAACAAGCTGTCAACTTCTAAAATGTAATCTGTTGACTGCTGCAGGAAGTGGTGGTGTCAGTGGAGTGGGCTGCCAGCTGATGGTTATCTCCTGAATGGCATGCCATTGATGGAAAGAGCTGCTGGCAAACACATAAAAGCCACTTCAGTCTGTTTCCAACAAAGAGGTCTGCATGGGCAAAGGAATCCATACTGAGCCAATTTTCAACATATTTATATACATATATCCCCTCTAGACCTCCCATCACTCTCTGATGTGAGCCACAAAGAAAAGCCAATGGAAATGATAAAAGGCATGAATAGTGCCCAATAGACTCGGGATAATAAGGAATTACCCCCTGACAATGCTGACAAGTGATGGGATGCTTCCCCTTCGTCAGCATGCCTCTGGAGTCCTTCCACTCTGTCTAAGTCCAGATTGTAAAATCTAAAAGCCATATTGCTGCCAGCTCTACACCCTAATGCACCCTTCAGTGGGTAGCAAGGCTGCGTTATGGGAGCTCTTCACCACACTGCAGCCAGTAAAGCAATCCAAACTGGACATGGTCCAACCTTTTAACAAGGGTACTATCAAACAGCAAATTATCCACACCCAGTTTATCTTTCTCTCTACTCAACCTTGTGCCCCCTGTTTGTTCCTACCAAATGTTAAAACTTTTAAATAGGTTTTAAATTACTGCCAAGTGGCTAATAAAACACAGAGTCCACTTAGATCATAGTAATTATTAACTCCGACAACCTTTAATAATTTCTCTATAATAGAGTAAAATTTTCCTGTCTGCAGAATCAGTAAGATGGTTATGTATGTTTATACAATGATATATCAGTTGCCTAAGATTGTATTAATCAATTAAGCTGTGTTCATCTTTTATATAAAAAATAATGCTATTATTTTTTTCAACAGCTGAGAGAAACGAATGAATCAGATTTTTGTGTTTTCTGGTTAATTTGGATACATTTTGGTATTTTTTTAACAGATTGAAACAGCACCAGATGCTAATGGAAATAGCAGGCCTCTGCTATGGTGCAAATGTTAGGACATCATCAGATCAGAGGTGAAGTCAAAACATTTTCATAGAGGTAGCACCAAAAACTGATTGGCACCAAAACCAGTTTACGATCAGTCTACACTAATAAGACTGTACCAATTAGAAAATCAAAAAGCAAAACATCTGGATTTACCAAATAAATCAGGGAAAGCTGAAAAGATTTTCAGGAAGCTATCGCTAAAAAAGAATTCACACATATTTATCCATCAGTTGTTTAAATCAGTTAATGTTTCCACATGAGATACAAACTGAACTGGGTTGAGCAGCAGTTCTTCATCTCTGATTTAAATATTTTTAAGACTGCAGAGGCTTATAACTTTCCCTTCTTTCCCAAAAAACTAATTCTGAAAACGGCAAGGATTCTGTTTTGGTCTTATTTAACTATGAATGTTTCTGTTTCTATGAATATTAAAATTATAACTATATTTCTTTTTTCACTTTATGGTTTAAAAACTAAGTAAAAATTCAAGTTAGTTAGAACATTCCAAAACTGTCGCTTTTTTAGAGGGGAGCTGCTTGTTCTGGAGGTTTTAAAGTATGTCCAAATGGGTACAGTAAATCACCTTCTTTGGGTGACCAAATATTGGCCCCCTTCTAGCTTGGCCCCTGCATCATGTCCTAGAAATAAAAGTTCTTTTAGTTCTCATGTTGTAGAAATAAACTTATCAGGTCATTGTAGCCATTTTCTTAAATTAAGTAAAATCTTGACCAGGCAACCAAGTATTTGAATTTAACAAGGCTATTATCACCTTAAAGCAACTAAAAAGTTTATTTTGGGTCATAAAAAGTCTATTATATCACATTGTAACCATAATTTCCACCACATGACAACTTTTTCCTATCAATCTTTTCTCACTGTTGCAGCAACATCCACCTCTCCCTCTTCGGTTCTTTAAAAGAACATGTTTATTCATCGTCGCTAACACGTTGTACGTAACAGTTATGTTTTTAATCGACGCTCTGGATTACCCATAATTCCAAGTCGTATTTTAAAAATTAACATATTATATGAGTGTATTTTTTACCAACCGTCTAATGAACTATACACAGTTATTAACATAGTAATTAAAAGTACCAATGTCTGCTCTGCTATTGGTGTCGTGTTTAAATGGCTCACGATCCTGTTGAAATCTGCCATGTGTTGGGGTATAAATAAGGTCGGGTCAGTCAATCTCGTATCAGGTGGGTTTAAGATGAATTTTTTGCACCATTACATTTGCAAAGAGAAGTCCTAGTCCACAATCGCGTAGGGGGCCCACCAGGTGTCAGTGACGGGGCCCCTAACCGACGGCATACTTTGCTTACCGATAGTTACGCCATTGCAATTATTCAATTGCCTTTAATACTTGTGTACATTTTAACATCTCATTTGGTAAAAGTATAGAAAATATTAAACAATAATCGAGGCAGTAAGGTTAGGGTTTTTAGGTTAATGATCTGAATCAATTGCTTGATTTAATGCTGAATAGATGCAAGGATCCAGTAGGTGAACTTGTGAAATAAGAAAATGTGTCTTACTCAAAGCAAAGCATTAAAAAAATGTTAAAATGCTGAACATTATATCTCTGTGGACTTCTTTTCTTGACTGAATCAGAAACTGATTTTTTAGTTTTTAACTGAAAACAGAGGTGGAGAGGCTGGATCTTTGGTTTGCCCTAACATGCAGTGGCCACCAACTTTGTCCTCCTGTCAGCTTCTCTGTGATCAATGTCGTCTTGGTGGGACCAGCTGACTTTTCTGTGACTACAGCAGGCCAAATCAGAGAGGGCTGACGCAATCAAATCATAATATGCTATTTAGTTTAGAAGAGGAGGGAATCTGTACAGATTCTTTGTCCATATAATGGTAAATGGTCGGTACTTCTATAGTGCTTTTTTTAAGTCAGAGGACTTGACCAAAGTGCTTCACACTACATTCAGTCATTCAACCATTCACTCACACACTAATGGTGGCGAGCTACCACAGGTGCCCACTGACAGAAGCGAGAATTATGGCATTACGTGCCCTTTTTACCTGCAAAGTAATTGGCACGCATACTAAACACACATTCTCATCATGCTATCAGTCAATTAAAAATTTAAAAACATAATTTAAAAGAATGAATTTAATTATTAAATGTTTGTAGCAATATTTTTAAATGAATATAATTACTTACTTAATATAAAAAAATTGTGAGCATTCTTTGCATTTTTAGGGTCTGTTGCACTGGTATTTTTGAACCCCTGACATAGACTACTATAATACAGTTAGTTTGGGTGCAGCCATCCATCATGGAGTTTTATGCCATAAAAAAACCTTATTTTTAATAAATTGGTTTGAAATTGAATACGACACAATTCATTCCTATTATTAAAATCCAATTCTGTTCAGTTATGATAAGAATATTTTTGTTTCAGTAGATTCAAATTTCAATCCGTGGATATGACATCTGGTTTCTGCCAGTTGTATTTCTATTAAATTCATGAAGTCATTTAAACTGTGATTGTCTATAATCAGCGTTAAGCCAAATCCTGTTTTTTTTTTACGTCCTAAAACAGAACAGAAAATAAACAGATGGCCCTATAATATGATAGAAAGTGGTGGAATAGAGGCATATTTTCTTCTTTTAATTTGATGCTCTTTGACAGTCATTACATAAAAAAAAAACAGATGCAAGATGACAAGATTTGAGATGACTATAAATGAAAATAACAAACATGAGAAAATAATACACATTAAGTCGCAGTGAATGATTCTTGTTTGTAAATAACTGAAATGTGTTCATGGGATGACTGATAATATAAAGCTTCAATTAATTTAATGCTAAAGCACTGTGACATTAACAGAGCTTTTTTTCTACAGAGGTTTTTTTATAGATCAGCTCACAGTCAGGCAGTCTGTTTTTCTTCAGATGTATTTTGCTATAAACAGTTTGTCTTATGAGTGCTTCTGAGTGAAGAGCCATTAGTCAGCCGAGCATTTACCACTTTATCTCACCTCTATAATAATGTCCTTCAGAGCAAATTTCTCTACTAAGATGCAGTTTTGTCATTTTGTGAATACTACCATTCAAAGCTGACATTTTGATCAAATAAGGAGGTCACGCTTCGCTGACCTGCTACTGTTTCTTCAATAAGCAGTGATTTTAGTCCTGATACATTCAATTGAACTCTTGTTTTAAAGTATTTACAAACCAGGTCTTTTATTTTGTGTGTGTCGTTTTTTATCTTTTCCTTTTTCTTCCCTTTCTTTGTGTCCTTGTTTCCACTTATACCCAGGGCTATCTCAGAAAATTGAAAAGCTTTTAGGCTATTGCTAGGCACTTTTCAGCTTGCTTCCTGAGAAGCGTTTTTACTCATTTTGTTTTACTGCATCAGACCTGGCCCATAACAGGTACCGGCCACTAAATTACATCAAGACAAATTGAGCTGTTCACTATCCACTTCCAATTTTCTCAGAGGTTGGCGTAAAGTGGAATTAGACATGGATCCCCTCATATTTATTTCCTGACATCTCTGAGAGAGTTTAAAGCGTCCTTTCCTTCCTTTACTATTAAAAGCAACCCTGCTTATTTTATGAGCGTTGACTCTGGGTTAGCCGAGGCTAAAGGTACCTCCATACAGCAGCGTTTGACTCCCTTTCACTTCTGTCTGTTGCTTTCATCATTGGGGATTTGGTTCATCTGAGCTGAAACTGATACACTCTGCACTGAAGAAAGGGACTCCATTTATCACACCCATTTCTATTGATTATAAATCAGACTATATTTCACGACAGAACAGTCTTTCTTCTTTTTTTTGATAACTTCATTGTGGGAGTTTATGTGTAAAGAGGATTTTGGGGATCCATACAAAATTGTAGAAGCACTGTTAAGAAATAAGCCCACTTCAATGGAGGGATTTACGAAGCCCACTCTGAGGTAGGAGGGAGCCTTTTTTTAATGCGGCCCTTTTTCCCAGGCTGTTTACTGTACTGTGCCCTGCACAGAGATTTGTGCCATTCTGTGTTTCTTTCAGCCATTAGCCAGCAGAGTCAACCTCAGCTGACACCATCAAAAGGTCCCAAAGAAAACCTGTCTGTGTTTCACTCATTACTGTCAAAGAAAAATGGCATCTAAAAGCTTCATGATGAAACCTCCCTCTTACATGTGGACTTCCTAGGCTACCAACCAAACAATATAGGATGTATACAAGGGATGGACCACTGATATGGAGAACTTTAAAAAAAATTGCATTCAAAAAAGGAAACTGAAAAACATTTTAATAAAAAAGGGGGGTTTTGAGAGTAATTGTTGTTTTCTCAGATTTTGTTATTTAAAATGTATCTATTTTTTCAAATTGTATTTGTTATATTTATCTATGTTATATTTTATATCTTTAAACTTATCTTTTCAAATTTTGTTCTTTTTTCTTTTTCTGATTTTCTTAAACTTCACTTAAATTTTTTACAAATTTTATTATAGTTTTTTTTATATCTGTTTTTCAGTAGAAATGAAAAAGCACACACACACACACACACACACACACACACACACACATACGATGCTGAACATGAACGAGTTGCATCTGAAACAACCTAGTCATAGAAATGCTCTAACTAGAGGTTTTACATTCTCCTTTTAGGTCTTTCTTACATTTGAAATCTGTTTAAATAAAATGCGAGATAAATTCAACAACTAAATAAGCCACTTTTTAAAGGTAACACTAAAGTCAGATGAACTGTTTGTTCAGCAGCCAACTGGAAGCTAATTATTGGTCAACTAATTAATAAAAACTAGAACAGCCAAAAATTTGGCCCATCAATTTTTTTTTAACATTTCCTTTCAAATTCAGGTTTTATATATAAATGTTATGAATGAATGGGATTTCTACAATTATCAATATATTATTCAAGCTGCAGTATAAAATGTCTTCTTTTTTTATTTTAAATGAATGTTGTATTCATTTAGTTATGATTTAGACTGTGAAAATAATGTCAGTGTAAAATTTTAAAGATTCACAAACGGATCGATGCAGGATTAAGCCTGACAAAGATGTCAGAGAATGTCTATCCAATCATGCTATGACTGACCCTTAAATGGCAAGTCTATCAATTCAGAGCACATAGAGAAGCGAGGCGGCATTAATTATGAGCCTTCAAGTTCCAAGGGACAGTTAATCTTTGTCATTTTGCTCCCGGAGACATTTGGATCTGTCACTGAGATTGGAGCCAGGTCACTGCCCATGACCCACAGCTAAGAATAAGAATTCGGCTCACGTTTATAAAACCTGAACTGCTTTTTATGTCTGCACATTTTGCTGCAGGCTATGTTAGCTCATGCACTAATGTGTTTCCACAGGCGGAAAAGTTTCCATGATTTAGGGAGGAAGTTTTACCACATTAAATCCAATTTACAGTTCAGTTTTCAATCAGTGTTGCATATAAGGAATAATAAAGGATCATCATAATTTTTGCAACTTTTTGCAACTACTCAAAAAAATCTGTATTTTTTGCCACCATTTTTTTAATACATTTTGAAATAGTATTTTAATTTATTTAAAAATCATTATACTGCTTTCTCCTCGTTAAAGTGCAACATTTACGTAAGTTGTCAGTCACCTGGGATTAAAAAAAAGGGGATTTTGTTCATGCTGCCCTTCTAAGTCACAGATGCCAGTGGCGGCCATCATACCCCAGGTGTAAAGCACGGATTGATTCTTGCAGCCAAGCCAGGCAACAAAGCACTGCAGAAGAAAAAAGAAAAGAGCAGGGAGGACTAAGCGCGGCAACATTTTGACAGAACTGGGGCATTGCCTCGATTATACCTTCTCAGTGGGCCTTTGTGTGTGCTCACAGGTTTGGAACAAAGCAGATCTTCCTTTACGGAAAAAAATGTAGATGGCAAACATAGGCCTTTTTACAAAGAGCAAAGATAAATATATGTAATTCACTTAAGGCATATAGTGATGGTTGTTAGCATACGTCCTTTCCATACATTAACAGTAGGTAGATGACACAAACTTTGTATTAGAAGTCTAACTGCACTGCAGAATGCAGGGTCACAGGCGCAGTAATGAGGAGGAGATTCCAGAGCTGCTAAGATGTTAATTCTGTACGTGTCTTTGCACTGGTTATTTTCAAATGCTCATTCTGTTTGCCTTTCATCTGCTTCCTTTTTGTGGAATCTGCTGCTGCCACAATGCACCAAAAATAATTAGCAATACTCTTTAGAAAATGCCATCTATCAGGAAAGCTGTAAAAAGGAACTAATGTAACGGAAAGTGCCTGTAGAGATGAGTAAATCTCCTATTCTTCTCCATCTATGACTGGAGATGGATGTGGGAGGTTTGACGGAGGAGACATACCAAGCTGTGCATCCTGGTTAGCAGGAAACCACATCTTGATCCCGGCAGTGAGCGCATCCTTCAAAGCTAATGTTTTGGTAGAGCGAGCATCATGTCTTGTTGCTGGATGAAGGGTCGAGTTGACAGTGTTAAGTTTAGAAGCTTTATCAAGTTTATTAGTATAATCAGCACTGCTTGCCTTAGGAAAACCCGACAGCAGCTCCATCTGGACACCTCCATCAGTACAGTAACACCACAGGGGGTGCTGCCTCATAAGTGTGAAGGACTCGGCATGTAAAACTGCTCAGAAGATCCCATCTACTTCATAAGATGTTTTAAAGGAGATTTTACTGAATTTTGGTGTAAGGTACTGTCCCTAAATAAAAAACTAAATAGTATTTACCCTGAATTTGAATAGGCAAATGAAATGATCTGCCAACGGAATTTGTGCTTTACCCTTGAAATAAGATAATTAGATATTATTAATAGTTTAATAATAATTAATATTCATTGATCTCACACTGGAGCAATAGACCTCTGCATTTAACTCATCCCCTTGGGAAGCAGTGGGCTGCCATTGTGTGGCGCCGGGGGGGGGGGCAGTGTGGGTTTAATGGTCTTGCTCAGGGACCCAGAGTGCAGGCTGTGGGGATCAAACCGGATACTTGCAACTTTCACAGAGCACAAGCACACTGCTTTGACCATTAGGCCAACACTTCCGGGTTCATACAGTATGGACTGTAAATAAGAGACTGCAGTCATTATTTCCCTATTTTAAATTCAAGTTGTCTTATTTCATTGGCAAAGTCTCTCACTTATCTTCTCAAATGACGAAAAAAATGCACTTATTTTATGAAAAACTGACTTTTTTAGATTTTATTTTTTTTGCTGTGAAGGAGTAATGAGGAAAAAAAACAAATGAACATAGATCTACACATAAATTATCTTTATTTGAGTAGACTGGCACAAATACCAGATACTTTTACATTTTTACTAAACTGTGAAAAACTGTTAGTAAAATCTTTTTGGTGATCATTTTTATTTTCTTTGACTGAAATCTTGGCTTTGTGTTTGGTGTCATCATCTTGATGAATAATTCTTCTGTGTCAACATCAAACTCCTGTTAATGATGGATTATCTATAGTTGACAAGTATTATATGCTATATCTCTAAAAGTAGAATGGGAGGCAGATCTTTTAGTTATCAGGCTCCTCTCCTGTGGAACCAACTACCAGTTTTAGTCCGTGAGCCAGACACCCTGTCTACTTTTAAGGCTAGGCTTAAAACTTTCCTTTTTGATAAAGCTTCTAGTTAGAGTGGCTCAGGTTATCCTGAGCTATCTCTATAGTTATGCTGCTATAGGCTTAGACTGCTGGAGGACATAGGGACCCCCATTTCATCATTCTGCTTCATTCTATCTCTATTCTCCCACTGCAGAAAATTTTAGTCCAATCTCTAAAGCTATGCTCTCTCTGCTTTTAGCAGCTTCATCTGGTCCTTTCCTGTTGGCTGTGACGCCTGTTTTTCAGTGTAGTCCTGTTTCTCTGGCAGTGACTAGCCAGATATGCTCTCCTCATGTTCTGACATGGGAGCTGACTCGGAGCTCGTCTGGCTGACTGTGTGTTTCCTGGATGAGGCCGCCTGTGGAGCCTTTTGCCTTTTGTATCTCTGCTTTTTACTGTTTGTCTGCTTCTGTCTCCTTGAACCCCAGTCGGCCTCAGCAGATGGCTGCTCAGGGTGAGCCTGGATCTGCTGGAGGTATATTCCTTTTAAAAGGGAGTTTTCCTCTCCACTGTTGTCACAACCATGCTTAGTGTGAGGGATTGCCTTTGAGTCAATGAGTCGATACAATCAACAGGTTTTCCTTAGAAAACGTTGAATCAAGTTGACTGTATGATCTGGTTGAATTGTAAAGTGCCTTGAGGTGGCATGTGTTGTGAATTGGCACTATATAAATAAATTGAATTGAACTGAATTTAATTAACAGCCTCACACCTTTAGCTGTCAGCATAGTGGATTTGGGGTGGGTACAGTACCGATCTTTTCTCATACAGATGTTTTTAATGTCTAGCATCAAACTCAAAATTGGCTTCATGTATGGCCAGAAACTTATACCATCTGAACCTGAATTTGAATCATGATTCAATCTGTATTCACATAATTACAAATCAATTTAATGGTTTAAAACTCAATTGTTTTGCTTTGAAAATGTTTGGATTGTTTTTTCTTTTTACTTTCAGTACTATAATACGGTGCGATGATTTGTTGTGTCCTAATCAAATACAGCTTCATGGAACAAAGTTTCATATTATGTTAAAGTTATTTTAACTATGTTTGAGTTAAGACACTTGAATTAAATGTAAAATTGACCAAGAGCATTTTCATTTGTCACCCAGGATGGAAGTAACATTCCCTAGAAACTCCAACAGTAATTCCTGAATCCAGTTTTCCTCCTTTTAAACCTAGAGGTTCGGTGCAGAACTACTTTGTGGCAGTGTGTTTCCTGTGTTTAGTTCCTGGTTCCTGAGCCATTTATATGACAGTTCCCAGAGTTGCCAAAGCAGAGCACAGCATTTAATGTTTTGTGTTGACAAAAGAGCAGCAGCCTGCAAACTTGTTAACCTGTGCATATCTAGAGAGGGGGGGAGTTGGAGGGGGTCATGTTCTGTGTTTTTCTATTGCTTACTCCTCCTTTAAAAAAAGACACATTTTCTTCTCAAAATAATAAAATATGTTATCAAACCAAATTATTTTAGTGTAAATTTTCACAAAATTCAGTTAATTTGTCATTTAATGATCATTTAACAATTTTGGGCCTTTTATGAGTAATAAACCAGCAGAAATGAATTTGTCCTGATTTATTATTTTTTTTAGATTTCTGTCTATATTTGATTTAGTATTTAAATAGTATAGACCAGAAACGTCTAAGAACTTTAGTTGTACATTGTTAAATGGAAAAAATTCAATGAGTCTCAGTGTTACTGAGACAATCCTTATATATTAGAGACAAATCATACACTGTAAATCAGCTTCAGTGGCAACCAATCAGGTTGTAGAACCTGCTAATATAATGGATATACAAGTAAGTATAATTCAGGGTTAAATGAAAACACCTATTTTTAAAGTATTTATTATGTATTTTCCGGGTGATGCCTTGCAGGCTTTGCTGCCCCAGATTTAAAGACAAATTTGATCCGATTTTTGACAACCTGCTGCACACGGCGTTCCTGCAAAGTTTTTAAAATAAAAAAACCAAACAGAAAAACTTTACAATAAAGAAAAAAGAAACACAAAAATAAAAAATTATGAATAAAATAACATTATTCTGAAATGTGTGTCAGTTGTCACGTACAAATATTGTTATAAATAAATATATTCTCAAATTAAACTGGTGTATTTTCTCCCTGGTTTTCTGCATATATGACTAGATTATTTTCTTTGTTCTTTGCTTCCGGTACATCTGTCAGTTTAGCTCATTCATCCCATAATTTTAATGGAATCATAACCACAGGTGTTTCTAATTAGGACAAATATTCCTTGAGATCATTATGGAACCTGAATGTGTGTCCCTGGTAAGGATTATCCACCGTTGACAGAAATAGCTCAAGTGTGGGTTGAATAAACTGCGCATTGATTTCCTTGTCAGCAGCAGGTTGTTAAAACTATTTTTGTCCTCATTTAATAACTGATGGAATCATACAGAGAGGAGAAGATGTGGGTGTGTTATTACTTTGTTATTCATAGATTGGTTTTATGGAAATCTGAGTGGCTTAAAATACTCTCTATCTCTCCACACTGCAAATTAGATTTCAACTCACAAATACCCAAACAAAAATAAACACTTTTTGTATATTTTCGGATCTCGT
The DNA here is from genome assembly GCF_016077235.1 of Cyprinodon tularosa. Classification (NCBI taxonomy): domain Eukaryota; kingdom Metazoa; phylum Chordata; class Actinopteri; order Cyprinodontiformes; family Cyprinodontidae; genus Cyprinodon; species Cyprinodon tularosa. The sequence continues at coordinate 904,656 of NW_024038652.1, read as the reverse complement.
GGTTCAGTGCCTTCAAGAGAAGCGACACTGCAGATAATAAGCATCTGCAAGATGGCATTACAGATTTCCATTTGATAATCTTAAACATTCGAACCAGAAGAGCCAAAAGGAGAAGCTTTTTTTTCCTGGACAGCCGTGAGCTGACTGCTTTTCAGCATGTTTGGATTGGCTCTGCGCCCATCAGCTCATCAGAGAGATGATGCCGTGCCCAAATTTGAACAGGCGATTAGGTGCAATGGACTGTTTACACTCTAGAGAACAATGCAGCTCTGTAATTCAGGTGATGACCGTTGGATAGCGCATGCAAGGATGCTGCTATTTTGGCATCTCTGACCAAACAGAGGAGATAAATGGTTTGAATAAAGTCTTTGGTGTTTCTAATAGTTATTATTAGGGCTTATTCCCTCGAAGGATGCAAGCTGCTTTTGAAATTATTTATTTCTGCCAGAAACTGATTTTTATTTTACATCAGAGTGAGATAAAAGCTCATGTTAGCTCACAAAGTACAAATTACCAGGTACTTACAGTTGCACCGTAATTACACATGTTCCAAAATTGTTTGATAAGCCTTTTTTTTCTCTAAAAAGCTAAGTGTTATTGAGAGCAAACTTTTTAAAAACTCAGCTGCGTTTAGAGAATACAGCTCTTGGATTATTAAGCTATATCTGACAGTCAGAGTCTACAGGGTAGAGGATTCATTGTAACATATAGATCAGCTTCTATGTCAAAATCTAAAGGTCTTTAGAGAAGCCTTTCAGTTGCTTTTTTTATATATAAAGTCACACAAATAAAAACCCAAGAAATAATTATAATCTTTTTTATCATTACTGTCTTTTTTATTAAGCCTGTGCAGATGATGAAGCTACTTGTTTTACACTTAGCTTTATAAAGAAGCTATTCCAGCATCCAGAAGTCTATATGTTCTTTTGGTCATGATCCATATATCAAAACCGTAATTGAGGGTCGGGACATAGGGATGTAAATCAAGAGCCTTGATTTATTATACTCTGCTTATTCTTCACCATAACATCTGTGACTCAGGTCAGGATAACTTAACTGAGCAGATAGTGCTAAGGCCTTGACTCTGGGGGCTCAGCTTGGCGCTGCCCAAACAAATGTTCATTTCAGCTTCAATCCATCACTGTCATGTTTGGAAATTTATAGTTAAAGATAGATTTAAAAAGAAATGCCTTTGTAAACTGGGAATTACATTTTGAAATATGGTGGAGTTGTTTTCTTGCTAAGTGTTCAAATGCGCTTCAATGTGGCTGAGCTGTCAATAAGGTTTGGTCATGTTTTTTCAGTTTTTAACAGGATGTTTGCACTTCTGTAAGCAGTAAGACAATTACACAAAGGGTATTGTACAAAGAATTAATTTAGTTATCGTTAGAGGTATTTAAGTTTATATTCACTTGTAATACTCTTTAAAAAGCCTGTTTCCTAACAATTGTTCTAAGCACAACAATGCAGAATTTTTTCTTTTCTTCCTACTTGCACTCTAAACACGATTAGGTCAAGCCATCAAGTCAGCCCCAGGTCAGAAGTTTGACATCTAAGGCAAATATAATTCAGCATAAAACTAACCACTTCCTATGCCTAACCATGCACACCTGGAAGTGAGCAATGTGGAGAATAGCAATGAGTGAGACATCGAGATGGTGCAGAATGTAGAAAGGGAGTACAGCAAAAAGAGATGCTGCAAGATATTGAAAGTACTGCTCTGTCAGCAAAAAAAAAAATAAGGCTGATGATGGATATGGAAGACTCATTTCTGTAGAAACACTTTTCAAGGGTAAACATAACTTTGTTGGAAGCAGATTTCTTTTACTATGCAACTTTAGTTCATATGTCATATCTACAGAGATGTATTTTAAACTAGCTATCAGAATAACCTTTGTTTGGTCCTGTAACAACATCCGAGGTGCAGAGTGAAGGTGTATAAAGAGTTGGCGAAGCCACCATGTGTGGCTAAGCTCATCTAATGAACCGTCTGGGCGCAATGTGGCCTCATGGTCCATTTCTCTCTGCTCATGAGGGGCCAGAGGGGTCAGCAGGCTTAATAACCCCCCTATTTAATTACTCACCTCATTTACACTTGGCCCCTCTGACTCTGCATGGCTCTTCTCCCAATAATGTAGCCTGATTAATTGGGTTTGCTATTGATAAAACTGTAAACTCTATTGAAACTGTTGAAATATGTCAAAAAAGTCAAGCGGGGATGTGATGACGTGACTGTATTTTATTTTGATAATTTTGAAGGCACAAAATTATGAGATAGAGAATAATAAGGCAATGTTTTCCATCTGGTGACACAGTTACAATGAAAAGGTGAGGATTCTGTTTTAAAAGTACTCCAATATGGCTTTGAAATAACACTTCTCTCTCCTTCCATGATATAAAGGTGGCAGATTAGAAACAAGTTTTGAATAATGCATAAACACAAACCTCTTTGAGCAGTCAGTAGCCTTTCTGTTGACCAGTGATAAATGACGCCTGCATTATCAGGCTTACAAAAGTTTAAAAAGGACAATAAGCAAAGTTCCTGGGAGACAATGAAAAATACTCACCCTATCTCGGTGAGATGGAGGGGAGTTTTAGATTGGCTTTGGTCTGTACTGACATTTCTACTATTGATTCGCTTTCTTTCTTGCTACTTTGGCTGAGATTCCTAATTGGATCCACACTCTCGCTGACTCATACCTTTCCTCAAGTTTTATCAAAACATTGAAAAAAAAACATTTTATTTTATTTTTATTCCAACAATTCTGTGTGAGATTTGTATGAGTTTAGCATAAAAAATGAAAGTAAAGTGGGGTTACAATGAGATAACACAGGGAGGCTTTACTAAACAGGACAAATCTGTCTGTAATTCTGCACTTTTAATGAAACAGACTCAGATCGCTATCAAAAAAACAAATAGCATCCTTGGTTGTCCTCTGCATCTGTACAAGTTTCATGAAATTCAGATTTGGTTGGTTTTGCATTGCCCTGCCAGAAGATCAAGCTGCTAAACAGAAATGGAAATTTCCACATCCTTCAATGTCGGTGAGGAATGAGAAAAAGCGATTGTGGAGGTAGTATGAATCAAGTGTATCTTGACAACAGAGCATAAGCAGCAGCTGTTCAGGTGTCCCCACAGCAGCTGGAAGATTAAATAGCTGATTTTAAACTAACTTTGTTTTTTTACTTTTTTACTTTTTTAACTAAAAAGAAAATCAAAATGGGACCCTCAAATTTAAACGTGGACATAAACACATGCTCCATATGATCACTGCTGCAGTTTTGTTATATTTGATAAAATTGCAAACGCCTTTTTATGAAGAATATTTCGTATTAGTTTGAAAAATAGCTCATATTTTAAGTGCAATATGTAAAATTGCTATTAGTAATCCCATTGATCCTCTAACCCCATCAGTTTGCTAATTTTCCACCATCAATGCAGCTTTATTGAGGGTTTTAAATAGAAGATAAAGGTTTGGGACAAAATACTGTAAAAAAGTTAAAAATCCCTCTTTCGTAGCAGAAAAAGTACAAACAACTAGGCAAGAATAAGGCTTCTCATTAAAAGCTAGATGCAAAATGATTGCAAAATATTCTTATTTGCCAATTTAAAAGTATAGTGGAGGATGTTATTTTTCTTTGTCAATTATTCTGTTGATATGTATGTAAGGCCGTCCTTTGTGCTCGTCCCCATTTTCTCTTGTTGGTGCTGAGGGTGCCATTGTGGAAAAATTGCAAATCTTCTTTTGGAAAGTAAGCTTGTATGAGCGATGCAGAGAGCCACTTTGAACAGAGCATGCATGAGCAGAAATGGGCTTGTGCCTACTCTTGCATGCATTTAATAGGCATTAGGGGTGTAAATCACATCCATCATGGCGATTCGATTCAGTATCGATTTCCTGACCCAACGATTCGATTATTTTCGATACTCAAGAATACACCACGATACGATTCGATTGTTTTTTTTTTCCTGTTTTTTTTACCTTACAAGCTAGACAAATTTGAAATAAATCAATGAAAGCTGTAGTATCGTTATGCATTTTATTTGAGAAACTACAGCAAATAACAGAAGTAGAAAAGTTGTACAAAAAGTTGTATGAAAACCTCATTCACTGAAAAATAATACATAAAAAAATACTGCACAAAATCAGTGGAATGCAATACCTCTGCTCCAGAGTGTCGACGTCCCTGCCCCCTCCACAGACACTCCGCTGCACCTCTCCAAAATTGTAGCTGACCGCAGACAGTGCCGCAGTGCCGGCTTGTTTTGTTTTTATGACCGAAATTTTGGAAAACACTCCTACACTGCTGCAGGAGTATAACCAGGAAGCAAGGTAGGAGGCCAAAATAGGTTTAGCGCCACCGCAGCATGGGAGTGAGAATTACACCCAGGAGCAAATGGATAAAAATAGACCGGAGGAAGAAAAAATAATAATACATAAATCAATACCCTTGCGGACGTATCGATGCATCGGATCGTCGGCTGTTGGATTGATGCATCGATACAAAACGATTATTATTTACACCCCTAATAGGCATTCCCTCTCGGTAGCAGGTACAGGGTTGTGCATGTGCATTATTTATTTTTAAGTGGAGAGGGCAGTTCTTTTCAAAACTTTTCGAAAGTACCCCACCCCATACATTTAAGCTATAATAAGTGGTAACAGATAATAGTAAGTAGAGCTGTTTGGGAGCCAAAAGAGCAAACTCTCTGATCAAACCTGAGCTTTCAATCACAAAAGAAAACAGACCTCTGGGGGAAATTTTACTGAATAAATCATGAGTCATAGGAGAACTTTTTGTTGTTGGAGGCTGCTAAATATTTGAATTAGTTGAATTTATTCCAAGCATTTGGTTTCAGTTATTTCCTAATATAACCTTCTCTACAGAAAACATGTTCTTTAAGGTTTTAATTATAAAACAGGAATAATGATTTTTTTTTTTTTTTTTTTTTTTTTTGGCAAACATCCTCCAAACTCCAATACTGCATTTTATAGTATTTTAACATTGTTGTTATCCCAGTACTGTGTAGTAAAAAAAGTCAGTAATACAACTTCCAATGAATAAAGTGGGACTTGGAGAAAGAAAGTGTGAAAAAATAGTCAATATTATGGATTCAGCTCAATTTTTTTTTATTGTTTGACAGCTTTTGTGGTGTGAGATCGAACTGAATGCAACCCCAGCCCCCAGCTTGATTTTTTAAAAATAAATCCGTCTTGCGTTTGATCAGAGGAAACATGATCTAGCTCTGGGAGATATGCTGCTTCTTACCGGCTTAATTATTAAAGATATTTGGATTTTATAAAAAACTAAAACTGAGTTTAGTTTAGTTTACCTGCAAAGAAATAAATAAAAGCTTATGTCTTAAGGTCACAGGTTTTGATCTCAGATAGGTCTCTCTTCCTTCTCTTTTGCTTCAGTAAACATGCAGCTCTTTATCCACATAGTTCACGTTAAGGTTATTTTTTCCCATATCTATAAAGTTTTCATAGTAACTCCAAGGACACTATGAAGTCTATTTTCTGGGAAATACCAATTTGTTATAAAAAATCCAGGAGGCAACACTTTATACAGAAGCATCAAATATTGGTCCATGCCCATCTTATTTAGTTTTTTTTTCTATTTATTCGATTCTTCTTTCTAAAATAATATTTGAGGCCTGTGATTCTAGCTTCTGTTTGTTTTCCTGAGGATCGACTCTATCAGTTCAGTTCGAGTTTATCTTGTGATTGAAGCATGCTGCTCACTCCTCATCTTGACTCTATTGGAGGTTTGATTAATTTTGTTGTTGGTATAAATGAAAATCTATTTTTAAACACTGAACAAAAGCAGAGATCTGGCTGGTGCAGAAATCAAAGAAAGGCTTCATCTGTGTGCAACATGAATTAGACATGGAGAGGATTTTTTAATCATCTTGTGACATGTTTTGTTCTGGATCTTTTTCTGAAAATGTTGGAAAGAGTTCTGCCTCCTCTTTCTTTTTTCTATGCTTCTTATTTGGCACCCTTCTTATTTGACTCATCCCATCTGCTGACAGAAGATCTTTAGACTTAATGAGACTGATATACACTGATACATATTAATTATGATCCTGCTGTCTAGATTGTTGCCAATATTTGGGAAGAAGCTGTCATTGTGTCTAATATCAAAACAGTAAATTGATATTCCCTGTGTTTAGAATATACCGGCAATTATTGATATGGCTTTGTGAATGAAAATACATTTTTACTTTTAAAATTAAACATGTGTCCTTCTACAGTATGTGAGGCAGGTTTGTCACTGACATCCTATTAGAGAAATATGAATAGGTGAATCTGGTGTTTACACCGGACTGTCTTTTTGTTTTCGAGAGTTATCACGTGAACAAATGTATTCACGTTCAAGTTAATTTGTATTTATTGAATGGAAATACTGCAAAATTTGCGTTTCGGGATTAGCGGAATATCGACAGTTTTGCATACATTTGTAATGGAAGCTACTGTCTGATGGTGTGTTTGTAAGTTTTCAGCGTCAAAAGGGTGTCTAATGCCTCAACTTAGACGCTTGTGCATCTTGTGCGTCAGAATCTCTAGAAGCTGGATGTTCAATATTTGCCGCTCTGGATGCTCGATGCTCTGGATGTTTAGTTGATCTGTTCTGACAGTAGCTGAGTTGGAAAAAAGTAACTTTGACATGTTTCTAAGGTAGAAGGTCTGCCTCGGAATGTCATCTATGCAGACAGTTTTTGAAATTATGATCCTACTTAGATATTCTCTTCTTGTTAATGATTTCCTGCTGCTTTTCGTAGAAGCTGAAAGTGAATAGAACTCACTTTTATAGGTTTGTAGTACAAACTGCAAGTACCTGAGTATAAAGTCTAATAATTTTCACTAGTGGGTTTTGGCAATTCTAGTCATTGTAGGTATTATAAACAGTTTCTCAACAGTTTAGTATGAAAATATTTTATTGGAGTAATTATGATTAGAGCTCGCTGTTTTTTCCTTGTAAATAATCAATTTTCCTTTTTGAGTTTAACCCTTTTATATAGATTTAATGACAGCTCTGCAGAATCACATATCAGGGCTTTGAAGAAGAGTATGTGTCCTAGACAGCTCCTGTATAAGCTCTTTTGATTGGTCGATGCTAAGCATCCAGGTGCAAATGTTTAGATTTCCAACTCCGACTTCGCCCGCCGCTCTGGAAGCTTGCCCGCTTAATCCGCGCTACTCTCCACAATGGACACGGTGAAACTCGGTGCCGCCTCCAATAGATTTGTATGTAAAAAAAATAGCTAAAAATATGTTTACATAAACAAAATACCTTACATGAGATTACAGGGATTAGCAAAAAGGTTTTAATCTACACACACTGAAAATATGTTTATCTTTAAAAAATTTAAAAAGAGATTTTAGAGTTGGAAATACTTTTACATTCCAATTGATGATAAACAAATATTTATTAGGGATCTTAATTTCATAAGGTTACCATAATTCTCTAAATGTTCTCACATTAGTGTTAGATTTAAATGAAAGCCGAACACTTACTAAGCTGATGATGGCTTTAATCTACTACCTAATAATTTCAAAACTCATAGATAAAATGGCTGCAGCAGTGGGATGCATGTCCCTACTGGGCAACGTCGAATATGCTTCTGCTGGTATTAGTCACAATGTGTCCTTCACGGTGTTGGAAGCCATTTCTAAAACATCAGTCTCTGGGGTTTTAATATGTTGGGATGTTCTTTAGCTCAGCAGAGACGTTTAATGAGTATGTAATTTTGTCTGGGTTCAACTACGGATATTAGGGGGACAGATTGTAGAAAATGTATAGTACCATAAACTTGGGGAGTTTCTTCATGCAAAAAACAAACAAAAAATCAAACAACATGCCATTGTCACTGCAGTTCTTGGGAATGCACTGAACTGAGAATGTGTGAGAATATGTTTGGTCCATATAGCCATGTCCCTACCAGTCACTGGAATGCTCTGCCTGGCTTGTGATGCCAGCATGCTTGGTTGGCTGTGCAGCCGTCCATTCATGTGTGCTCTTACACACACTTGCAGGCAGTGTCTGGTCCAAATCACACTCTGATATTCTGTTGTTCTGTGAAATTGATTAATTTATTTGTTTTACTCTCATTCTGTTTCTTTGTTTTGTTTTGGCTCTAACAATTACAGGTTAATTTTAATAAAATGCTTGTAATAAAAGTATTAAGGCCTATTTCATCTTAGTAAGTACAATCAAAATATATCTTTTGTTACCGGTATTTAAAAATGTGTAATTTATTTTTGTTGGAAGAAATTATCTTTTTGTATTTAAGGTTTTAATGTTCTTTAAATAAATATCATACATAAATATCCTGGTTACTCTAAATAATTCTTGAAACCAATTACTAAAGAACTTTTAAGTTATGCTTATAAACAGCTTGAATTTAACAAAAAAAAATGTGGTTGTTGACTTAATCTAATGTTACCTTCTTTAGGCCATCTTACTTTAAAGAGCTAAATTACTCACAAAATGTGTGTCAGATTAAACTGGATTGTGGCTAATTAAAGGCAAGTTTCTAAGTATGGAAAGTATTTTTATAATATACAAATTTTAGGCAATCAGCAAACACTTTTGGTTTTAATTTTATGTCAATTCGACATAAAGACACCAGTATTGCTAAAGAACCAGATTATTACTCAACATTTACACTATTGGTTGAAATAGGAACCTTCCTTATGGTGTAGCATCAGTGGTCACACCTATTACCTAGTTGTCCCCCAAAAGGTCTAATTCTCCTGTAGGGCTGAGCGAGATCCCACCAATCTCAAATACTTTACCTTTTTGCATTAACTCAACATACATTGAATTGTCAAGAATATTTTATCCAGTAGTTAGCATTATCCATGTGAGAGTATAAATCTATTGTGTAAATAATAATTTGATGATAATTGAGTTCTGTTCACTTCAAATCTTTCAGTAACCTGAATGAGCCTGGTTCTGCTGGAGGTTTCTTCCTGTTAAAAGGAAGTTTTTCCTCTCCACTGTCGCTACAATCATGCTTAATGTGAGGGATTGTATTTGAGTCAATGAGTCGATGCAATCAGCTGGTTTTCCTTAGATAGAAAACTTTGTATCAATTTGACTGTATGATCTGGTTGAACTGTAAAGTGCCTTGAGATGACATGTGTTGTGAATTTGGCGCTATATAAATAAACTGAATTGAATTGAATGTTAGGTTTTACAGTAAGGCAGTGGAGCAGTCCACCCTCCATATTTCTCCCATTGGTATATTCCAACCACAGATCCCCTTCTGCATTTCATTACTCTGTTTGCTGCAGCTTGTTTGGAATCATGCTGTTGGTAATGTTGATCCACGCCTGGTTAACTGGTAATTAGATGCCCTCCCTTTTGAGAGAAAGAGGTTTAAAAACTAGAGACCTCTCATAGCTATGTTGACACTTTTTGACATTTAACATTGAACAATTTGCTATCAGTTGCTGCCTGTCTTAATCTTTAACTGTTTTTCTAATATTTTATTATCAAATACACTTGAATCAATATTGATTCCTTAATTTTGATTTAATATTTAATCAGTACCACTGTACAGTATCAGTTACAGCTGAAAACTTTGTTTTGATTAAACATGTGAATCACTGACCACTTTTGGAATTATTGAAAGGCTTCAACATGGATTCAGTACTTCTGCATAACCGTATGTAAACATTGATTCACCCAGATCTGCTCTGGGTTGCAATTAAAAAGAAAATAGACATTATCTTAGCACTGTGAATGATTTATCTATTTATAATAACCTAGTAGTATACTTGTATATATACTAATTTTTGTGAGCTCTATCTCCATACTGTGGTCTCTACTGTTATTGACCTACTGTATTGAAACCCACACTCATCTAATGTTCTCTGATGAACGATCTAAGGACAATAGGAGACTTAAATGAGTTTGATGATGATGTTTAAGATGTCTATGCACACCTTCTAAGAAGCAGTCACCAATCTTTAACAAATTGTCATTAAATTGATAACTTGAAATATTAAATATCACTTATTCCTTCAGGGTCATCAGAGGCTGGTGCCTATGTGGGCGAAAGGCGAGATACAACACAGATACACAACCATGCGCACACACACTCACATCTAAGGAGAGTTTGGAGATGCCCTTTAACCTGACAGTCATATTTTTCAGTGTATTCTCATTATCACTTAGTATGAAATCGTACGAAAAGTTATGCACAGTAATTTCGTACGTTTTTGACGTTTTTTTCGTCGCATTTCATCGTATTTTTACGTCTTGCCTCGAGACAAGATATCCTTGCGCATGCGCATCTTACGCACCATTAAATAACATAGAATTTAACATACAATTAACCCTAACCTTAACGTAAGATACAAAACAGCAAGCAACGTAGTGAGAGACCTGAAGAAGTAATTATTGCACTGTTTTTCCCAGTTTTACGTCCATCCGCGGATCTGCTTTTTTCGTCTGTCTGGCTGCGCATGCGCACTGATCTGTTTTTTCGAGGAAAAACATCAAAAACGTACGAAATACTGTGCATAACTTTTCGTATGATTTCATACGAACTGATAATGAGAATATGTTGCATTTTTGGACTGTGGGAGGAAGCCTGAGTACCCGGAGAGAACCCACGCATGTATGTGGAGAACATTCCTTCATGCCTCTTGCTGCATGGCAACAGTGCTACAAACTGCATCACCATGGAGCTTGAAATGTTAAAGGTTTTACAGAAAAAACGGCAAGTTACCATTGATGTGTTCTAATTTTGTTTTATTTTTATGTCAAGGCATAAATTTGCTATTTTGTGGTATTACAGATTACAATTGTCTAATAATTAACAAAGTTGGACCTGCAACAGAAGCACAACTTCAGTCCGAAATGAATACAAAAATAAGAAAAACTATTCAGTTCAGAAGATCAGTGGATGGCTATGTGATTTGCATCTGACTTGGAATCTGTTAGGAGGATGGACCCACATGATGCTTGAATACATCAGCCCTCCAACTAAAGATTGGATAGATACATCTTTAAAAAAAGGGCCAGTCCTGTTGCCTTCAACTTTAAGCTTGCTGTGGTATATTTGCGAACTAGTCCTATTAGAGGCAGTTAGTGTATAATATATTCATATAATAATCTGATCATTTTAATACAATGCTAAACACAAGTCCATTTAATCCTCAGCATCTTGGAATGTTAAAAAAAAAAACGGACTAACATTTTTTCAGTATATTCTCCTATACTTCACCTTCCCAAACTACTTCGCCATCTAGTATAAGTTAGACAAAGCAAGAAGAAATAGCTATTTAAAATGAAATAACATTTGGGTAATGAGGCCTGCTTCTGCACAGCGGCACATGGAATAAATGAATACCTCCACACTTGGAGTGCTTCTATGTGATTGCAAAGTTTTCCTGTTTTCGTCCCACAGCACCTGCTGTTAAGGGGTCTAAAAAGGGCACGAAGAAGCCGGATGGAGAGTCATTATAAGGAGTCTTCCTCAGCAGCAGGGCGGGTCAGCAGTTTAGATTAGCATTTTAATGAGAGGAGCAGGAGCGAAGCCCTGCAGGATGACCTATCAGGTGGCACTCAGAGTACGTAAATGATTAATTACAGCATCTAAAATGCATTGGGATCACTTACTTGTTGAGTGAATGAGGATTCAGTCCAAAAGCAATTCAAGTATTGATATAATATACCTGTTTCTTGCTTTCCTACAGAACTCAGCCGAATGCAGTGATATGATAATTGACTGGGATTTAATGAGATTTCTCAGCGCAATATTGAAGAACATTGACCACTTAGCTGTAGGTAGTATTTCTTAATGAATTTAATTAAAATACCTTTTAATTAAATTCATAAATAAATAAAAATTTAAAAAATGAGCAAATATTAAAATTAAAGAGAGCAAATATTAAAATTGCTTTAAATATACTGTGAAATAAGAGGGTTATAAGCATGGCAAACTTCATGTTTCACTAAATTATTATTGATGAAATATTCCCGGAACTGGGCTAGTATCAACAGAGCTAAGCTATTCAGTGGTTCATCTAATATCTTCAATGTATTTTCTGTATCTAGAAAATCTCTAATTTTCTTGTTTTTCTCCTCTCCTATGGGATTTGTGTTCTTATTATTCTGTATATATACAGTAATACATCATCCCTCAAAAGAAAAGTTATTTTAATTTTTTGCACCGGCAACTCTCAATTCGCACCACCTCTTAAAGTCTAAATTCCCTTAAACTTCTCTTTCTACTCTGTTATGTTGGTTCACCAGACTTAATAATAAATAGCAGCTTTGGCTTTTACGAACCATTTAATTGCATCAACTTGGAAATAAGAGCCGTCCTCCACTTCACCCTTTCTACTGAAGACAAGAAGCCTGATTTGCATAAAAAGGGATCAAATGGATCTAACAGAGCTGAACACAAGTTGGAAAACAAGCTGGATTCTTACTGTGGAGCAGGAATTTACCATGTTGCCAGTTTTTCTCAGGGGAGCGAAATGTGGCCCCCTTGGCAAAGTCAGTGAGGAGTAATTTGCGAGAAAAAGTTGGCATACTTTATAAAATTGCTGGAGCAGAGCTTCTGCTTGTAATTAAATATGGCCTGTATTCACTCCAAAATTAAAAGTCAGTAGACAATCTGCACTGTGAAAATTTGTGCTAGAGCTATACGTTTAACACTTTTTCCTCCTAAGGTTTTAAAAGGTCATATCTACAAAACTATTCATAGAATTTTCGTGAGAAAAGCTGTTTTATTTTACCAGGTTTCAGGAGAAGATGGATTTTAATTTGTACGAAAGGCTCTTATTCTTTCACAATAAGTGAGCTTAGACTCCTTCTCAGAGATGATCTATGGAACGTTATGAAGCTTGCTGGGTTGAACAGAATGTAAATGACTGTAATGCTGTTTGAGTGTGCCTCTTCAGCCAGACCCAAGTGCACCTAAGGGGCATAAGTCTGGAACACAAATCTTACAGCATCACATCATGTCTTTTCACAAGTGTACTCCTGATACAGAGAAGTGGTTCAAAGTGCATCGGAAAATGGACATTTCATCTCATATGCAGTGTATAGAGAGTACCCGAATACCCGAAAGAAGGAGCAGCGCTGATATAACAATGCATCAAGGTTGTTTTAATCCCCATATGAAACTGTAGGTTACTCTTCAGTCCTGATCTTCAAAGATTCCAAATAAGCAGTAAAAATTCTAACATGCAATAATTATTTTGCCTGAGCTATATTTGAGTGTGTTGAGTGTTATCTACAAGGATTGTTCGTATAAACGTTATGACATGAAAACTGGTTTGACTCCTCAAGATCAAATGAGCAGGTTGCACATGATAGTTCATTTCAATTCAGTTTATTTGCAGTGGTTACGGAAAGTATTCAGACCCCTTTAAAATTTTCGCTTTTGTTTCATTGCAGCCATTTGCTAAAATAAAAAAAGTTCATTTTATCCCTCATAACTCAGCACCCCATCTTGACAGAAAAAAATAAATGTTGAAATTTTTGCAAATTTATTAAAAAAGAAAAACTTAGATATCAAATGGTCATAAGTATTCAGACCCTTTGGTGTGACAATCATATTTAACTCACATGCTGTCGATTTCTTCTGATCCTCCTTGAGATGGTTCTGATGCTTCATTGGAGTCCAGCTGTGTTTAATTTAACTGATTGGACTTAATTAGGAAAGGCACACACCTGTCTATATAAAACCTTACAGCTTACAGTGCATGTCAGAGCAAACTTGAATCATGAGGTCAAGGAGCTGCCCAAGGAGCTCAGAGAAAGAATTGTGCCGAGGCACAGATCTGGCCAAGGTTACAAAAGAATTTCTGCAGCACTCAATGTTCCTAAGAGCACAGTGGCCTCCATAATCCTTAAATGGAAGAGGTTTGGTACAATCAGAACTCTTCCTGGACCTGGCTGTCCATTCAAACTGAGCAATCGTGGGAGAAGAGCCTTGGAGAGAAATGTAAAGATGAACCCAAAGATCCCTGTGACTGAGCTCCAAAGGTCCAGTAGGGAGATGGGAGAAGTTCCACAGTCAACTATCACTGCAGCCCTCCACCAGTCGGGGCTTTATGGCAGAGTTTGCTAAAAAACGAATAAAGGACTCCCAGACTATGAGAGAAGATTCTCTGGTCTAATGACATTGCAAGATTGAACTTTTTGGAGTTAATTCTAAGCGGTATGTGTGGAGAAGACCAGGCACTGCTCATCACCTTCACAATATAATCCCAACAGTAAAACATGGTGGTGGCAGCATCATGCTATGGGGGTGTTTTTGGCTGCAGCGACAGGACGACTGGTTGCAATAGTATCCAAGTAGAGAGATATCCTGGAGGAAAACCTCTTCCAGGGTGCTTAAAAACCTCAGACTGGGCCGAAGGTTGACCTTCCAACAACACAATGACCCTAAGCACACAGCTAAAATAACAAAGGAGTGGCTTGGGAACAACTCTGTGACCATTATTTACTGGCCCAGTCAGAGGGGTCGGGGTCATCTGAATGGAGTTACACAGCACAACCACCGCCTGTGCACTAAGTTGCAGACAAGTTGCGGGTCGGAGCCTTTGCATGCCGATTGGCTTTCGTGAAGGCGTGGTTCGAAGCTGATTGGCTGTGTCATAGGTGGAGATAGGAGAGCAATAATTTTCTTCTGCTCCATTACTTAAAAAGCCAAAATGATAATACCAACTGAGCTTTTATAGCTAATTTTACATCAGTAAATAATAACAATAGTTAAAGTTAAATATTAAAGGTAAAATATAAAACATGGCAAAGATTGTCTGTTGATTGACCTTCCTACTTAGGCTCAACCCAAAATTTCCCTTTACAGACTATGTGATGGAGGATTTCAGGTGTCTTAATATTCTATTTTGTATTTTATAAATGTGTCATTAAACTGGAGTTCAATCGTTTCTGTTCTTTTTTTTTTTTTTTGTTAAATTACACTAACTTGTGCTGGCCTTTTCATTATATTATTTTGCTCCTGTTTCTGGTCCAAATATGTTTACATGCAGACAGAATTTCTCTCCCTGATCTGTTGAACCAATCCCTAATTTGTGGCCAAAATAACCCCAGAAATGTTTGAGTGGGAGTTTGTGTCTGATTTTTAAAAATGATTTTTTTTTTAAATGAAAAAAACTGTGAGTTTTAGATTAGAAAAATCACAATGCACGTGGTAAATGTTTACAGTTCCAAAATCCTCCACCCATATATGTGCACAGTTTGTCACTAAACTCTTATCTTTATTTTGATAACAACCACACATAACTACTGTATGTGCTTTTTTTGCAACCAAGTTTGAATGTGTTTTTAATACTCAAACCTTTGAAAGACCAGTCCCTTAGTGTCTTTTTATTATAAAAGACTGACTTGATGAAAATAAACCTAATATAAACACATGTAGTTACAACAGTGGACCTTGTTGGTTTTACTACTTCTATCAAGGATTTTGGCAGTGATAGAAACAACAAAGAAGACATGATGCACATATAATTTACAACTTTGAACAAAAAACAGGTAACTGGATGCTTGCACAAAAACAGTCTCAAGTGTTTTGGTTTTGCCTTGCCATCCTTAGGAGCACTAGTAGTGTTTTTATTTACAGATGTATATTATTGTGATCATGGTTAGTGTGATCTGCATTTTTGTTGGATTAGTTTTGCTGAAATATCCTTTGTTAAATTAGAGAAATGATCTGGGAGAAATAGGAAGAGTCTGAACAATCAACAGAAAGAGGGATATGTGAGATAACGGCTTTCTAAAAAGAGGACAAAACTAGAGGACATTATTATATTATATTAGTATTTTTATTAAATTTCATATTTTTCCAAAATGTCAAATCACATATATAACATTGTATAGTGCTTTGTATTTATTATACTTTTGATTAATGTATCAATATATATTCAATTCTAAAGGCATACCCTGAGGAAATGTAAACTCTGACATTTGACATTTAAAACTTTAAACATTTAAAAAAAATATATAAAAAAACTGAAGGAGGGGTTTAAAATTAACTTCCAAAAATCGGATAGACTACCGTAGAATATAGACTACTGTAACAACCGTCTGGCATCCATTTACTGCAGAAATTAAAGTGTTATGATAAAAACTCTTTCCCATATTGCTAAATGTTAAACCTCTGTCAGTTTGAGATGTTTTTATACTCTCTTAAGTAAAAAATGTCCCCTGCATACACAAATTACCCTTTCCCAATTCAAGGCTAGTCTTGCAAAACCTTGAACAAAGCTCTGGCTGGGAGTATATACATGTAATTACCACCCAGAGACTGTGCTTTGTGAGTCGTGGCATCCAAAATACTGCCTTCTCCATGGTTTTTTAATTAACCTAATTATTCTGTTTCACTTTTGCCTCTGATTACTTCATGAGAAAAAAGGTGGAGAGTGAATCAGCTATTCCACACACACAGAAGGGAAGAAAAGCTTCTGAAACTAAAGGTTGAAAAACCTTTGGCCAGATATAGCTTTGGACTTGGCCTGCGTGTTGCATGCTTTATCTCATCAATTACTTTATTTATTCATACTGTGATTTCCTCTGAGGCGTGTACCCATTTTAAGAGGATTTAGTAAAAGATGTTTAGTATGCCGCCCTCAAGAAAATTTGAAATTATTCTTGGATTGACTGTTTACCAAACAACAGTTGGTTTTAAGCTTGCTCTGTGTTGAATCGATTGGTTCAGGTAACTAATACAGCTGCTTTTCTGTCAGAATCTGCATAATCTGATTTGCAAGACTTCACTGCAGCTTTTACAGCAAACATTGGATAAACTTAGCTTAATGAGGCACATTAGATAAAAGTGGAAGAATTGCTAAAAGATCGCTTTTCAGATTGAAGTAACATAAAAAAAGTTGTCTCAAATTTCTGTATTAATATTGATGATATTTTTATAAATATTTACTGTTTTGCATAATAAATTATAACATTGCATATACTCTATACACTAGAATATGAAAGTCATTTAAAGTTATGGATATGCTGCACTGATGAGGTGTAACATGATGGGCTTGGTCTTTAGAAGATCTGCGAGTCTTTAAACAGAGGAAATATGTTTGTATGAGCAGAGTAGATCTTGAAAGAGGCAACAATGTGGTTTGTGTTTTTAATTCAGCAGACAAAGCCTTTTTTTGCACACATACCTTCATCGATATGCAGAGAATATTCTAATTAAACAAATTCATGGGTGGAGGATATGCAAAAGCAAACATTTACCAAGTGCAAAGCAACTAAAAAACAACCTCAGCTGCAGTTTTGCTGTTTTTTTAGTAAATGTCAGTTGCAAACATTTCTGCATTCATTTTAGTCAAAGAGGAGGTATTGGTATAATGCAAGACAAGCAAGAGAAATTCTGTATACATGTAAACATACTTGAGACATAACAATGGTAGAATGACATTTGATAGTAAATTAAGTAAAACCTTTTACATAGGCTGCCTCAAATTAATGCAGCAGGAAGGAAAATACTTTTCATACAATTACACCAAAACAAACAAAGAACTAACAAACAAGACTGAACTTTAGCATTGTGGAATGTCAGAAGCAAAGTTGTCAATCAGCAAAAAAAAACAATTGGTTCATGTTTTTAGAGTTTAAGTTGTTGTTTTTTTTTTTTTACTTCTTACTTTTGTTTGTAACTCATGTAAAAGCCTGATAGTTTCAGAGAGTATTTAGTATTTTTACTGTTATTATTTAAATAATTTTTGTCATTATTGTCTCCAGCTAGATGGATTCAAACTGTTGTAGAACACACTATGTGCTCATTGCATTGGGCAGAACCAAACTGGTTTGCACTTCTTTGTAGAGCACCCACAACACGCCTTTTTTTCAGATATAAATTTTAGTACTCCTTATATGAAATCTTTGACGATCAGTCTGTTTAACCTCTAACACGTCAAATATCACTGATTATCTGTTAGATCAATGAGAGGGAACTTGGTAACTTAGATGTTATCTTTTTTGAATGTACACCACATGGATACAGTATAACAGGGGTCTGCATCGGTGTCATGAGTGCAATTGCAGATTGTGGAATGAGTAGTATAAAATAAAGACAAAGATTGCATGGAAACATTACAGCATGACTGTAAAGTGTCAATCACTAGTAAATACAGCTTTATTTGTATGCATGCATTCAAATGCATGCATAAGAACCAAGACATTAAGCCTTGCTCTGTGTAGGATTTTCCTCTGAGAGGGCACATATTTGAAACTTTGAGTTTTTTTTAGACAACAACATCATCAGTATGGCATTTTCTTAGCCTGAAAAACCTGATGGTACAAATTAGACAAAAGTGAAACGAGAATGCATAAAAAACTTTGAACGGAAATGCCTAATGTATCACAGATGGTGCAAATTAAAACTTGCTATGTGCAAATTGCTTTTTCTCCCAATTCATCAAAATGTTCCATGAAGACTCCAGATAAAAACAACATAGATTTTTTTTTTTTTTTTATAATTCTTTGGTGTTTTTCGGCTTTGTGGAGTTAAGAGGTTTGTGTTTGTGTTCATTATGTGAAAGTGTGATCTGAAAGGTGCAAATGAATGGAAAGTCAGTCAAGGCTGTTTTGGCATCAGATTGAGAAAACTTCACAAGATTTAGAGATTACTAATAATGATACATTACATTGCATTACCTTCTTTTTTAAACAAAAATCCAAATTAAAAATTAAGTCCTTCCTTCAGTTAGTCTAATCCTGTTCTTTACTGTGGCAACATTCATTTCATTGTAAATTTCACTGCAGACATGCATGCAGAGATTATTCAGGAAGGTATTGACTCCAGTCTTTTATGCTTTTCTTCTCCAAGAACTGTTTGTATAAAACTGCTATTAATATAATGGATGGTGTTTGGTAAGACTGTCCATCTAGTATTGTTTGAGCTCTAAATAAAGAAAAAATAATCAACTTTGGCCGTAATGACCTGCGGCTGACCTCACCCTGCCTACTTTGGCACAACTGGCATAAATGACAGTGAAACTGTCTAACCTTCCACATAAAATCGACACTCCCCTAATATTGTCAATTGAGATTGTTAAGATGGCACAAGAATCCAAGACTATACTGTTTTATTCATTCATGATAATTAACATATAGAACAGGCCAGTGGGACATCTGGCCAATAGGGAGTTATTTTGTACACTTGTGTAGCAAGAGATCACATTCCTCACTGGGGAAGCTTTACTGGTGAGTGGCAAATCCTGTAATTAATTCAGAAATGTTCATCAGCCTGACAGTTTTTCAGTCTGTAGGCAGATTGGTCTGTATGGAACAAACTCTGACAGTTTTTATGAAGTACGCGAAATGTGGTCAAAATTCACTTAAAGGCTAATTTTCAACAGATGATTATATTTATGGTTTTGTGCCAGCTCTATTTTTTTCTCCCCCGGCTTTGTTTGCTATTTAGTGCTCAGAGCTACACAAATCCCTCGATAAGTAGCTATGGAGACTGTTTTATTCCTCAGCAGAGATTTATTTGCTAAGTCATTTGGAAAATTAAGTAAAAGGGGGAGAAACTGTTTTTGTTTGTTATAAAGCTCTGGGCTTTCTATGTTGGGAGGATTTCTGCTCTGCAGATAATGGCTTCTTCCTCAGAGACAGCACACAGTGTTATGCCAAACCCAGGCTGGTAAATGAAGGGTTTCGTACAGTGAAGTGTTATCCTTCTGTAATGGGAACAGAGCCACCCTACCAGTCAATAATGAATGAAAGAGATAATAATGAAACCTAGTACTTTATTCAAATGATCCTTCAGCAGTCAGATCTGTGTGTAATGATGCTTTCTATTTGACAGGCTATGTAACTGAAGCTATTTATTCACAGTGAACATGAATTCCAAAACTAGATGACATGATTATGCTACTCATGTCTGTAGGAAAGGACAAGGCCATTTCTTTTGCATGGAGATAATGTATGTGTGTTAGCAATTTATGTAGAATAGGAATTAATCTTTTAGCCTTGTGCGGTCACAACTGCATACATTATGTTCATATTTAAAAATATCCTCAGCAGCGGTAAGTTTATGCATTATAAACCAACCTCTTTAAAATGTTAATAAGGGAGACTTAATTTTTTGTGAAATCAAACAAAACTGTACATGCCCACAAGTTCGCTTTCTTTTGCATTAGTTTCTATTCAAAGTAAATTTACCAGTAGAGTGATCAATAAAGATATTGAAAATTTCAATACAGTTAGTCACAGTAAAAGCTAAGACCATAATACTGGAAGAGAAACAGGTCAAAACACTGAATAATAGGCCGGACTCTATAATCTACAGTGTTGGGCACGTTACTTTGAAAAAGTAATTAGCTATAGTTACTAGTTACTTCTCCCAAAAAGTAACTGAGTTACTAACTGAGTTACTCCACAATAAAAGTAACTAGTTAGGCCTACTAGTAAAAGTAACTATTGCGTTACTTTTGCGTTTCTGGCCCCCGTAACCCTCCCCACCCAGCCCCCACCTTCTCGCCGTGTGTTTCCAAAGCCAGCTGAATAGAGCGGACGACAAAGACAAGAACCTGCAGAGAGTTTAGCATTTATTGCAACTCAACGTAAATGACATCAGGGTGGAACACAATGTGAAGTTTTTTAACAGGGCGTTAAGATCTGGTGAGTATATGAAATTAATAACTGGGGATGTCTAATTCTGAAATCCTGTGTGTTTGGGTTGTTATAGATACTGCAACATCTATCTATCCATCTATCTATCTAGATGTATACTCTGTGTGTGACATAAAATATGGATCTCCATCCCTGCCACAAAGGCCATCAAATAATGTTTAAAATATAAAATACAGTAGGTTGAGAAGGCAGAGTATCCATCCATCCATCCATCCATCCATCCATCCATCCATCCATCCATCCATCCATCCATCCATCCATCCATATTTCTCCCTTTCATTTGATCGTTCTCGCTCTCCATAGTTCCCCTGTGGCGCGAGCACAGGGCGACTGTTGCGCGCCTTTAGTGAGCATGCGCGTTTCCTGTCGCTTGCGCAGTGAATCGTGCCGCCTGCGCTGTGCGGAGATGCAGGGGAAACCGTATCTGATGTTGGAAACGCTGCTTGACGTAACACCGGTATTTCCATCAGGAAAACGCTGTTTTGCTGCTGGAGTCCTCCTCACTCTTCATCTCTCTGTGTGTGCTGTACGTTAATACCTGCCAGCAGAAACACCCACCTACCCAACTGACAGACGGAATCTCACTATACATCAGCCATTCTCATCCTCCCCTCTCTCATGACAAGGCGCGCACGAGTCCTATCATGAAAAAAGGTTAATTGTGCGACCTGAGTAACGCGCAGTAATGGGGTGTCTGCAATGGTAACTGCGTTATAGTTACAGTCAAAGTAATTAGTTAGATTACTCGTTACTCAAAGAAGGTAACGGCGTTAGTAACGTTAGTCCCATCACTGATAATCTATAATGAAAGTTGTTGATGACAGCAGGCTAGTTAATGCCTTCTTTCAAGATGGTGTCACATCTAAACATGGTGTCCAACAGGATGAAGCTACTATGGTTAGAAAAAGAAAAAAACAGAAAATAAGATAAGTTGAAATAACGAAAATCCAGCTTTGTAGCAACAAATGCATGAACTAGTTTCTCAGTGTTACCCCTCGACAAGATATTTCAATTTTTTTGCAATATTTGAAAGATGAAACAGGAAGTCTTAGATTAAATGACAGGTCCTGATTAAAGATAACATAAACATTTATTTAAGTTATTATCAGAAGCCAGTTCCAGGGAAGTCTTAAATATGGGCTTGTGTAGAGGACATTGAACCCTTTTTTTTTGTTTCATTCAAACACCCTATTTATCCTGCTAAAACAACAAATGGGTTAATATTATCTCCACCAAAGTTACAGTGCATCCTGGATGTGTCGTATTTCAATCACAAGGTCAACACAGATGCAGGAGTTGAACAAGCAATTACAAACTCACCCCTGAGGTTATTTAGAAACATTATATACCGCCTGACATTCCTGCTTTTTAGGCTGTGAAAAGAGTGATTTGAAGAGTGCTCAGAGAAAGTATTCATACATCCCCTGGATTTTATTTTTCTAACCTAAAACCACAAACTGTATTCATGTTATGTTAATTAATGTATTTATAGATAAACCATGGATATAGATATAGATTACTCTTTCAGATGTTTTAGAAATATAAATGAATTGTAGATCTGATCTCTCTCATAGAATATGGTGAATCTTCACTCTAACCAGAGGAATTTTGCAGCCACTGAATCTGTTTAAATTGCCAAGTTTGTGGAATTTGTCCTTAGTTTAGCTTTGCACTTAATAAAGAGTATTTTATTACAAAGAAATGACAAAAGGGAAATAGATAAAGTCAACCCCTGTTAAATTCGGCAATGTTTGCAAAAATGTCACCAAAGAGAAATGAATACCTTTTTTTTAGAGAGCTGTCTATTTACAAACCTTCTAAGAAATATAAAGCAGTTGGTTAAAGGAGAAAGTTAGTTGTGTAAAAGATAAATCACCTCCTCATTTCTACCTGCAAACTTTTGATTATAAGAAAACGTCAAATTCCCAAATGAAAACGGCTATCAAAATTTTTTTACTAGTTCAGATATTTAGTATCCAACTTTTTTAAAAGCTATTTCTAACTACTCTTTGTATGGCATATCCCTACCAGGGACATATAAAATTTAGTTCCTTCATCACACCCTGACCAATCTATCTGCCACAGAGCTTCTATTATTGATGCTGCTACCTGTAGCTGCAAGAAAGCTCTGCATATTGTACAGGTAAGTGAATGTGCTCATGGTTGGGGGGGGGGTGAGGAATGACAGAGCGGAAGCCAGTCTGCGTCTCACAGGGTGACAACGTTATCCAGTTTGGCCACCCACTCGATGAGAAGAGTAGGAAGATGCAGCAGGGCAGATGGGACTGGAATTTAACTCGTTTAAAATGGCCTTGGACTTGCCAGTTGGCATTTAGCCGGTGAGCTGAGGCAGATAATAACACCTTTTAAATAATGGAATAAGGCTTCCTTTAATGAAAGATTCAGGCTCCGTGTCCTTTCACATAATCTGGAGGCCTTGGTTGAGGCTTATGTTACCATGGCACAACTTCCTCATATGCTGAATGAGTGATGTACCATGCATATTACTCACGTCTTGTTTTTTTCCCCTTAGCTTTGATTTAATTTGCCCCAACAGATCATAAAGTGCTTAATATGTTATATAAACATGGCAATGCTTCCAGAATACATGATAAAGGGCTGACAATTACCATATAAAAAAAATATTAACAGCAGTGTAACATGTGGGGCATAAAGTGTAACGGTGGCATAAGCATCCTGTAAGTGTGACGAGTATATCTTCAAAGCCAAAGAAATGCACGCATCTGGAGATGACTGGTAAATAAGAATTATACTGTCAGCACTGTGGGGGCTGAAAACCCATCAAACCATAACTTATCATGTTTTTCTAATTAGCCTTCTCCACAGTGCGCTCCAGTGTCCTCGCCAGTAGCCAGAAATTACACATCGTTAATATTCTGCCTTTACTTGCACTACTTGCATATTTTCTCTTAAGCATAATGTGACTTTACAACAAAAGATGTCAGTGAGTAACAAAACAGAATATTCTGTCCCCCTGTTTGTATGTTTAATACTTACTGAAGTGAGAAAACAAGTCACAATGCTTTTCAGAAAGGTTACACACTGTTTTATAATTCTTCATCTGACCTACATTGAGCTGAATCTGCAACAGACAACATCAGTTCTAAAACAATCCATCTTTTTGAAAATACACAGAATTTTAAAGACTAATCCAAATAATATGTGAGGTCATCAAAAATGCATTTTATGAATTTGTTAAAAAGAGACAATATGTTGACATAATGTTGACAAACATAATTCAAATATTTGGTACGCTCAATATTTTTAATGATTGTGGTTTATAGTGTGTCTGTATGTATGGATGGATGGACAGACAGACTGATTGCTGGACGGACGGACGGAAGGGTGGATGCATGGATGGATGGATGGACGGATGGGTGGATGGATGGACGGATGGAAGGGTGGATGGACGGACGGACGGATGGGTGGATGGATGGATGGATGGATGGATGGATGGATGGATGGATGGATGGATGGATGGATGGACGGACGGATGGGTGGACGGCTGGACGGACGGACGGACGGAAGGGTGGATGCATGGATGGATGGATGGACGGATGGGTGGATGGATGGACGGATGGACGGATGGAAGGGTGGATGGACGGACGGATGGGTGGATGGATGGATGGATGGATGGACAGACGGACGGATGGATGGATGGATGGATGGATGGCTGGACGGAAGGACGGATGGCTGGACGGACGGACGGACGGAAGGATGGATCATAAATAACAATACTTGACAAATTATCATTAACTTACTAAGAAAACATGAGTCTGAATTTTAATCATCTTTTCATCAGATTTTGTATTTTAGAATATCTATTTTTCCAATGAAAACCTTCTTTTATTCTTCCACTAAGTTTTCCATAACTGTTCTTGGACACAGCTCTCTGTGAACTGCCAAATTCTATGCTACAGCCTTTTTCCAATATATTCATGAAAAATGCAAGTCTCTGTACCTTTCTCATAACCAGTATTTTTCATCCTGTGCTGGAAAAACATAATTTGTTGATTATTTAGGTAATCAACAAATGCTGTAAGAGGATCTAATTTAAGGCAATTCATATTTTTCTAATCCAAATCAAATAGATTTTTATGTATAATGAGAATGAATGTGAAGAGTGATTTTTAATAACTTTTAAACCCAAACATAGCACCCAGATTTTAAGCATCCGAACTTCTAGTCTTAAAAAAGGACATCTCAAATTTTTCTAGCTTGGTGGGTTTAATTGTAATAATGTTCTACTGTCTGGTGAATAAGTTGTTTAAAGAGAAGTTTCTGCGCAAGCAGCACTTTTATCTAAAAGTAAGATCTGATAGCATCTGTTTTTGGATTGTTTGTTTGTGGATAAAAGAAAACAGTCACATTACTCTGTCATGGATGAGTTATCTTAAAAAACCTGTAGCAGGAGGGTGAAGGTGGCAAGAAAAAGGTCACATGTTTATAGATTTCAGATCAGTTTACTGGTCAAAGAGCCTAAACTGGCTTCCTTGAGATTACTTCGACTTCTCTTTTAGATGATATAAAACTGGTGTTTCTATCCCAACAGGTATTTCTTTGAGCTTTGGACTGGTAGTAATTCATTTTGTAATTTTCCTGGAAAGGGGTAGATGTTGCAATAAGATAATCTAGACCTTCTGGACCTAATGGATGATACATCCTGTCCACTTGTTCTGTGATCTATTGGCTTCATTTTGGATGCTTTAAACATTCTACAGGCGCTTGCTTCCCGTTGAATACCTGAAGTAGACCGATATATTTTTCCAGTATATATAAATATGTGTTTTTTTTATGTAGACCTTTAAAGAGCATTTCATCCTACTTGTCTTATGTCCAAATATTGGATGTACAAATCCTTATTTATAAATAACTTCTTTAACAGGCATTTATTTACTTTAAAGAAATTTTGCTTAGCTGACGTTAAGCTTCATAGCCCCATTTATGTATGTATGTATGCATGGTTTCCTCTCGACTGTCACTAGGTGCTCAACATAGAGGCGGGTTTGCTGTGAACACAATAACTTTTTAAGTAAAATCAGCTTTGCTTCCTCTGATAAACAGCTTTCTGCTATTTGACACATTAAAACAAGTTAATTTGGCTGTTTTGTTCTATGATTTGTTTGAATTTAAATATTAGCAACTGAGTCTGTATCTAATTAAAATGCAATTAGCTGGAATGATATTAACTGAATTTGGATTCTATATATTTGGATTAATATAGGTAGACCAGTAAAGTGGGAACTTTTAGGATGGATGGATGGATGGATGGATGGATGGATGGATGGATGGATGGATGGATGGATGGATGGATGGATGGATGGATGGATGTGAACAGGTCTGTACGTTAAAAAATATACAAGAAGTACGTATTTAACACATACTGACATGACAGTCAACAGCAAATGTTTTATTGATATTACATTAAAAAAACATCTTATTACTGCAGATTAGGATTTTTTTTTTTTATGTTCCCACTGCTATTACCAAGAATAATTTAAAATTAAGTTTATATTATTATATTATTAAGTGGGTGACTAGAACACAGACCAACCTTCATCAGTTTAAACATGAATCAAAGTTGTTTTCTTTTATTCTCGGATATAACAGGTCTTTTTTGAACAGCAGTGATAAAGAAATTCTTGATTAAAAGCAGGTTTTATTGTATTATATTTGTTCTACATCATGTTAACCACAAATGCAGAAAATTTTAGACCTCTAGCTATAACAGTTCCAGAGCTGTGGGGTTTGGAACTTTTGGTGTCAGCTTGGAGCTGGGCGCAATGAATTCACCTGCTGGTAAAAAATTTACCGGTGGAATTTAAAGCATTCTGAATTATTACTCCCATTTATGGTCCCACTTTAACCTCTTATAAACCATGTGAAAAAAGGCTAAAACACAAACATGGAGAAAAAAAATAGAAACTCAATGACAAGAAATGTTTTCTTTAGAGGTAAAATATTTTAGGTGTAGAATTAGGTTCTTACTTCAAAATAAAACACAATTTGAACTGCACTAATTGTTGATTTCTGTTAACTATAAAAAAAATGATAAAAATATCTACATTGCGTTCAAGATCAACGTTTTTTCTAACTGCACATTCTAAAAGTACCATAAATTTGATCAAAGCATAATCTACAGCAAACATCTATAATATAGTTCAGTAAATATAAAAGCAAAGGGTAATAGGCCTTGTGTCATGGTTTTGCTTCTGTTTAAGTTTTCTTTTTTAATTTTTCATTGGTTTCAATTCCATTTTGTGTTATTCTAGTTGTAGGTAGTCTCCTTCTTCTAGCTCCCTTCTAGATTCTTCTGGCCACACCTGTTCCTCATCTGCTCATTAGTCCTCCAATTGTTTCTGTCTCCCATATAAACACCTCCTGGTCAGTTACTCTTTGCTGGTTCCTCGGCATTTCTTGATCCTCATGTGTGTTTTCCGTAATGTTTTCTAGCTTTGGGTTTATTTCTGCATTTAATTATTTTAGGATTTTTGCCTCAGTTACCACCTTTAGAATTATTAAATCTCCAACAAACCACCTTAGCCTTCTTCTCTGCATTACTACATTACATTTTTCTATTTTTTTTTAAATATGGATTAAAATAAGTTGGATTTGTTAAGATTTTTTTTTTAAGTTGGAACAGGATTCTAAGTTATTTTCCCATGTATATGATCTGATGATGATTTTCTGTTTAATATCTTGACTAAAAATCTAAATATGTTTTTAATGGCTGAAGATTTTCCATAAAAAAAAAAAATCTATACCTGACTTTACAGTAATTTTGGTGTTTAAAAAGGAATTTTGTACATTAGGGCACTTTTATTCAGAAGTAATGGACTTCAGAATTAAAGTTATTATTCCTCTTTGAAGGCGTGAGGACATTCTCCCTTTTGTTTAAATAAAAAAAAACTACCTACTAATTTTTTATTTATTCAATAAAATTGCTTTAACACACATCTAGCATGGAAATACCTCTCTAAGTTCTCTTTTTAGCTTTTTGATTTGCTATCAGGCAGGTACTATTTGGTAGAAGCTAATCCCGAAACCAGGAAAAGATTAAAATAAGAGGATGTTCCAATTTATAACATTCACGAGTCAAAGAGGAAAAATACTGTTTTTCAAATTTTTACTCGTATGCATGCGTTTTTATCTTCTCTTCTGAGGCAAATCTGCCCTGAGAACAGGAATCCCAGGCAAAAGTCATGCTCACAAAAACACACAATACCATTATTCTCTGTTTATAGGTGTTGATTTAATACTATCAAAGGCTTCTTTCAGGAAAATAGTGCATGACATTTTCATAATATCCTACAGATTGTAAGACAGACCAGGAAGGACAATCTACAAACAAAGCAGAGCGCTATTTCTGAAATAAAATGATCTTTGACAAGATCCCATCCTCGGTAGAGGTCAGATGTCTTGGGTATGAGGCGCTCTCTACTGATTGGATTATTCTGCTATTCAAGCAGAAGCAATTCTTGGCACACAAATGCAAAGTGAGAAAATTCTATGTGTAAGGCCGGATGAGATGCTAATAGAAAAAAGAATTGCCCTCGGACAAATTCAAAGGGGAGGCAACGAACGAAAGATATTTTGAGACTGGGGGCAAAGCTGATGTATAATGCAATCTCAGCTCTGCTGCTGTTAGGAGAAGATGAGACTCAGAGTGAGATTATCACAGAGCACAATCACTTTTTATTGAGGCAATCATAACAGCTATATTCCCCTCAAGCCAAACAATTCCAATCCTGGCATGGTTGTAACCGGGCAGACGGCCTACAGCAGCTACCGACTGGCATCTGCGGAAAGCCTCTTCCATGCCGCAGCTCTTCCAGATCTTTTGTTTTATTCCCCCGTGACACAGTAACTCAACCCTACCACAAATATTTAATCTAGCCAAACACAATCACTGACACGCTAATCTGGGGGAAAGTAGCCACCTTTCTTTTGCTCATGGAGGCCGAGCCGTATTCACTCAGAGACAAGCAGTTCCTCCCACTAAATTAGCATGTCAATCAAAGCTTGTTCCAAGACTCTCTCATTTCCCAACAGGGTTGATTAATGGCATAAGGTTAGTTTATCTATTTTCCATATGCAAAATGCAATCTATTACCCTCATCTACACAATTTAACAAAAAAGTTAGGGACCAGGTTTTTCCAAAAGAATGCACTGTAATGGTGCTCCTTAGTATGCTAATGCAAATATCAATTTAGCAAACACCTACTTTTTCCAAGCCGCATGTCATGAGTCAAAAAGAATCCCCTCCAGGTTGATCGTTTTGTGAAAGAGGCAGACCAGAAATGGTAGATATTAATCAACTCACCCACAACTGACAACTTGTTTTTCTTTCTCAAATAGCAAATCCGAGCTCAGAGACTCAAAGAGCAGGTTGGGTTTATTCAGGAAATCTAACAAATTTGGGTCACATTATTGTCTGAATGAGGAGTCATTTAGAAAACTGGAGATTTGATGAAATAATTTGGTTTTTCAAATAGATTTTAACAAATTGGGAAACAAACTGCTGAATTGGAGTGTTTCTCTTCACTCAGTCAAATGTCACTTTTAATTAAGAAAAGCCTTCCATTCATTTGACAAGGAAATAATGTTCTCAATCACTTAACAAGGCCTTTTACAAGAATAAAAAGCCTTGACTTTGAAGATTAATAACTTTGGAGCAGCAGGATTTTATTTTTCACATCAGATTGTTCTTTGAGGATGTTTTTTTTGTTCAATATTGCTTATTTCACAAAAGTGGAGAGCTGTGCACTTTGCATACATAAAATGAGTGCTAATGCTACCAGCAATGCTACAGGTAACTGGCAAACCAGAGCTTCAGTGAGTGTTGATCGCGTGTGCTGCCTTTTATCCCTGTGTCACTGACTTATCTTGGCAGCACCGTATGATGTTATCTGAGGGAGAACTCCCCGGCGAGGCCAAAGAGACAGCATGAAAAGAGGTACACTGTGGGAAAGAAATGCAGCAACCCCGAAGTAAAAAATAAAAATGCTGTGCTCCAGAACAGGAGTGAACTTAAACTACCTTTTTGTGCAACTTAAATATTTCACAAATACTGCTTCTGTCTGTTAATTTGTCTCATAATTTATAAGCAAATAACTAGTTTACCTTATTAATCTTTAGTAATCAGTGAGTAACACAGTAATTGTTTACATTGACGTTATCAGCGCCATTCAGGTGCTCATTTGAAATCACAGAGGGTAAAATTGTTGATAAAGATAATTTTTTAAAAAGTAGTTTAAAAGTGGATTTTTTTTTTCAGAAATTCAACAATAACTCAATCTGACGTATTTATATAAATTCATTAAATGTTAGCAATGGAGATGGTCATTATGGCTTTCAATTAATAAAACCCAAGATGAGTTTTTTCAGAAACATATATTACACAAGTATATTTAAAAAAAGATTATTAGATATAATAAATAAACCGTGGGCAATAAAACAACCCTTGTTAAAATTGATCTAAAATTGATCTTCAATCTGCATGCTGAGGGTACACCAGACCCTAGTTGACCTGCTAAATCACATTATACTATTGAGCACAACTTACAGACGTCAAAATGCTGTGCCAGTTGCGTCTGATCTAACATGCTACCCGATCCGTACGCACGACCCATACCATCAACTCATTTGCGCATGTGCATCATAATATTTAATATATTTTCTTAAAAAATAAATGCATTTATATCCTTTACGTCTTATCACTCGTCTGTTCCTGATCTGTGCTGGAAATGGGATCCTACGTTACTTCCAGCCTGAAGTGATGAGGAGAGCATGCACAATATTATTATTAAATTCATAGGAGCAAAACATGCGGAAATAAACGCTGATTTAATATGACATATTTAAAAAATCCCCATCAGTATCCAGCATAATTGCAGTTTCTGCCCAAATATCTTCTTTTTGTTGTGGATTTTGTGACTGGGTGGATGTGCTCTCTTCATCCTCTGACATGGGAGCTGGCTCGGAGCTCGTCTGCCTGGCTGTGTGTTTCCTGGACGGGGCCGCCTTTTACAGCTGCTTTTTGTGTCTCTGCTTCTGTCTCCTTGAACCCCAGTCGGCCTCAGCAGATGGCCGCTCACACTGAGCCTGGTTCTGCTGGAGGTTTCTCCCTGTTAAAAGGGAGTTTTTCCCCTCCACTGTCGCTACAAGCATGCTTAGTGTGAGGGATTGGATTTGAGTCAATGAGTCGATGCAATCAACTGGTTTTCCTTAGATAGAAAACTTTGTATCAATTTGACTGTATGATCTGGTTGAACTGTAAAGTGCCTTGAGATGACATGTGTTGTGAATTTGGTGCTATAGAAATAAACTGAATTGAATTGAATTTTTGTAACAGTGATAACTAGGATTGGTTTTAATGAACTAAGTTTGTTCTCTGCTTCCTAACTGAGCATCTCTTCATCCATGCCTGTGATACGTTTCTTTTGAAGTTGTCAGTTGCGCTCCTGGAAGTTTTGACTAGATTTGATTAAGCTTTCACGCCTCTCTGTATAAAATAAAAATTTTTGATCGAGATGAGAAATCTGCTTCTTGGTATGTTGAAGTACCAAAAGTTTGTGTCCAATCATTTAAATATACTTTCATATCTATTCGTGCAGTTTAACATAACCATAGTATTTTAGTGTTATTATGATCTTGAGTTCATTGTGTAATGGAGAAATGTTTAATAACGTTTATATAAAGTAATAATTTAATTATTTCTTTGTTGTTGTATTATGAAGTTTAAATATTAGCGCATATATTCACCTGAGAACTGATGATGTCTCTGTGTGTTTCAGACCCTGTTTGTGTGCACGGAAGTGTATATGGCAATAAAGTAGTGAATCTCAATCTATTTAATTATTTACTTTTCTTGTATTTTAAATAGGCCTTTTGTCCAAAAAAAACAAAAAAAAATTCACAGCAGCCCCTGTTCAAAAGTACTTCCTGCAGCCCTGGATCCAACTCTATAAACTCTTCTTCTTTTTTTTATCCCCACACTTTTTCTTTCCTCATTGCATCCTCTACTGCGCATGCAGGACACTTTAGCTGTATGAATGCCGTTCACACAAGAGATAATATACTGTACATGTGAACGGCAATGCAAAAAAATCGGATTTCGCAAAAAAAAATCGGAATTCAGCATTAAGGCCTGCAGTGTGAGCATAGCCAAAGACTCTCCTCCCCATATAAATACACTTGTCAATCATATCTGTTTTTTACATGAATTCACTTTGAGACGTGGCTGGTAAGTTTGTTTCTTTAAAACGGCAGCATTTATTAGCTTTTTGCACCATTATCAGAGAAAATAAATGTTGTGTATCACTCTGTATGTAAGAGGTTCCAGTTTTTTGATCATCTAATTTTTTAAATACACTTTTTACTTATATTCGCTTTTATTGAGATACACTTTTATACATAATTATCCTTTATTTCTGTTTGTAAAAAAAATCCATAAGTACTGTGTTAACAGGACACTTAAGCAGACATCCAGCACAGATGTTTCAGCATTCTTCAGTTTTCTGTCATCTGGGCTGTCATACTCATTGCTGATGATTTTTTAACAGGTTGTTGGAAAAAAAAGAAACCTGATTCAACAGTGCATTTTCATTATTCATCACACATGAAACATAAAATGACCATTCTTTACCATAAACACATCTCTCATAAATAAATATGAGCTTTATTCATCTATGAAAGATTAATTCTTAATATACTGTTGAAACATCAGTTCATAGGCTTTTCTCCTCCTCAAGCCTGTCAGCAGTCATAGAGAACCGCTGGCATCTGGGACACTCTTATGTTCTCATTTGCCCTTCTGACTACTGTATGCATCAGTGGCCTGGCTTTAAACATTATGTTTTGCAGATATATTTGTTTAATAGTAGCGGCAGAACCTGACCTGAAGAAGAAGATATAAAGACTGGTTGCTTTTAAACTTTGCAAAGGGACAAAAAGTCATCTTTCAGAAGGATGTTTTGAACAAACTTTACTGGAATGGAAACAACATCCCAGCTTAGCTTAGTGAAAGCTTTGAATTTAAGAGAAAACTGGATGAGAAAATCGGTGTGTCTAGACTCGGTCAGTAACAATTACCCTCTTAAAGTTGTCTATAGTTTAAACAGTAGACATTGCTGTCAAATCCACAATTCAAAGTGTTTATTAAAGAAACAACTAATAATAGTCCTGATAGATAGCTTCCTGATATGTGGTTTACTCAATTATTAGACAAAGGAATAGGATAAGGAATAAGAAAAAAAGAGTGTCTAATATCCATCCATCCATCCATCTTCCTCCGCTTATCCGGGGTCGGGTCGCGGGGGCAGCAGCTTAAGAAGGGAGGCCCAGACTTCCCTCTCCCCAGCCACTTCTTCCAGCTCTTCAGGAGGAACCCCAAGGCGTTCCCAGGCCAGCCGAGAAACATAGTCCCTCCAGCGTGTCCTGGGTCTTCCCCGGGGCCTCTCCCCGGTGGGACGTGCCCGAAACACCTCACCAGGGAGGCGTCCAGGAGGCATCCTAAACAGATGCCCAAGCCACCTCAACTGGCTCCTCTCGACGTGGAGGAGCAGCGGCTCTACTCCGAGTCCCTCCCGGATGACCGAGCTTCTCACCCTATCTCTAAGGGAGAGCCCAGCCACCCTACGGAGGAAACCCATTTCGGCCGCTTGTATCCGCGATCTCGTTCTTTCGGTCATGACCCAGAGTTCATGACCATAGATGAGGGTAGGAACGTAGATCGACCGGTAAATCGAGAGCTTCGCTTTTTGACTCAGCTCTCTCTTCACCACGACGGACCGGTACAGCACCCGCTTCACGGCAGATGCTGCACCAATCCGCCTGTCGATCTCCCGCTCCCTTCTTCCCTCATTCGTGAACAAGATCCCAAGATACTTAAACTCCTCCACTTGGGGCAGGACACCCCCCCTGACCCGGAGAAGGCACTCTACCCTTTTCCGGCTCAAGACCATGGCCTCGGATTTGGAGGCACTGATCCCCATCCCGGCCGCTTCACACTCGGCTGCGAACCGATCCAGCGAGAGCTGCAGATCACGACCTGATGAAGCCAATAGGACCACATCATCTGCGAAAAGCAGAGACGCAATCCTAAGGCCACCAAAACGGATCCCCTCAACACCTTGGCTGCGCCTAGAAATTCTGTCCATGAAGGTAATGAACAGAATCGGTGACAAAGGGCAGCCCTGGCGGAGTCCAACTCTCACCGGAAACGAGCCCGACTTACTGCCGGCAATGCGGACCAGACTCTGACATCGGTCATACAGGGACCTGACAGCCCGTATCAAAGGGCCCGGCACCTCGTACTCCCGGAGAACCCCCCACAGGGCCCCCCGAGGGACACGGTCGAACGCCTTCTCCAAGTCCACAAAGCACATGTAGACTGGTTGGGCGAACTCCCATGCACCCTCCAGGACCCTGCTGAGGGTATAGAGCTGGTCCAGCGTTCCACGACCAGGACGGAAACCACACTGCTCTTCCTGAATCCGAGGTTTGACTATCCGACGGACCCTCCTCTCCAGCACCCCCGAATAGACCTTGCCGGGGAGGCTTAAGAGTGTGACTCCCCTGTAATTTGAGCACACCCTCCGGTCCCCCTTTTTGAATAGGGGGACCACCACCCCAGTCTGCCAATCCAGGGGGACTGCCCCCGATGTCCATGCAATGTTGAAGAGTCGTGTCAGCCAACACAACTCTACAACATCCAGGACCTTCAGGAACTCCGGGCGGATCTCATCCACCCCCGGGGCCCTGCCACCGAGGAGCTTTTTAACCACCTCGCCCACAGAGATTGGAGAGCCCAGTCCAGAGTCCCCAGGCCCAGCTTCCTCAATGGAAGACATGTTGGTGGGATTGAGGAGGTCTTCGAAGTATTCCGCCCACCGACCCACAACGTCCCGAGTCGAGGTCAGCAGCACACCATCCCCACTATAAACAGTGTTGGTGCTGCACCGCTTCCCCCTCCTGAGACGCCGGATGGCGGACCAGAATCGCTTCGGAGCCGTGCGGAAGTCTTTCTCCATGGCCTCTCCAAACTCCTCCCACACCCGAGTTTTTGCCTCAGCAACCATCCGAGCCGCATGCCGCTTCGCCCGCCGGTACCCATCAGCTGATTCCGGAGTCCCACAGGCCAAAAAGGCCCGATAGGCCTCCTTCTTCAACCTGACAGCATCCCTCACCGGAGGTGTCCACCAACGGGTTCGAGGGTTGCCGCCACGACAGGCACCGACAACCTTGCGGCCGCAGCTCAGATAAGCCGCCTCGACAATGGAGGAACGGAACATGGTCCACTCGGACTCAATGTCCCCCACCTCCCCCGGGATGTGTTCGAAGTTCTGCCGGAGATGGGAGTTAAAGCTCCGCCTAACAGGGGACTCGGCCAGACGTTCCCAGCAGACCCTCACAACACGTTTGGGCCTGCCAGGTCTGACCGGCATCCTCCCCCACCACCGGAGCCAACTCACCACCAGGTAGTGGTCAGTGGAAAGCTCAGCACCTCTCTTCACCCGAGTGTCCAAGACATACGGCCGCAAGTCCGATGAAACGATGACAAAGTCGATCATCGAACTGCGGCCTAGGGTGTCCTGGTGCCATGTGCACATATGGACACCCTTATGCTTGAACATG
Organism: Cyprinodon tularosa; assembly: GCF_016077235.1. NCBI lineage: Eukaryota > Metazoa > Chordata > Actinopteri > Cyprinodontiformes > Cyprinodontidae > Cyprinodon > Cyprinodon tularosa. The sequence goes on along the minus strand of NW_024038652.1, from coordinate 869,348 downwards.
GTGTTCGTTATGGACAATCCATGACGAGCACAGAAGTCCAACAACAGAACACCACTCGAGTTCAGATCAGGGCGGCCATTCCTCCCAACCACGCCCCTCCAGGTCTCACTGTCATTGCCCACGTGAGCGTTGAAGTCTCCCAGCAGAACAAGGGAGTCCCCAGGAGGGGCACCCTCCAGTACCCCCTCTAAGGACTCCAAGAAGGGTGGGTAATCTGAACTGTTGTTCGGCCCGTAAGCACAGACAACAGTCAGAACCCGTCCCCCCACCCGTAGGCGGAGGGAGGCTACCCTCTCGTTCACCGGGGTAAACCCCAACGTACAGGCGCCGAGATGGGGGGCAACAAGTATGCCCACTCCTGCCCGGCGCCTCTCACCGTGGGCAACTCCAGAGTGGAAGTATGTCCCCTCTCAAGGAGACTGGTTCCAGAACCAGAACCATGCGTTGAGGTGAGACCGACTATTTCTAGCCGGAACCTCTCAGCCTCACACACTAGCTCCGGCTTTTTCCCCACCAGCGAGGTGACATTCCACGTCCCGAGAGCCAGCTTCTGCAGCCGAGGATCGGACCGCCAGGGTCCCCTCCCCCGGCCGCCACCCAACACACATTGCACCCGACCCCAATGGCCGGGTGCTATGTCTAATATGATTTTGCATTCAATTAGGGCTGCAACTAACGATTATTTTAAAATCGATGAATCGGCCGATTATTTTTTCGATTAATCGATGAATTGGACAAAAAATATTTTTTATATTAACCTCTTTATTCCAAAATAAACATTTTAGACAGAACAAACAAGCACACAAGTACAGGTTGCTCATTAACTGTACTGGTGCAATATGAAAAAAATAAAAAATAAATAAAAACTACGCAAACTTACATGAGAAATGTAGCTGTACATCCACAAAATATAGGGTACTTTGTTTCATAAAGCGCAAAAAAAGACAGGCATTTTTGTTTTTAAAAGCCCCTAAGCCTTAGGGGCTTAGGGCCCCTTAGGGCCTAAGGGGTTCAAACAATAGGCCCCCCCATTTCAACAAATGAGGTTTTTTTAGACTAGAAGAGTTCTGCCTTTTAAGACAGGAAAGTATAGCAGTTCAAGTTGCTACTTGAGAAAATACTGAACCATAGAGATAAAAATAGCCCTGTGATTCAAATTATAAATTGCATTTGGAATAAAAATGAGAGAACTAGGGGTGCTAAAAAACACATCCTCCAAAGACAGATATTTACATGGGAATGTGGCAGATAATTAATTGACATATTACTGATCTTGCTGGATTTTATTCTGCTTTACTTCGATAAATTGCAGGATCTTCTTTACTTTATATTTGCCAGAAGATTTAAACTTTAAAAGCCTTGCCCTCATAATTTGCAAGTTAATTTATTTATAAAGAAAATATAAACGCTGCTTAAGCTAATTCAAATGAAATTAAAAGTAAAATAAGTAGCCAACCTTATCACTGTCTGTAACCTACTAACACGGTAAGGAAAGCATCAGATGAGCTACCTGAGAAACTAACGTTACGTTTCCCCACTTTAAAACCAAACAAACATGGCCGCTCACCCTGCTGATCAGCTCTCTTCACTGCCATCGAAGGCTCCAACTTGTTTCCTTTTCAGGTGCTGCATCATAACAGTGGTGCTTCGTGCCATGTTCATGTGTTTTTACAAAAGTTGCATGTTACGACTTTTTTCGCTTTACAAAGCGCAGGCTGTCTGCGAATTGAGACGCAGCTTGCGTTTGCGGTATCGGTCATTAGAGCAGTTGACGTTACTGCCTTTTAGAAACAGCCTTTGCTCACCTGCGGCGCTGGCTCGCTCTGCCGTATTTTTTTTTCTTCCCCCGTTTCAATCAAGTGGCAGTGATGACGACGGTAGCGGATGACGCATTAATCACGCGACACAACAAATCGATGATGAAATTCGTTGCCGACGCTTTTAGAAGTCGATTTTTATCAATTTTTACCGATTCGTTGTTGCAGCCCCACATTCAACCTTCTAGAATGGATCTTCCAGGTATTGTATGTGCAGGGATTTACAAGACTCTGTTTTTCTTGGCACCTAACTTACTTGGTGCTAGGTTGGCACAATTTGGTCAAATAATAAATAGTCCCTTTAAAAAAAATTCACTTTAAGCTATTTATATATGCTAAGCTCTCATATCGTTTTTCTTCGGCAGTTTGGAAATAACTTGGTGCAGTACCACTTCCAACCACAATCAAATTTACTTTGGCTGGATGTCTCAAAGTAAAGTATAAAATATGTTTTCAAACACTGACGAGGCATAAAAACACTAATATGCAATACAGCAGCAGCCATTCATGATGGCCCTTCCCAGTCATATGCCAGCCGAATGGCAGCCCACTTCCCTTCAACTCCAAGCAAAATTCCCTCCAACTTCAAGCCACTGTAGTGACCCACGTCTTGTATATTCTTTTATTCTTTTGATTTACAGGATCTGACCAGGAGATGGTGCTTCTTTTTAGATTTTAATATTCACAAATGACAGAATATTTTTAGTAGAAATATTGATGTTTAAAAAGATATTGTAGGGGACCAGCCAAGGACCCATCAAGGAAAGTGGGGAAATTCTAAATGGCTACTACTGTACAAGGGGATAGTTTATTCTTAATATTCAAGGAGTAGAAAGTACTGATAAATGAATAAAATGTAAGCAGTAGAACTAAAAAGTAAAACAAAAAAGTAAAAATGTTCTACTTATGTAAAGCTATAACATTTGTGCTTCATTACTTGACACCTCTGATATAAAGAGATGGAGGTAAGGGAACAACTGCTAGACAAATGGCAAAGCTGGACCAGGTGTGTTTGATACGCATATAAAAAGGGAACTGACTGAGCTAAAGATATAACCCAAGATAACAAACCTTGGTCCCATTAAATACAAACATGTAATTAAGAGCAAACATTAGATTAATGCTAAAGTGTAAAACTAGTTCCACTTTGTGGTTGGCTAATTTGGTTTACCTGTACAGATGTAATGTGGCGACCGTAATCTGAGTTTCCTGCTCCAAAGAGAAAGGGCTGACACTTAATAGGGTTTGGTTTCACCTATTGCATACCTTTCTCTGCAAACTACTCCTAAGTTCTAGTTTGTAGGTTTCAATTTTCTATCTGGATATTTTGTATTTGACTGACCTCCTCATGAGGTCATCAAATAAAGGTCAGACTAAGATGAACAATAGTTTTTGACATATTCGGAACAGCCACATTAATTCCCTTCCATCCCCAATTCTTTGACTGCCAAAATCAACCAGAGTTACAGCTGCATGATTGTCCAAGGTGTTACTTCAGTACCCAGGGAAGGTGTATCTAATGAAGGGGACTGTGAGTTCATATGAAGTCATAATTGGTCTCCTGTTGAACCACAGAGACTATTCAGATGTATGGACACCAGTACCAAATCGCCGCCCTGCCTCTCTATGCAAGAACTTTGTTCATGAATCTGATCCAGTTCCTTCAATGAGAAATATGAGCGGGAAAACCATGCGGGAGATCGGATCAGATTATGGTTTCATGTTTAAGCAGCAGGATTGTATGTTCCTGTATTGGTTCTATTACATCACCTGGTTGCAAATGATTATCTCTTATGAATTCAGATTTGTGAGCTATTCATTCTTATTCAATTTGCATGTCAAATGACTCAGGAATTCCCCTTGTGTTAGAAGCCTATTATTGTGGCTGCCATTGTATTGACTGAAACACATCTACATTCTCAGTGCCTGTCCTCCTACTGAAGGTGTTGTATTTTACAGTAATTACGGGCTGTTTTATGTTAGACTCATTAACTCTGCAGCATCAAACTGGCTGATTCTATGTTTTTTTGACTCCAAATCACTTTTTTTTTGTCTGTTTCTGTTTTTAGGTTTGATTTGTGTTATGGGATATCAAATGCCTCTCTGTGCAGCCGTGCATGTGCATCTAGTTGTACACTGCTGTCTGCGTATTAAAATCAAATCTTCACTCCTGCTTTTACACTGATGAAATGACGACTCAGGGAGAAGAAGATCCGAAATGTGATGTTTATACATCTATAATCAAATGGGTTTCAGTGTTTGGCAGAAATAAGGTGAAGCACTTTCTATCATGATAAAAATGTTGGGTTGACTGTCTCTGAACACTTAAAGCATTCTGCTAAGCAGAGGTTTGGAGGACTTTTTGGTGATTGCAGAGTAATTTGAGAGGAGGGGGTGGGGGCAAACCGCTGGGAGGATAATAGCCTGTTGTTTAGGGGTCAAGGAAAAAAATGACACAAACTCTGCCTCACTAGCACCAATCGCTCTCTAGATTTGCCTTTTTTATGTGCTGATATTCAAACTGTTGGGCAGGGAGCCATCGGGAGAGGAATTACACTGAGAGGCTTCTCAGGTGTAATTCATCCGCAGTCTGTTGTGGCTTTGAGAGCTACGCTGGGAAAGGTTGATTCATTAAATGGCAAAAACGGCAGCTCCATTCTGTTCTGTGCCTTGTCTTAACTATCCTCGGTACATGCCTCATATCTGTAAAAATAGCGTGACTTTAAACTACACTTCAGGCATAATGCTGCAACAGGAAAGCATTTACCAACTTGTTTGTCTTGTTGTCGAGGCTTGATGCTGCTTGAATAGATTGATTCCTCAACTGTGCATCCACCGGCACATTCTCTGGCATCTTGTCCACAAACTAGACTTTTAAAATCTTTGTGTTACACTATTAAAGCAAACATTGTGAACTTGGTTGTAACTGATTCTTCTGGAGCATCTTTACATTGGCCAATCGCAGCTTTGATTGGGCATATCTGTCAATAGACCTGCCGTTACCGCGGGGAGGTTTATGAGGCACCGCCAGGAGGGCAGTTTATTTTTTATGGCAGGCTTACAAAATAAAGGAGGAGAAAACAGACAGCACCATCAATTCAACATGAAATTTGTGAAATGCTGTCCTGTTCTTTCAATCATGTTTTGGTTGGGATTGTGTGTGTGTGTTGAAAATTTCCCCTTCCTCATTCAGGCGTGTTTATATAATGCAACTCATTTAATTCAGGCAAACATTATCATGGTCGGCTGGACGCCATTGCTTCAATACTCATTCATTTGAGAAGTACTACTTGCATGCAGGTTCTTCCATATTTCGAATAATTGTACCAACCCATCCCATCTCAGGACTTGCAGCCTGTCAATCTGCATGAAATGCTCTATTGGACTTAGTTGTAAATCATGTTAGGAAGCAATAAAAAAAACATGTAGTATCTGAAAGGATAAGATAGATTATGTGACAACTGCTTAAGAGACTAACAATTTCTTTACCGTTGGATTGTGGTTATTTTTCATGCTTATTTTGCTTGCTGAAAAGTTGTCAAAACGTCGAACATAATGATTTATTAATGACTACAGTCTAACAATGTCACCTTAGTGATACTAGAGAGTTTTCTCATAATCAGCACATAAAAAATTACTACTTGGTTAATAAAAAAGTAATCTTTATCACATTAAATATGTAAAGTTATTCATTTTAAAACAACTACTCCACGTTGCTTATTTGAACATGAGGTTGTGTAAATAGTATGTCTAGGACGGTCATCTAGACATTCCTCCCCACTTCAACAGCGGTCAATCGACTTTTAGAAATATTAAGTTGCTCCTAGATCAGAAGGAATTAACAGCATACGTTCTTTAGAAAGAAGCTGATGTTTGTTAGCCTCGTAAGACCATCCTGATCTTGCGAGCTTTCAAGATTTCCCTCGCTAATCAGTCTGGAGACTCTCCGTTAAAGAAAAATTGGAGCCGTTCACCAAACGAACTTCCAATCAGCATTGGCTTCGAGGCGGGTTGAGGTGTGACGCAACGAGAAGGCAGCTTCAGCCGATAAAACTAGCGCTAGCGTGGCTATCAAGCAATTTTTATCGGAATTACAGAGTATTTCTTCACTGAAAGAAGAGCAAAACACTGCTCTGGAGGCTTTTCTCAGAGGAAAAGATGTTTTTGCTCTTCCCCCGACTGGTTTCGGCAAGAGTTTGAACTATCAATTGGCTCCTCTTCGTCGTCGCTCTGTTAGTACGTCATATGCTTCGTTGATCTTATTGATTTATTTGGCCCGTCTATCACCAACATAGGCCAATCAGCTAACCAGTATTTTCAGCCCTTCCGAAAATGACTTCTACGGAAGGTTTCCAGATGGATATGCGGAGCAAATCCATCTGGCAGAGTCAGGTTAGATGTTTGTGAATCTAGCACAAATTTCTTTTTACTATAATTAAGAATATGTTAAACCTAAACAGGGTGTAGTTTGGAGGTTTTTTGCACATATTTTTAGACGATGGAGCCATGGATGAAGACAGAAGGATGGAGAACATTGCAGATAATGCATCAGATTCTGAGACCCAAGTCACCCCCCGTCATGAAATTTACATGTTGCTAATGCTCCAATTTCAATACTATTTCAAATATTAAGGCTTTGTATACCAGAATTCAATAAAAAATCCAGCTGCTTATTCAGGAGCTCTTTTCAGTTGCATCTATATTATCCTATCTAAAATTTAAATTTAGAACCACACTAGATTCAGATTCAGTATTTCTTCATTGTCTCTCTACAAAGTTAGCAAAAGAGAAAAATTGCCTTATTTTCTTTTCATAATAATATATAAAAATTTAACTTTATGGATCTCACATTGTAGAAATTTACTTTGGCATTTAACCCATCCCCTTGAGGAGCAGTGGGTTGCCATTGTGTGGCGCCCAGGGAGCAATCAGGGGTTAAATGTCTTGCTCAGGAACCCAGAGTAGAGGCAGTGGGACTTGAACCGGGTACTTGCAACCTTCTCAGATCACAAGCACACTGTTCTAATCCACTAGGCCAAAACTTCCCCAAAAAATGTTGTTTTTATTTAATAGGTTTAACAATTAATTTGCATCATTTAAGGGCAAAATTATTTTACATTTTCTTTTTTACTTTCCCTAAATTATAATAGTTCAGTTGGTACTTTTACTTAATGAAAGCATTTACATCTTTTTGACACCCCTGCCTAGGGCAGCTGTGGCTACACTGAAGCTAGCCGCCATTATGTAATGTTAAGCATTTTAAGTCCTCTAACTTGAAAAGCTGCTATATAAGTAAAAGCTATTTATCCTTTAGCTAGTATTTTCGGTTAGTGTTTACTACGTGCAGAGCAGGCGGTTCCCTCTGCCTTTAAGGTGGAGTTTACAATAGATTATCTTCAGGTCACAAATAATCCTGCTCCACAAATCAGCACAAAAAATCATGTAAGATAACAGAACTTTGAAAAAGAACCTGTGACCTGTTTCCCCAGATCCATGCAGGTGTTATTACTGGTGCATTCATTTATTATTCCGTCAGCTTATTCGACCAAGAGGAGCAAATATAGTGCAGGATGTCTGTATTTTTTCACTTGTAGAACATAATCTATGTACCTTAATTTAAGTATTTGAAAAGGTATAAAAACAGTGTTTTGTGCATTTGTAATTAGCAGGTATGTGTTTGTGCTTCTCACCATTTGTTCTGGATCAATTGAAGGAAAACTGTTCGTTAGAGGTTTTTGATGTGTGACTCATTTGCAATGTTTTGTTTACTGGCACCTAAGACCCTGGAGCAGAATATCTGTTGTTATGCATCCATGAAAGATAAATAGTATATAAATAGAAATCTATAGTATTTGTATCTGTTAGATTAGATCCAAAGTTTCAATTCATAGTTGAAATCATGCCCACGATTTTAATGACCAACATACCTTTCATTGTTAAATTTGATTACTTATATTATGCCTAAACATTTTGAAAATTGATCAATCTTTTTATGTCAAATTTAAATATGATATATTTTGTGATAGCTAGAAAATAATAATCTTAACCTAATAAATTGCAAAAATATTTTAAACAAAATAAAATACTCTAATTGTAACTAATACCCATTTTAATGATATCCCAGCTAATATTTAAGATACATTTTGCTAATGCTTAGAATGACATTCATCAAAATTGTATACATTTTTCTTTAGTTTGAAAAATATTTTTTCTAGGTTATTTGGAGGTTAATGGGTTGATAGGATCATTCAAATATACACATTATGCAAATATTACACAAAATGTTACATTTACAACAAATAATGAGTTTGCAAAGACTTAAAACCGCTTGCTTAGTTTATGCTGCAAGAGTTGCAATTGTATGGTTTACATTAAACCTCATTTATTATCTGTTGATCTAGTCTAATCGCAGCCCAGAATCTCTGGCAAGACGGGAACACTTATGCTCACAGGTGCTGTTGTTCCAATCAGACTGAACTTTTACTAATTTAAATAGAATAATTGGTATAAATAGTTTTATGCTAGCCTGTTTTGTCTGTGAAGTAAACCCCCATGACTGCTATGTTTGCACTGTAAAAAAATAATTATTAAAGGTGTAGTATTCTGATCAAGTTTTCTATATAAGCTCGGATATAACATGGAGTGCTACCCAGAAACATTTGCAACATTTCATTAAGTTGAAGGACGATTTAAACGTTCATGAAAAAAATTATAAATATAGTATAAATATACAAATATCCAAGAAACAATCAATTGTTGTCTGGTAGAATCAGCAAATACTACCTAGGATCCTATAAAAATGAAACACAGCACATCCATTCGTTCTTAGTTTTAAAAGGACAAAAGAGTGTAATAAACGAAAGAATAGATCAGCAGGTCCTCAAGAGATAAGATGAACAGCAATATGCAAAGTGAATATTGTTTACACAGTGTAATATAGCAGCTCATTACCTTAATTAGTTATCTAATGCAAGTAAATAACAAACGTAGTACCAGCATGCGAAAATAACTGTTTGAGATGGTTAGTAGCAGCCAGGTGCTGCTAGTCGGCAAATATTCTTCAGCATGTGTGTTCAGCTGACATTAAATAATAACACTAAAATAAAAAAGGAAGCTACTTTGTGCTACAAAATACAGTTAGGAAAGATAAATGAAAAAAAGCCATTATCTAAAGCAAAATCTGTAGAAAGGAAGATCATTATATCAGAGTAGAAATAGGGTTGTTAATCTGTTGCTGGATTTTAAGACTTTTTTTAAGAAATTTTGATTGCTAATTATATTGCTAACTGACATTTATTTTTTACATTATTGAGTATTTCCATTCAGTTTTTTTCTTTTTTTTTTGTCTTAATCATTTTGTAACAGATTTAAAATTGACGGGGATATTGTTGGTGAGGTGGTTAATATCTGCTAAATGTTAAAATCTTGTTAATGGTTTTAAAATACCTAATATGGACTCATCAATAACCTTATCTTGTTAATTGCTTTTAAATCAATTAGAACCTGGATGTGCACCTTTTAGAACCTGCTGTTCCACTACAACTTTTAGTCTCTGGTTCTCAGAATGTTAAAATATGAGAGCAAACAAATAAGCAACTTATGAATAATTGTCAGCGTCATCTTCTAAGAGAAAAATTATTGATGTGCTTTCAAGCCAAGGATGTGACTGAGAAAATTAGGTCTTTATGCACAACATTGGTAACATGATAGAAAAGAATATACTGTAATACCAATATGTAAGGTTAAAATTGAGGGCTTTCATGGTTTAAAGCATGGCTAACAGCATTAATTGTCACTCCTGACACTGATTTATTGCTGGCCTGAAAAACAATTTTTTCCCATTTGTAGTCCATTGTATTGACATCATGACGCAGGTAAAGTCTGACAGTATGTCAGAGTGACATACCCTGCCTTTAAATAATAGTTTAACATGTATGTCTGTTCATGGGCGAATATGTTTCATATAATTTATCCCATTTATCTTTTTGTTCAAGATAATAGGTCCCTGTCTTGTCAAATTTGATCAATATGCAATATGATCACGTTTAACAATGTGATAGAAAACTATTTGTTCATATTCAGGCAGTAATTAATAGAACCAACACTATTGATTGTTAAGGTAGAATTACGTGCAGCTTATTTTTAAAATGCAGCATATTAATTGTTAAATATAATAAAATAAAACAATAAAAATAGCCATTTTATGGAGAACTTTTTTTTTTGTGTTTGCTTAACTAATGGTAACAGGATTCAGATGTTACAATTTGCATTGGCTGAATAAAATCTGATAAAAACAGACATTTAGATACTGTAGCGGGGTCCAAATTAGCTCAAAAACAACAGGAAATCATGGGTCCATCCTGCCTTAATATATTATTTTCCTTATCACCAACTGTTTTTTTTTTATTCAAACACTACAAACTACCCCAGTATTTCTTTCCTTTTCGGGACATTGAAGTTGAGTCGTGGTACATGTGTCCATGTAGGTACCATGTGTTAAGGCTCCCTAAGCAATTAAAAAATATTGAATAATGCTTGTTAATTATTTAATTACATTAAAGTTATAAAAAAAGCTGCTAAAACCCAATTAGCCTGTCAAGGTTTGATTTAGGTTTTGAGGACCCAAATGCAGAGGCGAGGAGGCAGAGGTGAGTTCTTGCAGTTTTAATTGAGTTATCACAGGTAACAGAGGCAGGTATCCAAAAATCCAACATAAAAATGCAAAACAAACCAGAACCATGGAGATATCAGGGAAAACATGCACGAGGAGCCAGGGAAAGACAAGAAACAAGCACTGCGGAACTGCGAACTAGGAGAGTATTTAGGGGAGACTGAGCAAAGACAGGATTGATAGGCTGATTGGGAGCAGATGTGAACAAAGGCCCCTAGAAGGAGCTACTGTAGGGAAAAGGAGACCAACACTAGAGGGAATAGAGGGCAGGCAAAGAAAAACCTAAGAACTCAAATACATACAGAAAACACCAATAAAGCTAGAAAACTAAGAAAAACATGGATCAACTGAAACTGAAAACCCACAGAAAACTTAACAGAACCAAGGGAGTGAAAAGCTTTTGTTTACTGATTGCAGAAGAGTTAGCTAAAGATAAGATGAAATATTTCCTGCAAATATGTTGTGTGAGAAAAAGATATTGTACGAAATATTTGTTGCAACGTTTCTTCTTTCAACCGGTCTCTGCCATGTCATCACTTTCTAGTTTATCACAGAGTTACAATGAGCAGGTTTTCTTGGCAAATGCTCAGATTTGGATCACAGCAATACGTTTTAGTTTTTTTTTATCAAGCAAAAATCTTCTCAGCAGGCACATAATAGAACAATGACCTGTTTGACTTAAAATAGAAAGCTTCTAGTATTGCTTTCTTTCTATTTTTTTGGTCAGTCATTAGTTTCTTTAGTTAATGTAGAATCCCTCTACTTTCTAACAGAGTCACAGAGGAAAAATAAGACAATGTTACCTGGCCATTCATGTAAAACTCCATTAAGCAGATTTATTGTTCACTAAAAATGCATATTGAGCCAAACATCCATTTCACATGTCCAATGAGTCAAGCTTTATTAAATTCAATGTGCTGAAGATAGAGGGTGTATTATTAAGCTGTGTGACTATATGAATTAATTAAGCTCCCACTTTTTAATTTTATATAAATGTCAGAGTCTGTGTGGCAGGAAATTGAAATCAATCAGGTTTTAATATTACGTGATCCTCAGTTGCTGACATGGATCTGCACATCTGTGTCTAATATTGCTCACATATGGGGGGGTCTAAGTGCTCAGAGTGTCTCTAATCGGAAGCAGGACTACATTTACACACCATAATAGAAGAATAATGCCGCAGCGATCCATAGCTCAAGACAACATAAATCTGCAGAAATAAACGCTTTTCAATTAAACGGATGAAGTGGAAAAGTCAGATGTTTTAAAGGTAAACCTTCACTCTGGTTGTTATACTCTGGAAAGGTTCAGAGTCATCAAATATACAGGACTTACCTTGTATGCATATATTAAAAACTTGTTTATAAAAGTCCTGTTTATTTTGCAGACGTATTTTTTCAATTTTGGGTAAAAGATGCAAGTTCAAGAGAAAACATTTGTTTTTGAGTATCCCAGTACTTTTGTGGAAAGGGTATAATGCTCTTGTTTTGGCAACCTTTCATTAGATCCAAAACAGCAATTTGTAGCTCTCTGCTGAAGAACCTAAGCTGCAATCATTTCACAGAAGGCAGGGTGATACTGAACACCTAATATCTAAGGAGATTTTTGTTGCTTTAAATGGGCCCCACATGTCAATTTAACTCATAATATCCTCCAGCACATAACAGTATCCTCACATGTGAATATATATAACTGAAGGGGATTCTAAAGTGAGATTATATTTAATACTTTTGTCATGATCTGGCCTGTTTGCTCTCCCTTAATTAGTAATTCCTTTCACCTGCCCTCTTCCCTCCCTGCCTCATTATAATTAATTCCTCTCACCTGTTTCCTCTGGTTTATATTCAGTTCAGCCTGAGCATTCAGTGCCAGATCATTGCTTGTCTTTCTGTCAGTCTTTCTGTTCAGTTTTTATTTGGTTCATGTCCTGGATCCTAGCAGCCAATCCAACAGTAGATCTTAGATTATATGGGCATGAATTGAAACAGGTAAATAGGAAGGGCTCCTCAACTAAACGTGTGGACCTGGGGAGGAACGTTGGTCGTTTGGTGCATGGCGCGTGTTTTGAAGCTGCTCTGCTTGTGGAGAAATGTCCTGGGCCGTGAGTAGTGAGGAAACAGGAAGCGATTCTTGTGGGATGGAAGAGGGAAATAGTGACAATGAAGGTTGGAAGATAGCAGCATCAAAAAATGAGAAAAAGCGGAAAAAACAGAGATCAGTTAAAGGGGAATCTAGTTCAGAACAATCCAGTGATGATCAATCCATACATTCCACAGCACAACAAAATGAATTCAAAGTCATATTCAAAGTCGTTAATCAGGCAGACTCTTTTACAAACTGGAATCCGGTTCACTTAACAAAAACCATCAATAAACTTGTTGGAGAAGTCAGAGGTGCCAGAATTCTGTACAGTGGAGACCTGCTAATTAACTGCAGAGACAGCGCCCAGCAAGGCAAAGCAATACGTATTAACAAAATTGACGGGATAAGAGTTCAGTGCAGCCTAATGGAGAACAAAAAGATCAGCAGGGGAGTCATTGGAGGAGTTCCTCTGAAAATTTCTGAAAAAGAGATTCTGGAAAACATAAGCGGTGCAAAAGTAAAAGAAGTAAAACGGTTAAAAACAACAAGAAACGGAGAAAGATCTGACAGTTTATCTGTACTAATTAAATTCGAGGAAGAGCAATTACCAAGCAAAGTATTCATCGGTTACATCAGTTACAATGTCAAAATCTACAATCCACCACCATTGAGATGTTTCAAATGTCAAAAATTCGGACACATTGCAGCAGTTTGTAAAGGGAAACAGAGGTGTGGAAGGTGTGCAGGAGAACATGAATATGGTAAATGTGGAAAAGAAGCTAAAATAAAATGCTGTAATTGTGGTGGAGAACATACTGCTGCTTATCGCGGCTGTGAAGCAAGCAAAAGGTCTGAAGAAATAAAAAAAATGAAATTTGAGCTTGGAATAACTTATGCTGAAGCTGCAAAAAGGATCCCATCTCAGTCAGAAAAACCCAAACCTACAGTTCAACACACGGCAAATTTCAAACCTCTAGAGAAATCTCCAAAAATTGATGAAGACTCACTAATTGTTAAAAAGACAAATTTTGTTCTTTTCATGGTGGAAGTGATTAATTGTACTGCTCAGACGACAAAAAAAAACAGAAAAAATCAAAATAATAGTGAAGGCTGCAGAAAAATATCTGGATGTTAAAGATATGAACTGGGAGATGGTTGGAAGCATGATGGAAAGACCAATGGGACCATCAGAAACTGGCAGAGGTACGATGACCTAGAGTAAATTAAAATTATACGGGCAAATGTAATTTAGTATAATTTAGTATTATGTGGGTTTAAGTTACACAGGTTATTTTATTGTATTTTTTTTTTTTTTTTTTTTTTTTTTTTTTTTTTTGGGGGGGGTGAATCGTTTCCTGTTTCCTTGCTTTACTCCATATCAGTTGGTGGCGGTAATGCACATTTCACAAGTTTGCCAACCGCCATAAAATCTCATAAGAAGAAGAAGAAACAGGTAAATATGATAAGGTACCTTGGTGTATGGTTTGATGAAAAACTTTCATTTAAGATACATATGCAGAAGATTATTGATAAATGTAAAAAAGGTATTAATATATTGAAATGTTTGTCAGGGAATGACTGGGGGGCAACTAGCTCATCCTTGAAAAGAATATATGATGTTTTAATTCGATCTGTGTTGGACTATGGATGTATTGTTTATAAATCAGCTGCAAATTCTTTGTTGTTAGATTTAGATAGAATCCAAGCCAAAGCGCTTAGGATATGTAGTGGTGCTTTTCGAACATCTCCAGTTCCTGCTCTTCAAGTGATTACTGGAGAAATGCCACTGGACTTAAGGAGGATGAAACTGTCAATAAATTACTGGTTAAATTTACAAGGGCATGAGGAAAATCACCCTACTAAACAGATATTCAGAGAATGTTGGGAATATGGCCATAATATAAGGAGTTTTGGATGGGAAGGAAATATTTATGCAGAGTATTCTGGGATAAGTAATATAACATACTGTAAAACTGTAAGTACATCTAAAATTGCTCCATGGTTTTTCGAAATGCCAATAGTAAATTTAGAAACTAAAAAAATAGAAGAGTCTTGTGGAGGTTTGTATCAAATTATTCAGCAGCATTTAGAAGTAAGGTATGAAAATATGACACAAATATATACAGATGCATCAAAAGAGGAAAATGGTAAAACAGGAGTAGCAGTATATATTCCAAAAGAAAATATTTCTATCAAGAGAAGAACAACAGATAATTTATCAATTTTTTCAGCAGAGATGTTGGCAATTATTTTAGCATTGCAATGGGTGCTGGAGGTGAAGCCTAGAAATGTAGTTATCTGTTCAGATTCAATGTCTTGCCTGACTAGTTTTAAAAGTGGAAAATCTGAAAGCCGTCAAGATCTTTTAGATGAAGTCAGTTATTTAATGTATGGTATAAGGCAACAAAATATAAGTATTCAATTCACATGGGTTCCAGCACACAAAGGAATCTTAGGTAATGAAAAAGTAGATAAGTTAGCTAAAGAAGCAGTTAAAGTAGGAGAAATTGAATATGATGTCCCGCTAAGTAGAACAGAAATAAAAGTAATTATTAAAGATAAAATAAATAAGGTATGGCAGAAGAGATGGAATTTAGAAAAAAAAAGGAAGACATTTATATAAAATACATAAAGATATTAGCATAGGATATAACAGTATAATGAGTAGAAGAGAGGAAATATGGATAAACAGGTTAAGGATTGGGCATACTAGTTTAAATGCAGGTCTAAAAATAATAGGGAAACATCCAACGGGTAATTGTTGTTATTGCGGAGAAATCGAAGGAGTAGAACATGTGTTGATCTATTGTAGCAAATATACAAAAGAGAGGAAAGAACTGGAAAGGGTAATGGGGAGTTCAGTAAAGATGGCAGATTTATTAGGGAAGCATCAATCAGATAAGATAATTAAAGCACTTATTAAATATTTAAAAGATACAGAATTAGCTGGGAGAATTTAGTGTGTGTATGTGCGTGTGTGTAAGTATAGATAGAATTTAGTTTCATGAAGATATAAAGATATACAGACATTATATTTCTGAATTACATCTCCGTCCAGTTGATGGCGGTAATGCACACAGGATGCAAACTGCCAGAAAACTCAATAGAAGAAGAAGAAGAAGAAGATCCTAGCAGCCAGTGGAAAGAGGGTTTTAGTGTTTGTCTCGTCTCCTGATCGTCCACTGTTCCTCCCCTGCGGAGTCCTCTGGGTTTTTGGCTCATTATGGGGGGGGGTTCAGTTTTTATCTAAGTAAGCCTGGCTCCTGGGTGGAGACCAGTTTAAAGTCTGCTTCAAGTTCCGGTTCCACGTCCTGTCTCGGCTACCCTCTTCCACTGAGCCTGCCTGTCTGCACCTGATCCTGTCTGCTCCTGTGCGTGACCACCTGGTCATGCTTCTCGTCCCAGTAAGACTCTGAACCCTCCTGGAAGTCTGGATCCTGCCACCTGTCTCTGTTCCTGCCTGATCTGGATCCTGCCTGTTTCTGTCTGTTCCTGTCTGTTCTGGATCCCTGACCAGGATCAGCTTCCACCATCACCTCTGGGACTGCAGCACTGGGACACATGTGGTCTGGACTGTTAAACCAGGTAAGTGACCAACACAGTTAATCTTCTATTGGTTGATCGTGGTCACTTACCTGTGTTTCCTCCCTAGAGTGTCTGAGATTGGGCGGTGCCCCGCCCCCCCTGCCTGCAGTGTCCGCGAGCCACAGCTCCGCTTTTGTTTTGTTTTTATTTTAATAAACCTTTTGAACTTTCCTACTGACTGTCTCTCCTGAATACTGGGTCCATCTGTCCTCGGTTCATGACAACTTTAATACTAAAGCAAGATTATGACATATATTTTCTTTCTTCATTTTCATTATTGTCTAGAGGACACTTAAAAAGATTAAAAATAGAGCAATAACTACCAGTCAGTTGTATTAGTGATAATGGTACCAATATATCTGCTGGCAACGGACCGTGCTGTCCTTTAATCTTGCCTGGCGCTGGAAAAATCATTATCCAGTGGTCCAGTTGCAAACCTACAGGTAGTAATCATGGACCAATATATATTCTAATGAGCCTGACATCAGATGAAAGTGTTGAAAGGGTCGTACTTAACGATGGCAAGCAAAGAAAATAAAAAAATAAAAAATGTGAATCTTATTAAAGGAGGTTGAAAATCAGCTGACTATGATCTGTGGTAATTGGCAAGCCGTTCTGCTTCGGTGTGCATACACATCCTGTTCAGTCACACTGTATGCCTCCAAATCAAAAAGAGGCACATAGAAAGCATAATTATGTTTATTACTTTTGCTTGTGCAAAGTGAGAACAATTCATCCCAACTGGATGGATCCAGTCTCTGACATAATATGACACTGCATAATATAACTTCTAGTTATTTTTGCTGACTGATCCAGAGCAGGGCAACATTCACATAATGAGACACGCTTGTGCCCTTCCCAATTCCACTGTTACACCCAAGAAAATATTACTCCTGCATTTCTGTCAGGGACATTTTCAAAAAGGTTGCAGATTTTATTAACTTTGCTCATTTGTTTGAATGTACTTTATATTTTTGCAAAAATATGTTCATTTGTAATTTTTACATCATATCCAGCTGAGTTTTACATTTTATTTTAATAACGTACTCTCAAAGCAGTGATGATTGTTAATGGAAAATGTTTTTATCAGTGGTGTCTGCATTATTGCTGCTAAGTTAGCACCTGTAGTTTCTCTTGCAATACATATGGTAATATATGTCAGTCAGGGGCACATGGTTGCACAGTTATTAGCACCAGATGGGCCAGTTAAGCGAGACAGTGTCGCATCTTACTAGTCCGTCCTGCTGTCCCACAATTTGACCAAAAAAAATTATTATATATTCATATATAAACACACACAGAAGTGCTTTTCCTATACAGAAAGAAATCAGAGATGTAGTCATTATCACAGACCTGCAGCAGAACCCTGCATCATGACAAACCTTTTTATTTTGATTTTAAATCTAAACAAGGATTTAATGCCAACTATGATAGAAACCTTGCTTAACAAACGGAAACGTAGCAACATCATAGATCTTTTTAAAACTGGATAAGGCGCAATGATTCTCAGAGATCTTTTTGTGAAGTTTGCTGAAGTTATTTTTAATATGAAACAAGCAGGGCGGAATAGAAGCAACACTGAAAATGAGTCACAAAAGGAAAAGCTGTGTCTGTTCTGCTTTATCCCTCATAAGTATTCTGGTTGTCTCACATTTCTTATTTTTAGATATGATCCCCCTAGTTAGCACTTTTTGCTTTGAAGCTAGATGGTCTTTTGCTCGATTACCCAACCTGGGGTCAAAGAGTTTTTTCTCTCCTTACTGGTTTACATCTTCTTAGTGTCCCAGCTGAGGTCCCAGTAGACTTTTCTAACTCCATCAGCTATGCTTTGATGGTACGGCTTAAGGCCTTTTCCCAGAAAGACGCTAAAATTCATGGGGAGAGATTTTACTCGGTAGTATGGAGACTTATCTTAACGTAATCTCTAGAGATTTTTTTATCACTCTAAGTGTCCCGTCTGCTCTGTGTGCTGTGGCAAAAATATAAATATTGTTTTTCCCTTAGCCTTGTAGTCAAGAACTCGAAGAAGCTGGCCTGTACTTCATTATTAAACACTAAGAAAACAAATAAATTAATGACAAATTAGGGGAAAAAAAGATTTTGATTTGCATTTATTATATTTTTTAAGGGTAAATACAATTGTTTCTACATTTAGATTTTTTTTTCTGTTAAATCAACATAATGAAATCAAGGGAAGATTTTTTCTATACTTTTTTATTGTGAGATTATTCTATTGCAGTACATACATTCAGAGGTGGAAAGTAACAAAATACATTTACTTAAGTTACTGTATTGAGTAGGTTTTTTGTGTATTTTGTATTTTTCAAGTAGTTTTTAAAATCGGTAATTTAAATTTTACTTGATTACGATTTGAGTGAAGTATTGTATTTCGTTACATTACAAATCCCATCCGTTACTGAGTAAAAAAAACTTTGGAAAACCGAAAGGAAGACAAAAAATGGGGCCCGGAAGCACTACAGTGAGTGACGTGATCAGCATGTAGATCTAGGCTACCAGGCGCCAAGTCTTTCTGTAGGAGATTGGGAACGAGATGGAGGTGGATCAGGAGAGCGACGACGGTTCAGAGAATGTTTCAAAAGAAATGCTAGCTGAAACATCGAATTCTGCTGCCCAAAACGTGCCGGTTTACTGTTCACTGCAAAGAGAGCAAGGATGAGCACAACAAACTTTGAAAATCAACTGCTGCTCAAACTTAACAAGAAGTTTGTAGACTAAATCCGGCGAGTTTTTACATAGATTTCCGTTTCTCGAGGTTACGAGAACTGCCAGTACGGTCAGACATTAAACGCCCAGCCTGCCATCAGAGTGTTGCACTATTTTGCTTTTATTTTTGTGAAATGTCCCTGACACTGAGGATTTTAGTTATATTTTGGTTATTTATGGAGTCAAAACACGTGATTTAGCCTTGCTTTGCATTATAACTGTTTATGTTAAAAGAAAGATGGAACTCAGAATGAACAATTCATGGCAATTCCACTTTCAATTGATGTGGAAACATTGAAAACATTTTACGGGATGTTCTGCACTAAAATGGCACATTATACATTTATAAGGGTCTTAAATGTCATGTGTGGCGTGTTTATGTTGTTATTGCATTTGTATAGTGCTCAGAACCAACAATTTATGGCACTTTTACCTTCAATTGATTGTTTGAAAAAGTTTTATAGGATGGTCTGAACTAAAATTGCACATTATACCTTTCTAAGGGTCTTAAATGTCATGCGTGACATGTGTTATCTTGTCATTACATGTGTATACATTTGTATAGATTTTTCTTTAATTAAAAACTAAAAAGTTTTGGATTTATGACTCCTTGTCCTATTTTCACTACATGGGAGAGATCCCCTGCCTCGTTCAACTGTTTTTTTTTTTTTATGTAACTAATTAACTTTTACTTAAAATACATTTAAATTTGCTACTTATTACTTTTACTTGAGTAATTTTTCTGATGGGTAATTTTACTTCTACTTGAGTAATATTTGATCAATATTTCAAGTATTGGTACTTTTACTTGAGTATGATATTTTAGTACTTTTTCCACCTCTGCATACATTCATACATAAATAAATGTGTCCAGCATCCAGTATAACCACTTACCATACATCCTGCCTCTGTGCATGCTTGTTAAAAGGCAGGTTTAAAAACTAACCTTTTATCAACAGCAGTAGCATCTGCTTGTTAGCAGACACCACAAGTCAAAATGTCTGCTGTGAGAAAGGTAAACAGTACATTGGTCCAATTAACCAGCTTGAATGAAAACATCTGCATGTCACATCAGGCTACAGCTTTATGTTTTCTGGCATTTTGAAAGAAGAAAAAATGTTTCAACTTGTCGATTCAGACAACCCCTAATGACATTGAACAACTGTTAATGACGTCCATTGGCAAATTTTATTTCTTTGCTTGTTTATTTTTGCATCTGCTGAGACCACATCCAAAAGTTCATTACACAAACCCACCTTCTCCCTCGTCCAATTTCACTTTTTACCTAACAAACTAAGGCTGTCAGACTAAAATTGGGCTGAGCATAAGTTGCAGAAACATATTCCCTCTAATAATTAAGACTGTGCTGCATTACCTGTGAGAAATAACAGAACCAATGGAGTTAGTGTGAACTGTGAGAAAGTAAAAAATAAATGTCAGGATCAGGCTGGTCAAAGAAAAGTGAAGGAGCCCGTTTCAAATGGAAGATAGAAATAATATTTGATAGTAATTTTCAACTCATTTCAGATAAAATCAAAACTGTCATCATTTTTTAGACGTTAGTTCAGCATAGTGTGGAGCTAAGGGACCTCTAAGCAGAGGTGTTAGGGCTGAAAGCAAATGTATTAGTGATAGCTGGATAGCTATGTAGCTTTATTAAAAATTGTGGACTTTCTTTTTTATTGTTTGGTATTTTAATAACCTGATTCCATAGATAAATTCACATATTCAGTCAGGATGTGTCAGCATGCTTATTTTTATACCATTGTAAAGGTGGATCTTGACTGAGCTGCCTAGCATTTGCTATTCAATGAAAACTTTTCCTTCTTAAATGCTTCTCACGTTATTCCTATCTTATCATCCAGCCATACTGGTCCACAACATAATGTGATCCGCTGCTATGTGATTGACAACATAACAGCTAATGTTTACCTGCTTCTGGCGCCTCAAGGCCATTATTAGTTACAGTATAACCTACATATTTTCAGTTATTGAAGGCCAGCTCTGGTCAATTTAAAACCCAAAAGCAATCAGTAAAGTTATAAAAAAGGTGTGTAGCAATATTCTTTCAACTATTCTGATTTTGGATGTGAACCAAGTAGTCACATTCATTTCCAGGTCAAAAATCAAGTGTTATGGTTCTTATTTGTTGTGACTCTGAGTTTTCAGTTTTCTGTTATCAGTTGTTGTGTTTTCATTTTCCATTATCAAGCATTCTTTAGTTACTCTCTGTTGCCCCCTTGTGATTGTTTTCTTTCCCCTTGGATTCCCTCTTGCCAGTTCCACCCACACCTGCTCCCCATTCAGCTCGTTAGTCCATCCTTTTGTTTTTTGTTCTCCTTAAATCAGGAATCCCCAAAGTCGGTCCTTGAGGGCCACTGTCCTGCAGGTTTTAGAGGTTTCCCTGCTTTAGCACAGCTGATTATGATGATTGCAGTTGAGCAAAAGCCTGTTAATGAGCTTTCAATTAAAATCAGCTGTGCATGAGCAAGGAAACCTCTAAAACCTGCAGGACAGCGGCCCTCGAGGACTGGCTTTGGGGATGCCTGCCTTAAATACTCCACCTCTGCAGTCAGTCAGTGCTGGTTCCTCTTGTTGCTGTATTGTCTACTCTGCTCGTCTCTCCCCGGCTCCTCAGACTCGTTTTCCCCTGATGTCTCCATGATTTTGGTTTGTTTAATATTTTAAGTTGTATTTCTGCCTCTGCTACCTTTGGTCTGCCATTAAACCTCTCAGAACTAATCTCTGCTTCAATTGTCTCTGCATCTGGGTCCTCAAGCAACCTCACCACCCATTGTTGACATCAAGCAATTTTTAAGATGTGCAAAATAAAAAAGTACTTAGAGCAAAGCAGCGGATAACCAAGAAAAACATTTCTAAAGAATAATGATCCTTAAATGTAACACCCAGGCATAAATGCGTAGCAGAAAGTCCAACCAAGAAAAATGTTGAGATAAATAAAGCGAAAATGTCTGTAGGGACTCATTTACTGAGAATGAAGCTAAAGGAAATGCTACCAGAGAACACAATCTGGCAGACCTATCAAATCGGTATCTTAAATAGAGAATCAAAAGTGATCTAATGTGTGGCAAACAACCCCAGATGGGAGCGGATGCTAGTCATAAAGGTTTTAATTTTAATGTCTGCTCCGTTTTGACCAGCATTATATCTGATGCTCAGTCCCATTTTTCTGAAAAGCTGTCATCCAAATTCCTTATATTAGTGAACCATGAAGGGCTAACTAAGCCTCACATTTCTGTACATAATTAGTCATTGTTTTAAGAGTTTGCCTGTTATAGTTTTTTCACCACACGCTGTTCTCAGTCACTTTTAGTTCTTGCTATGCTTGTAGTGGGGAAAAAAATAGCATCTGTTAAGGAAGAAATTTATTCTAAAATAGGTTAACTTTGGAAAAAGTTTGGCTCTCTCTCTTCCTCTGATCCCAGGCCCTCCCGGCAAGCTGCGTGTGGCCACAAGGAAACCAACAATGCGTGTTGACGTCACAGAATTACAGAGTTTAATCCAATATAAGACAATGCATAAACTTAGAAGTAAGACAATGCACAAACTTACACCAGAAACTGCAGAACAACGGAGACATACATTCATTTACCTGACATAAATGGAGAGAAGGAAAGAAAGCAAAGACGTACAAAGACATCTTTGGAGAGTTGCAAGAGCAAATCTGATTTGTTACTTCTGTGTAGAAAGTTTTATAATGTAGGTGTGTCTTTCCTTTTAGTATATTCAGTTAAGGCGTCCCTCCGCTTGACCAATTGGAAACTACCTTGGACACTCAGAAAAACTTAGAACTTCCCCTAATTTATGGCAAACATCTGGGGCCATTTGCTTCTTTGTTTTAACAAAAAAAAGCGGAAAGCTTGTCCTGGCCTCTAGAATTCTAAGGTCATCTGGCTAAGGAAAACATAAGATAAGATTTCACAGATAGCTGTGGAATGCGAAGGCTTTCCTGCAATCTCTCCTGCTATAAATTCTCAGGAACAAACTTAAATTCAGTAATTTGGTTCAAGGAAAGGTTATCTTCACAAACCCCATTTTGCTCTTCTGCACTATTCACCCCAAAAGATTGAATCCTGCCTTAAACCAAAAATGACACATCATCAATCAACAGAACATGAGATACAATTCCTTTTTTTCACCTATGAAACATAATACTCACTCCTAAGTATACAAGCTAACACATTTTCCAATACCCCATTTAGCATAGATCCTGAGCAATTTTCTAATACTAAACAAAACATTTTCATTCAAACAATTTCCATTTGATTCTGATATTGTCACAGATAGTACAATTTTCAAATACATTCATCATCTACTAAACTAGTTCATTGTAAAATTAGATAATACAATTTTCATTTAAAAAGCATACTATTAGTACTTAGAAAAATGTCTTAAAAACTAAATGTTAGTGTTTTAACATTCTGCATTGTATTCAGTTTCACACCATCCCAGATGTTGGTTCTGAAATACTTTTGATCTTCTGTGAACCAAGCAGACCTCTCTCCTCGTGGCTCAAATGATGTCCCCCCAGGAGATACTCATTTTATGGCCTCCTGTACTTTCAATACTTACCCATCAATAGTTTAGTTTTAAATCATTAACACAAACTTGTTCAAAATTAAGAAATATGTTCAAAATGAGAGTGTTCAACATACCTTTTACACATGCCATAAGATTAACTGTATTAAAAACTAAAAATAATCATTTTTCTTTAACACATCTCAAGTAAAATTTATGTGCTTTATTTTGTTTAGAAACAAAAATAAACAGTTAAAAAACATGGTTTTACCTAATAAACTTTATGTTCATAAACAACATCAGGAGTTGTATCATTGGTCTGGCTGTTAAATTCCTGCTTAAGCTAGAATATCAATCAAGGTATGAATTGTGATTTCTTCCCACAGAGCTTTGAGTTGTTCTTTGACTTGAAGTGTTTTCAAACCTGAGCAAAACAGTGATTTTTGTTTGTACTGTTTTTTGTTGGGGTTTTTTCAGAGCTCCTGCACATTTCCTTTATAGATGCTTTTTGTCGCACACTATCCTTATTCGTGTAGCCTTTGAACAGCCACTCATTGGTTTCACATATTCACATTGCAAGTCATGGTGGTTTCCAGAGAGCACATCATCATAAATATATTGTAGTCCCTCGTTGTTCCAAAGGTTTTCTTCTTCTTTTTTAAAATTCCTTTTCCTCTTTAAAAAAAGAAGGAAGACTGGGATTTGTTGTCTGATTTTCTGGCTTTAAAATGTGATATATGCTCTTTAATGTATGCTTAATTAATAATGTAGGGAAATAATGAATAAAATAAAAAAAGGCCAATAGAGTTTATGCATTTTGTCTTTGCATTAGAGCTTTTTTTTTTTTTTTTTTACCTTAAAATGATTTGCATATTTTTTTTTTTACCTTAAAATGATTTGCATATTTTTAAGTCAGGATTTCGGATGTTCAGGGATCAATGTGCCCTTAGTTTAAAAATCTGAATAAAATTCCAGATCTTTAATCATCCTGCAGCCCTCTGTTCATAACAACATTTTAAAATATATATGAGACATCAGAGATCAGTTGAGATATAAGATGTGTAATTTTAATTTTGTTCATCTTTATGATACAGATAATGTGAAAAATAATTCTCTCTAATAATAATCTTTTTTTTTTGTCCCCCAAAAAAAGGCAAGAATGAAAGCAAACCTGTAAACCAACACAAGAAAAAAGCTCACATCCTGACAGGGTCTGTCATCAGGGCTGTCTCCTTCTTCTAATAATCACTATTCATAATACTGATTTCTTTTACCATGTTCTCTCCCGTTGATTTTCATATTATACATGTAATTGCCGCTTTCAACATTTACATGCTGTTTTTCACAGTGTCCTGCTGCCCCCAGCCTTTAAACTAATTTGTCTTTTTAGCTCAGAGTTGTATTCCATCTCCTCCTCTTCCCCTAATGACATTTTTCCTATTATATTTCCCCATACATTCTACTCTGCAAGGCTTTTTTTCCTGCTTGCTCTTCAAACAGAGACAGGAAAAGTTGTTTATCCTCTCAACATGAAGACGTCTTGAAGTGAAACACAAACAGTTACCCTTTGTGTGTATTTGTTTATTTAAAACTACTGCAAAGACTTCGCATTTTATCTAGAGGGTGGCTTCCAATTGTGGCTATTGAATATAGAGGATTGTTGCACTTAGATTTCTCTGACTGAGCAAAGAATAGCAATCTGTATTCTAGTACAACAGACATTGATCTCTAAAAAACGAAATAAACATGATTACACAAAAATTCAATCCACTTACACAAAACATCTGAACAATTTTAGTGTTTAGTCTTTGTGCGGGGGTTAGATCTTCTCTTTATTACTTATATCACCAAAAATGTATCAATGACTTTAAGGTCGGTCGTATCATACATAAAGAAACAGCTCAATTGCTCTATACTCTTCACTACAGCACAGGTACCCATAAAATACATATATTATATATGTGGTGTTTTAAATATAGTTTTGCTTTTGACAAGACTCCTTATTTGGCTTTAATGATACTATTGTATAAGGAAAAGAAAGTTTTCCCACAAAGTCCAATATTTCCTTTTAAAAAAATATCGCCATTGCCATTAATACACAGTAACTTCTTGCCATAGATTCCTTACAGAGTGATACATTATCAGTTTTCTAGCAGAGATATATTTTTATATCCATTTCATTGCCAGCCTGATATAATCATGAAGAAAACTGCTTACCTGAGGGATCAAACTTCTCTTGTTCTGCTTATAAAGTTTGTTCTAAATACTTTAAACATTGTTGAAGTTTTCACCTCACCAAAAACTGCTGGCTTCACAGTTGTCCAAGAACAAGTCAGTGACAGTCCCCAGAAGGAAGCTCGAAATGTTTTTGTTGCTAAAGAGAAAGGTTTTTAACAATATGTGTGATACTAGCATGAAAACAGAGAGCAGAGACGGATAAAAACCCTGACAGATGTATATATATATATATATATATATATATATATATATATATTGATATTAATATATATATGTATATAGATAGATAGATAGATAGATAGATAGATAGATAGATAGATAGATAGATAGATAGATAGATAGATAGATAGATAGATAGATAGATAGATAGATAGATATGTGTATATAGAGAGAGGGAGGGAGAGAGAACGAGATTCTGACAAGGTGTATTTGGGTTAAGAATGATTAGGTGCAATATGGACTCAAGTAATTCCCTGCAAAATGAGACTGGTAAAAAAAAATCAATAAAAAAAAATCTTTTTTTACTTAATTTTACCATAAATATCAACAACTCCAAGAACATTCATGATTCATAGAAATCCATGTATTGTCACAGACATTTGAAAACATCATGCTGGCAAATAGTCTATTTACTAGTATAACTAAAAGGCCTTTGGCTGTTTGACCTCCAGCCTATTTTTTGTAAAGCACACTTAATGGGGAGCAACACCGCACAAGTATTTTTGAACAATATTAACAATGTAAGACAATGTTTCTGCCTGAGAGCATTTTACTTTGAACTTTTGCTTTTTGTCTTCTTAACGGCTGAAAAAAAATTATTAATTATTGCTTCCTCTAAAAAGTACAGAGAAAGAAGGTTCATTATAAAATCATCCGCTGTCATTAGCATAATGTTTCATGTAGGGATATGGGCTTATATTCTCCACCCTTCTACTGCAGCTCCTGTGATTTCCATTATTCAAAGGGGTTATGGAAAATTAAATGGAGAATAATTGCCAAGGTGAATAGTTAATTTAATAAAATATAATTTTCCTAATGTTTTATTCAGTACTACCGTATAATTAATTAAATCACAGGCAATTTATTATGGAGCCGCAATACAGGTTGTCAAGACTAAATAAGATAATGACAGGGAAAGCTGTACGAAAATGTTAATTTAATTCTTATGTACTCATTCACAATTTTGCTTTCACAAGAGGGAGCAAATTTAATTGTGCCTTCACTCAATTCATATGAGAAAAAGTAATACCTCCCCTTTTTTCCAGCATGGATTTTGGTCTTATTTTCCTCAAAGCAAATGGCTAAAGGGACCCACAGCCAGGGGCTATCGTCACTGCTGGTCCAGGCCTGGTGAGTTTAGGGCAAAACAGGAAACACATAAACTTAAAAAATAAAAAACAGGAAATGGTTCTGGCATTAATTTGATTTTAGACAGCTCAGACATCTCTTTAAGGGAGAACAAGAATATGCAAGACTTGTCTTCAAATCCACTTAAACGGACCCTTGAGTTGTTTCCTTTCATCACAACTGGTATCAAGCTGCTTAACACTAAAAGCACCATGCATGAGTGTCACTGTGTGTACAATGATCTTTATGGATTTTTCTCATTCTGCTGAAGCTTGTCTTCCTTGGCTCACACAAGCATGCATTTGCAGAAACAGAGATGGTGGAAGGGGAAAAACCAAAACTCTCATAGTTCATATGTGTTTTGCTCCAGCAAATTTAGCATGTTGAATCTTGCAAAGTTATTTATGCAGTTAAGTAATGCTGAATCAAGTTAAACCTCCAATGCAAAAATTAGATAAACGATGCAGTAAATAGATTTTATAAACCTCTAGTGATTTCCAATGTTTAAAAATATTTGTAAGAGGTTAAGGAACTCATCTGGAGATGATTTCCAAATATGAATTCCTCATAAAATAAAGATTGCAGACAACCCTTAACATTAGCAACAGAGTGTCTTTAATCAAAAGCTTCTCTAAATCCGCTACAAAACACAAAGCTTAAGGAGATCCTTTCTGCAAATACCTAATAAAGTCTTCAACAGCTCAGAAAAAAAGAAAAAAACTGTAATAGTTACAAGACTTCCCTTTGGGACATGTGTAGTGTAGGTAACCATTGCATCTCAAACCAGCAGAATTGTTCAAAAGTCAGGACCAAGTCCACTAACATGTCAGCTATTTAAAGTACTGGGCACGCTGAGTTGAGTGAATTTTCAATAAAAAAAAGCTGGAAAAAAAGCTGGATTCAGATGACCCCAATTCAACCCTCCAGCCCCTCCTCCACCATTGCAGCTAAGGCTTAATCAGAGTACCATTCCTTCCAGACTCTTACTACATTACCTGTTTCATCTCAACCGGTCCGGCAGAAGACCTCCATGTTGCGCCTGAGTCTGCCAGAGGTTTCTTCCCAATGAGGAGATTTTCCTCTCCACTGCGGCTTCATTTTTTTACAATTTTTTTACTGCAGCTTTTATTGTCATTACATTTTCACAAGTACAGAAAGACAAAATGAACTCTCTGCATGTAACCCATTCCCTTGGGGTGCAATGGGCTGCCATAGTGCAGTAGGCAGTCTGTGGGAGTGTGGCTTGAACTCTATGCCTTAACCACTAGGCCGCCACACCCGCTTCATTCTTGCTCATCGTGGACAGGTTCATGCAACCTGAGTTTCCCAAGCTGGACTTCCGTCTTCCACGTCCTAGAGGGAAGCACTAATATCCACTCACGCAGTCCACTGGCTCTCTCCATACAGCTCAAGCCCACCGTATTGCCAACCAGCAGTCTATGGACTGACCAACTTCATCTATCTCCTCTCCACCAAGAGTTTCAGGCCTGGGGGGAAACATCCATATTCTTTACTCCTAATTTAGCACTAATGTTTCCTGCTGATGTCTGACCACCAAAGACTAAAGCAATTGTATCAATAAAATTCTTTGTGAGTTTTTCAGATTGATTTAAATGTTGGTAGGCCTAAGTAGAGAAACATAATTTGCTAACTGACATAAATTGAGAAAACAAATAGAAGAAGCCCAAGACAAGAATGTACAGCAATTTACTGAGCCTACAGATCCCTAAAGACTAAGCCTAAACTGAACTTGGCAAGTTAAAGTTTAGATCCCTAGAGCAGGTGTTTACCAAGAAAGCAGTTTTTGGACCCTGAGTTGTTTCTGTAAGAGATCAAGGGAACGTATGTTAGGACATATGGCAGCTTCAGAGCAGTACATTGGGGGGCTGGAAGAGATGGATCTACCTGCCTCGAATCACTGCAAGGAAATCTTCTCTACAGACCTAAGAAAGTTTATAAAACAAGTTCTGACTGATGCATTTCTGCACAATGTTATACTGGACAGGGAGGTTTTATTCCGTCCTTCTGGCACCAACGGATATCAGTATTCAGGCTGTCAGACAGAGAAAAAAAAATGCACTTTTCACTTTCAGTGTGTGGCTGGAAAATTCTTACTTTTAGCAAGTAGGCTACTAAAATGAAAAGCCAGTAGATTTACAAACACCTGCCTATCTCTCGGAAATGATAAACCAGCTTAGATGCAGTTTTCTGAGTCATGTGTATAACGTATGCTATGATCATCTTTGCATTCATCTTTAAAACCGTTTACGAAAATGTGTGTTGGGGGAGGAGGTTTTTTTAAAAGCATTTAACATGTCGCATATAAGTGGCATTTAAGGTTTGTCCGTGGTATATGGTTTACTTAAAAATTCAAGACTATATCCCGTGCATCAAAAGGTTGGAACATTAAATGATCTATATACAATCTAAGTGCCCACTACCATGTCAGCTGGGGCTGAAAGAATTAATTAATTTAATCGATTATTAAAACAATCGCCAACTAATTTAGTAATCGATTAATCATTAACTAGGATTTAAAGGCTCTAAAACATGCCATTAGATGAAAGGGCTGACCCATACAGAGCAGTAACTATCCTGAAATGGTAAAAAAAAAAAAAAAAAAATATATATATATATATATATATATATATATATATATATATATATATATATATATATATATATATATATATATATATATATATAAAAAGACTCTTAGGATGAAAAAGAAAATGTATCTCTGAATATTGTCTATCCATCTATTTTAGCTTCACCTAGTTTAAATTCTGCATAAAATCCTCCTTAGAGCACATGTTGCTATCGCTTATCAATTGAATGAGTCCAAAAAAATATTAAAAAATGAATTGATTAGAAAAATAATTGTTAGTTTCAGCTACTTAAGAGTATTTGTCATGCTGCAACTCAGACAATCTATCTGCATACATTATCTTTCACTTGTGTAAAAACATTGTTGAATGTCTATGACTTTTGGATCTTACAACATTATGATAGTTTATATGTAAATGAGATGCTGAAGTGTCTTCTTTAAGTCTTGTATGCTCATAAATCATACAAACTTATGCCCATTATACACCAGTATGTCAGCCATGATGGGCATCATTAACAATTTTAGCTTAAATGTCCTGTGGAGGTATTGCAATAGAGTGAGAACAGTTTTTTACTCTATTTCTTGCTAAATCCTTTTACAGTAACTTTGTCCGTTCCATTTTCCAGGTTTTCTAGTTTAACAAGAACCCAAACAAAGTCTATTTATTTCCCTAACATGTGTTTCAATCACTGTAAATGTTAATTTTACTTATCTTTTAATGTTTATTTAGTGATTAATGTAAAATAATTATATATAAAACACATTATTCAGTAAGCATGTTGTATATTTAAATGCTTTTATGAAGTGCTATAAAAACATCTCTGTTTTATCAATGCCTAATTGTTATTTCTCCTTTCTCTCTCTCACTTCTCTATATGTGCTGATTATGTGCATCTAACAGGTAAGCACAATTGTTATTCTAACAGTTGCTGTTGTCCTAAAAAAATGTGTTTGCATCAACAAAAGAAGAGTACAACAGCCTAATTTTAGGTCTAACATGAAATTCACCCTCTGCATTAAAGTTAGAAGATTTACCACACAGAAAAGCACTGCAGAAACAAAGCTGGACATAGTTTAGTCACTTATTATTATAGAAGGTCTTTTTCATACAAGAAACTGATGATTTCACAGCCTGGAGGCAAGCTGTCATGGCTGACTTGGAAACAGCAACAAGCTGAATATTGATTTCAGAGGAAAAATAAAGCAAAGTTCGGATGAGTTCCACAAGGTTCTTGTTCACAGAGAAAGCGAGTAATAGACATGCAAAGTAGATCCCTATGCACAGTGCAGCATGGCAGAAAACAATTCAGCAGAGCCTGCATACTTGCATTTGTTTGAAGATATGAAGGCTATTGTTTTTCCCCAGGAGGAATTTAGCTTGTTGGAGAAGGACATTTTTTTTCTGGTTTTGCAGCATTGCAAAGAATGCATAATGAATCATCTGCGGCTTCAAAAAGAAACTTCAGATTATGAATTTTTGTTGAGGGGAAATGTAAGTACAGATGGAAGTCTAGTGGCAGGAAATTACATTTGCAGAGGTGTGCATGTTTTATATATCTTCTTTTTGTTCCACTTTTGATATAGATTTGTTGACCAAAACTACATTCCTTTATGTGCCAAAAATGTCTGCAGAAAGCATTATAAGGCATTTTTTTTAAGGTAGTATTCCAAAATCTATTACCGTACAAATATTAGAAGACAACTAACAAATGGTTTTCTGGGCCAGGAATGTATCATCCTATTCATATCACAAGCTATGAAGATGGTGCACCTGGGTGTCAGGACCTGATTTGTATGGTAATCCATTTTCCAACTGATACATCCTGTCCTAGAAAAATAACGCTTGTTTCAACAATAATAACAGTCTATCATCTATAGCAGAAACTGTATTAAAACGATTCCTTGAACACGTGGTGCCAAAGAGGGTAATTCTCTACAGATCGTGCACCATCCTGCTGCTGGAAATGAAAGCATGTTGAAATAGGTCTATTTTTCCTGTGCCGCTTACTTTAAGTCAGAAAAGAATCAGAAACTCATCGGGGACAATCCTTAGTCCGGCATTCCTTTGAATTTCAACTCACCGTTACTCCGACCATCCACCCACAGCTTGTTTTTGCATTCATGACTAGGCTCTTGAATTTTGCCGGGCAGCAACATGACACATCAGCTGCCAGTGTATTGTCGAGATCACTCAGTTACATGAGAGATGTGTCTGTCTTGTTTGTTGCCGCTGCTCTGCAGAGACGGGCTGCTAAGCGTGGTCTGCCTGCTTTGCTTCCATCTCACACTCTGTCTTCCCACATAAATTGAACCCCTCTCCACGAGGCTGTCTCTGCGAAATACGGCCACACTGCCTCACAGCCTGTGATTTATCAGGGTCAGCCTCCCACGGCTCAGAGTCATGCAGAAAGACCAGAGTACAATCCTGCTCTTACCCATCCCACCTTATTGAAGAGCCAAGCTTGTGTGCATGCTCTACCTCTGCCTCTCCCGCATGTGCAGAGATACAATAATGCACATGCAGAGAATTGGATGTGTCTTTTGATCTTGTGTGTAGTGGACAACAGACTGCTATCATGCAGCCAAATCAGCCCACACTACCTTTGTTGACAGTCAAACAAGAGCTCTTCTCTAGTTTTAAATTATATTTTAAATCATTTTTTTCTGAAGCTCTTGTGCAAAGTTTAGACAGAAGGACATAATTTATTGATCCTGCTAAATAACACAACATCATTAAAAACAGATTAGACTTAACTTACTACATTTTATTTCTTAATAGGTGCCGAATATTAAGTGGTAATGAAACATGACTTTCAGCTTATAAATCTAGACGTGTTAAAACTAAATTTTATGAACAATATTTTTCAATAATTTGATTGATTATTATAACAAAGTTTTAAACTTTAGACATAGAGTTTAGACTTATGAGATTGAGTAATCAAGGTAACAAAAGATAAATTTTATAATAAATCAAACCAAAACCTTCTTACTAATTATTTAATCAACAAAAAAAAGAAGAAAGAAATCTAAAGTTAAATTGATAATAATTCTACAACTGTGTATGAGCCTATTAGGAAGAGGTTTAGGATAATAAATTATATAAATTAAATGATGATATTTATTAAATGAAGCTCTAAAGCATGTCATTTTATCTTAAGTCTGAGTAAAGTGGTTTTGTTTATTATTCTGTGATTCTAAAACAGAACTTAAAGTTAGGAGGCAAACTCTGAGTCTCAGCATCCTGCAGCTCCCATCAGCGTTTAGCACCAAATGGAATGAAAAGCAGTACAGTAATACAGTCAAATTTGTTTTCTTTTGTACAGAACCGACTGAACTTCTGCAGGTCGACACTTCCTGCACTAATGTGTATTGTCTAGGGAGTATTAAGAAACTAATTTGGAAGTTACTCTGACTGCTGGGCTGATTGTTCCAGCAAAGGTACACTATATTGCCAAAAGTATTTGCTCACCTGCCTTGACTCACATATGAGCTTAAGTGACATCCCGTTCCTAATCCATAGGGTTCAATATGACGTCGGTCCACCCTTTGCAGCTAGAACAGCTTCAACTCTTCTGGGAAGGCTGTCCACAAGGTTTAGGAGTGTGTTTATGGGAATTTTTGACCATTCTTCCAGAAGCGCATTTGTGAGGTCGCACACTGATGTTGGACGAGAAGGCCTGGCTCTCAGTCTCCGCTCTAATTCATCCCAAAGGTGTTCTATCGGGTTGAGGTCAGGACTCTGTGCAGGCCAGTCAAGTTCATCCACACCAGACTCTGTCATCCATGTCTTTATGGACCTTGCTTTGTGCACTGGTGCACAGTCATGTTGGAAGAGGAAGGGGCCAGCTCCAAACTGTTCCCACAAAGTTGGGAGCATGGAATTGTCCAAAATGTCTTGGTATGCTGAAGCATTCAGAGTTCCTTTCACTGGAACTAAGGGGCCAAGCCCAGCTCCTGAAAAACAACCTCACACCATAATCCCCCCTCCACCAAACTTTACACTTGGCACAATGCAGTCAGACAAGTACCGTTCTCCTGGCAACCGCCAAACCCAGACCCGTCCATCAGATTGCCAGATGGAGAAGCGCGATTCGTCACTCCAGAGAACGCGTCTCCACTGTTCTAGAGTCCAGTGGCGGCGTGCTTTACACCACCGCATCCGACGCTTTGCATTGCACTTGGTGATGTATGGCTTGGATGCAGCTGCTCGACCATGGAAACCCATTCCATGAAGCTCTCTGCGCACTGTTCTTGAGCTAATCTGAAGGCCACATGAAGTTTGGAGGTCTGTAGTGATTGACTCTGCAGAAAGTTGGCGACCTCTTCGCACTATGCGCGTCAGCATCCGCTGACCCCGCTCCGTCAGTTTACGTGGCCTACCACTTCGTGGCTGAGTTGCTGTCGTTCCCAAACACTTCCATTTTCTTATAATACAGCTGACAGTTGACTGTGGAATATTTAGGAGCGAGGAAATTTCACGACTGGATTTGTTGCACAGGTGGCATCCTATCACAGTTCCACGCTGGAATTCACTGAGCTCCTGAGAGCGACCCATTCTTTCACAAATGTTTGTAAAAACAGTCTGCATGCCTAGGTGCTTGAATTTATACACCTGTGGCCATGGAAGTGATTGGAACACCTGATTCCAATAATTTGGATGGGTGAGCAAATACTTTTGGCAATATAGTGTATTTATTTTAGGGGGTGCTAATATGATTCTAGGCACAATTCTGAGATAGATAGAAGATATATTCAAATTTTGTCACAACTTCAAACAGAGCCTCACATGAAATCTTAATAAGGACATTCATCTTAACCAAACCTGCTTTCCGGCCTGATATGCCTAAAAAAAGATGGATTATCAGCTTTGCTCTTACTAAGTCTTTCTCTATGAAAAAAAAAATTACATTGGAAGAGCCCTATCAGCCAATCACAGGTAAAATTAAGGTATTGCAAATATAATGTCACATTAGATTGCCAATTAATGCATATTCCTCCATCCCTTTGCAAACCCCAGTGTAAACGTTGACTTTCCTATGTTCCAAAAGGCAGCAAAATATTACCTTAAAGCTCCAGTGTGTCATAATTACAGGGATTTACTGACAGAAATTTTACATACATACATTATACATGAGCATGTGTATCTTTTCGTCTGCATTGCCTTAGAAATGGCTATTTATAATTACGTAGGCGTGGATCTCACATTTTTGGAGGCAGACATCTTCGCACTATGGCAGCTCAGAGCTGACAAATTAGGCCTACAATGTATAGGTCTAGGTTAGGCCTTTTTAAATTCCATATCCCACACAGACTAATAAAAAACTATTATCTATAAAACAAACAAACCCCGTCATCGCTTGACTAGATGTGTGATGCAGACATTGTGGAAGCCATATTTAAATATAAATACTCCTGATTGAAGCTTTTATAATTTTAAGCATTTTAAAAAATATGTTTTCCATGGCAATATCTTTCTTATATTTATTTGTTTATTATGGAGTATTTTTAGAACATGTTTCCTTGTATGTAAAGCATTTAACTCTCAGAAATGGAGTCAATCCTTTCTACATATTTTTTTCAAACTGCTTCTGTTTGTTGTAAGCATGCCACAGTAACCGGCTTTGATTTTGTCTGTTGTCCAGTCTTTCAGTAAATGTCACACAGCATGCTGTGCAACAATACAAGCAGTCTGAATGCAGTTCAGGTTGTATAGGTTGGTATCCATGGAGCTTCCCCTTCAAAGCATTGGCTTAGAATGAAAAAGTTTACATCATAACAGGATGAGAAGATGATAAATCCCTATTTTTCTTTTGCCTGATTGGCAGCTCTATCTACAAATTGTTGAGAACCAAAGTATTTTCATGGAGTATTGATTTGCTACCATGTTTTTTTTATCATTTGGAAGCATAAAAACAGAAATGTGTGGGACATTGCCCCATTACAATGCAAATCAAATCCCACTGGTTTTCTGACTTGCAGTTGTATTGGACTTGCCTCAAGTTTAGGCTGTAGGGCAAAGCAGTCCCTTTCTCATAATTCCCAAAATACTTATATCCAACAAAGAATAACAAAGTTTGTTGTAACTCCCAAATCTGACCTCTTGATTCTAATTTCTAAAATCAAGACCAAAACCAGGGCAAGAGGATGTTAGCCAATATAAATCATTCTCTTTCTGTCTCCTTCTAAGACCTTTAGTTTTCTTTTTTTGGTAAAGAAGTGTCTGCAAAGTAAGGAAATAAACTGTAACAAATGTTTTCACAAAGTCAAAGGTATTGCAAACCGCTGACCTGGACTATCTGTGAACAAACATTAAAGAGCACAAATCAGTTAAGCTGCAGAGATGCTGGGCGGCCTCAGAAACACAAACCATTGACTTGTACACAGAATCCTCAAATAATCCCCAAAATAAAACACAATTCTGCTGACGATTTAGATACAGAGCCATTTTAGAAAATCTTTATCAGGAAAAAGGAGATGCATTACTTGATCTCTCATTTCACAAACACTGTAACTGTCTGCCTTTTGAGGCTAGATAAGACAAGGCAATTTATTATTTAGGAAAATAAAAATAAAAAATGTTATTAGCATTTGTTTGTAAGTTTTTGCAAAACTAACAAATACGTTTCTATTTTGTTTTCACAGTTTACAGAGTTAAACAGTGTTTTAAGGTTATTTAGATCCCATCAATCATTGAGTGGTTTTAATGCTGAAACGCTTTAAATTCGATAAGTAAATCTGAAATAGTTTTAAGGATAGTTAATAAATAATTAGGATTGTAATCACAATATTTATTTGGCTTTGAAACATAAAACTCTTGTAAAACTTTGCAAAGTATAATATCGATTTCAGTAAAAAATACAATTCTATAATTATAAGTTAGTTACTAATTACACTTTTTATTTACGTTTAATGAACAATTTATAAAACAGATATTAATTCCTAATTGTTTTTGTGAAAAACTTCATATATATCAGGTATTGCCAGATTTGTTTTCTCTTGTCTGGTTCGTGTTTCGCCTCCTGACCCCATCAACCTCGGGTCAAAACCAAAGTCTGGCTGTGACCTCATATGCAACAAAAGTCAGTTTGATTATTGTTTAAATCTCCAGAGTTTGTTTGTTGAAGCTATGACCAAAATGCAGACAGCAACTTTAAATGGGTGCAGGTGTTTAATAATTAAAGACAGAAGACTCAACACAGAGGGACAGACAGTGTAACAGGAGGAACCAGTAAAAAGCAATTACAACCAGTGAGCTTATATTGAGGGGTTATAATAGAGATTGACATTGAACACAGGTGAATTATAGTAATTAGGAAATATGGGTACGGGTGGAACTGAGGAAAGAACAAATAATACAAAACAAGATGAACTAGAAACAAAAAAACTGCAAACCAGGAGGGAATAGATTAGCACTGATCAGGTAAAACCAAATGCCCAAACAACAAATTACACGAGTAAACGAAGGAACAAGAATTAAAGGAATAAAACAATCCAGCAGAGACTTTGAACAATAAGGCAGGGAAACTTTATGGCAAGACAATTTATACAATAACAAACTTTTTACTCAGAATTTTAAAGTCAAAACCTAAACTCAAAGATTAAACTAGACAATTTTTTGATGGAAGAAGAAGACCAACTGACCCAGGATAGAAAAGACTACTTTAAACTAAGGCAAGAGTTTTTTTGGATTATAAATATTTATAAAATTCGTTTTTAAAAATAGACAAAAAAAATCAATAATAGGCTCCCAAATAGATATATCTGAAATTATATGCAGAAATAGTTAATTACCTATTTATAGATTGCAGGGAATTAATAGGATTTTTTTGATAGTAAGAAACAAAACCGAACCCGAAAGTAATGCAGGTGAATTATTCCAGCTTACACTACAAACTTCATCTCCCTGCAGAAAGTTTTGCTTCTAAGTTCCTAAATACTTTCTTTCAATAACAAGCCGACAGCGACGGAAATATAAAATTTAGGGCCCAAGATGAAGGCAGGCATGGGGCCACGTCATTTGCACAGAGACAGACATTTTCACAGGATGCACATGTGTTATTTATTTTACCCTAGTCCATTTTTTTCTGTTTTCCTTTCTTTTTTTGTCTCTTTTTCTAAATAGTTTTATTTTTATCCATTTTATCGTTGACTTTTTCCCTCTTCTTCTGCCCCTTCTACTTTTATTCCTCTCCCTTTTTTCTTTCTCCCTGCCCCTTCTTGTTTTCTTTCTCCCCTTTGTCCCTAAAATCTTATGTGTGAGTCTTGACCTCTGAAAATCTTGCTTGAGGAGATTTATATTCCCTGATTTGAGAACTCCCATTAAAATAACCCACAAAACCTTAAGTTTTTCTGGAATTTCAACAAAGCAAAACATAAACAACAAAGAAATGAACTACAAAAAAAAAACATTGAAATGATTCATTTCGGATCCTTTTTGGCAAAAACAAACAGAATTCAAAGCTTATTTCCAACGTTCCCTAGCCCGACGTAGTCCTACTCAATTCTAGTCAGAATGAGTCTGATGCTGCTCCATAGAGCTGTGATTATGGGGCGTGTTTCAAACGAACCTGGAAAAAAAATGCCTCTGCACTCAATTGGATAGACCAGGCACAGTTGTCAACAAAAATCAAAGCGTGCAGTTGCACGCCTAGAATAAGAAGATGAGCCTTGATCGCGTTTCTCTGTTCCTCTTTTAAAATTAATTTGCTGTCGATATCTTCTAGAACAGACCTAATAGCAGAATCTACTCACCTCAACTCTCCAGCGGCAGCCATTGTTGTTGTCACCCAAGCGCGCTTTGGTGACGTGGTTGATTACGTTACTGTTGATCATCTGTCCATCATCGTATAAAGCCCGCCCTGACAATTTGATTGGCCCGCCAGATATTGTGCGATCATACTCGCGCTACTACTGAGCAGTGCCAGACCGAACTTCCCAACCTCAAACGTTGTGGGCGGGACTAAGTTCGGAATGGCACCCAGGCTAAACGTTCCCATCTTTATTGGTAAAAAGAAATAGGCCTACTTATCAATAACGGGAAAATATGTGATACCCACTAGTAGCCTAGGAGTTTAGTCACTGTCAGTAACTTTAAGCACAGTTTTCTGCTCTCCTTGTCTCTTTTCTGTCCAGAAATGCTAGAGTAGCTTCTGATTCTATCTTTTTCTTTTTTCTTCTCACCCTCTCGCTTCATTTGTTTTCATAAGCTGTTGTTTATCTGAATCCTCTTTGCACATGTGCAGTAAGATGGACTGATCCAGTTCGTGAAAACCGAAGACACACTTTCTGATGTGCTTAGATGAGCAATACTTGTACATTTATCGGGAGTTTTTGGGGCCCCTTAAGAACTTGGGGCCCTAGGCAACTGCCAGGTTTTGCCTAATGGTAACTTAAGCCCTGCATGCACATTACTGCAGTGTCTTCGCATTTAACTCTAATTTCCTATTCTATAGACTCACTCTCCACCCACACTCTGAAAGGGTTCTAGGAAGCCACCGGAGTCTGGAGTATCTCAACAGGACTGAGAAATAATTCATTTCATTTTTTCAGTGATGATAAACCACCAAAGGACCATTAGAGAGGAACATATTTAAAGCCCTCATCTCAAAACTGTGCATCTGTTTGCTTTGATTTTTGGGGCTCAGTATACTGTTACCCACAAACAATTAATTAAATTAGTCATTACTATATTTATACTTATTAAATGTAAGATAGTTTTGAGTGTATTGGCTGTAGAAACACTGCAGTAAATTTGTTCCAGATTAGGCTCCATTTATATTTCAAAATAAAAAGAACATTATTTTTTGGTGTGTTTTTTTCACTCACTTATTTCAGAATCCTTTGAATAATTTGCTTCTCATCTGATGTTGTTAATTGTTTCTCATGCTCTGCCTAAGTGCTGTCCACCCACAGTGATCAAATAGCCTTAGGGCAGAAGCACAGAGGTCTTACTCACCAGCCCACTGGCCTATCGCTCTCATCCATAAACTCCGTAGATGAAGCACAGAGCAGCCTGATTATCACCTTACTGTGGGCTGGATCTTCACAATAATGTCGGCTCTGATGAAACTGCTGGCTTTGAAGTCACTCGGAATCCAACGCTTTAGCTGTCTACGCTACAATCATAATCCTCTCCATTTCTCCATCTACTATACTTTTGGGTTCTTAGATATTGTTCATTAAATATTGGTTATGGGAACTTTAGACTCATTAAACCGGAAAGTCAAGATCTTTTTTTCAAAACAGGGTGTTATCTTGTTTGAAACATATGCTTAAAAGTGAGTTATCCCTTAAGCTCATTAAAAAGGAGAATAATTATCTAATTACCAGTAGTCCCTGTCACCCTGATAACAGTTTTGAGTTTAGAACGCAGGCAGTGGGTTTTGATTGGCGCCCTGAGCAGACATCAGAGGTCCAGAGAGACACTGATGAGTGACAGGGACCTGAGAGACCTGCAGCGTCGGAGGGTTTCTCTTCAGTCTTGCACCCACTGACTCCATCTTACGGTCACTGTGTCACATCAAAGCCTGATAGCTTTAAGGGGAGAAATCCAATTCTGTGGCACTATTGAATCAGAAGAGCAGGAGCAGACAGACCGCTGCATGACATTTTTTTAATTTTAGAAACACATCCTGCTTGTGCAGGTTGAGGCCTCAGAAACAAACACTTCACTCTTTTAGATTTTAGTGGCCTTCCTTCACATCAACATCATTTCTAAAGCACTATAACCCTTTTAACATATTATGTTCACTAATAAATTGTGCATAATAGGCCTAATGTAATGGTTCCCAATTTTGTTGCTCAGGGACCCTGTCCTGCATGTTTAAGGCATTTCCTTGT
Source organism: Cyprinodon tularosa (assembly GCF_016077235.1). Lineage (NCBI taxonomy): Eukaryota > Metazoa > Chordata > Actinopteri > Cyprinodontiformes > Cyprinodontidae > Cyprinodon > Cyprinodon tularosa. The sequence goes on along the minus strand of NW_024038652.1, from coordinate 828,898 downwards.
TGCACCACACCTGAAAAGAATGGATGATTAACAGGCTTCTACAGCACTTGTTGCAGAGGAGGATCCCCAGTTGGAATCAGGTGTGATGAAACAGAGACATACCTAAAAAATGCAGGGCAGGGGTCCCACAGGACCAGGGTTGGGAACCACTGGCCTAATCTGTCATAACTTATGCAACAGAAGATCTAAGCTGCAAACACTTGAAACTGAGCACATTCCGCTGTCTGTAATACCTTAGTTTAAAGGAGCCTGCTGGGTGACTTGTATGGAGTGATTGATGGATTTTATTAATATTCACTTGTTCATCAAACTAAACATGTCAAAGCAGTAAAACGGTTACAAATGTATAGATGTAAAATAGCGTGTGGTGGCCAGTGGAGTTTCCTAAAACTATAAATTCTAAATAGACGTATACAAAAAAGAAGTTATCACATCAGTATATTCATATGCCAACAACAACAAAAAAACATAATAAAAACAAAAACATAATTTCATGTACAGGTTTACTTTTTGTACATAGATTTTGCCCTTCTGAGGCTTTGTGAAGATAAATCTGTGTTTTGCATGTTCCAAATTTTGTGTCACTAACCTAAAAAAAATTATTATGTACCAGTTTGATAATGGAGAAGCTGTTAGTTAGCTTTATATTTTTTTATATAATTTATTTTCTGACAATGTGTTTATTTAAGAGGAACTATGCAAGTTAACAAACATCTATAAAAAGTACATAATATTATATTATTTTCCATGTGAATCCCAGATTGTTCATTCTTATTTGCGTTTTTTAAAAATTGCTTTAGATCAGTCTTTATCCATGCTGGGTCAGATCCTTACATTTGAAAAAGGAGGCAGGGAAAGCAGAATAAAGTGTTAGCCTCGCTGCTTGCAGTTAGCCAAGCCTTGTAGCTAAACCATGTCCTGGAAAAACAATGAACCAAGACTTAGACTCCATTTTTTTCTTCTTGCCCTTCTTCTCTCTACTTTTGTGTCTCATTTAATGCTGTGTAGACATGTATCCAGTGAGAGGCAGTGTTTATGGTCAACATTCTACTAGCTGCAGCTAGCAAACATCTACAGCTTTCTATGTTTATCCTAAACATGCATAAACAAAATTTAAATATTAATACTTAGGTTTTGTTTATGCATGTTTAGGATAAAAACACATCTGGTTCCTAAACACTTTGAGTCCAATACAGTTAATAGTTCTGTATGACTTATTTGTTTACTTCTTTTTTGTTTGCTCTTTTTTCTTCTTCCTCTTCTTCTATTATGTCACAGAAAGCAGTGTGTTTAAGTGCTACTTTAAATATTTCACTTTAAGAGCAAGTATTTTGTTATTTTTAATTTTATGGTTTGCAATAAATTGAGAAGTATATTGTGGAAACTGTTTGATTGATGGTTTCATCTGAGTCAAGTGATGATTTGTTGAGAAATGGATTTGGATGATTCGTTTTTATTTTCACTATAGAATAAATCTGCCTTGAAAAGCTTGTTTTTTGTTGGTATGCATTACTCATATTTTTGGAGAATTGTGGTTTTTTTTAGAGATTCATGTCAAAAATAACAGAAACATAAACCATCAGGAAATATGACCTCTATGGATCAATATTATCTCTATATCTGTCTCAACAGTGAGATTGCTGTTTTGAAGTTAATTGATTAAATAACTAAACTTTTAAGCTGTTTTCTAATTGATTAATCTACACTTTATTTTTACCATGTACATCCAGAGCAAAATTTAAGTGACTTTATAAAATTAAATGTTTTTGTTGGTAAAAAAATAAAAAATTCTGACAAAATTTTATCGCATGTAGATTTTTTTGAAGTTTTATGTTTTTCAAATCACAGCTACAAACAGTTTTATCTTACAAAACTTATTTAAATCTAGTAGAGTGTGTCAAGAGTGGCCTTGGCTGGAATCGACCCCTTTACAGTTTAGCAAAACAAAATCACCTCCTCTGTTCAGGAGGCACTTTCTAACTGCTGCTAGAAATCGCTTCCATTAAGCACTTCACTCCTTTATGATGATGCAACACTGAGTAAATATACTTTGCACCCTAGCAAACTTCTTTTAGTTGGTGTAACATTTCTTTGAGCTTATCAGGCTGCTCACATGCTGCATCTTTATGCACAGTGACAGAATACTTTTTATCACTATGAATACTAATGAGCTGATTAATGAATTAACAAAACTGATAGGAGATTAAAAAAAATAAATGAGGGGCAAAAGACGACTGTTAAACTAATAATATAATTACATTTTAGGGTCTTTTAAACAGAAACCAAAAAGATTAAAATGTGAATCCCTTTCCATCTGTTCATGGTAATGATGGATCACATCTATAGGGTGTAAGGATGCTGTATTGTCCTCATGTGCTCCATCAATGACGAGTCTTATTGGTATGGGAGACGGCAGCAATGACATTTCCAGGTGAACTTTCTAACGGAGGAGAGAAGGAAAACCTAAAGGGTTAGGAATCTTTTTACAGTGACTGATATTTATGTGCTAAAGAAAGCCATTAATGCTCCAGAACTGCTCTGTGTTCTTCAAAACTTTTTTTTTTTTAGCTAGCTTGAGAAGGAACCTCCAATCTGCCAACACTTCGGGAGACTTTTTTGCAACATTAACTATTTATTTGAATTCAGTGGGTGCACTGTAAAAGCCCCTGCATGCCATCCATTATCCAAGAAGAAGAACAATGCGTGGATACGAACAGAAATTTCGGTGGGAGGATGAATCCCAGTCCATTTTTCTAAGTCGGCGATTCATTTGTCATCCTTGCAGCCTGAGGAGCGGCTGATACCTCCCAGGTCTCTGATTAAACAGGGGAGGATTAATAACAGGTGTCTCAGGACGGTGTCTGGGAAAAGGGTTCTTTGCAGGACGGGCCAAGCAGCAGCCCGCGCTCTGCAATTAAAGGTTTGTCAGTCAGTTTATATGTTTGTCGTCTCATAGGACATGGAACGTATTTCAGTCTAAAAATAGTCAAAATGCAATTATCCAAATAGTGATCGTGTTTCAGGGACTGAGACATGTTTCTATGAAGGAGGGGGAAAAAAAACATCTTTGACAATAAATATACATTTCATTCCCGATTTATGCCTGGACAGAAGTTTTCTTCCCTAAATGCATCACAGGAGAAAAAAAAATGGGAACACTTTTCAAGCAAGCAGGAAGCCGACGTAACGAATTCAGGAGAATCTTTGATTACCTCTAATGTGGTTACAGGTAATGGTGACCTGTCTCCAAGGAGCAAAGCTAGAGCTAAATTATATTTCAAATCCATTAAACCTTACCTCAGATCCATGATTTGCTTCCAGCGAGCAGCTTCCCAGGGCAGCGGGTAATTGAATTTCAAACCTGAAGCCAGGAAACAGATAGGCCCCGGAGCTTAGGCCTCAGCGTGAGGTGGAACACCGCTCTGCATACAGTCTTCATTTATTTATGCATTTCAAATCTTGTAATAGTCTGATTTCCATCACTGCCAAGAAGAAGTATTTGTGAATTATTAGGGTGACCAACATGACATGCAGTGCCTGCAAAAAGTATTCACATGGGAAGTGTTTTTTTACATTTTGTCGCATTAAAAATCCAGCTTTAAAATATTTTAATGCAACTTTATAAAGTGATCAACAGAAACAAATAGGCATTAGTTAATGTTTTGAAATTCTTTCTCTAAAAACGGTGATGTGTATTCAGCCACTCTGAGTCGCTTTCTCATGAAAACATTTCTAAATCTTTCCAATCTCTGCAGATCTGGAATTTATGTACATTCTTTCTTAAAGAATTGCTCAACCTTAGATTGGATAGAGAACATCTTTTAACGTCAATTTTCAAGTCCTGTTGTTGACTCTGAAATGGATTTAAATGGATTTATTCTTACAGAAGAATAATGTGTGATTGAAACCATTCCATTGTAGCTGCGGCTCCATTTTCCAGGTCACTGCTTCACTGAAAGATGAACCTCTGCAACCGTTTTAAGACTTTTCTTGCTCCTTGCATGTTGTTTTTCAGGCTTTTCATTTATATCCATTTCTCTTCTAGTCCATTTTGACCCAATTCCCTGTTCCTGCAGAAGAAAACCATTTCTTCAGCATGACATTTTCCACCAAATATCACTATGATGATGGTACGTAGAGGAAGGCATTTGTTAATCTTCATTTGCATCCCAGACTTAGTATGATATGTAAGCTAAAAATGTTAATAAATGGTCTAATCTAAAGATCCTTCTTTATCTTGTGTTTTTTTTTTTTATCAACACTTTCTCTTGACAATGGATTAGCTCTTGCCACACTTCAATCCAGGCCACAATTGTCGAGTGCAGATCCACATCTTTTGTCAACAGTTTTTCGTAACTGGGCTGTGGATCTATGCAGCTGCTTCACTAGCTACGTTTACATGCGCAAAATTTCCCCGATCCGATCCAAACCTTGGTTGATCGGAAATTCAAAATCTCCGTTTACATGGACACTAAATGAAATGATCCGATCATGACGTGTGTATACATGTACCAAGCGTTGGATCAGATTAAATCTTTTAAGCATGCGCAGAACTTCCTGCCAAACTTGGCAGTTCTGTCTGCGTCTGGTTTTTAGGAGGCCTGACAAACGATGCGCTCGGAGCGAGCGGAAAGAAAAACGGAGAGAGGAGGAAAAAAGCGCTTGGCAGCGAAATGTCCGAGAGAAAATGTAGAGAATGAGCGATTGAACCAGCGTGGGAGAGCGAGTGGGCTGTGGAGAGAGAAAAGAGGAAGAGGAGGAGGATAAATTCCTGCTTCCTGCAGCTTTAAATGAACTTGATTGTATAAGTCGGCGTTCCTAGACTCCTCCCGCCATGTTGTTCACAACAAGAGCGAGAGCGACCGGTGGTTTCCTGTTGTTGACAAGGCGGAAAAACGTCACGCTGACGTCGCACACATGCGCAGTGAAGATTATTTTACTCTTAAGATCCGAATGGATGTTTACATGGACGCCAATCAGAATGGCGATCGGCAAAAACCACCTCTCTCATTCGGAATTAAATTTATTTCCGATCGGACCGAATCGGATTAGAATCTTCAGTCTGACATGTTTACATGAAACATTTTTGATCTGATCAGGCCTTCAATCCGATTAGTTTTGTCCATGTAAACGTAGCTACTGATTCAGTTTCTTATTTCTTGGCTTTTTAGTTTTGCTGTAAGCCCATCCATGCAGGGGTGGATCTAGAGGGATTTATTTGAGCCATGGCCACCCCAATTAGGTGATTTGAGATTACAGTATGATGTGGATGTAATTCAACATGTTTGTAACAAGCGGTTATCCTCTAAACCAGAGGTTTCATCTGGATGACCAGTAACATTCTTTAGTTGGTATATTAACCAAAACCTTACTACAAAATAAAGCAAAAGGGTTATTCACAATATACTACAAATAATGAGAACCAATACAAAATTCTGGCTCTTTTATGAAATCCTTCTTAGGTTTTTTTGGGGAGAGTTTATCTCTGCAGTCATTTAGTCTTCTATTTAATTAAAGATAAAGAACAACTGCTCCTACCTATTAATTGTATATATTATGTAGAAAAATAAGTTACTTCAATTGAATCAATGCACACCCATGTGATCTGTCTTTAGTGATTTATTTGGAATCCATGTCTTTGTCGTTTTATTGTCCATTTTCAGATGACGGATTGATGATTCTTCCCTGAGAAGTTTAAATTGTGCGAATCGATTATAAACCAACCCTTAAACTTATTTACAACTTTAGCTCCAACTCGTCAGCTAAATTCCTTGGCTCCTTATGATGTTTGCTTTTTTGTTAATGGTAATGTTAGTAATGTCAATGAATACCTGGACTTTATTTGCACTCAAATGAATTATATGTATGGCAGATTTTTTTCTTTGTTTTGTTTTATGAGTATTAATTTTTTGCTTCCCTTTCCCTTCCATTATCAAAACAAATCCCTGACAACAACTGTAACGTGACCCTATATGGTGCCAGGGTTCTGCCCTTTGTTTAGGTTTCTTTTTAAGTTTTTATTTTCACTGTAATTTTCAGTCTTTGTTGTTGTTTTCTGGCAGTGTTGTGATTTTGTGTCGTTTTCTGTTGCCCTCTTGTGCCAGTCTCGTTTCTTCTGTATTATAGTTGCTTCCATCCGCACGTGTTCCTCGTCTGCCGATTAGCCCAGTCTTTGTTCAGTCTCCCATTTATACTCCCCTTGTGCAGTTTCTAAGTGCTGGTTTCTCTTCATTGCTTTGCTTCCCGTGCGTGTCCCTTGCATCTCCTGGTTTTGGTTTCTTTTATTGTTCCTGGAATTGGGCTCTTCGTTTCTTTTTTTCAGCTTTTATTGTCATAAGCACAGATCAACGAAATGAAGGCTCTGTATTTAACCCATCCCCTTGGGAGCAGTGGGCTGCCATTGTGCAGCATCTATGAAGCAGTGTGGGGTTAAGGGTCTTTTGCTCATGGACCCAGAGTTGCAGTCTGTGGGAGTGGGACTTGAACTCAGAACTTCAGGATTTTAAGCTCTATGCACTTACCACTAGGCTGCCACTCCCCCTAAACTACCCCCTTTTTCCATCAGAATTTTTATAAAATCTGCTTGAAATCCTCTCTGCCTCCTCAGCTATGTATTTGGGTCCTCAACTAGCTTCTGCCAAACCTGACCTATGGTCACAAACTGTGATAATTTAAGAATATTTCAATTGATCTGCTATTTCTGCATTACAACCTCCTTCCTGGCTGACTATAGGAATCACCAGGCCTTGCTTGATTAAATTCTTTAAGATGTTGAAGTTAATTTTAGGCTGCTCTAGTCATCACACATAACATTAGAAACAATCTGAAAAGAGCTCTAAGTTTTCTGGCGTACCATTCAACAGGTGCCCAAGTACAAACACCCCCTCAAAAGAGCTTTAATTAGCCTAGAGACAGTCAGACTGAGCCGTAACCTTGGTTTGTCTAATTGCTTATTGTGGGCCAAACTCCGAGGGAGACTTTGGACAGTTAATCAAATGATCCTGCACTCAGGGAAAAGTATTGGCTCCTCTTTCTCCTGGCTGTCAACCCTGCTATTTCAAGACATCCCTCACCGTGGGCTCAAGACAGACGACACCACACTCAATGGCCAATCAATCATAAGACCAATTTACCAATTAGGCTTGTTGTACTCTATAAATAAACACATCACAGCTCTGTTGCCCTCCGTCCCTCGAGATCCGATCTCAACACCAAGCCCAGCAGCCTTGGTGCCAAGGAAATAAAATCGATCGGGCTCCTTTTTTATGTTTTGTTTTTCATGAAAAATGATGAGTTTCTACATTACGTCTCTATCCTTGCTCACCAGTTTTTGATGTGTTCATTGATGCAGAGAATCAGTGCGCTGCAACTCAGAAGCAGTAAATTGTTGTAAGTAAATGCCCAACTCTTAAAAAGTGCTTTCCAATATATAAATATATGTTTTTTACTTAGGTTACAACTTCACTCTTAGAAATATCTGTTTGAAGGTTTAAATAGCTAGTGTATCATTTATAAGGAAAGAGTGCTTTGCAAAATTAGTGCAGAGCTCTTGGCGTCATCCCCTCCCTTGGCAAGGAGAACTTCTGCTCTCAGTTTCAATCCTGCTGCTGTTGCAGCTGCACAGGCTGCCAGAGCTTTGGCATTGCTGCTCAACCCACCTGTCACCATGCAGAGGAAAACATTTCATTCAGCATGAAGATACATGTCAGCAGCCCACAAGGAGAACCACAAGCATTTACAATAACTGTCAAATGGCAGAGATTTGAAAAATCTACAACTGCAGTTTTGTTTTGTCTGTTTGTTGTTGTTTTTTTTTTTCAAATTTGATATATGCCTTTTAATGCATGAGCACACATAGGCAGGGGGATGTCGGAGAATGAATCACTTTGTAAAGGCGGTGTTGCATTGTGTTTGCTCTGTGTTGTATAGCAGTGTAAACACATCAGAAACTAAGCATGAAAACATTAAAACATTCTTTCAAAAGTGGTGTTACTGCAGGGTGAAAGCAGCGGCGTAAAGATGACAGGACTATTGAGTGTTATGGTAGGTGTTGGACCAACGAATTTGCTGCAGCCTAACATTTCATTTTGACACTTCCGTTGGGTAGCAGTCTAAAGTTGGTCCCATTTTCTAAAATAAAAGGTAAAACAACCCTCACAGCACAACAGAGTGTGTTTGCTTCTTAGCTCAGTGAGTTAGGATGCACAATATAATAAGAAAATAAACCTTCAGCACCACCGTGTTTGAGAAGGTAAATATTTATTAAATATTTATATAAGGGACCAAAGAAAGATACAATAAATTAACATCTTATATACTTTCTTTCTGTACAGTATGGTTAGAAATGTTGACTCCACTTGATAGTCTACTTACAAAATTTCAGAAAAAAAAGTTTTTACACTCACTAAAGAGGAGAAATGCCAAAACATTTTTAGAATAAGTCTAACATAGTAAATATTTATCTGACGTGACTGTTTAGCTGCTGCCTCTGGCTTTCTGAACGCAGCTTTAGAGTCGCATAATCATAGATGGCATGAACCATGTCTAATACTAAATGAAATGATAAAGTAAGAAAACTGCAACATGTTCATTAAAACCTTGGTCCATCAATTGCTCTGTGGTCTGCTATATTGCTTACTCTCCATCCTGTTAAATACAACCAACTGTAACTTATGACAAAGTTAGGCTCTGGATGCCATTGTTAACTGTATTCTTTAGATCATGACACATCTATCCCTTTTCAACTTTTTATTTTTTTGCACTACAGTCGGATGGAAAATGGCTTCAGGTATAATTGGAAAACCCTTTTTTCTTTCAAACCAACAAAAAAAAGAAACAGAATCTAACTCGGGCAAAAATGAAGAAAAAAAAAACCTGACTACACAAAGAAAACATAACTGACTACAAATGAAACACACTAGCTGATCGGACATTAGGGACACGCAAACAATACAACAATCTACAAGTAAAAACTAGGGACAAACTAAACTAGAGCAAAAAACAAAATCATAACCCATTAAATTTCAAATATAAAATCATATGTTAAAAAAAGAAAGAAACTTAACCTGAGGAAACTAAAGATTTTAGCCTTTGAACACTAATTTGATTCCCATATACTCATTTTGGCTAATAAATACATTTAAACCTAACCTCTACAATTGATTTCAATATAATACAGAGATTAAATAATGAGCCGATTAGAAAATATATATGTTCTCTGATCTTGAATAACTCTGTTCAAATGACCAGCAGAGCCTAAGTATTTTTGGACATTTTTATCAGGTATGGGTTTAAAGGAAAATAATTGTTCTCTGTATTTAAACACCCCTGCTGCTTTAGTGGAGGTCCTCCCGGAAAGCCGAGTGTTCCAAGAATAGAAAAAGAACTAGTTATTGACTTTGCTGTACACCAAACTGGGTTTGATTATTTTGTGCAGCGAGCCATCAACTCTCTGAGCAATGAGCAGCAAACAAAAAAACAATTATCAATATTCTTTCAGGCACTAGCCCTCTCCTTCTTAATATAGTGCCCATGCAGACACGTCTTATCACTCAAGTATAGAACGTGCATTTGGTCAGCAGCTGAGGCATGGTTGTTTGAGCAGTCCTGATGTTAATCAGTATGATGCCAAAAGAAACTTTTTAAAATGATCATTTCAAAATTTGAGAGAGACAGAGATGATAAAGATGTTTTCTCATCTTTATCATCTTTTCTACAATTTTGAGGCAAGCATGTGTGGAGGACCAATCCTGCCATAATACATAATGACACTAATATAATCCACTGCCAAAATGATATCTTGAAATCTATATTAGTGTGCAATTAAATGCAATGAAACTGATAAATTATTACTTTTATTCCTATTCTTTATTTAAGTCATGACACAACATGTGTTTTTTTTTTTTTACTTGAAAGCTGCATTTTTACTTACTGATTTATTACAAGTATGTTTATTGCTGTTTTAGCCCTTTCATTTATTTCTTAATTTAAAACATGTTGTCCCCCTAAATGTTATTTTAAAAGGCTTTTTGTTACAACTTTTACAACTTATACTAATCCTCATCTAAAATATAATTTTGGCAATCAGAGTTCTCTTAAGCCATTTATTTCCTTCTTTCTTCTTTTTAACGCTTATTTTTCCTCCTGTACTTCCTCCATGTGTAGCCATAATTGTAAAAACAGAGGGGCGGACTTTGGAACTGCATCATCACTGCAGCTTATCTCCCATTTTTGGGAAGCAGGCTGTTCGCCTGGCTATAGCTAGTAGCAACGGATAACTTCCATCGTTGTCTTGCTAATGAACTTAGAAGGATATAGAGAGTAGAATGTATGCGCTATAATGGAGAATATGCAGTACTGTATGACTTGTGTGTAGGAATGTATGGATGTTAAAGAACAATGTACTGTATATATAAGAAAAATATATATTAATATGAAAGATTGAATATATATATATGTGTGTGAAAAATAAAATACGTACATGGGAGGGCCCATATTATTTACGGCTTCTACGGCCCCTCATATCTTTACACCTTTGAAGGCTTGTTGCAATCTTTATTAAGGAAGACTGAGAAAGTTTGCAAAACTATCTTTAATCTCAACTACTCTGAAAAAACTGGGCTTACTACAGCAATTTATTTATATATTAAACCTGCATCTGTCTGCCAGGTAATATGATTACATCGGTGAGTTTTTCATAATATTAATTTTAAAAAGTTAACTATTGCATTTGACCCCATATCTGAGACAGTTCAAAATATGTATTGAATCCATTCAGTTGCACATATCTTTTTTGTCTTTTTTTGTCTAGGTGAACATATTTTGCTAAAAAATTTGCATTGTTTATGAAACTTAACAAATAAAACACGACTGCAACATTGGGCTTTTTAAGTACACCTATACAAACATCCCAAAAGGAAAGAGCGACATTTTAAAATTACTTTTATTTAACATCCTAAATTAACAGGGCAAACATATAAAGTACCAGAAATACCAAAATCCAGTTTTGAAACGGTAAAAAAAGTATTAAAACATGATTTTTACAAGCAGATGATCTTAAAATTGCCATAACATGTCCTCTAATAATATTTCCACATTTAAATGGACATTCAAATGATAATAATCTAATTAGGCAGTCAGATTCACAGTTATGGCATGTGTAAAAACTCTCCAGTCTGTCCAGGACTTACACATCCAGCACTGCCGACATACTTCCACACTTCCCTGGATTTTAAGTAGCTTTCCAGCTAGGAGGACTGTTGCAACACTTGTTGTAACCGTCGTCCAAGCTGTCAGCCATGACAGAACGCCATCTGCTAGCTAGACACACAGGATTTAGAATGTACAAGTAAACAAGTAAAATAAACAAAGATTAAATGTAACTACGTTGCAATTAATTCATATAAACCGTCAGGAGAGTCTGAAAAAATACACCACATAAAAAATTTGCAGTTACACCTCAAAAGCTGTGCCATCCATCCTGCTGGTCCATCCTGCAGGGACCGACCGAGCATCTGCATGTCGACGTCATCAATTTAGCACATTTCTGATGGAGAAAAAAAGACTAGGTTTATTTCTCCCCAGTCTCCCCTAACCTGCAAAATATCACTATTTTGAATCAAGTATAATTTCTACTTTTTTCAAAGCAAAGTTTTTTAACCATCATGTTAATTAATACATTAAAACGGAATTGGAAATGTTCTTATTAAAAGGACCATCACTCAAAAGTTTTGCTACCCCATTCACCTTCTTCACATTACAACTACAGACTTTAATATTTCATGGGATTATAAATGTCAGAGAAACACATTGTACATCATATTTTGTAAATAGTGTATAATTGCCCTCTTCGATTGACTTCCTCTAAGTTAAACAAAGTACACAGCCTCAAACAATCATTAGACGAGTTAGTGCAAACTGTTATAAATACTGGTGTTCCATAAAGGTCTCACAAGTTTTTTAGAGAACAATATTGGTCACACAGGTATATGAAGACTAAAGCTAATTCCTTAAACATCAAATCATTCCTGTTTCATCACCTTTTATGGGGTCAACATTAAGAAAAGAGATAGGTGAGGATATCTGGATAAATGTGCACATGGACGATAGTAGTCAATTTGGCACTACAGCAGTGGCGGCTGCTGCTCTCTGAAGCAGGAGAGGGTCAATGGTGTTAATTAAATCCAAATGTAACGTATTGCATTAACAAGTGTTGAATCCCATACAACACATATCTATAATGGGTAAAAACAACAGTTTTAAAGCGCTCTGAAATAACAAGCTCGGAAATTCACAAAAACCAGTTGATTGTATCGACTCGAAGGCAATCCCTCCCCAATAAGTATGCTTGTAGCGACAGTGGAGAGAAAAAACTCCCTCCAGCAGAACCAGACTCAGTGTGAGCAGCCATCTGCCGAGGCCGACTGGGGTTCAAGGAGACAGAAGCAGACATACAGAAAGAAGCAGAAATGGAAAAGGCACAAAGGCAGACCCATCCAGGAAACACACAGCCAGGCAGATGAGCTCCGAGCCAGCTCCCATGTCAGAGGATGAAGAGAGCAAATCCAGTTAGTCACAGTAGGAGAAACAGGACTACACTGAAAAACAGGCCGATCTCCAACATCTATAAACAAAGATGTTGATGGCAGCAAGGATGGAGTCACAGTCAAACAGTAACAGACCAGATGAAGCTAATATGAGAAACAGCAGAGAGAGCAGAATGTTAGAGATTGAACTAACAGATTCTGCAGAGTGGGAGAATAGAGATAGAATGAGGCAGAATGGTGAAATGGGGGGCCCTATGTCCTCCAGCAGTCTAAGCCTATAGCAGCAGAACTATAGAGATAGCTCAGGATAACCTGAGCCACTCTAACTAGAAGCTTTATCAAAAAGGAACGTTTTAAGCCTAGCCTTAAAAGTAGACAGGGTGTCTGCCTCACGGACTAAAACTGGTAGTTGGTTCCACAGGAGAGGAGCCTGATAACTAAAAGATCTGCCTCCCATTCTATTTTTATAATTTCTAGGAACCAGATTAAGAGCGAAGTGCTCTGTTAGGAACATAAGAAACAATCAGCTCTCTGATGTAAGATGGAGCTTGGCCATTTAAGGCTTTATATGTGAGAAGGAGGATTTTAAATTCTATTCTGGATTTAACAGGAAGCCAATGAAGAGAAGCCAGGATAGGAGAGATATGATCTTTGCTTTTACTTTTTATCAGAACTCTGGCTGCAGCATTTTGGATCAACTGAAAACTTTTAACTACAGTTTGTGGACTTCCTGATAGTAAAGAATTACAATAGTCACAACCTTGAAGTAACAAATGCATGGATTAGTTTCTCAGCATCTCCCCTGGACAATATTGCAATATTCCGCAGATGAAAGAAGGACATTTTAAAAATCATGGGAAGAGTTTAGCAAAATGACTGTTCTGACTAAATTATTGCTTTTCCTCTCCTGCCTGAGGTAAACCTCCCTCCGCGTTGCCACTGTCAGTCAAATCACTAAGCAGAGGTGGAAAAAGTACTAAAATATCATACTCAAATAAAAGTACCAATACTTGGATGAAATATTACTCAAGTACAAGTAAAATTACCCATCAGAAAAATTGCTGAAGTAAAAGTAATAAGTAGCTAATTTAAAATGTATTTTAAGTAAAAGTTACTTAGTTACATTTAAAAAAAAACTGTTGCCAACCTCGCCAAGATAGTGCTGCGGGAAACACTGACTTAAATGAAATACTTAGTTTTTTTTTTTTTTGCAATTTATTTTCCCAAGCCACTCAGAGCCACAGTATAAGGATGAAAGATCTGCATGTGGCTCCGGAGCCGCGGGTTGCCGACCCCTGTGCTAGACAAAATTAGCAATGCCATGACACAGGTTGTTTTGCTAATTGGCTGCTCAATACAGTAACTTGAGTAAATGTATTTCGTTACTTTCCACCTCTGTCACTAAGTATGTTCTGCCAATCAGCATTGGGCAGCAAGCTTATGACGCGCCCATGGCCTACCCTCGCTCCATAGACTCCATTAGATGCTGTGCCTCACTAGAAGCAACAGATTGTCCCATCAGTGCCCTACTTTCTTGATGGTTGCTTCAGTTCACAGAAGCTCAAGTCTCAACTGGGATTTATCATACACTGATTTCGCACCTTCCAAAAAAACCTGTTTAAACCCGCAAACAATCACCTTTTAGTGGCAGTGGAAAGGACTCATAGACCCGTATTAAGCAGGGTAAAAATACAGCAGACCCACATCGACCCGCTAATCTACGTTATACCCTTGAGCGCAGCGTGCATACGTCACAACATTGAAAGAGGAAACAATAAAGCACACTGATAGCTCAATGTTCTATGAACTTGCAGTCCTTTCACACGCTTTGGGAAATGATCATCCTATAACATGTATGGCTTTACATCAGAGTTATTGAATAATATTCATTTCTTTTCTTTCTGTGTGCTTGCATTCTGCATTCAGGGTAAAACCCACTTTTTTTATTGCTGTGGATCTTAATGAGAAAATTTGAGAATTTTTCATTTGTTCTTTCTTCACTTTAAAGCCTATTGCAAATTACCTGCCTGCTCTGTCACACACTGGTGATTCGATCAATTTCCCTGAAAGGCAAAAGCTAAATCCCCCTAAATTGTATTCATAATTACAGGCTGATTTCAGGAATATTGTACCTCACCACAGATCAGCAGTCCTTTTAACTTTGTTCAAGCTGCACTAGGAAGGGTTTGAATATTTCAGAAAATTTGCATCCAGCTCATCTAGCTTTTTTCACTTTACCCTTAGTTCCCAGGGCAATTTGCACTGCATAATGGGCTTTAGGTGCCATCAGGGATAAAGATTTTGATGCTGAAATCTGCAAAAGCTCTCTGTAATAGGGGACACAAGATGAGTACTGTTGCTTCTGTTGTGGATTATAATATTTATAATACAGCAGCTTGCCTTTAAGCATGTTGCGGCAATCAAAAGAACCCACTGTGATAAGTAGATACTGCATAATGATGATTGCAGGAGTAAGAGGAGGTGAGTTTAGCTATTGAACAGGAGTCCAGCCCGGTGGCTTTCACCAACAGCTGCAAGGGTTTCAGATTACACTCATGCAAGTGCACTTCACAGTCATCTAATGGTAAATTTGAACAGTACGCCCACTTATATCAAATTTAAAACTTATCAAGCTTTGAAAAAGAGTTTTACAATGCTTTCACTTTATATTTTGTTATCCCATTCACATAAATTCTCATCCTGTTTGACATGAGCAAAGCACAGCAAATGTGGGCTCTAAGTGCCGCTGCTACATCGGTAGCTTGCAGTGCTCTGGATCAAATGACAATTATTGTAATTAGACAGATATCAGATATAACTCAAATATTATCTTTTCCATAATAGCAATGCACACTTTTAATTTGTTTGTTCGTTAGAATAAATGGAATGAAAAATTAGGTTTGCATTAAACAATATTTAAATAAAACCAAGTGTTCAACGGCAGCATAGCACACAGCTTAGATTTGGTCAAAAGTTATGATGTAAACACCAAACTTGAGCATCAGCTGTTATCAATATGTCCAGTGAGATGAACCTCAAATGTTCTGATTATTAAAATACCAGTTTTCCATATGAGCCGGAATTCAGGAAAGTGGTTGTCTACAAGCAGTAGCTTTCAGACTCTTATGTAGACATGACCCGATAAATCACACGATAAATTGAAATAATAATATCCATGTGCATGCTTGTTTTTTTTCCAAAACTTTTAGCTGTGGTGAAGCAGTTTCCAATCGCCACTTCCCTTATCGTTTCCTTAGCCTAGCTAGTGTAACATGAAGGCCTTGTAAATGAGGAGTAGCAAGCTAAAGAAATGTTGAGATCTGGAGAAACAGAGATGGAGCTGATTTCATAGTTAAACACAATTCAAACTGAAAGAGGATAATAACACTTATCGCTATGATTTCTAGTACAGTTTATTTATCATGAAAGGCTTACTGTGATGTATTTTCCACTTCAGTTGTGACCAGCATTGTACACTAAATATTTGCAGGAAATGGAAAATTTTTAAGCCCATGCCGAACATGTGATGGTTGCAAGGATCGGACTGGATTACTGGTGTTAAATAAGACTATTTGTCGATTTGATTAATCATAATAATAATAATAATTAAATAAATCTGTTGACATCAGTCGACACTACCCACTTACATGATACTAAAAAACACTGTCACTGTTGGTTGTATTTTATTCTTTTGAGATGATCTATGGAGCAAAAGCTCAGTCAATAGTTGTATTGTGTTTCAATTTTAAAACAAACTTTATGATAACTTAGGGGTCCAGATTTCACTTCATCACCCATAAAAAGTTTCCAATTTCTATTTTAAAGGGAGACCTTGAAAAAACATTGACTTTTTTTTACTGTTCAAAATTACAAAATCCCTGTCATGATTGGTTACAGAGTAAACTCAATATGCAGAACACAAACGGAGGCTGATGAAAAGTTTAACAAGGTTTATTATTACACAAGCACATGAATATTGCAACTGGAACTGGTTCAGGCCTGGGGGCAGGTTCACTGGAGTCTGCAGGGATGATAGTTCAGTTAGCACAGGGACTGATGAGTTATAAGACTTTGAGTTTGCTGAAGAATACCTTGAAGGAGTCCGGGTTTCTCTTTGAGAGAGGTAACTGTTGGATCCAGAGACTGTTTCTTCAGCAGAGTCCAATAACTGCTTCAGCGTCTTACTTCTGACTTTGAGGGCAGACCTTGATTTGGGTTTCCAGCTCTTAACCAAGAGCTGCAGGGGAATCCAGAGAAGAGTCTTCAGGTTTGGCTCACGAGGGCAGGCTCGGCAGGTTAAGCTCATCCAGAGCTTCATGAAGAGACAGGATTCCTGTGAGGCAAAACAAGGAAGAGTTAGAATCTTATCTCAACAAGAGATAGCAAAGATTCTCAGGTTTACTAGGCTCAGGTTGCTAACCAAACTAGATCAACACTGCGGCGTTGAGGCAAGGTCTGAAGGCAGGTTATACTGGTGCTGGTCATAAAATTAGAATATCATGAAAAAGTAGATTGATTTCAGTAATTCCATTTAAAAAGTGAAACTTGTATATTATATTCATACATTACATACAAACTCATATATTTCAGATGTTTATTTTGTTTAATTTTGATGATTACAAATGACAACAAATGAAAATCTCTAATTCATCATATCAGAAAATTAGAATATTGTGAAAAGGTTCAAAATTGATTGCCCCTGGTGCCACACTCTAATCAGCTAATTAACTCAAACCACCTGCAAAAGCCTTTAAATGGTCTTTCAGTCTAGTTCTATAGGCTACACAATCATGGGGAAGACTGCTGACTTGACAGTTGTCCAAAAGACGACCATCGACACCTTGCACAAGGAGGGCAAGACACAAAAGGTCATCGCTAAAGAGGCTGGCTGTTCACAGAGCTCAGTGTCCAAGCACATTAATAGAGAGGCGAAGGGAAGGAAAAGATGTGGTCGAAAAAAGTGTACAAGCAAGAGAGATAACCGCACCCTGGAGAGGATTGTGAAACAAAACCCATTCAAAAATGTGGGGGAGATTCACAAAGAGTGGACTGCAGCTGGAGTGAGTGCTTCAAGAACCACCACACACAGACGTATGAAAGACATGGGTTTCTGCTGTCGCATTCCTTGTGTCAAGCCACTCTTGAACCACAGACAGCGTCAGAAGCGTCTTGCCTGGGCTAAAGAGAAACAGGACTGGACTGCTGGTGAGTGGTCCAAAGTCATGTTCTCTGATGAAAGTAAATTTTGCATTTCCTTTGGAAATCAAGGTCCCAGAGTCTGGAGGAAAAGAAGAGAGGCACTTCATCCACGTTGCTTGAAGTCCAGTGTAAAGTTTCCACAGTCAGTGATGGTTTGGGGTGCCATGTCATCTGCTGGTGTTGGTCCATTGTGTTTTCTGAGGTCCAGGGTCAACGCAGCCACATACCAGGAAGTTTTAGAGCACTTCATGCTTCCTGCAGCTGACCAACTTTTTGGAGATGCAGATTTCATTTTCCAACAGGACTTGGCACCTGCACACAGTGCCAAAGCTACCAGTACCTGGTTGAAGGACCATGGTATCCCTGTTCATAATTGGCCAGCAAACTCTCCTGACCTTAACCCCATAGAAAATCTATGGGGTATTGTGAAGAAGAAGATGCAATACACCAGACCCAACAATTCAGAAGAGCTAAAAGCCACTATTAGAGCAACCTGGGCTATCATAACACCTGAGCAGTGCCACAGACTGATCGACTCCATGCCACGCCGCATTGCTGCAGTAATACATGCCAAAGGAGGCCCAACTAAATACTGAGTGCTGTACATGCTCATACTTTTCATGTTCATACTTTTCAGTTGGCCAACATTTCTATAAATCCTTTGTTTTTATTGGTCTTCAGTAATATTCTAATTTTCTGATATGATGAATTTGAGATTTTCATTTGTTGTCATTTGTAATCATCAAAATTAAACAAAATAAACATCTGAAATATATGAGTTTGTATGTAATGTATGAATATAATATACAGGTTTCACTTTTTAAATGGAATTACTGAAATCAATCTACTTTTTCATGATATTCTAATTTTATGACCAGCACCTGTATAGTGGTGGATCCTCTGATGATGAGATGGGCCACAGGTGTGTTGGAGGCTCAGCTCAGGAGGACCCACGGCGCACTCTGCTGGAGGAAGGTGGTACAGCTCCAGATCCCAACAATCCCCTCCAACTTCCAGCCAACTTCTCTTTGCATCTTAATGTTCAAAAATCATGACAGAAAAAATATATTAGTACAAAGATTTATGTTGAAAAAGGAATTGTAGAGGACCAGCCAAGGATCCATCAAGAAAAATGGGGAGATTTTGAATGGCTGCTTCTGTAAACTTTCTCTATGCAGATTTTTTTAAGAGAAAAGACTGAAGCACTCTAGGCTTGAAAATGCAATCAGTACCAGCTCAACTTTAAGGTCCAATGGCCAGCAAGCTATGCTCAGAGCCACATACAAGAAGACATTTGTCTGAGAGCCATTTTGTAAAAGGAATACAGCATAATTCCCACTTGGCAGAATTAAGTCCCCTAAAGGGAGAAAAGTGATCCCCACAGAAAGTTAAGAAAAAGAGTGCAAAAGTTACATATCCGTCTTGCACATTTAATACACTGCTTCAGTGTTGGTCCTGGCAAATGAAGGATTTGATGGGGAGCACCAGAGCAGTGGCTTGAGTGGCAGAATGCTCCTAAAGCCCCTGCTAGTTTAATGAGGCAGCTTGATGTAGCAACCAGGTCCACTGGGCACAGGAACGACCAGATGTCACTCATACGCTCTCTCCATCCTTCCAGCCCAGCCTGCCTTCACAATTCAGCCCATCTGCTGCTATTAAGCACAGTCAATATTTAGCCATTGGGAGATGGACAGACACGCTCTGCACCTGGATCGTTATAGTGCCGCTGGAAAACGGAAGGCATTTTCTGCTCTAAGCCTATTTGAGAAAAAACAAACATCTCACTTTTCGCCCCCTCATAGTAGCTTTGAACCTCACCTCCTGATGTTCCACCTACTTCTTCTTTTCTTTCCTTAACTGTGTATCTTAATGAGGAGAAAACTTAACACTGCATATGGCTAGATCACATCCAGAAACAGTTGAATAAACCTCACAGCCCATGCTGCATGACTCAGCAATGAATCATGGATGGATTAGGCGACACTGAACACTGGCATGCAATATGTCAATTTTTGCCTGAAGAGACATTGACAGATTAGAAGGAGTTATAATCCATTTACCACAGAGGGAATAGTTGAGTATCTTGTTTAGTTTACCTCTGTATAACTAGTGTTTACAGTGTCATGAGCGGCAGCTGTGTAACCAAGGATCAAGTTTACGAGGTGGACTGTTGTAGATATGTATAATATAAATCACAAAAAAGGTCTAAGACTTTAGGGAGGGACTTTTGTTCCTTTATTATTGCAAACAAAGGTTTTGTAAACAGAAATTTAAAAAATGCAATCCAGAAAAAAACTTAGACACTTTATAATAAAAAAAAAAGTTTTTAAAATAATATTGTTGATTTCTTATGTTACATCTGTTAAGATTATATATATATATATATATAATATTTGTATAAATAAATTAAAAATTTTGATGTTTTTGAATCTCTTTATTTCTAATTAGGTTGTTTTAAAATAATTCTCGTACTTGACTTTTTTCTCTTTTTTTTTGCTGGTGTTGCCATTGCTCTGAGTGTCCACAAAATTTATCACTTCCATTGTTTGCTAGGTTGGACCCATTAAACATGGAAGCACTTAACGTCACATCTGCAGAACAGCGCAGGAGCTTTCAACCAAAAGTAAATTCAGGAAAATCGGCTACAGGCTTACAGATCTGTAATCTGTGATATTAAATTTGAAAAAGAGGAAAAATTTTGTAAAACTCAATTTGAAAAACATTTGAAAAATAAAATGTGACAATATAAAATCCTTTAACATTTCTTTTAAAAATGAAAACTGCAGATACTTTCAAAACTTCTTTTTACACAAGCATTTCTAAAGGTTGATTTTTAGCAACCATTGGAAATGGTCCTTTCCAGTTAAATGCCAGCCGAATGGCAGCCCACTTCCATGCAGCTCCCAGTAAAATCCCCTTCAACTTCCAGCCACTGGTCTTCTCCTGGGTGTGCAGATTTTTTTCTCTGACTCCTCCCTTTCACTGAATTATAGGGTGTGACCAGGAGATGATGCTTTTCTTTAGATCTTAATGTCCCCAAATCATGACAGAAAGAATATTTTAGTTCAAAGATTGATGTTTAAAAAGCAATTGTAGGGGACCAGCCAAGGACCAGCTAAGGGCCCATCAAGGAAAGCGGGGACATTTTGAATGGCTACTACTTACATTGTTAGTTACATTGTCATTAAAATTTCCATTTACATGAATGGAGCAAAATTCCCTTAATAAGACTTTTTAAATGGACTTGTGCTTTTTAAATATAACGATCTACTAGAATTAGAGACCTGAACAGCCTTTGTCTGCTGTTAAAGTAAATTACTTGAGAAATTTCTAAATGTAGTTTAAGACAACCTGCCATACAGGTTAACAACTAGTACGTTAAAATCAAAACATTACTCAAAGGATATACTTTGGTCTTTTTTCCTTCAATAATTTCCTTCAGAATTTTGCTGTTATATTTTTACTGAAATTTTTTATGACAACAATCATGGATAGAAAATTATTCATCAAGGAAATTAATATTCTGATTTATAAAAAGTAAAAAAAATATCTATTTTAAAAAAGCAATTATCAAACTTAAATTGGCTTGGAATGTTGAAATGCTACAAATATACTTGAAAATTGCAACAAAAAAAACTTTTAAAGTGTATTTATAAAAAAAAAGTATAAATAATAAAGGTAGAAATTATAATCAGTTGCTAGCTGATTGTATTATTCTGCTGATAATTGATCACTGTCATTTTAAAATTTTAAGTTTTCAAAATAAAAGTACTAATTTGATTAATTTAAAAGCTCTCTGTTTACAGGTGTTTGCATGTTTTATAACATTCTATGCATTTAATGTACAGATGCATATTGGCCATTCAGATGCAAAGATTTTCAAGCTTTCACAGTCATTTCCAGCAGTGAATATTATATGTTTTAGATAGGGGATGACTATATAATTACTATTATAATTTTTTTAATTTTTAAATAGAATGATCTGAACCAACAGCAAGCAGTGTCATAGTCACACTAGACATGCATCAATGAGACTCAGACTTTCATCTTGACATGATCATGAATAAATAGGCTTACTGCAATAAATTTACTTGATATTATTCTGTTTGCTATAATATGATTGTATAAAAGGGGGAACAGAGACACAGCTTTGAACTAGAAACAATGTAAACACATCCATGGTGTTATCTTTTGTAGCTTTTACATTTACTCTGCAGTCTATTCGTATTTTCATTTCTATTTCTAAGTCTTTTTTTGTTTTGTTTTTTTGTCTTGCTGTTTATTCAAATTATTTTTGTGATGTGTGAACCTGTTTGATTCTAACTGCACAGTTGCTTTACTTTGACACACATTAATTTTAATACAGGATGTTTCTATTCTATTCTGCTCTATTCTATTCTATTCTACTCATTAGAGACTCAGGTGGAGACTTAACATGCACCCCGGGGTCTATCAACAACACCTGAAAAATCCACAATGTATGAAAATATATTTACAGTTAACAGTCTTGACTCTTGTTAAAACTGTTGCCATGCCAACTTTGATGATGTATTATCCAGAAGCAGGTTCATAGTAATGATATTAGACTTTGATTTGATCAAAAAGTATCTTTATAAACCACTGAAATACAAAGCTAAAAGTTTAGTGGGTGTTTTTAGAAGTAATAGCACAAACAGCTCTCTATTTTTCAATTCAAAATATTTCACAGAAACAACCTTGATTCCAGTATCTCCTTTTGTATGAACAAACCTGTTTACCGAATCCTGGAATAAAGAGCCCAAGGACAGCCCCGGTCTGCTGTAGCATAGAGGTAGCTTTGTGCAACTTTTACGATGACCTTGGATAAACAAATACTAGGAAGTACTCTTCTTGGCCAAACCCTTTTTTTTAGCTGTAGCATTCATGTAAATCTAAATTGACCCTAAATTATAACCTTTAAGATGTATTCACATCGACCTTCTACTTTGGATTCAATCAGTAAAAAATAAATGTTGCTCTACTTTCAGGTCCCAGGCTATGAATAAGTATGTTGGCGTTGTGCCCAATTGCTCCAATGAACTAAAGAGCTCTCATTGGAGTTTTGCATGAGGCTTGTCCTGTTCTGTATGTGCTTGGGTTGAACCTTTTATGAAAATGCAGTTTAATTGCCAGTTACTGATTCCTTTCTAACCCCAACAGACACTTCCTGAAGTATTTAACATTCATTGGTGGGTTTGTATGGATGTGAACTCAGAGAAAGTTAAAACTATTTTAGATCACTGAGAGAGGGATAAAAAGCCCACTCCTGCTTAAGAATCATAATGAATTTGCTTCAATCTTGGATCCTCTTAAAAGATTTTCAAATTTCCCAGTATGGCTCAGTAATAGGCTGAAATTGAAATGCTGGTTTTGGCTGGAGTAATGAAAGTGAGACATCTAATAGAGCTGCAGGTTGCCCTTCACACTAATTACGAGGCTATTATTGAAAACACCCATCCATTTTCTACAGATGAGGTGGAAATGGCAGACAGCTTAATGTGAAACAACATCCACATCTTTGGCTGTGTTGTAAAGCTTTTTTGAGAAATAATGAAAAAAGAAAAAACTGACGTTATGCTTATATGCTAATGCAATGCTTATATGCTCACTAGTAATTCTCTCTAAGCTGCTTAGAAGGAAGCTTTTCAAATAAAAAAAACATGTTTAGTATTTTATTTAGAAAAACAGATTTAACTAGTCATATAAACTGTATTTAAAGGTGTGAAGTTGTTTTCCATTTTTACAACAGAAAGGATTTTTTTTTTGTATCCTAAAGAGTCCTGATCAAGAAGAGAAACAGTCCATATATACTGAAAAAGCCACAAATCTAGACAAACTCTCAAGACCAAAATTACCCATAATGCTGCAGTGTCTTGCTGTAACCATAACAGCAAAGATGGAGGTCCCAATGGAGTGATGTTTCATTTATGCCCTTTATTACGTCCTGAATGAGCTGATATTTAGAATGTCAACAACTTTTTTTTTTTTTTTTTTTATTGCGTCTTTGTCTTTTTTGTTTTTCTTCCAATTTGTTTTAGGAGTTTTTGTAACATAAGTAGTTTTTTGATTTATTCTAACATTTTTCCAGTTACTCTTTTAGTCCCACCTTTGAACTCAGCCTCAACCAGCTGCTTTCCAGTTTAAAGCCCTGAACGCACTGAATCTGATTTAGCATCCGATCTGACAGAAGTTTGTGTTGAACAAGGTTGTAGTATTTAGCGCTCATTGAGAATCAATGGGGATGGACACACCTGACACGATTTCCTGCAACCGGGCTGCATATGCGTAGCTCGGGCTGAGATAGACCCCAGGTCTATTTTAGTTCAACTAGCCACCAGTTGTGTTAGTGTGTTAGTGTAAAGTGATCCTCTTTGAGCCTCACAAAAAAAAAAAAAAAAAAAAAAAAACGGCAGACAGAAAGTGGAGTTTATCACTCTCCTTAAAAAAGAAAAACACCTTCAGGAGCACAGAAAACAGATATAGTAAAATAGTGATCCTCTTTGAGCCTCACAAAAAAAAAAAAAAAAGGCGCAGACAGGTAAGCAGAGCTCATCACAAGATAAAGACTTCGATAAACTTCACAGATCTCCCCTGAGAATCGCCTCTCACTGCCTCAATCTACACATAAAGCTTCCCAGAGCCTTTATTGCTAGTTTGGTTTTATTGTTAGTGGGGTTTTGTTTTGTAGCTGAACTGCTTTTGTTTTCTTTTCAATAACTTTTCATAACCTGTCCCAGGAAAATTAGGAAAAGTATTTCAATTAGTGTGACACTAATAACATCGGCACAGATTCTGCTCACCCTGCCTTGTCGGAGCCTCCTTATATGCAGTGAGTGTGAACATGGAAAAATCAGACATTAAAAAGTCATAAACAAAGGTTGTGACCCAGCCTTAAGGCTTATCAGGAAAATCTTTAAAAGAGTCAAATGTTGTTGAAGACACTTAGAAGGTTTAGAGTAATGTTATATGCCTAAACCGAGAAAAAAAAGACCAAAAACCATTTAATTATGATAAATGAGGTTTTATACACCAAGCATTCATCCCTATAGTGTTTAGATTAGCCTAAATAGAATTCAAGCATTTGGAGCAATGAGTAGACAGTTAACAGATATGGCGCCATCTGCTGGCAGTACTTTAGAACTACAAGATAACTACTAAATAGAGCCCCACAGTTCTGCGTTAGGTCGCAGTAAAGCGACAGCTTGGTTTGGTTACATTCTGAGCATTGTTTTGGTCTTATTCTTATTGGAACCAAGTATTTTTGTGCATTTCAGCAACAAGACTGTTAAAAATGCTGAATGTGGGCTCAACGTTTAAGCAAAACATGGGAAGAAAAGTACATTTTGTGGCATGATAAAGAAGTAAAAGAAAAAGATGGCTCTCACACTTAGTCTTAAAAAGGTTGCTAGTCTTAATTTGAAGCAACTCAGGGTTTAACACATTTACACTTTTCTAAGAGTTTATTCCAGATTAGTGGAGCATAAAGAACTAAAAGCTATGGAAATGTAGAATAGATCTTTGTGCAAGTTAGACCTTCCCTCAGATACTACAATAAGCCACTGATTACTCAACAAATTTGACATATTAGGTAAGAATGATAATAAAAAGGAAATCAAATAAATAAAAGGCTCAAAAATAAATTACTGCAAAACAAATTGATTTTAAAATAGGTTAGTCTGTTTTAATTGGATATTTTCACTTCATTGTTTCACACCACCACTCTGTGGCATCATTACCTGCATGTCTGCTAACTGCTCAAGCTTAATAAATCAAAATGAACCATAGGCACATGCCTGCACTTGTCTTTCATCACACCAGAGCATGTTACCCATGAGCTCCTTGCAACCTCTCCATGCCATTAGACAGACAACTATCAGGGTGGTTATGAGGCCAATGTGCCCTGAGGATCAAAGTGCCCTTTTCAGCTCACGCCTCTGTAATTACATTAACGTCAGGCATAATGGACATAAACTACAGCAATAGGCCTTTGGAAGTCACTAATAGGCCAGGTCAAAGCTTCTCCAGTTGAACTGATCTGTCAGAAAAGCACACAAGAGGCAAAAAATATTAAACGTAATTTAGTGAATGTAAGACAGGGGTTTTGTTCCCAGAGAGCAAGAAACCCTGAGGGACAAGCAGCATGGTGAAAACTCACAGAAAGGTCAGCTGGAAGTCCTTGTGACATTTCTGAGTAGTAAAATAAAGTACTTGACTTAAGTTTGAGACCAAAAAATGTTTCAGTGTTGTATAAAGGACCGTAGTTATGAAATAACACACATTGCTATAGAGGTTTGATTGTATATAGCGCTTTTGCTATACTTAAGTGGCAAAGTACCAGTCTATGATTTCAGGATAAACTGAGACCCATGACTGAAAAGCTATATTGTTTATCTGCTCTATCAGTTTCTATGCCTCTAAACAGTCAGGATGCTAAATGAGTCCCTATTTCCTTGTAAACACAAGATGATAAGGGAGGCAACCCTCATAATCTTCTATAGTTGTGATGCCCCACTGCTGTGCACATCATACACATCTTAGAGGGTTCATTTTGATGTGGATTACAAGTCCAGTTCAGGGATTTCTGTTTGTTGCTTTCGCCAAATGCTCTCAGCAGAGACAGGTGTATCATCTGTTTTCTTTTGAATAAGCTCCGTATGCTCCATATGATCTGTGTTCACTGTTAGAAACGCTTTAATTAAACTGACCCTTCACAATGTTTGTGAACCAGGATTGAATGAAACTAAGATCTGAACTTTACTGTTTTTAGGCCTTTGTGTTTACTTATCTGTTGTGTCTACTGCTGCCTTACAGAACAAAGGTTTTGAAAGTAATCTGTATTTTTCTATCTAAATTGATTTTTTTATATCATATATGCAATTTGAAAAAAGATCTAAATGTTCCTCCTATCTTGCCATTCCCAAATATACATGTTTGTGCACTGAATTACAATCTTTTAACGTGTTACGTGATAAAGGTCAAGAAAATGTTAAACTAATATTAATTAAGTATCATGACTGATATTATTTGATTTTTTTTAAAATACAAATTTATCTTTAAAAAATGCTGAAACAAGTTGTAAATTAATTATTAACCCTAAACTCTATTTAACTAACTCATTACAAAAGGGAATACCTGTACCTTTATAACAATAAACCATCCTTACAATTGGTACAAGAGGTACAATAGGACTTCTATATACAATATTGTTAAACACCCACCGTATAGATTTATAAAAAGTATTTTGATTTAAGTTCAAACTTTTAAGGTGACAGTTTAAATGAAATATTTATACAATTAATGGTATATGATAGACAGCACAACTCTTATTATATCGGCATTCCTTAACACTGTATTGGTGAAATACTGCAATATAGCTGTTTTTATAAAGTAAAAAAAAAATGTCACTTTCAACAGTCATTTAGATGCATTGAAAGTAATCTTTTTGAGTAGCAGAAACAAAAAGCACAGTTGAAAAATTAAAGTGCAAGTAGCTCCTAGAGAGGAAAATGATTAAGAGTTTTTTTTAAAACTTGATGATTTTTCAACTCATATTTTCTTACAATATACACTAATAAGTCATAAAGTCATTCAGATGATAATTTGAATAATCATAAACTACTTCAATTGCTGTTCTAGAAACTTTCAAAGACATGGAAACACATCATCATGAAAAGTCTTTCAGTTCTTTGATCAAACATCATTCCGTTTTTAAATTGCATCACAAGTTTAACATAAGTATACAGAAGCTGCAACTTTGGCAACCAAACAAATGTCTTCACTCTTCATTGTGTTTGTTAAAGTGTGAAAGGAGGAAACTTGGGAAGAACCGGGACTCAGATGAAGGTCTTGCAATTCTTTGTGGTAAAGAAAAATATGTAAGAAATGTAGCATAAAGCTTATATCTAATGTTTGAAGCAAAGGGAGCTTTTTTTACCCCAACCTAAGGGGACCCAAAGAAAGCTGCATCAATCATATTTCTTTCAGTAGATTACTTTGATATATGCAGCGCAGAAAGTCCTATTTCTCCTATGCACAAAGCACCGCAGAATTTCATTTTGTCCTTTTTACCCACTCAGCACTTTCTACAAATCTGGAAAAATATCATAATGTATTGTTGGCAGGTTCAGCTTGTTGTCACATAACTCTCTGCCTTATTATTCGATATCGTGTATTTTGTCTGCTCAATACGAACTCAACTTTCATTGTCATACAAGAAGAAATACTAAAGCAATGAGATTTTTCCAGATGCAGCCTTTTGCACAATCCTGCAGAATACAGAGATATTTTTACCTTCATCTGGACTTACCAGTCAAAATAGGGCTCAGGTTTTGGTAAATTCAGGGAAATATATCTATTTAAGTCATTTCATTACTGAAAATAGTATTTGGCTTATTAGATAAAAACTAAAAAGTAATAATTACTATTCCGTACCCCTGAAAAGTAGAAAATAGACAGTTAATAAGCAGAGTAACTATGCAGTTAGTTTTTATAATATGAGATGTTGATTATTTTATAAGACTTTCTCATATCAGAACCTTAAATATAACTTAGAGTGCAGTGATTTTGAAGTGAATTTTGTTGTTTTTTTGTTGCAAGAACAAAATTTATAAATAGAAATTTTAAAAAACTTTCTGAACAGCTTTCCTCTGGAGTCAGGAGGGAGTCTGGATGGTCATTAGCAACAACATTCTATTGGTCAATGTGCGTGTCCAGGGCAAGCATTTATATTGGGCTTGAAGTGAAGAGAGTGCGATCTGTAAAAACAGAATTTGCAAGAATACAATTAGTAAAAGAGACATTTAAAGAACTGCAAAGGAACTTTTTAAAGCTATTTTGATTAAGAAGTTTATGTTCTGGATTGCATTTTTTTCTCAATTCCATTTAAAAAACATATTCTTTGCAATGGAATAAAATTTACCCACCAAATATAAATGTTTAATATTAATAAAAAGGAATCGAACAATTTAATGACAAAGATATCTTACGATACATGTCTGAAAATATTGTATACCAATCAACACCATTCTGATGTGTGGGCTGAGAAAGAAAAGTCAAAACAATTAATTCTAATGTATTTTTGTAGCTGTGAACATTTCTTTTAATGTTTGCAATAAAAGACCCTTAAAGCAAACTAGAAATTTAAGAAATGTGTATTTAGGTATGTTATAAGGTTTCAAATGGCTCTAAAATTAATATACTCTTGAAAAATTGAATATTTTCAAGCTTTTGAAAAATAAAATATTCCCTGAAATAGAAATTAACAAGAGATGCACCATTTCAGTAGCCTGACGTAGTCCTACTCAATTCTAGTCAGAATATGAGTCTGATGCTGCTCCATAGAGCTGTGATTATGGGGCGTGTTTCGAACGAACCAGGAAAAAAAATGCCTCTGCACTCAATTGGATAGACCTACAACCAATAAGAGCAACGGAGTGCGTGACGTATGTTAAGCGACGCATAGTTGTTGTCAACAAAAGTCAAAGCGTGCAGTTGCACGCCTAGAATAAGAAGATGAGCCTTGATCGCGTTTCTCTGTTCCTCTTATAAATTAATTTGCTGTCGATATCTTCTAGAACAGACCTAATAGCAGAATCTACTCACCTCAACTCTCCAGCGGCAGCCATTGTTGTTGTCACCCAAGCGCGCTTTGGTCACATGGTTGATTACGTTACTGTTGATCATTTGTCCATCATCGTATAAAGCCCGCCCTGACAATTTGATTGGCCCGCCAGATATTGTGCGAGCATACTCGCGCTACCATTGAGAAATGCCAGACCGAACTTCCCGACCTCAAACGTTGTGGGCGGGACTAAGTTCGGCCCCCAGGCTACCATTTCAGAAAGACACAGATAGACTGTGCTTGTAAATATAAAAGTACACCATTCAAGTCCATTTAGTAGAACACTCAAGAAATAAAGTGCAATGTATTGGATAATCCCCCAGTTGTCTTTGTTATCAGAAGATGTGAGAAGCTTTATTAGAGCTGCTTCTAAATGATGGTTAAAATCACAGGAACATTTAGCCTTTGATCTCAGTGAGGATAAAACAGTTTCTGTAATTCCAGATCAGGAATCCAACCACTGAATCGCAGCCAATCGATGTCCCATAAGCCTCTGCCTCAGCTCTATGACGCTTATGAAAACTTTCTTTAATTGACTGGATTTGCAGTAGCATGCCTTGTTAGATTGAAAAAACACAAGTGCATTAAAATACGTGAAAAGTAATAGCTTAAAACACTCTGTTAATGTTAAAATAAGGCTGTAACTAAAGCTGTTAGTATTCAAAGCCATTGTTTCCAACACTGCAGAATAACCTGTTTGAATCATTTACTGTTTAAAGGTTTATGATCTGTTTCCAAAGAATGAGAACATGATTTTAAATGCAACTGCAAAAAACACAGAAACAAAATAATATATATATACATATATATTGATCAAATTTAATTGTAATGATTGAATATCTTTAAGGTCTTTAACCTTCCAAACATCAAACACTGCTGCCTTGCAAGAAGTTCTCGGGGTCTTTGTGCATGGAGTATGCATGTTCTCCCTGAGCATGCATGGGTTTTCTCTGGGTACTCCTGCTTCCTCCCACAGTCCAAAAACATGACTGTTCAGTTAATTAACTTCTCTAAATTCTCCTTAGGTGTGAGTGTGTGCGTGAATGGTTGTTTGTCCTGTGTGTCTCTGTGTTGCCATGTGTTGTGATGGACTGGCGACCTATCCAGGGTTGTACGCCCGTAGGGCCTCTCGCCCGTAGAAAGCTGAAGGCAACACCACCCCTCGCAACCCCACTTGGGATTACGCGTGTCAGTAGATGGATGGATGGATAACTCTTAGGTGTCAAATGACATGACATAGAGCACAGAGACTTTCAGAGTTTAAATGACTGTTTTTATTGTTCTCCACCATGGTACAGGTAGTTTCAGTTTACAGCCAAGTACTTTTAAATCCCTTGGTATGGTACCCATTTGAATGATCTCCAAGCTGCTGCTCTCTGATGCCATTTTTTTATTACTTTATTTTCTGCACTTCACAGATCACCCTAAAAACACACTGGAGCCTGACATTTTTTTATTACTTTATTTTCTGCACTTCACAGATCACCCTAAAAACACACTGGAGCCTGACATATTTGTATCACTACTATCATATAAGAAGGTATTTTTGTTATACATTGATACCAGATATCATTGATATATAGATAAACCCATCACTCTTCAGCACCCTTTAGCTCCCTTTTGTCTGCATTGATCTTGCTTTAATTTTTTTATCTAATTTGCATATAATTATGGAAAATATATATTTTTGCATGGAACAAAATAGCTGTTACCAGAGACAAGCTTAAACACCTTTTGGAAGAAAGAGTTATAAAAAGCATAACCCTTTGCCTTTTAGCTTTATTGACACAAGCTAGTCCAATTGGCTGCAGGCTAATAGCAGCGATAACTTTAAATACGTAAGTATTCAGTTGTTTGATTATTACCTTACATCTGTTTACACTGGGAACTCTGACAAGCAGCAGAAACATGAAATTGTAATTTGATCAGAACTATTCTTAAATTAGCTCCAAATTAATGTTCCAGTCCTATTAGTGTAGTCATAATTAGTATGTTGCTGAAATGTTCAAATCTGCTCAAAACTCAGTTTTAAGCCCAGGTAAATTCTGCAATGACTAAAATTAACATTATCGCATGAGATATGCAAACTAAATTGCTTAAAACGCAAAAGTGCAGGTAATTAATGCATATAGGAATCATTCGGTTTCATAAAAAAAAACTGCTGTCAACAATTATAAATTGTAAATATAAAAATAAAGATGTTTTCCTAAAGAAATATAAATAGAATGAGCTTAATGCCCAGGATTGGGTCCAAAAACAAGGAATTCAGTTTCAGTTTTAAGCATTCATTATGTACAGACATGAAATATAAAAAAGGAACAGTACGCACATGTAGGCATATGTGCAGCCATTGCTTTATTCAAAGAGAGGGAAAAAGAAATGAAGCTTTTGGTGATGCAAATATGCTTGTTTTTATATTACAGCAGAGTAGGTTATTACTCATAGTGTGAGGTGTACATTGCAGAAATTGCAGAATCAGAGAGAAAACTGGGAAATAAATGGCAGATATCCTTTGGCACATGCCATTCTGAATGATGGCAGTGTAGAAGATGACTGTTATGCTCTTGATGCTCCGCAGGAAGTAAGGTCTCTCCTTCTTTAACAAAGTGTCTATGTGTTTTGACCTTATCAGGTCAAGAAAAAGGTCCTCTAGAAACCAAAGTGGTCCAGAGTGTTTAGAACAGATGCAGTGCGGTGGAGGCCTCTGTCACCTCCACAGTCTTGAGTTCATGAAGCCCAATCTATTCCCTTCTGTACCAGTGGACCAGTCAATCAGCTTCCTGTCCATAGGCTAATGATTGTCCTCCATTAGACCAATTATAGTGGTGTGAACATCAGGTGTTTCAAAGATGGGTTGCCGAGTTGAAGTCATCTGTGTATTGAAAGAGTGATAAATGAAGACAACCCGGGGTTGTCGGAAAAGATGTTCCTCCGAACCACCAGCTGCTCCTGCAGGTCAGTCAGGGCGCCAGGTGCAAACACATCAGTAAACCCCGAAATAAGCTGCCAAAACAGGCAGGCACAAACACAAAATGCAAGAGAAAAATGCTACAAACAAAACAGAAACAACCTTCAAACAGTTTAAAACATGCAGCGAATGGCAAATTGAACTCTAACTAAATGTATGATGTCAAATCCAAGGCAAAAAAAAAACTAATGCAACAGAAAATCCCTGCAAATGGAATAAAATTCTACTTAATTGCCATTACATTGTCAAGTACAAAGCAACGACATTCACTCTCTGCATTTAACCCATCCCTTTGAGGAGGAGTGGGCTGCCATTGTGTGGCTCCCGGGGAGCAGTGTGCTGGCTGTGGGGATCAAATTGGGGACTTGCAACCTCAGGGGACAAGCGCACTGCTCTAACCCATAGGCAAACACTGTGCTACAATCAGTAAAAATAGAAGAAAAAAACTGCAATCAACAAGAAAAACCAAAGGGAAAAAAATGCAGCAACACCAAACAAAATGCTACAAGTAAAAACAAAATATTGCAATAAAAAAAAATATGATGCAAATGGTAAAAAAAAAAAGACAGAAAGCTTGCTGTAGAAAAATCAGAAGTGAGAGTCGAACAAATAACCCACCATACCGGATCAGAGTGTTAGATTACTATACATAACTATGCTTTTATTCTGAAGTAACAATAATATGTTAATAATAATTATGATTATAATAATAGTCAATAATTGAACTTTATTGATCTCACACTGGATGAATTTACCTCTGCATTTAACCCATCCCCTTGGGGTGCAGTGAGCTGCCACTGTGCGCGACCCAGGGAGCAGTTTGGGGTTAAATGCCTTGCTCAGGGACTCAGAGTGCAGGCTGGGGGGATCGAACTGGGTACTTGCAACCTTCTCAGGGCACAAAAACGATTTGGCAACACAAAGATTGCTTTCATCATTTTATTACAGGAGTGCCTCTGCTTCTTTTAGGTTTCTCCAATTTAGCAGTTCCTTAAGAGTAGTTCTTCCCTTCTCGCTTGATAAGTTCACGCTCTTTCATGATCTTCTCCGTTGTTGCATGGATTTCCTGTAGCTGAGTGAGCTGTTGTGTTGCAACGTCCCCCATAGGCCTTAAGTTCCCTCAGGTGATCAGTGGAAACACCGTGACCTCTTTTCTTTCAGTTTCTTTCTGCCATGCATCTTCAAACCTTTCGCCTAAAACTATTTTGGCAGAAACTAACAGAGTGACAGTCTTGTAGGTTTTTCTGGAAATCTCTATTCTCCTTCTCAAGCTCGCCAAGTCGTAGCTCTAAAGGGCTGGTTATACTCCTGCAGCGGTGTGTCTCAGTGAACTTGTCGCAGATATTTTAGCTTTATGCCCAATATTGAAGTGTGGTCTTGCCTATGTTATTCCATGGCACAACGCAAGAGGGACAATCACAAACTAGCTGTTGGTCTAGATACGGCAGAGGTGGCGAGGAAGTGGGGGCACGTTTGTGCAACAATGGAGGGACATGAGGGTGAAAAAGTAAAAAGAAAAAAATCCAGGTGAAAAAAAAACGTCCCAGTGTTCTCACGCACCTCACTCTTCTAGCTGGTCCAACTTCACGAGTCGTTTTCCTCAATGGCCGTCATACAAACAAACAAACAAACGGTAAGGTAACAAACAGGAAAATTCTGTTTTTTAGAGCGAATTTGCAGCTGTTTTTACTATTTGCTGCATTTTCTCTCTGTAATTGCAGCATGTTGTTGTTTCTGTATTGTATGTTTTTTTTGTGCTTACTGCATTTTTGTTGCATTTGTTTTGCTGAAAGTAGGTTTTTGCCCTTTTTATTTACAACATTTTTCTTTTGCCTTTGTTTTTGTATTTTGAGTGTTATGGAATTTGCACATGTTTTGCACATCACACATGTTTTTGCAGCTCATTTCATGGTTTACTGTATGTTTCCATCTGTTGGCCACCATAAGAAACTGATCTGCTGACATATACTGTAGAGGTGGACATGGTGGGCAGAGAATAGTACATTTATAAGTATATATATAAAGAAAGAGTTATAGAAATATATTGACACCAGTTTATGTCGAATTGATTTATAGAAGGAACAGGACCTATTTCCATTTTGATCAACCGGAAGTCTTTTTACTGCTTGCTTGACAGAAAGAGAAAAAGAAAATAAATCATTTTCCAAAGAAGCAAAACAAAGTATTTGGTGTAGGAGGAATCATTGCAGTTTTTACTACGTCCATAAACAAACAAGAACAATCTGTTATAAACCACTAACAGCTCATAATCGGCAAACCCCCAGGCTTAATTATTCAAACAGTGTTTTTACAGGGAAATATGTGCATTTCTGTTGAAGCAGCTGGGGTCTAGGACATACTGACTGTTAATCTTTGCTCATTGGTAGCGCTAAATAAAATGGATGAACTTGTAGGCTGCTGTAAATGCCTTTAAATGCCATAAACTTTCCACATAGATTACAGAATCCCTATATATTGTTAGGAATATTAGTATGACAGGCATTCTTTTATATACTCTACAGTAACGGCTCATCTGGGAGAAATAAAAGCATTTATTTACATGGTCTGAAGTAACACATTTTTTGCATTAATTGATAAAAGTTGTTTGTATAACTATTGTTAAAAACCTGTCTTTATATCTTGAGTCTTAGTCAAGTCTAAAACCTTTGTTTTTATGATTTGGGACCTAGCTACAGGTACGAAAACATCTACAGATAAGCTTGTTTTATTAATGATTATTAACCAGGAATTAACCTTAAAACCTCTAAAACCGCATTATTACACATTTTTCATCACGGAAAATATTATAAGAGGAAAGTAATTTAACACCATAAAGAATACAGAAGTAGATACATTCTCAGAGGCTTACAAAAAGATGCTTTGAAACAAGAGAGATGATGTTGCTATCCAATTTTGTGTTAACTAAAACATACAGAAAACAACATAAGCTGTAATTTCAGGGTTACACTGCAAAAATTGAAATCTCCAATTAGTCATTTTCACTTGAAATAAGATTGTTTCCTTTGTTTGGAGCAGGTAAAGTATTTGCCAATATTATTATATGCTTTATGTTTAAAAGAAAGAAGAAAAAAAAAAACTCCAAACTTATTTAGGCGCATAATATCTAAATATTTAATTTTAGTGGAAAATACTCATTCCATTGGCAGATTATCTTAATAACCTTCTGAAATTGCAGGCAAATACACTTATTTAAAGACAGGGTTTTACTTATTTTAGTTCAGTTTTGGCAAAGTAAATTGCAAAAATTGGCCATCTAACCAAGTGTTACACTCTTAGATCTAATTGTATTGTAATCTCAAACTCTTTGTGTTTTGAGATCAGAATACAAAGCATGACCAGATTTTGTTAGATTATTAATCCTCTTTTGAGAAGATTCTACTCAAAATAAGTGCAATAACTTGCCAGTGCAGTAAGAAATTTCAGTGGTAAACCTTTTGTTTTATATATATATATATATATATATATATATATATATATATATATATATATATATATATATATATATATATATATATATATATATATATATATATATATATATATATATATATATATACACACATATATAATGACTGTATATATGAAATGAACTTTGCATTTAACCCATTGCCATTGGTAGGAGTAGGATGCCATTGTGCGGCACCCAGGGAGCAGTGTGGGTTAAGGGGGCTCTTGCTCAGAGAGCCAGAGTGGCATTCTGTGGGACAGAGATGGCAAAAGTACTCACTTTCTGTACTTGAGTAAAAGTAGAGATACTTGCGTTAAAAAATACTCTGGTAAAAGTGGAAGTACTGATTAAACTTCTTTACTCAAGTAAAAGTAACAAAGTACAGGCTTGTAAATTTACTTAAAGTATAAAAGTAAAAGTAGAAACCACTTTTTTCATGCCGTTGCCTACATTTTAAATGGAATTCTGCCAATAGGACTAGATCTCCGTTGTGTTCATTTTCAATCATCTCGTCGTCCATGCTACTATGCTAACGCCACCGCCACCAAGCTGCAATGATTTGCCATGAATGAATACCGCCGAATCTGTCGATTCATCTTGTAGTGGTGTAAGGAGTAGAAGTAAAAAGTCGCCATAAAAATAAGTAGTAAAGTAAAGTAAAAATATCAGAAAAATCTACTTGAGTACAGTAACAAAGTATTTGTACTTCATTACTTCCCATCTCTGCTGTGGGAGTGGGGCTTTAACTATGAACCTCTGGATTCCAAGCTCTATGCCCTAACCACTAGGCCACCACTACCCAAATTGCCAGAAAGGTAAGGATTTACTGTATGTATACAATAAAAAATAAAAAAACTATCATCCCATCCCATACCCCATCATCTAATTCTAAGTGCATAAAAAAGAATTATAAAAAAAGAAGATTAGCAAAATTATCTTATTTAGCTTCTTAAATTAAGGAAAGATACACTGATTTCAAAAATCTCTTACTAATTTATAGATTATTTTGAGCAGTGAAGTGTAGATTGTAGAACAGCTTTAAAAACCTGATTAGTAAAGTAATGGAAATAAGGTCAGCAGCACCTCTGCTTCCAAGGATTTGTTTTCAAGTCACAGCTTTAGGTGAACTTAGAGTGAATAGAGGTTTTACAGCATGCTTGACAAAATCCCTTAAATATAGTATTAAACTCAGATGGTGTGGAAGAGCTAGTATTCAATTACAGGCTAAATAAATTGGATGGCAGTGAAGGAAAGGATGGACAGCTGAGGACATATTTATCAGGGCGCAATCACTGCTGTGGAATTTTTCAGCTCTGCTTCTGCTGAGTGACAGATGGAGAATGCTGTCTCTTTAGCAGCTTCCCTCAGAGACAGGTTTTAGGGAAATGGGACCACGCAGTACCTTTTAGCTATTTGGGGAGGAGACTTATGTCTCAGAGCTGCAGGGCATGTAATAAAGAATGCATCTTTTACCTGAAATAATAAAATGAAAGAGGCTGAATTATACATCTAATCCCAGTGCATGAATTCCTAACTAACTCCAAACTGGAAAAAACAAAAAGAATTTGAGAGAATGAGCTCTTTCTTCCGGGGAATGTATACCTCATGACATATTAATTACCAAGGAAGCTCATGCACACAAAGATATAAAAAAGTATAAATTCATAATATTCAGCTTGGAGCTTGATTCACTGTCCTACACAAGGAGATTAGCTTCCCCTCTGACCAAACAATGGATCTCCTCAGGCTGTCCTCCTTCATGCGAGCACGATAAGGAGAGCTGACTCTGTCAAACATGTTTGGGTTTTTTCTTTAGCCCTCAGTGCTTCCTCCCAATGAATCATCCAAATGTTTATTTAAAGAGATTAGTTCCTCTTACAGTGTATTATTCATCAGGTTTTTAAGGACATCCTGACTTATAATATAGCTTGTCATTTTCTCCAGCTGACTGAAGCGCGGCTAAATTGTCCTGAATAATTCAGGCATATGGTAAATAAAGCAGGAGATGAGGATGCAGTTTGCCTGGATGGAACCGGTTAAAAGGACACTTAGGTCTCCAGGTGTAGTGGCATCTCCCTGTTCAGAAGCAGGCATGCAAGAGAGAAACACAAATTACTTAAGCTTGGAAGAACTCGGCCTGCATCCAGCACGGAGGAGCTACTGCAGGAGAGAGCGGGGAGGGGAGCGCCAGGCAGCTCGCAGTCAAGCCTGGATTGGGAAATAGACAATAGGAGGGAACAGAAGGCAAGACCTCGGAGGAGGGAGGAAGGAGAATCTCAAAGGGTAACAGAGCACGGTACCAAAGCTAGGCATGTGATCATCTATTAAACATTGGGGCAAAAATAAACAATGCATTTCTTTGACATCCAGAAAAGGATCTTGTGATTATTCTTAAAAATACTAAAAATTGTCATAACGCGTATAAAACTGACATAACTTGCATATGCTACCAGATAAAAGTAACAATTGTAAATGGTAAATGGCCTGTACTTATATAGCACTTTTTTTCAAGTCAGGAGACTTGACCAAAGCGCTTTACACCACATTCAGTCATTCACCCATTCACACACACTCACACACTGATGGTGGCAAGCTACATTGTAGCCACAGCTGCCCTGGGGCTCACTGACAGAAGCGGGGCTGCCGTACACTGGCGCCACCGGGCCCTCTGACCACCATCAGTAGACAATGCAGGTGAAATGTCTTGCCCAAGGACACAACAACACTTAAAGTCGGAGCCGGGGCTTGAACCATCAATCCTTCGATTTCAGATCGACGCCACTGTCGCCCATACAATATGTAATATAAATTGCTTTCACACTGAAAACTCAGGTTTTTCAAAGCCTAGTTGACCAAAAAGCAGCTGTTCTGTCAGATCAGCATACCTCGTCAGACTAGCATACCTATAGCCAATACGCATGCACAAGGTGTCAGATTTGCTTTTACCGTTGCATTTGTCAAAGAAACGTATTAAGGTGAGTTTGCCATACTCTTCAAAAAACACTAAAAAGTAAGTAATTAAGTTTATTTTTCATACAAAGTTAAAGGGATAAACTAAAGGCATAAACGGGTATTGACTATGGGTGTGCTTGTCTGACTGGGTATGCCCATCTCATAGAAAACCATCTGTTGACTGCATCACGCTGGGTTAGTGTTGATGATGTTGACAGTGCGAAAGAAATCAGGGAAGTAAATAATGAAGAGCAACATGGATGGGAGGGATAGAGTCAGTAGTTTTTATTATTTCGCTCTGTTGTCAGTTCTCAGAATACTAAATGTAAATGATTCCCCTCCTCCTCGCGGATCATAAGGAGCTCACGAATCTCTCTACCTTGCCAGTGCTGTGCTATGTTTCTTAAATACTAGCAGAGTTGTTTGGGCTAGTTATTTAACAAGCAACCGGCGCAATGTTGTTACATACATTCTTTGCACTGAAAGTCATTACGTAGTTTAGCCTGTCAACCCAGGTCTGCTGTTCCCCTGCTGGTTGGAGCCAAGGCGATTTTAACGCAGGTCGCTTGCAGAGTTGTTTGGCCCGGGTAGACACGCATCAGTAAGCCGTTCCCACTGCCGCTCAAAGTCGGTTGTTCCCGGATTTGAACTGTTGTTTTTGGCCTTTGGTAAAGGGGTATTAGCTTAGCAACATGCATGTTGGGTTTTAATCCAGAGAAATGTGAGTTTAAAAGATTAAGAGGAAATAATCAACACAGAGTCAGGGTTTTTGATGTCAGCCTCTGCAGAAGCGGAGAAAAGGTGTTGGCTCAGAAACCAGCACCTTCTCACACAGATCCCTTCATAGCAAAGCCTTTTATTAACAGTTTACAACATCATAGGGCGAGCCTTAAACAGAAGACCCAGTAATGATTATCTGGGAGGATGCAGGTAATAAGTAACCTGACAACAGCCAGATGCATGTCTCGCTCCGCCTACTGTAGCTCCACTCACATACATCTGGGAACTCGCCATAGGAATTGCCTTTACTGAAGGCTGGGCCTTATTAAAACTCCTTGCATATGATTGGATAAGCCACTTGTCTGTCATCTTTATTGACGTGCTATTTCAACCACTCACACCGAAGCTAACCCGTGACGCTGTGAGAGGAGGAGCCATTTGGTAGATCAAGCTCTTGCCAAATCCGGTCGGATGAAGGGCGAAAACATCGTTTCCACCAACAAAAGCCTTCAAAGCCGTTCTCTGATGTTCTTTTGATGAAACAATATCAGATAGATTGGATAACACAGAAGAAATAGCAGCATCAATGCTAACGCTTGCTTCCTCAATGCGAGCCGCCATTGTTGTTGGAATCTCACGGTCGCTTCTCCACTCCAGGACACACCCGCCCTGCGTCCTGATTGGACAGACCATAAATTCGGTTGGGGAAATCACTTTCAATGAGCGGGTTCCCAGATGTATGTGAGTGGAGCTAGGCGGAGCGAGACATGCATCTGGCTGTTGTCAGGTTAGGTAATAAGATGTGTGAATTGTGAATTGACCATCTGGCTGGATGGAAGTCACACAACCGTGTGATTCTGCCTCATGACCTACTGAAAGGAGGTCATAAAAGTTTATGACCCTTCTGGTTGAATCACAGGATAGAAATGTAGCATCTTCTTTCTTTCAATGTTTCATATGTCCACACAATAGTTTTATAATTATCACTCTAGAAACTAACCCATGTGCAGCAGCCTGAGCTCCGCTTGACGAATCAGCTAACCAACCTAGCAGTTAAATTTGAAAACTGGATTTTTGCTCAAGTTTTTGAAAACATTTTGACCACCTATCCAGGAGCTTTTATCAATTCTGCTGGCAAATAAAAGAACCACCCCTTCATCTTCTCAATTATTGGCGAACAAGCGCTTTGAATTGTGTCTGACTTGGAATGTGTCTAGGAGAATGGAACTCCATGCTGCTTAGTGTAAATACATCAGCTCTCCAACTATAGATTGCGAGCCAACAGCATTGACAAAGACTCTTGGATAGGTGTTGAAATGTTTGCAAAACACTGAGCAAAAGTAGTGTGCATTTACATTGTGTTTTATGTAGAACCCTGTGTAATATCTCTATTAAGCTGGAGCCAGTAATGTCTCATCATTTACAAACAACATGTGTATGATTTAATGATGTGTGATGATGTGGCAGGGTGTAATTCTGCAGATCTATAAAAAGCTTCATTATTCAGAGCTCTCCTCCTGATGAAGTGAGCCCAGTAGGCCTGATGTATGTAACCTAAGCCATTTCTTCAGAATGAGTAAGATTTAATTCTGTTAAAGCAGCCGTCATGTATTATGGTCATTTAAAACATATTACTTGTAAACTGTTATTAAGTGTTTTTCCCAAGTTATCTCTTCTTGGATTGGAGGTTTAAGCACATAGCTTTCCTTTATATTATTCTAGATTGAAAAAGTTGCACTGCTGCCCTCATTTATGTAACTTTTATTTTTATAAATACTGGGCTTTATTTAGAACACTGCAGTGACAGGCCATGCTAATAATCCTAAGGATCCAAAAAAAAAAATATTGTTGCCAAAGAGACCATAAAATGGATTAAAATTTCCAGACGGATATATTTTATTATGTTTGCCATGAGATCAAGTGTTTGCAAACAGCATGGGCACAATTTGCTATTCAATAATTTTTGTGACAATAAACAATTTTGTCTGTGTTGCCATAGACCTTAAAATCATATTGAGAAAAAGAAGAAACTAATAAAAATTTGGAAGTAGTCATGACTTGAGAAGAGACCAACTTAAGACACTAGTTTACGAAAAGAGTTGAATCAATGCTGTAACATCTCATCTGTATTGGCAATGCCACAAATATGCCAACCTACTGGATTACATGCACAAACTGTAAGTAATGCTACTCTTCAATCTCAAATACTCACACCGTGAAAAGATTGAGTAACTTTAATAAAAATTGTCCCAAAATTGAAATGAAAGAGTTCCTTTGGAAGGAATATGTTCAAGTATTCAATCATAATTTTTATTGTATAGATAATAAGTTGGGCTAAATGTCCTTATTTAGCTTATTTGGCACATCAAAGTGCCCTCCAGGTGCTTTACAGAAGTCCACCAGGAAAATTACATCACATTATGTTAAACCGTTCTTCCAGTTTCCAGTTATAGATTATGACTTGTAGATCTAACGGCACAGTCCTGATAATCTACATAGAAATGTGTCAAAAAATGTGAGAATCTTTAAGTGATATTAAATTAGTTCTTTGATTGACACTAATGTTTATATAGAAATGGTTTATATCTCTCAAGAAAAAACAAAACCTTCTTTGGCTAATTTAGAAGTAGCGAACACATTATATCTGTAGACAGTGCCAGCTAAGTTTTAAAGGGCACGTAAGCTCGGAGGAGTTCTTATTTTATTAACAGCTGCCTTCTGTGAGCATATCCAGTATAATTCGGGCTTTGCAGACCCCAGAGAATGTAAAATGGCTGTGCCAAAAGTCAGGAAATTAATCACAGCTTTATTCTAATCCCATCGACCACCTTTGAATGTTAAACACTATGACACATGTCATCATGTGGGAGTGAAGCAAAAACAATA
Source organism: Cyprinodon tularosa (assembly GCF_016077235.1). Lineage (NCBI taxonomy): Eukaryota > Metazoa > Chordata > Actinopteri > Cyprinodontiformes > Cyprinodontidae > Cyprinodon > Cyprinodon tularosa. Next base: position 786,521 of record NW_024038652.1, on the reverse strand, counting down.
GACTCTCAGGAAAGCTGTTCGCTGCGTTTGTGTGAAGCGGAGGGGGTTGGTTTGTTAGCATTGTACACAGACTCCAGCCCAGCTAACCAGAGCCTCCAGAGGCAGTCACTGCCCATTACCCAGCCTAATCACTGAACATGCTGCTGTCTCCCAATAATGGACTGACAGTGTTGGGCAGCATGTGTGATGCGAGTTGAGTGGCACCCAGCTTGCTTCACTGAGCGCCTCATTGGCCCGTCAGCGTGGAGAGCTGCTTAGTGTCCTCCTGTGTGATCTAATGAATAATCCTGTCTGCTAGTTGCCCTGCAAGGATAAAAAGCTGTTCCTATACTTGATATTAGCACCACTGCTGAATGACAGCAGAATTGCCACCTTTGGTTCTCCACATAGTTCGTCTGTAAATCTCAGTCTCATATAATTTTCAGCCAGACAGTGAAACTTGTCTTGGTGTGCCTGATCTGTATGAAGAAATCCGGTGGGCTGCGTGAGCTGATACTATTGCATCATTCTGGGACCTGGAAGATGGAAGTCCAGCTTGGATAACACAGGTTGAGTAAACCTTTCCATGATGAACAAGCAGGAAGCGACAGTGGAAAGGAAAAACTCTCCTTTGGGAAGAAACCTCTGGCAGAACCAGGCTCAACATGCCGGTCTTCTGCTGGACCCGTTGAGATGAGACGGGGAAGAGCAAGAGTCCAAGAGGAATGACACTCTGATGAAGCTTTAGCTACGATGAGAAGGGGATGGAGGCTGGTTGAATCTGGGTCATCTGAAAAGAAGTCCGACGTAGCGCGACCGCTGCCTGCATTTTAGGCGCCTTCTATGAGATGTGGATCCCTTTTAAGATGATCTATGGATGCTGATTGGCCCGTGACCGAGGCAAATAGTAATCGCTTCTTCAGTTGAATTTCCGGCTAGGTTTCATTAAACAAATTTGGAAAACGTGTAGCATTGGTGTACTCGTAATTTTTGATTCATTAAAACATGACATGCTAAAAGTCTATCAGTTGGTAAAACTTACTCAGAAATGTATTTGTGTATTGATTATCACTAAGCCCTATTTCCTTGTACCTAAAATCATGATATACTGTATCTGATCGCTTCTTTTAATCAGAGAAAGTTTTGTCAAGTAATAGTAGAACTACCTCAAAATATTTTGTCTACAGTAAAAATGAACAGTAGCCACCTAAGAAATCACTCAAATAACAGGAAAAAATAATTTTAAATTATAGTTTATAAAGCTTAAAGTAAAGTATTTAATATGAATAGAAAATAAGTGGAAAATAAATTCAAGCAAAAGAAACACTTTTCAAAATCCAATTTTATTAAAACCTATTAATTAATTTCCTACAACATATAATGTATATATAATAAAACAGTGTGCAATACCTCCATTGACTATATATATATATATATATATATATATATATATATATATATATATATATATATATATATATATATATATATATATATATATATATATATATATATATATATATATATATATATACATATATTCTGCACATTAACCTCCATCTATCAGTAGTCTCAGCAAATAAATTTAAGATTAGAATAACAAAGATTGTGTTCAGTAAAGTAATACTAATTTTAGTGAAGCTGTCTGTTTCTGATGCACTTTAATTTAAAATTTGTATTTATTTAGTAACGTTATTTACAGTGAGAAGAGTAGCCACATATTGTAAATGATGTGCTTTATGTATCTGTCTGTATGTGCATTTGTCTGCCCTGTACTTGTGACAGGTGCTAACAACAAGGTTTAAACTAAACCTTTAAAAAAAAATAAAAGTCGCTTGAATTTCTAAAAAGACTAACTGATTTTTCTTATGTTGCTATTATATTTTTAATTAATGAAAACTGTTAAATAAATATTTGATATTTCTCTGAATAAATGTAAACGATACGTTTATTTTTTCTTTAAAAAAACAGCAAGCAAAAAAGAAAAATATGGAAATCTATGTCTGGTTCCTACTTTGTTTTTTTTTTCTGTTTGGAAACAAAAATAAGAAAACAAAATAACCATACATTTTATTATTATTATTATTATTATTATTATTATTATTATTATTATTATTATTATCATTATTATTATTATTATTATTATTATTCAGTTTTAAAAGCCTAAATGCAAAGCTTTTAAATTGAACCAAGAAGCAGTTGGTTATATTTTAATAACATTTCATGCATGCTTTAACTTTAAAGTCTAAATACTGAGGTAAGGACTGAGGTATTTCTTGAGGTAAAGACAACTGGAAATCAGAGGTTGTGGTTTTTTGAGGTTGACTAGATACCTATTATTCACAGTTACAGCTTCCTTTAAAAAGAGAAACCTACATAGTGAGAATAAATTAACTTGCTTTTTTTTATCTGACATCAAAACATGAATGAAAGAATACAGGCATTTGTTTGTTTTCTTTGTTTTATGTTAAAACCAAAAAACACAGCACACACAGATTCACAAAAAGGCAGCTGATGAGGTTAAAAGGCTGTAAAACAAATGCCAGAGAAAAAAAAAAGAATCAAATAATCAATGACGGCTCCATCTTTTGTTTTGCTTTTCGAAGGTCTGAGCCTTAATCTGATTTATATATGTCCCAAAGTTAGGGGTAGCTGGGGATATATCCATCCATTATCTTAACCTGCTTATCCGTAGCGAGGGGGTGGGGGTGGGGGGGGTCACAAGTGGTCACAAGTCCTCTTCAATCACATATGTGTCATCCCTGATATTGTACGTCATGATACACACGACCTTGGCTGGTAAGTTAAATAAGGTTCAAGTGTCATTTCAAAATGTAGAGGTATGTTAGAATTGTAAATATGGAGTAAATTTTGTTCCATTATTATGAACTTTCAAAAACTTCTTAATCAAGAAAATCGTTTGAGTTTCACAGATTTTCTTTTTTACATTTTTGTTTCTCAATTTTATTTTTTTTTTGCATTTTATATTTTTTATTATTTTGTCTTTCAAAATTTATTTTTTTATTCTAATACAAAATAAATTAAAAAAAAATATTTTTTTTAAAGTTTTATCTTTTAAAGTTTTCCATTTTCAAATTCAGTTTATGAAATGCATTCCTTTTCAAATATTTTTTTACAGATCACATTCGCTTGGGGCTTTGCCCTAGATCAAGGAGTGAAGAAACATTTCTATTGTTCTGCTGAGGCGACATTTTTGGTGGACTTTAAGAATTACTTTGAAAATTTAAAAAAACAAAAATAAAGTTTAAAAAGATGACATTTGAAATAAACCAAAAATGAATGAAATATTTTTAAAACAATTAAATTGGAGAAAAAGGCAAAGCTACCGGTACTCTGAAAACTTTTTAAAAGAAGTCTTTATAAGGAGTTGTTTCTGGATATATTTTTTCATATTCCCTTTTTAAAAATATGTTTTTTTTATTTCAATTTACAATTCAACCTGGAGAGACTTTCACAGAGAAAAGTTTCAATTAGAATTTTTTTTATCTATTTATACAGGTAACACAATCATATTCTTCTAAATATTTCTATCTTAGGAGAACCAGCTTATTATGAGGACTCATTGACTCTCTGCAATGCCTTGAACTGAGCGTGCATGTAGCGATAGTGGAGAGGAAAACTCCCTTTTAACAGGAAGAAACCTCCAGCAGAACTAGGCTCAGTATGAACAGCAATCTGCCGAGGCTTACTGGGGTTCAAGGAGACAGAAGCATATGAAGACATAAGTAAGTTCTTTGGTCTTTGGTTTGAATCAACGTACTGTACGTTTGGATGAGGAACCTAGAAAAGGATTAGAATAGTCTTCTCCCAGGACCCGGACCCGGTGGTGGAATAAGCCAGAGGGTGAGTGGGAGTGAGAATATGAGGGGGAGATGGGGGAAAGTTTGTTTGCATGCGGCAAGAAGTCCCAGAGAGGCTGGGTCAGGAGCAAAATTTAGGGGATCTTAAAAGATGATTGGCTTTGGAGAAGGTACGGCCCCAAGGTCATTTGCTGGAGCTGAACGAGGGACATTGCAGGTGGTTCAGGTAAAGCTGATAACAAACGTCCAGATTGAATCAATGCTTAAGCTTCATAACTTCTTTTTTGCTTGCAAAAAATAGCGAAACAAAATTCACTCCATATTTATCAAACAGGTGTAAAACATGGCAAAAAAAGGGTAATGTTTGGACTCAGATGTTTCTCTCTGTCTTTGCCCCACCGGTATAATAAATTACTTTTGACTGTTTAAACCAACTCATGATCATCAGCAGCCCCCAGGTTCCCCTATGGATGCACACCCACCTTGGTTATTTAGAGAATAAATTTCTGTTTAGTGGACTTCTGCGTGTGCGGTTTATTAATAGTAGGCTGCCCTCAGGTGTTGTTCCAAATGACTGGAAATATGCAATAATGCAGCCTTTGATTATAAAAGCCTGGCCTGCAACCGAATGGAGAGTCAAACTTTACATCCATCTCTAGGCTGGCTTTTCTTTCATATATACTGGAGACAGTATTCAATAAAGATTTGGTGAACTATTTAACAGCACATTAAACCTATTGGAGAATTTTTTTTCCCCCTTCAGGAACAACTTTCAGTGTTTTTGCTGGTAGAGATATACATCAACACTTTTTAAGAGCTTTTGAATTCTTGAATCTACATCACAAAATTTATAAATATCCGCTTAGCTGGATGAAAAGCATCCAATAACATTCTTCCTCAGGTTCCAATCATATTATGTCTTTAGCATGGATCAATGTTCCTACCACATGGATAGGCTTTGCTCTACACCATTCCATCTTAGCTCAGGTTGTCTGATTAGAATTGGTTTGTGAAGCTTCTTTATTCTCAAAGACGTAGATCAGTTCCTACCCTGACAGAACAGATCTGACTGCCCTTAAAAATTGCATGAATGTCTCCAAAAACGTACAAGCATTCCTGGTGATAAAACAACCATATTTAAAAAGTAAGGGAGATGATAATTAAGATGATTACAATTTTGAAAAGCTGCTCTTTCTCTCTATAACAGCTGATATCACAAATGAACCATGTTTGTGGATAAAAAGGAAGAGACTGAAATCCTAACCTGTCTTTGTTTCCCCTGAAATGATTCACTCCTTCTGCACTGGCTGTTTCTGACTTTAAGTTACAGGCAGTCATATCAGGCAGTTGATAAAATGAGTCCTTCTATGGATATGAAATTAGGTGGATATTAAATTGTTATCTCATGGATATGAAGCGCTGTCTGTGAATAGAAGGATTTTAATATCAAGATATAGCTTTGGATATTCCTAATAGAAACTGAAGAATTGCTTTGTGCCATTTTTAGAATTATCTATTGGCTTCCACTGCACTAGAGATCAGAAAAATTACATTTTTTGATATTGAGCTTGCCTTATTCAACTCAAAAAATCAGCCAGAATCTCAGTACAGGGACGTTTCCACCAATCTGTACAGAGACCAATATCTACATAAGGCACAGCTGACAGTCACTCTTCTTTACTATTCAGGGTAATTCGTCTTCATCTGTAAAAGCAATAGATCCCAATATTAAGTAGACATATAGATTTATTTTGGGGAGGCTTAACAGTTTTCCAGAAATGTTTATAAAAAGCCTCTGAGATGCATTTTAACAGGTTTATGTTCATCTTAATGTAGTTGTAAACATGATGTTGGTTTAGAGCTTAAACCTAACACTTTCTTATGGCTATTTTGGATAGCTAATAGGATTTCAATACTGTGAAAAAACAAGAAGCATTTCTTCTGTTTCGCTTAAATGGGTGAAATTAGTTTATGACTAAGCTGCTTTATTTATTTATTTTTGTGGAGAACTTTGAATTTAGCAATCCAGTTATAAAATGACATCCTTGAACTGAAAGCAGCACTTCTTGGCGTCATTGGAAAACAAGAAGAACAATAACAAAAAAAAAAAAAGTTTACTTTTTCATTTAGATTCTAGCTTCTTTTTTTTTCAGAAAACTGTCTTCACATTTCTTCTTCAAGGCAGTTGCTGTGTAGGCGCCAAGGCTGTCAGGGACACCACATTGTTATCTGTTTTTATTCGATTTACCCGTTTTTACTTGATATATGCCTACTATTGGCCAAAAGCCTAAAAATCAAAGCTTAATATGACCATCTTGAATGTATGAGGAGCCAAAATAGCAGAATTGATCACGTCTATTTACATGAATTATAATTCTTTTAGTCAATGGGCCTCATGCAAGATCCATTCATATGAACAAATTTGTTCTTAAATCGTTCGGTCAAGTGATTTCGGATAAACTGTCACATTCATCATTTTTCTCCTATCTCTAATCTCTCTCATTTATAAACGTATTTTCCAAATGCTCCAGATTTGGCGTAGGAGACCTGTGCAATCAGTCAGATATTGTCGGTATCCAGGGAAAGCTGGTTTGTTTTGTTGTCATTTTGTCTGAAGAACAGTCAGTGAGCTCTTTGTGAGATCAAGTCACTAGTGAAATAAAATCTGGAACAGAAATTGGAAGGAAAGTTCAGAATAAAGTTTAGCAACTTGCTGCTTGAAATTCCTCTAACGATAATACTTGCCTTTATTTCACAGCTCCTTGGCTTTGTTGTTACTTAAAATGTGGAGTGTTTGGGCCTCTCTGAATTCGCCAAATTAGTTTTTCTGTTAACATTTTTTTTTTTTATGTGTTGTTTGTGAGAAATGGAGAGTGCAATGTAGGAATGACAGAGGTGGTCTGGATATATATAAAGTACAGGAGATTTTGGCAGAATGTTGTCATGTTGGTTGATGGTGAACTCATTTGAAGTATTTACATCATAAGTTGCATCTTTTACCTCCATTAGTAGTTTTCATTTACTGTTTTTGGATCAAAGTAATTTTCTTTTATTGTTATTCTTAATTGTCTTTTTACTTCTGTATCTGCGCAGCCACTTCATTTACAGCTCCTGGGATTTATTCCCCACTGCTTGGCTTTTCATTCTGCCGCTCAGCTCTCAGTCAGAAGTCAATTTCCCCGACTGGTAAAGTCTATTTTCTTCGTCTTCAATGCCATTTCAATGAATGAACAAGTGTGGGAATTCCCCTTATATGGCGTCATTGTGTAAATAATTATGTATATTTACATTCATTGCATGCTTACTTACACACAGTTCCCCTGTGTGTAATGCTACTTTCACACCGGACGCAGCAGGCGCGGCAGAAGCAGCGAGTTTACATGCAAAGTCAATGGTTGACGCGCGTCAAGGTGCAGCAAAAGGTCCGTTTTGAGCAGCAGGCGCAGCGCGTCTGAGCAGCTGAAGCAGCGCGCCGGGCGCGTTTAAGCATCTGACACGCGTGAAGCGCCGCAAACGCGCTACTGCTCGAGATGGAAAAATTGAACTTTTGCTGCTCGACACGACGCATCAACCAATCAGAGACGCTGATCTGGGAGCTGGCCGTGAGACAGACACATCGCTGATATCACTCCTCTGAAACAGTTTATTGATGCATAAATTAACTGAAAATGCAGAAATCTGCCGGCAGAATATGTTCGCTTTTATTATCCTGCTGCCTGCAGTTTGGATTATTTAGATGAAAAACACCTACCAGCCGCCGCAGTGAACCGCGAGGAGGCGACCCGGCCGGAGGCTGCTGATGAATCGGATTCCTACTGACAGCGCACCGCTGATATGTGGGGCTCTGAGCGGCTCCGACAGAAATGGTAATCTGGATGAACTGACTGCACTGATTAAGTTTTCAGGAGGATTTTCTCACTTAAAAACATATTAAAACTACTTTATTCCCACTGATCACAGCAAATATAGCTGCAAGGCAGAGAAAGGATAGTGAAGCTCCGCCCAACGCGCGTCAGACACACTTTTGCACCGCGCAGCCAGAGCAGCAAAGCTGCTTCAGCCACGCGTCAGAACTAACTGGTACAAGCAGCAAAAATGAAGCAGCAGACGCGATTTTGCTGCTCTTGCTGCGTCCGGTGTGAACGTAGCATAAGGGAGTAAGTTTACAAAGATCATTTACAATCATTTAAAGAAGGTAAGAACTCAACTCTATTCAGTCTGTTTGCTCTTTGCATCACTTTGCTTCTGAACCCATCTTTACATCAGGATAAGATGTAGAGTATTTGAAGGAAGGCACAATCTCCTCAACCTTTTATTAGGACTTTGGAAAACCTTTGCCTACTCCAATCAGGCCACAGCTGTCATCAAACTGATCTTATGAGAATGGTGATGATTTTGATGATGATGATTGATGGAGAAAAAACTAATAGAAACCAATGTTTTTCTTCTCTTAGGCTGTTTGTCTACTTTTGACAAATACAGTCCTAACAAAGGATGAATCACCATTATCTTCCTATCGTAAAAAGTGACACAGACCCTCCTTTACAGGCTAAAGTACTTGTTGGGAATAAATCAAACACAAGCTTTGAATAAAAAGCTCCTTAACTATCAGTTAGCTAAGAACAGGACAGGCCTGTTTCAATCAACAAAACCATTAAAGCACTCCAAAAGCCAAACATGACATTGCAACGGTATCGTGTAGAGAACAGATATTATTTTTAGTTTTCTTTAGATTTTTTTATTTTTATTTTAGATATAACAGGTCATACTGTGTTTTTTGAAGTCTTCCTGTCTGCTTTGTTTCGCCTCTCAGTAGGTTTTCTGCTGACATCTTCATACGTATCCCTCCAACAGCTTTGGGGAAATCCCTCACAAATAAAATACATTTTTCCGGCGACAGAGAAAGAGCTAGGTTTTGTTCATTTTGTCTACCAAGATAGCATCCATCGATCGGTGAGCCTTGTGCAGTCGTGCAGCGATGGTTTCTCAAAGGGACGAGTCAGAGCCAGCTTTGCCTGGGCAGATCTGCAGGTGGCGGGTCTGAGTCTGACAAAAACACCCCGCAGCACTTTCATTTGACAGCGCCCTCTCACTGCTCTTCTCCCTGCAATGCTCCTTCTGTTCATATTCTGATGTTTTTTCCAAAGAATTTCTGAGCTGGAAGGATATAATTTATATATTATAGGAAGGGTTTTAGTCCTTTAAACCATTATAAATGTACGTTTAGTGACAAAAAGAGTAAAATATCCATTGCTTTGTGAAAAAATATAATAGAAACATTCTTTTGTGCGGTTCCTACGATGCTCCTTTGGTCTCTTCTTTATGCGTTCCTCTCATCGCTGGGTGTGTGGTAGACTGACCTTTGTCTGATGGATTGTTTTCTCTCAAATGAAGACATAAAGGAGGCGGAGTGTGTGTGTGTGTGTGGGTGGAAAAGAAGAAGAGGGGGTCTTGGAGTAAGCCGAGATGAGGTGCAACTCTGCCATGTAATTATGCGCTCCTTCTTCACCTCCCTCCACTCAGCTCCTCTCCAATAACCCCCACCACACAAACACACACACATTTTTTCTTTTTACTAAACTCTCATCCTGCAGCAGCTCCCAGCAGAGCCGCAGGTGGTGGCAATCTCTGTCCGTCCCACTGCTCTGACTGTTTACACAGCACGCAGCTGAAGGCTGGAGGGCTGCTGCCCAATATCACAGGCTTTACCTCTCAGACTGCACCGCCACCCTGCATGCACATCTCTGAAAAAACAGCTAGAAAAGCACACGTGAAAACACACTTTGCTGCTGTGCACTAAATTGTATTTTGCCACTTGCAGCTGGAATAGATGTAAAATCATAGGAAAACTGTACAATCGGTGTTAGTTCTGATGTTTGATTTTCTTTTCTTTATATGTGCACTTCGCCCACAGAGGTGTGTCCAATTTTGCAGAAGTATTGCTATTTCTATTTCTTAGATCCAATTTCAGTGTTTAATTTACTTAAACGGGCGACAGACACTGAAAAGTATTAGTTCTGTCTGGTGAGATATCACAGCGTCTTGTGTCATCTCACCCTGTTGAGAAGTGTGGCTGCAGATGCTCGAGGCCAGTTTCAAAAAACAAAATGTGTGTAATAATAGTCAGGTTGGCAAAAAAGCTCATGGTTATAAGGTTTGAACCTGAAAAAAAGAACAGAAAACCTCAGTGAGCAGGAGCTACTTTATAAAGAACTGTCCAAACTCTCATCATCTCTAATTAGCCACAGCTTCACGTTAAAAATGAAAATTATCCTACCGACAGATTTTTAATTTAAAGTTGGTCAACTGCAGCATTAGTTCCCCAAAGTTCAATGTATTTTATTGTATTCTATTTTAGAAAAATCTATAAAAAATAATAGTTTTTAATAGGGCTGGGATAAGTTATCAGATTAACTGTGATTAATCGGTTATTGAAATAATTGTTAACTAATTTAATAATGGAGTCGTTAGACTACTGCTATACCGACTCTAAAATGGTCATTTTCTGAATAATAACCATCCCAACAGAAGTTATAAAGACAAAGCTCTACAAAAACATATTAACATTTTCCCTATAAGATAAAAACAATTTTTTACATGTCCATAAACATGCAGCTGTTTGTGCTTTTTCAGTATTTTTTCATTTGTAATTTCTTTAAAATGCACCATAAAAGCATTTTTTTTCTTCAAACATATGTTTAACCAGAAATGTTAATATTATGAAACTATCTCTTTTTAGAATAATTGATTGAAAAATAACATTTAATAGATTAATTACTAAAATACTTGATAGCTGCATCCCTAATTTTTAATGTTTTCTGTTTTGTATTTCTTTTTTTTTCTTTTTGTATGAATTATGATCATACTGAGTAGATTTGTTTTTAGTGGCCAGTTATGTGTTTATCATCTATGTGCACCTACAGAAAAAAGTTTGCTGTTCAATCCTCCTTTCAAAATGGCTGAATCTCCATCAAGTTAAATGAAACTCGTCTTCCCAACAGTTTGATTTTATCCGACCTCCTTTGTCTTAATTCATCCCTAATTTTTCCTCTTTTTGTTTTGGAAGACAACTAAATGCATTGCATTTTAATTAGACTTACTGAATTAAAAGGCAGATAGTTGCACTCACTTTATCTCTTTTCAGATTCTTAAGTGTAAAAATAATTATGAAATTAATTTGTCCTTTCTTTCACAATTATTTTATTCTTTGTTTTGGTCCATCACATTAAATCCTAATAGAATATATTGATTTTATAAAGTGTAAAAAGCTCTTTTAAAATATTTCTTCAGCTTTTCATTACTCATTGAAATAATAATGCTAATAAATATTTTGTTTTAAATGACTTAAGATAAAAGCCCCCTCTAATGTTGCAGCAGATACTCTGCTGTTTTCTGTAAGATTAATTTTAAAACATATTGAACAGAATGAGACTTTTCAAGAGTTATCAGAATAACAGACAGAAGCTGCTTTCCATGCTGGTTAAAAGCAACCCCCCCCCCCCCCCCCCCCCCCCCCCCCCCCCCCCCCCCATAAAAATGTCTGTATTTGATCATAATCTGATTTTGATTTGATTACTGTTTAAAATCTTTGCTGTGTTAAACCTCTTTACTTTGAACAAATTACACTTTTTTTAAGTATTTTATTTTCAGTTTGGACCTTTTCTATTTCCAACCTACACAAACAAGAAACACTAAGTTAATTTAAAGTATTAAAAGTACATTAAGCACAATAAAATCATTGTTATTAACAATCTTTAGGTTTTACTGTATAACGTTAGCTGCTCTTCTATGGACGGCTGGGTTCATTCCATATGATGGTGGCCTTTTGCTTTGGTAATACAGGTGATCTTCTCACCATGAAAGAGCTGCAATCCATCTACTGCTTGCAGGAGGTGGCAATTTATCGTGCGCACAGGGCGTTAACATGTCGCAGCTAAGAACAGATGCAGTGCTTTCACAGATAACACCCAGGAATAAGATAGAGCATTCAGATTAGCTGTGGTGTCAAATAAATTGCATGCTACTGGAGTATACAAGGAGTTTTGAAACGCTGTTCTGGATATCAGATCTAGTGTGGGTTCCTGCATGACAGAGGGTAAATGAAGCATGGATTTTCATGGCTTACCTTCACACAGGACCCTCAGAGTGCCTTGGATTAGACAGTATTTCACTTAAAAACCCCAGACACAGAAGATCATAAAGCCACTTTCTGACTGCATACAATCAAAGGCACAGCTGTCAGACTTATGCTAATATAGCTCTCAGTAGTTTCAGTGAAAACTCACCTGTGCAGAGAAAATCACCCACATTCTCTCCATAAGAAAAAGACACTCTCTTTGTTGGATGTTTTAACTTTGTGACCTTTCATTGTGAGTTTGACAGAAGGAGAGAGCGTGCGTATGCCTTCATACGCCTCTCTGGAAACTCAATTTCGTTCTAATATCCCAGTATTATTGTCTAATTTTCTTCACTATGACAGTGTACACGGGTAAATTTGTTTCTTTTTTTGTTTTGTTTATTGCCTCAGAATAAAGGTGTTTCAGCTTCAATTACTCAGGTAGTAATTACAAACACATACTTATAGCTGCATGTTAAAATATGTTTTACGCGAGAAGAAATGTGACTTAAGATAACTGCTGTTTCTTTTTTTTTGTAGTGATACAGGCTTCTTTCTTGAGCTGCAGGTTTGGGTAAGAAAATGATTTTTTTCAAAGAGTGACTGAAATCCTTCGAAGCCTTCCACCTGCTGCTTCATTATCATTCACAGTCAGTGAGCGAGGCAGAAGGACTCAAAAAAAGCAAATGAGATTCTTGCTCAGTTTAGGTGTGAGTTTAATGGTGCTATTTGCCATACACCAACGACTAAATTAAATTAGAAACCATCAAAATAGAAAGAATTTCAATACATTACATTCTAAACCAATATGTTGCATAGATTTGTTATAAACAGTGGGATACACATTAAGTTAGCTGTTGATCATGGATTACAGCTCATTAAAAAAGTTTTTCAGAAAATCTATAATGAAATAAAATGTTTTTTTATATATATATATAAACATATATATTTGCTGAACCTTCTGAGTTTTAAACTGCTGGTATTTTTCCAACAAACCAACGAGTCTTGCTGCCTGTCATCCTCACAGCCATTACAGTCCTCTGTGTAGCGGCGCGGTAATGACTGAGTTTTCTTTATCGGAATGTTTATGAATATTTGAAGGCATTTCAGATCATCGTTAAAAAAAAAAAAGTCCGTGTGGGAGGCTGTTATCCTCCTATACTGCAGTGTGCAGCTCTTCTTGAAAGTCTCCAGCAGGAGGAATGTGAAAGAGCAACACTGTAAATCCTGTTCTCTGGAGAAATTGCAATATCATCCAAAGACCTATCAGCTTCATCCATGGCAATGGTCCAATTTGCAACACCCTTCTTTCTTTTCCTGTGTTTCTTACTTTTCCTTCTACAACCAGTGTGATATGAATGAGCTTTTCAAGATATTTAGAAAAAGATGGCCACTGTGGGAGGAGGTGAAACCAGATTCATTACTCCAATGACTCATCTCAACAGATGGCTTCCTTTGCACAAGTATGCATGTGCATTTGTGTGCATATTAAACAGTACACTTACAAGGTCTGCTAAGGCAGAGACACATACACACACAAGGAAAGATGACCTAAGACTGTGAAAGGCACCCACATGAAGAAGGCTGCTGCCAGGTCAGGATAAAACGCTCTTCTACTGGCTCTCTGCAAACCAGTTGCCTTGGATTCGATCCAGTTCTAACCGCCTCCAGAGAAAACAGAGCTGACCTTTTTCCAGCACTCCGAGATGCAGGATATAGACTCAGAGAGGGCTGTGATCCTTGTCTTGGCATCACTCCCGCTGATTTTTATTGCTTTACTTGTTTTGCTGGGATTCAATCACTCTAGCACGCACAATGCAATATGGATTTTTTTTTTCCCTCCCATATTTCTCTGATCGGGAATGGACGTTAGCAGCTCATCAAAAAAGTCCCACTGAAGGGAAGCCGTAGGCCCATAACGCTGCATTATTGGACTGTTATGGGATTACGTTTTCTCTTATTGCCATTTGAACGAGGAGGAAAACATCCAAAAAGCTTCCTCCTGCTCCGTCATCACCCTGCACTAACTCACCTGTGTCACTTCTCCCTAGACGGCTCTCTCTGGCTGCCTTTCTCAGCCTCTGAACTCCTACTCTGGTGCACACGACCCTGATGCTGCTGATGTTGGAATTGAAGCTTATTTCATAGCTGCAGTCACTGAGAGCGGCTGTGAGCGAACACATCTACTAAATCACTGTAATGAAAATGTAACACTGGAGACACAAAGATGGTTCCTGGGGTTCCTGCTGCCCACACTGCTGTCTTCTGAAAAGATAAAGTGATTCATTTTGTTCAAAACCACCAGCATCAGAAGCTGTCCATTTGCTCGGAGACAGGTTGCCAATAGTAATATTATACCCTTATCTGTCTCACATTTCATCAGACAAAAGGAAAAGGAGGAAGCTAAAAGTAAGCAGCATGTCTTTAGATCATGATCCTGCTGTAACACTGTTTTGACTTTTCCATATCAAAAGTATTACTTTACACTGAACAAGTAGCATCGTCCCTGCAAGCATTTTCAAAATATTTATAGCTGTAAGAAAGCATTTTCGTCCAATGGATTTAGGTTTTAGAAATGTATGTCTTTAAAAGGTTTGAATACATTTATTAATGTAAAAAAGCAAAACAAACAGCCCTGGTTTGTGTGGGAAGCAGTTATCCTTCTATACTGCAGTATGCAGCTCTGGAGTTGTTGCCTCGACTTCTGTTAACTAGGTTTACCCTGTTGGCAGCCGGTTTCCAATAGATGGTGATGGTGTTTTTACATGTCCTTTTCTCTGATCTTTTCTTTTATTCAAACAGACTAAAGGGGTTGGGAGTTTGAAATAAAGCCACAGTGTCTCAGTACGATTTCAGTTACTGCAAATCCCAATGTGCTTCAGATCATCGCCCTGTTGTATAATCCCTGCTGGCTTAAGTTAAAGGTCACAAACCATTGGCTGGACACTTCCTTCAGGACTTTGTGCTTTTCCATCAAAAATCATACTTTGTCCAGGTCCCTCAGCCCCAGACCAAAATGTTACCCCCATCATGCTCTAACCCGGGTTTGATATTTACTCTTTCTGAAATGGTTTGTTAATTTTTCAATCGGTAAAAAACAGCTTTATCCACAAAACTTGTGCATCTTAGTTAGAAACTTCTTGCATATTAGTTAGTGAAATGGACCAACTCACTAGCAGCATGGTTTGGAGTAAATCTGAGTATTTGCTACTTTTCAGCTCACATTTGTACAAGTGGTTGAAAATAATGTGTTATTTCCCAGTGGAACCTGTTGAGGTTTGAGCAAAAATACCGATTATATGATGAGAGCTTGATAAGATGTTTCATCATCACCAAAACGATGTTCTCCTAAACCTAAGACATCTGATTTTAATATTTTCAGAAAGCACTAAATAAGAATCATGTTGGAGCGTTATTATGTTACTATTCCATGTTCAGTATTAAATGCTGGAAGCATGAAGAGGGTCTGCTGCACAGTATACTTTGAAAATCGCATCTTTAATTGCTGCCTGTTATGTAGATGCATCACATGCATACAAAAAATTATGGTGTACCAAACGTAAAAATGTATCAAACAGATTTTTAAAGTCATATTTCTGTTATTTACCACGTTTTCTTTACATGTAGAGCTTTTTTCTCACATTTTATCACAAATAAATTCATTTAAATCTATTTGGAATATAACATCTGTATTTGTTTGTTAAATCTATCTTCACATCCTATATAGCTACGTATATGTGAATGAAACATTTATTTCTATATCTTAAATTGATTTCTAAAGCTATGACTTTTTAAGAAACCTTCCATCCATCCATTTTCTGTAACGCTTATCCCAAGTGGAGTCGCAAGAGGTGCTGGTGCCTATCTCCAGCTGTCTACAGGCAAGAGGCGGGGTTTACCCTGAACAGGTCGCCAGTCCATCGCAGACCTTACATCCAATATATCCTAAATCTAAATATATATCCTATGTGTTAAATATAAACCCTAAATTATTCCCTATGCACTACTGGGTGAGATTTTAGAGGCTTTTTCCTTCCATTGCCATGTTGAATTCTTATCTACTTTCAACTGATAAGGGCTTCTAATATAATCGTTCTAAACTCAGACATGATTAGATGCTGAGTTTAATTACTGGACAGATATCACCTGTTCTGAAACAGAAAAGTCTTAGTAGGAAAGAGAAGGGTAATTACTCAGAGTATCTGCTGACCACTCAGAGTAGGTCTGCAATTCTTTAATGGGGCCTAAACAGCTGCTTGCAGGCAATTGCGCATGGATAAAATTTATGCTGTATTTATCACATATTTATATGCAAGTACGCAGGTCGTCAGGCCAAATTAAGTGCCCTACCCATGGTATGGACACATTGACAGGAGGAAAGTGGATGCCACAGTTGTCCCTGAGAATAATCTTTATTTAAACAAAATGTATTCTGGACTTAATCAGTTGTCTGATATCAATATTTGTTATTTGTTAGTCCAAAACACTGAAATTAAAAAAAAAATACGAAAAGGAAAACAGCAATTACTTTTTCTGCATTTCAGAAACATGTGCTTCAAAAGTAATGGCGTCTCTGTTGAATAATATTGGCTTTGCCTTACTGATGAACAACCATTCAGTTCCATGACTTTCTCTACTGTGACTTTGGAGGCGTAACATCAAAAGCTCCTTTTTGTTCTTTTATTAAAAACAGAAACTGATTCCTGAGAGTAAAACACTCCACATATAAAAAAAATAGAAATAAAAAGATATGTGAAATAGCCGAGTAGGCACTCTCTTAAATGCCTAAATGTCACAGGCCGGTATCATTTGCATAAAGCTCCTCTGTATACTTAGCTGTAATGGATGGTGCCTTCCGGGTTTCATTTGCAATTAAGGCTAATTAGCAAATGTCGAGTTACCCTTAATCTTTGCTGGGTGTGGAGTATAAACCTTTGCTTGGACTTTTACTGTATGCACTGCAAATGCAAACTTGTGGAATTAGCAGTAATTAGTTTACCTTTGGTTTTTAATTGTTTGGTGAGGCTGAGCCAGTCATGTCATTCTGTGCAGCTATGACTCGTGCTAATGTGGCACACACACATTGTATGTGCCTTTAGCAAAGTCTATTACAATATATTTTAAAGCTATTAAATGTCATTGCAGAGGAATGCTTTTCACCCGGCAGAAAAGAAACATTATGATAAGAGTAAATTGTTCACGTCTAAAGTTATACTTATTTTTTTACGTTGAATCGTGAGGAAAGTCGGCCATGGAACTAGTGTTTGGTCTGAATGTTCTGTTATTGCCCTGTATTTTGGTCTGACAAATGTTAGCAGCTTCATAATCCGGTAGTATGACATATATTGAACCATTTATTTATTTTTAGAAAATGTTTTTATATTCTGTGTATTCAGAGTCCTATACTGGGTCATGTACAGAGGTGGAAAGTAACGAAATACATTTACTCAAGTAACTGTATTGAGTAGGTTTTTTTGTGTATTTTGTATTTTTCAAGTAGTTTTTAAAATTGGTAATTTAAATTTTACTTTATTACGTTTTGAGTGAAGTATTGTATTTCGTTACATTACAAATCCCATCCGTTACTGAGTAAAAAAAACCGAAAGGAAAACCGAAAGGAAGATAAAAAATTCGGCCCGGAAGCACTACAGTGAGTGACGTGATCAGCATGTAAATCTAGGCTACAAGGCTTCAAGTCTTTCTGTAGGAGATTTGGAACGAGATGGAGGTGGATCAGGAGAGCGACGACGGTTCAGAGAACGTTCCACTAGAAATGCTAGCTGAAACATCGAATTCTGCTGCCCAAAACGACGAAAATCCTTGGCCACATTTGAAAGACTGCTGTTCATTTAAATTCAAGTGGGCCGACAGGATCATCATGCAATGCCAGATTTGTCTGCCAAAGGTGACTGAACTGGCAGCATTCAATAACTCCACATCTAATCTGCGGAAGCATGTTTTGGTAAGTATTTAGTGCATTGGTACTTCAAACAAAGTTTTCATGACTAATAGCCAGTTAGCAAAACAACCTGTTTCATGGCATTGCTAATTTTGTCTAGCACAGGGGTCGGCAACCCGCGGCTCCGGAGCCGCAGGCGGCCCTTTCATCCTTATACTGCGGCTCTGAGTGGCTTGGGAAAATAAATTGCTAAAAAAAATTGTATTTCATTTAAGTCAGTGTCTCTTGGCGAGGTTGGCAACAGTTTTTTTGCTTTTTAATGTAACTAAGTAACTTTTACTTAAAATACATTTTAAATTAGCTACTTATTACTTTTACTTGAGTCATTTTTCTGATGGGTAATTCTACTTGTGTTTGAGTAATATTTCATCCAAGTATTGGTACTTTTACTTGAGTATGATATTTTAGTACTTTTTCCACCTCTGGTCACGTATAAAACGTACATTTACGAGTAGATGACCCATATTATAAATAGTATAAATGAACAAAATGCAGGTATCATAGAGTTAAGGGCATGAATGAAACGTATTTATATTTTCTTATGTAATAACTCTACATCTTATAAATAAATTAATTCAAGAATATCCAGATAACAGTAGGCCTATTTTTTTAAGCGAAGAGGCAAACCGTCTTATTTCGGACCTTGAGGCAATTTTCTTTACTGCCTCTGTTATTATAAAAGGCTGTGTATACACTTTTTTTTATCACGGGTGGGGTAGCACTTTATTATTTACAGGTTCATGTGGTGCAGGCAGGGTTTTAAATGGGGATGATTGCGGGTAATGGGTCGGCTCGGTTCCGAACTCTCTGGGTGCAGACGGATACAATTTTGAAACATCAGACCAACGCTGGACGCAGTACTCTGGAATGGTATATATGCAAGGCATTGTCTCCAATGCAAAAAAGTACTCAAGTGTTGCAGGTTTTACCAAATAATAGTATTAAGAGTAGTACTCTTAATATTTAACTATGCCACGCAGACACTCTGTCTGCACCGATGAAGATTTTCTTACATTAGCATCCATAATAATTCCAAGAGAAAGATCATTCAAATATTTATTTTTGAACAATATATTGGAGCAAATTTTTGTTGCAAATATCGAACATTTTAATCTCCCCAAGGCCAAGCAATCATTAAATGTTGAAAAAATGAATAAATGCAAACAACACTGTGACATCATAGCAAAGGTAATACAACAAGGTCACAAATGGTACCTTTTTTCTTTATGTTTGGAAAGGAATGCTTTAATATATGAATGCCTTATATAACAGATATACAACAGATTTGGTCTGCAAGATATTTCAAACTAGATATCTTGATCTACTTAATCCTTCCCTTCCTCCTTTGGTAAAGTTAAGAGCACCCGCCATGGCGAGGCATTCAGAGGATCACAGTGTCGCTGTGGACTCGTCAGTTGCACATCTGTAATGTGATTCTACCACTCTGGCACATCCCTCAGTTGCCTTATTGGATTAGGATCTGGTGACTCTTGAGGCCTTTGGAATATAATAACCTTGTTGTCTTGTTAAAGGTGTCAGCTTTGTGACATAGTGCATTATGCTCCTGGTAGTAGCCATCAGAAGATGGGTTCTCTGATGTCAAAAGGCCATGGACCTAATCAGCCTCATCTAAGTTGTATAAACTCTAAAGGAAACTCAAGGTGTCAAACAATGGCTGAAATCATAGATGCAGCATCAAGCAGCAGTGTTTTTTTTTTATTTGTCATTTTTGATGAGCCTTTGCAGTTTGTAGCCTCACTTTCCTGTTGTTATCCGGCAGCAGTGACATCTGTGAGATTTTTCCACTTAAAGCACATGGTTTTAGCCTGTCTATTTTAAGATTCTGCAAACTTCAAGATGATATTCTGAATACTTTGGTTTGCTTTTTGAACTGCTGTTGCTTTTTTTTTTTTTTATCTGTTCAAACCAGTCTTGCGTTTCCATCTGCTCCCTACTGGATCTTTTTTCTTTTTTTAGATCAATTTCTACAAACCAGAGAGATGACTGTTTGAAATCCCACTAGATCAGCAGCTTCTGAAATACTTAGAACAACCTGTCTGGCACCAACATCCATGTCATGTTCAAAGTCTCTCAGTCCCCTTTTTTCTCTATCCTGGTGCACAGTTTGAACTTCATCAAGGGAACTTCACTGTGTCTGTACTGAGTTGCTGCCATTTGATTGAGTGCATATTCTGTAACAAGTTTGACAAAAAGCCATACGTATATTTATGAACTTAAGAATCTATATAAACCAATAGCATCTGTTGTACTATCACCCATCCTACATAATCATTCTTTAGTTTTTTTTAATGAGCTCTAGTGCTTTTTTAAATGTATATATATATTTTTTTCAAGTTCACCAGTTATAAATTAGCACTGGGTGGTGAAAGATGTGGGGAGAAAACCTGAGTTTGGTTTAGGTCACCTTTTTTAAAGTTAAGGAAATGAATAATAGAATTGTGATAATTGAGGGAAACCATCACCCTAATGTATCAGAGATATTTCCACTTGACACGTACACAAGAAAGCCACCATAACTGTAGAATGGAGATGGTATAATGTATTCAAATGAAGCTTCTCGTGTTACATCAAAGTGCCACAATCCTAAAAATCATGGAAGCACTCAACAGGAGGCATTTATTTCATGCTGGCAGACAGCACAATTACCACACCGCACAGTAGGGAATGAGGATTGCAACCTGGCTCAAATAACACTCCAAACTTCCTGTTTCCTTATTGACTTCCTGTTAAATATTTCCCGGGAGGTTATTTTTGTTGTTTCTTGTGCTTTTTCAGCTTTAGCATGTTGTCCATGTTACTGAGGTTGAAGAGAGATGGGGTTGCTAAAGGTCAGTGGTAGAAAAAAGGCTACTGTGTGAATGCATTGAAAGGAGATTGGGGAATTAAAGTCAGATGAAGACAGTCCTGATCAATACCTTTTGGCAACAGCAGGAAAGGACTACTTTTTTATATATATCCTGAGACACAGCAGGAAAGAAAGGAGTCAATTTGGTTTCCTCTTTGTGATTGTGATATTTTTAATACAGTAAATAGCATTTGAAGGCGTTTTTTGGTTTCCTTCAGTTGCAGATTTGCAGAGATTTCTCAATATTGACATAAAAATCTGAAATGACACATGGCTTAATAATGTGCAGCATAATAAATTATGGTTTTACTTGGTAAAGGAATCTTTATGTCTTTAGATCAAACTCTCCTAGGACCCAAGAAGATATAAAATTTCTTGCTCACGTTCTGTTGAAGCATTGTGAAGATTAATGACAGGTATTAAGCCCATGGCCAAGTCTTATTTCAGCTTTTTAAGTTCATTTGAATGTAAAAATTGGCCACAGGGAATAACATTATCACATCAGGTTGTAATCTAACCAGCTGACTGCCGGAGTCTGAAAGTCATTATTGTAACTTCACAGCCATTTTTCTCCATACATAAGACACTATTACTCCTTTAGAAAGTCTCCCTTTTCTGTGTGATGTTAAAATAGCCCTTTTATTTTATTTTTTATTTTTTGGATTGGCTAAGCATGTCATTTTTTCATTAACCTGCACAGACTCTGCCTGACTGAACCAAGCACAGACAGAGCCAAGAAGTGAAGCCTGTAATTAGGTTTTAAGTGAGTGCCATTAATAATGCTGCACTGACATGATGCAGACCTGATCTAGACTTCAATGTACAGCAGGTTTGTGGGCTGTCTTGGGGTGGAATGCTCATGAAGGCGTTTTAAGTGTCTCTTCCTTCTTTCCCCTGAGTGCAATAAGCTGTTTATTTCTTGCATTCAGGTGTTGCTCATTCAGTCATGGGACTGACAGCTCATCCTCCTGGCAGCTGATGTCATCTGTATCTTGTGGTTTTCTTGCTCCACTATTGCTTGGCTGGAGTTCGAAAATGATTTATGATTTAAATTGTATGTCAAGATGATTTCTAATGCCTTGGAAAATTAAGCTTTACAGGTTCTTCATGGAGCACTGGGACACAATACTTGAAGCACAGGTATTTTTTAACATTAAACTTATAAAATCAGATATGGGCTGTTCATGCAAGAGCAAGACCAAACTCACCAAAAACAAGGCTGAATCCTTAGAATGACAATTATATTTTAAGACAAAACTGTTGAATTACAACTTTCAGCACAAAATTTATTAAAAAACATTATTTGTTTAACTAAAAATACTTCTTGGTATTAAATACTTATAATAAACCAACTATATGATCTGGTGAACTGTAAAACGCCTTGAGATGACATGTGTTGTAAATTGGCGCTATATAGATAAACTGAATTGAAATTGAATTGAGGGTGGGGGGTGTCGGAACAGGCTGTTGGTATATTGTGACATAAAAATGTATAAAAAAAGTTCTGGGATAGCATTGGAGTTTTCTGGATGCTGTGGTTGCACACAACACACTATCATTTATATTCACTAAGGTGTTACCCTTCTCCTTTTACCTCAAGTGACTCCTTTTGTTTCAAAAATATGTTTTTTGTGTGTGACCTTTTTTGTTATATACTTTTAACATGTTAGGGTTTCTGGCTTTAGTATCTAATCATATAAGCCCTTTAACATCCATCCATCCATTTTCTTACACGCTTAATCCCAAGCGGGGTGGCGAGGGGTGCTGGTGTCCATCTCCTGCTGTCAATGGGCGAAAGGCGGGGTACACCCTGGACAGGTCGCCAGTCCATCGCAAGGCAACATAAAGACAAACAAACAATCACAGACACACTCGCACCTAAGGAGAATCTAGAGAAGCCAATTAACCTAACAGTCATGTTTTTGGACTGTGGGAGGAAGCCGGAGTACCTGGAGAGAATCCACGCATGCTCAGGGAGATCATGCAAACTCCATGCAGAATGATGTCTTCCAACTTTATCACAATTCAACATTTTTGTTATCAAAAACTCTGAAGAATATAAAAAATAATTTGAGAATAGAAGTAAGTTTTAAAATTTTAATCTTGAAAGTTAAAGAGCAAGGCACAGAATCAGTGCTGAGGCTAATACAGATACAGATATACAGATACAGATACAACACAAACGCTGTCTGAAGTCCAAGGCCATTGATGTCTGAGGTGTTCTTGTGTATGGGAGCAATATTGCTGCAAAATTATTTGCACGCGTGTGAAGAGTTGTGAAACTGTATCTCAATTTGTGTGTGTGCAGCAGGATTTGAAAATGTGTAAATAAATCTTTTGTGTGTCTGTACAACAATCTGCAAATATGTAAAACTACTATATTAAGATCTACAAATGTGTACTAAGATTTGCAAATGTGCTCTATGATGTGCAAATGTGTACTTCCATTTATTTGGTGTTCGACTCAGTGCTGCACCAACTTGTTGTTCACCACATACCAAAATAGTTTTTCAAGAAGATGCAAAGTTAAATTTGATACTGTTACCATTAGTTACAAAACTAAGAAACTTAAGTATGAGAAAGTTATCATCCAGAATTGTAGAAAAATGCTCCTTTAATAGGTTAGTGCAGTAAAGCCTCCTTAACATTTTTTTACTGCTTTACTTTTACACTTTAAGTAGTTTTAAAAATGGTAATTTTACACTTTTACCTGAGTAAAAATCTTAAATAGATTCCCTAACTCCTACAAAAAAATGTAAACTGTTTGATTTATACTTCTACTCGGGTAATACTGTATAGATACTAGAAGTACTAGACACCTCCGTTAATCACATGACTTTCCAGTGCTTGGGTTCTCTATCCAGTTTTTCTGCAATTTAATAACGGAGAATAAACACAATACTTGACCCCTGAAATACTGACCTCCTGTAGTACATTGCAAGACATGATGTAGGTTTTCCTGCCATAAAGCTCTACATATTGCAGCCTTATGAAATTTATATACTTGAGATGAAAATTTTAGCTGAAATCAGTTTAATTACTTAATTACTGAAGCCAGTGGCGGCCGGCCCATAGGGGGCGCTGGGGCACCGCCCTCCCTGATAAGAAGAGAGAAACGTAAAATATATTTTTAGAAATTAACTCATAAATGTCAGTTTTACTCTCTAGACTGTGTACCTATAAGCAAAACAAATTATATAAACTACATTTCCCTATCTACTGTCATTAATTTGTGGATTTCCACAGACAGACTCCTACCGTCTCTGTTCTGGGGGCGCTGATCAGACTGACCCACATTTGCAGAGAATCTGTCAATCATGTACTATTGCTAGGTGAATTTAATGGCCAATCAGCGTCTCGGAACTTTATGGTATTGGGGCGCTGAAAATACTGCGCTTTTACAGGCTTCTGAACCCAAGCGCAGGTGCAGACAGTTAGAGGGAAGATGGCGAATGTAACGACCGAGATGCAGCTTCCACCAAATTCGGTGAGATCCTTATTTATCGAAGTACACTTCGCTGCAGCAAACAGAAAGGGGCGGGGACGGACCACTGTCAGTCTCATACCTTATATGGAAATGGGACCATTTCATTCCGGAACTGACGGGGGCGCTAGTGACACTATTTTCTGTACCGACCGTTTCATAATAATTATAATAATAATAACGTATTTTATTTGACAACGCCTTTCAAAACACCCAAGAACACTTTCAACATTAAAAATACTAATTAAACAGTAAAGAAAAGGCTACAAAACGTGATAAGTCACGTGGCATGTCTGTCACGTGGTATGTCCCTTTTTTATTTTGAAATCTTTATTTAAAATTATCTTAGTAACAAACAATCTAAAATAAGCAACAATAAGGAATCATTATGGAGATGTATTTATCTATCCTTACACCCTATATATCTCTAACAAAAGTCATAAAAAATAAAATAAAATCAATATTTTGGAGACAAATGTACATTACATTAAGAGCACATTTATCCATCCATTAATTTTTATGAATTATCCTCAAGTGGGGTCATGAAGGCTGCTGACCCTGGACAGATCCCCAGTCCATCGTTGATTAAGAAAACAGATATACAGGTGCTGGTCATAAAATTAGAATATCATGAAAAAGTAGATTGATTTCAGTAATTCCATTTAAAAAGTGAAACTTGTATATTATATTCATACATTACATACAAACTCATATATTTCAGATGTTTATTTTGTTTAATTTTGATGATTACAAATGACAACAAATGAAAATCTCTAATTCATCATATCAGAAAATTAGAATATTGTGAAAAGGTTCAAAATTGATGGCCCCTGGTGCCACACTCTAATCAGCTAATTAACTCAAACCACCTGCAAAAGCCTTTAAATGGTCTTTCAGTCTAGTTCTATAGGCTACACAATCATGGGGAAGACTGCTGACTTGACAGTTGTCCAAAAGACGACCATCGACACCTTGCACAAGGAGGGCAAGACACAAAAGGTCATCGCTAAAGAGGCTGGCTGTTCACAGAGCTCAGTGTCCAAGCACATTAATAGAGAGGCGAAGGGAAGGAAAAGATGTGGTCGAAAAAAGTGTACAAGCAAGAGAGATAACCGCACCCTGGAGAGGATTGTGAAACAAAACCCCTTCAAAAATGTGGGGGAGATTCACAAAGAGTGGACTGCAGCTGGAGTGAGTGCTTCAAGAACCACCACACACAGACGTATGAAAGACATGGGTTTCTGCTGTCGCATTCCTTGTGTCAAGCCACTCTTGAACCACAGACAGCGTCAGAAGCGTCTTGCCTGGGCTAAAGAGAAACAGGACTGGACTGCTGGTGAGTGGTCCAAAGTCATGTTCTCTGATGAAAGTAAATTTTGCATTTCCTTTGGAAATCAAGGTCCCAGAGTCTGGAGGAAAAGAAGAGAGGCACTTCATCCACGTTGCTTGAAGTCCAGTGTAAAGTTTCCACAGTCAGTGATGGTTTGGGGTGCCATGTCATCTGCTGGTGTTGGTCCATTGTGTTTTCTGAGGTCCAGGGTCAACGCAGCCACATACCAGGAAGTTTTAGAGCACTTCATGCTTCCTGCAGCTGACCAACTTTTTGGAGATGCAGATTTCATTTTCCAACAGGACTTGGCACCTGCACACAGTGCCAAAGCTACCAGTACCTGGTTGAAGGACCATGGTATCCCTGTTCTTAATTGGCCAGCAAACTCTCCTGACCTTAACCCCATAGAAAATCTATGGGGTATTGTGAAGAAGAAGATGCAATACACCAGACCCAACAATTCAGAAGAGCTAAAAGCCACTATTAGAGCAACCTGGGCTATCATAACACCTGAGCAGTGCCACAGACTGATCGACTCCATGCCACGCCGCATTGCTGCAGTAATACAGGCCAAAGGAGGCCCAACTAAATACTGAGTGCTGTACATGCTCATACTTTTCATGTTCATACTTTTCAGTTGGCCAACATTTCTATAAATCCTTTGTTTTTATTGGTCTTCAGTAATATTCTAATTTTCTGATATGATGAATTTGAGATTTTCATTTGTTGTCATTTGTAATCATCAAAATTAAACAAAATAAACATCTGAAATATATGAGTTTGTATGTAATGTATGAATATAATATACAAGTTTCACTTTTTAAATGGAATTACTGAAATCAATCTACTTTTTCATGATATTCTAATTTTATGACCAGCACCTGTACATGCTGGTGCTGAAGTTCAAATAATATATTTTGATGTTGTGAACGGTACTCTTAAAATAAATAAGTTAAAATCTAAAATATAATAGCCTTTGGCTTATTTAATAAGAACTAGATGGAAAAGAGGTTTGGTCTGTAAAACATTTAGTCGACAATTTTGGCCAACTTAGTACGTCCATTCACGGTGCACTTTTGTTGTTTATTTGCCAAATATTTTTTCTTATTATTCTCATTGTGAATATAATTTACAAACAAACCAAAGGACTTTTGAACTTTTAACAAGTGCCATTCGGTAACTAGAATATACTTGGTTGCAGGTGACCTGGCTCAATTATTATCTCCTATAAGGACTCCAGCTCAACTAGTAAACTGACTGGTGTCCCACTATTCCATTTAGAAATACCATATTAATTTTATCAATTGCAATAAATTCATGAACTGCACTCCAAAAACATGAATATCCAATTGTAGCAAAACCCAAAGTGATTAATTAAAACCTTAAATGTAGCCTCAACCTGGAAAGACTCGCACAGAAAGTAGGTTTTAGAAAGTTCATTTGACAATAATCTTCAACTTTCTGATCCCGGCAGTAGACACTGTACTGGTAACCACCAGAGAGAATGATATTTTTTCTACATGAAAACCTTTTTGAATAAAGTCTGTCTTCATCTCACCTGCTCAGCCAATCACCTGCTCAGGTGCCTCCCTCCCAGCCTAACGGCGCCGGTCTCAAGTCCTTCACCCTTCATAAAGTCCAGCTTGATGTGTGCAACTGCTCCTCACCTGAGCTTCCATCACCTCCACCCTGATTACACCTTCGCTTTGCTCGTTTAATCTTATGTTTGTATCTGAACAATATGTTTCTGCAACTTATTTTTTATTACATAAAACAAGTTGATTCTAACTGTTAAAACATAAACAACTTGTCTGTATGTCAGGTTTGTAAAGAAAATTTGTATTGATTCCAGTCATTGTTCAAAAATGTATAGGAAACATTGTATATTGCAAGTTATTAGCTTTGCTTGCATTTAAAATTTTCCAATTGTTAAACAACGCTGTTACAATATATTTACAACTACTTTATTGGTTCTACTGTCTCTCCAACAAATTACAGCCACAATGTAACTTTGTGGAAACAACACCATTTCTATGAAAACTAAATGATGTAAATCAACTGAGCTACAACAAAAGGAACTTTCAAAAATGTAAATAATATTGAAAGAACACATTATGAAAAAGGAGGACTGCACAAGTCAAAAGGTAAATATTCTTTATCAGAAACGATTTCAAATGGCATGTCACAAAAAAACTAACAATATGTGACAGATTGTGGAAAGCGACTTATATTTTCTTTGAATTCAATGTTGGCACTCAGGGCAAAGTCCAGGTATGCCATCACAGTAGTAACGAGGGTAATCTCCTCTCCTCCGCATCTGACAATAAAAAAATAAAAAAACAAACAAAATAAAAAACAGGTGCATTGCAAGACCGTAATACAGGAAGAATGGATGATACATATGATTATGAATGAATCTTACCTGTAAGATTGGCGGTATCCTTTCTACCTGCATGGCGAAGAGCATTAAACAATAATTAATACTTTATATCACTCAGTATCTTATCCTTTCATCTCTAATGATATAAAAAAAAAGTTGTCCAAATAATGAATTTTAATTAAAAAAAAAAAAAAAAAAAATCATTTAGGGTTTTAGTCTCATTTGCACATAAAGATACACAAATCAAAATTACTAGTTATGTGTAAATTTAAAAATGAACCTTGATTTGTGCCTCGGCTCATTTGGCATAGGTGTGGTCATCGGCACACAGAGTCTGTAAAAATACAGATATGTTCTAAGTGAAAGATGAATGCAAATCTAAATAACATCAAAACTGCTTCAACCCTTTTAATTCTTCTATACTGATTTTCTTTCAGACTTAAAAAAATAAGCATAGAACAAAAGTACACTGTGAATGGACATAATACAAATTCTATGACTTAAAACAACAAAGTGATGAATTTTAGCTACAGCTTACCTCACATTTTGCCCTCTCATTAACTTTTTTCCGCTTTCTCTCCTTTTGTAGTTCTTCTCTGGACCTTTTAAAAAGGACAAATTGAAGGTTTTCTTAAAAAACTGAATCTAGAAAAGCGTATTAATTTACTATGTGAAAAAAATTTTAAGAAGGTAAAATTACCTTTTGTTGATTTTGTGGGTTTTGCATTATGGATCGTGTGCCGAACACCAGTGCAAAATCTTTTTAAACTTCTTTCTTTCTTCTTCCTTTCCTCTTAACCCCGCGTCTTTAAGGCATTTATACTAGTGATTATGAAAATAGCGCCCCCTTCATTTCCGGAATGCAATAGTCCCATTTCCAAATAAGGTATGGGACTGACGGAAAGGTCCGTCCCCGCCCCTTTCTGTTTGCTGCAGCGAGGTCCTTCTCTATTTATCTACCCGTTTGCCAGAAGAACATCCCTGTTGTAGGATATGAACATTTCATGTCATGGTTATTGTGACTGTGACGAATCCACCTCGTCGCTTAAAACAACCTCTCTAACTTTGCGCACCACACACACATTCCTGTTATACTGTGTTTGTGAGGACCAATACGCTCGCGCTGAGACCAGTAGCTCCATGAACTTAAAACACACAAGCTGTTCCTGGTTACCTGCTGGCGTATTGAGGGTGCACACTTAATATTTCAGTGGGGTTAGCCGTGTGTGTGTGTGTGTGTGTGTGTGTGTGTGTGTGTGTGTGTGTGTGTGTGTGTGTGTGTGTGTGTGTGTGTGTGTGTGTGTGTGTGTGTGTGTGTGTGTGTGTGTGTGTGGCGGGGTGTACGTGTTTATGCTATGGGGACTTGTCATCTTCAGTCTGGCTGCGTCTTTGCTGGGTTCAAACCCCGTTTGGTGTAATTGAATAAGTCAATGAATCTGTGTAAAAGAATTAAGTTGTAAAAATTATTTGTTTTGTTTTACATCAATTGTTTGTGGAGGTAATATATGGACAAAACTGATTAATGAGAAGAAATCAGAAATAAGAGAGCCTGATGTGAGGGGCTTAAACTATTTAATGAGGGCTGTGGGAAGAAAAGCGGCAATTTTTGTTTTCTGTTTCTTTGTTACATTGCTGGTAACTGGAGGGAGGCTGAGGCCCAGAGTATCTTGTATGTTTAGTTTCTTTTGCACCCTGTTTTGAGTTTTTGAGCTCAATAAATCACCAACACCGGTAACCCGACTGAGACTGGATTCTTGGAGGCCAAAGAACCCCGTCACAGTGACCCAAATCATCACTGTTACTGTTATTATATAGTAAATTAAATCATTACTGTTAAATTGTATGTATTGTCCAATTGTTTATTTGAATTCTTATTCCGGATTAGTTGGAGACATACACTGGGCTATATCAGCCCCACCAAAAATATTTTTCACCAGCCGCCACTGACTGAAGCCATAAATATGATTGTTGTTGTGTTTTCGGGATGATTTTATAGAATGTTAGCATTAAATATTGATTCTAATCAAATCACAATGATACCACCAAGATAAATAGATGGTGGTGGATAAACCTTCATAATTTCTTTTCTTAAAGGGCTTTGACTGCAAAATATTTCAGGACGTGAATACCTTTAGAATCTCTGCTGTATTTATAGGAACAAATTATCCACTGCAGGATAAGGGGATCTGTCGCTGTGATATGATAGCCTTGTGGTTTAAGTTTTAAATAGAATGCAGAGAATATCGTATGTTAATTTCACTGCACCAAACTGCCTTGTTATATTCTGGTTATTAAACTGACTCTCTCAGTCAAACAGATGCTGTTCTAATCTGGGAAGCAGGCGGTTTTTGAAAGTGCACATTACATTTGACCCGACAGAATGAGCCCGGACCCCCTCCTGCTCAAACAGATTTCCACCTGGCCTCGCCGTCGGACAATAGATGAATAAATAAGACAGCCAGCACATCAGCATGTGGTTACCGGGTACTCTATGATATAAATGAGTGACTGTAGTTCACACAGGGGCCTGTGAGAAGGTTTCATCTAATTTTGTTGTCATATTTGGGTCAGACATTGTACTTCAGCTCTCCAGCGGTGTTCTGTTTCTGTGCTTTGGTGTGTTGTGACTCTCTCTCTCTCTGTCTCCCTTCTCATTTTATCTCTCTCTGCCCATAGGTGATGCTTTTTTCTTGCTTTCCACTACAAGCTCAATATATTTCTCTGCTTTCAAAACTTTATCTATCTCCTTTCCTTTGTTTACAGTAGGCGCCCATATGCAAACGCCTTCTGCTCTGGCTGTCCATATTGCACAGGCTCCAAAAGTGTTGCAATTGTAGCAGTCCATCGTCAGCCCGAGTCTCATTGAGCTCTGTGTGCCCCCCCACAGAGCCGATGCACCGCAGACCAAACTCCAGCTCAGCCAGACCCCCCATCAGTCAAACCGTTTTTTCATACGGCATCAAACTTGTCAGTCGACAAACTGAGTCTGTAGGAACTGTTCTAATTTTGCAGCACAAAAAAAAAAAACAGCACAACACAACAAATAACTGATCCAATCCAGAAGGCCTCAGTAGGAGGTGAGGTAAATAATTTCCCTTTTTCCTTGTTGGCTGCACAATGATCCTCTGGGTGTACAAAAAACCAAAAAAAAAAAAAAAAAACAGATCAAAGGTTTTGTCCAGTAACCTTAAATAGCAAAGAACAACAATAACGTTGGAGAATTTACTTAATTTCATCCCATTGAGAACAACCGTCTGGGTAGCAAAGTGGGAAAATTAGCTCCAACAAAGAGATGCTAAGTTGATAAAATTCCCACAAACAAAGATGTCTGACCTTTAACTGGCTTTAATTTTCCCATAGGTTATAATGGGAAGATATTAAAGGAGAATTCAGGTTTTTAACACTTTTAGCCCATTTTCTGTAGTGTCCAGGATGAAATCGAATGATCGACACCAAAATTTTGACAATTGGTCCTGTCTCTGCTTTTTGGCTCATGCAGAATCCCCCCCTGGCTGCTTCAGAATGGCTTCCATTGTGCATGTCCGATAATGTCCTTAAAACAACCTTAAACGTTCTTTTTTAAAATATTCTACTCACCGGGTCGTCAGCGCTGTTCAATGACGTTCCAAAAAACGTTTTGTGAACAAAAACCGTTCCTGTCTTGTTTTATTTAGCATTTTGTAAATCCCAGAACTATTTTTTCCGATACATCACAACCGCTTATAAACTTCCGCTTCCCGTTCGAATCTGAAGCGTTGCACACTCCAGACCACTAGTTGGCGACAATGTCTCTATATACTCCTCCTCAGTATATTCCGGTTCAAAACGGTATCCTCTACCGTCAAACTCAAAGTCCAATATGTCCTCCTCAAGAATCCACCTTTCGTATTCCATTTTCAGAGTTTTTTAAAGTGTTTAACAGAGACGTTAGCACCTCGACGTCGGAGTACACAGAGTGAAGCGAAAAGACTACAACTAAGCGTAAACAGGCCCCATTTCCGTTTCCGGTGGCGGAGGGATATTGACTATTCCAACAGAACTCAATGGGATTTACAAAATGCTAAATAAAACACTACAGGAACGTTTTTTCTTTACGAAACTTTTTTTGGAACGTCATTGAACAGCGCTGACGACCCGGTGAGTAGCATATTTTAAAAAAAGAACGTTTAAGGTCGTTTTAAGGACATTATCGGACATGCACAATGGAAGCCATTCTGAAGCAGCCAAGGGGGGATTCTGCATGAGCCAAAAAAGCAGAGACAGGACCAATTGTCAGAATTTTGGTGTCGATCATTCGATTTCATCCTGGATACTACAGAAAATGGGTTAAAAGTGTTAAAAACCGGAATTTTCCTTTAAGATATTAAGGGCCGGATTTATCAAGAATCCAATTATGCGTGCAGTAATTTGCGCTTGCAAACTGGAATTTTGCGCGAGGGGCTGAACCATGGTTTGCGGGCGATTTAACAAGAGTGATTGCGCAACTGGTGGCAGGTGCAAAACTGTTGGAGACGCCCTATTTAAATGATGGTTTTGCGCGTTTTGTAGTTTGCGGCAAAGTAGTTTGTAGTTTGTACAAACTAGTGCATTAAGAAATTTAAATCTTACAGTGATATATATATATATATATATATATATATATATATATATATATATATATATATATATATATATATATATATATATATATATATATATATATATATATAAAGAAAAAACGTTGGCAACCTTTATTCCCTAAGGTGGTATATGGCTGAATTTCTACTTCACTGCAGTAAAAAAACAAAACAAAAAAAACTGGTGTTTTGTACTGGCCTGTAGAAAAATGCACATACCAAATGGCTCACAAGAAGTGACTGTGGATGAGATTACGCATCCCCGCAGCATTGGCATGTTGCTCCACAGGCGCAGGGGGAGAACCCCGACCCCGTCGGACAGCACTTCGGACAGCACTTCTGAAAAACGAGATTGGGAGATCCCAGCTCTCGCTGCAACCGTACGCTGGAATGACCCAGATGCAAAAAACTGCAATGTTGCAAGGAGTTTTGTGATATCTGGTATTGCGTGGGTCCTCCTTGTGGCTGGCTCCAAATCCATTCGGAGTTCCCCCAACAGCTCCAAAATGGCAATGCTGGATAAACAATATGTTTGGATGATCTTTTCCTCGTTCATTCCAAAAATATTCACACGGAGTGAAAAAATGCGTTCTCTGCGTCTCCTTGCTTCATTTCCATGTCTCCTTCTTGCGACAATAACCGCTGCCATGTGTGTGCAATTACGCATACAGACCATTTGCACCTTCTTTTGAAACGTGTTAAATATAGAGTCAGATACCGTTAGCAAAATTGCTTTCAGGTTTAATGAATCACTTTGCGAGTGCTAAATTAATATATTTACATGTTCTCCTCCCACAAGACGCACTTTTGCGTGTAAACGCCCCATATTGCATATTCATTGCAGAAAAAGTACTAAATGGATAAGAGGCGCTATTTAGCACGTTTTAAAGACCAAATCCTTTTAGCACGCTGTTGATAGATCAGTTTGTACATTTTTTAGCGTGCGCAGTGAAATAGCTCACGTTTTTATACAAGCAAACCTTTGATAGATCCGGCCCTAAGGATATTGGTCAGTAGAGTGAAAAGCTATCAAAAATCAGTTCCTTTCAGTCTGTTAGCTTTGATAGCATCTCCATACATCTCTATCTACTGGTGAACCAAACCACAAAACATTCCTTGCACCAAACATGCAGCAGTTTATAGTTAAGGAAGACATTCGAAATATCAATTTACTAGGATTTCTCACTGTCAGAAACATCAACTTACAGCATTTTGACCTTATTTTTGAATCATCTGGTCATTAAAATGAACAGCAGAAGAAGGGGTCTATACTTTAAATTAAAAGCCTCCACAGAAAAAACGATTTTTTCATGGGTATAATCGCATTTGTTAATAGATGGCAACTTTTGTGTTTTTGTAATGACAATAATATTTTTGACAGATTAGTTTATTTGTTTGAGTTAAATTCTGAAACATTTCTGAAACTCTGTCTAGAACAGAGCAAAAAAGGACGAGTAGTAGAGCTAAAATATATCTAAAAAGAATTTAAACGGAGTAACAGGACTGTATGATTCAGTGGTCATAAACAGTAGGATCCTAACAGATCTAAAGGTATAAGGGTGGCTTAAGATGCTGAAAATGATGAGGATAAACCAGGATATCATACCTTTAGAAACATCATTGTTTTATTCTTTTTGTAATATAAAAATATTTGCTATTAATATCAACAGATTGGAAACGGGAAGAGCAAAAGGGTGTAATGATCTGAGAACAAAGAGCTGAGTAATGGAAAGGGGGGTGGATGGGCAGGAGGATGTAGAGAGCACAGAAAATGAATAAGAAACAAGGTTATTTCTGCTTTCATTACAGGGAACGCTCTTAGAAAATGATAAATTTCTGCCTACTTTATTCTTATGCCCTTATCATTTTAGATAAATGTGCACATACTGTCCACCTGAGGGCATATTCGAATAACTCTTTGTAAATACATGTTTTTAAAGTGATTGTCATCCCTAAAGATGAGTGAAAACACACAAGGAAAAACCTTCTATCATAATTCATGCAGGAAAAGCCTTGAATTCCACCAGTAGCTTATTTTATATTCTAGAACACCTTTTTCCAGCAAAAGCCACTTCTTGTAGCTCCCATGTCAAATGTCTGTCATACTCCGGATGAAACTATAACTCTAAAAGATTCAGGATTTAAAACTATTTAGAGTAAGACACAACACTTTCAATAAATCAGCCTCCCAGTCTGACTCCAGCTCCACTTGGCTGCTTGCCTGGTTTCCTCACAGCTCATAGCGACTCTAACTGCAAACTCTTGTTCTGCTTCTCATTCAGTATTTACAATCTGGACATGGAGGTGAGCTGAATACAAGTATAAAATTAAATTTATGCTTCAAAAAACAGGGCCCTCTATAAATTCTCATCCTTCTGTAGGATGGTGTCTGTTCAGAGATGAAAGAATATAAATTAAACCTTGTCTAAATGTAATTATTGATTAACTTTTGTAAGTTTAAAAAAAAAAAAAAGGAAACCCCTTTTATGAAATCTTGCTAACCAACACTAATAAAAACATAATTTACTTGCTAAAGGTAATAATTCCATCAGTTTCATCAGAACCCTAAAAATTAGGGATGCACAATATAATCGGCCCCCTATCGGTATCGGCCTTAAAACTGAAAATCGGACATCGGCCACCCCACCGATGTTTAACCCGATATTTGATCAGCTTCTGAGTTTCTAAAGTCTAAAAAAAAAAAAAAAAAAAACTACTTCTTCTTCATCCTCAAAAACTTCTTTTTTGCAGACTTAAAAACTTCTAAAGACGAGGGAAAATATTGATACATTAAAATGTCACAATATCTTCATATGCTGAAATATTGCCATTTAAAAACACCATATCAATCTCTTTCACTAATGAAATATTGCTATATGTCATCGTTATGCTACGAAATCCCCCGAAAATTCACGAAATTTTGCCATATTTTTATATGTTGATATATTGACGCGCTATCGATCTATTTTACTAACAAAATCTCACAAGAATTTGCAAAATATCACGAGAGTTTGTAACAGAACGATAAAATTTCACGAGATTTTGAAAGTAAAATAGATCGATACCGCGTTTTTAAAAATCAATTTGATATCAGCATATGAAAATATATTTGAGTGTATTATTTTTCAAAGTGTCAGAAATGGATAACAAAACTGCTATTTTCAATGACTACTTATTTTTGTCCAGCTTTAACATCGGTATCGATATCGGTTATCGGCTACATGAGTTTTAAAATATCGGATATCGGCCAAAATCCCAATATCGTGCATCCCTACTAAAAATGTCGATATAATGTTCCCTATCTAAAATATTGTTATATTCACCCCAGATGTCTGTGAAGTAATGAGACACACCTTCCAAAAGCCTTATTTTGTAAAATATTTTGTCAACATGATACCTGGTAAACACAGCGGCCAAATACTGAATATGTGCAAAATAGAAGGTTTTTTTTAAGAGCATATTTTTTTTGTATTTAGACAATGGGAAGAGGAGATGAGCTTTTTTAATGCAATACATTTTGTTGTTGTTGTTTTTTAATACAGATCAGCTTTGGCTTTTTTCTCACCTCCTTTTCTTTATCTTTTTCATTAAATCAGCCAAATTAATTTATTTTCTATTAAATTGATCATTATTTTAGCGTTTTTGACTTTTTTTCTTTATAATGGTTTCATACTGAGATATTTTGCCATAAGTCTCAGTTATGGATTTTTTTTTTTTTTATGCATGAGCTTCTTTCTCTTTTTCTGTCTGTCCGTTGTTTAAACCTGCATCAGTTTGGTAGGTCTGGCCTGCTGACTGAACCTCCTCAGGGAAAGCGGCTGCAAAACAAAGAGAAAAGAAAAGCAACACCTCCCTCTCAATCCTCCATTGGCATTCTGAGAAAACATACAGACAATCCCACTAACCTCCACTTACATCATCATATAAAAGCATAGTTTTTCCATCAATGTTTGAGATATATTCCATTTAAAACATCCCTTTTACTCCAGGTTACTTGCTTCTTTTCTTACAGGTTGCAATTACACTGGGGGAATTAATTATAACTTTGTGTAGTTTTGTATATGAGGAACACATTAATATTAGAATACAGACTCAACCTTTGTTCAGTTGTCAAAACATCAAGCGAACAACAAAAAGATTTGTTTAGTTCGTGTATTATTTCCTCAGAAAGGTACCATTTATGAAATACTTTGCTGTGCAAGAGAGAGTTGATATCCACAACATAAAAGGAAAAAAACATTACATTTTAAGAAAAGCTTTTTTCAGTTTTATTTTAATTTATTATAAATTTGTTTGATCTTTGGAGTTTTCAAGTTTTCACTAGACTTGGGAAGCTGAGCATAGTGAGTATGTATCCTATCTGAATAGAATTCAAGGCGTTCAATCATTTGAATAGATGTATTGGAGTTGTGTCAGGCCAAGTATTGATTTGTTTCCTTAGTCCAACTTGGAACCTTTTAGAATAAAGTCTTTTGGATTCCTTTTCTCTGTAAATTCAACTCCATCATCATGTCACTGAAATGAAATGTTAATGGCTCCATGTCGGAGAAATGTAGTTCTTCATTAAGCTTCTTATATGGAAATATGAGAAAAGTCTCTTCATTAATTTCTGGCCTCTAACATGATTATGTCTTTAAGATGTGGATACATAACCAAAACACCGATAATGTCAGGCAAATGTGCGCATACTGGTTTATCAGTATGAAAGTTACATTTAAGTTTTAAATTATGTATTGGAATCATCATTTTATAACAGATTAAAGCTTAATATTTTTACTTTAAAAATAGGGTCCATAAAATTGAATGGAGTATTTCCTGTTACACCTATTTCCTGTTTCTAAAAATACTTTAAAGTATTTGTGGTGTAATCACTCCTAACTGAAAAAGAATAAAATTACATTTATTAACTTTATGCATGCATCTAAACATCTCTCTGGAACTGTAATTTAACGTTATTCAAATGAATTAATCCGTTTTTGACAAACATACCAGAGCCATGTGATTATGGCTTCCATAAAGGAAAGGGAAATAATAATTCAAGGTCATTTGAAATCCAAATGTCAAAATAGAAAAACTAAACATGCCATTATACCCCTGACTCCGGCACAATGGGCACACATTCTCTCAGCTCCGTGCAAGTAATTTGTCTGATCCGTCTCCCTGAATGGTCCTAATCAAGGTTTCGGTTATCACTCATCCAACTCACTGTGGTTAACATTGCATTTCCAAGGCAACACCAGTCATGGCAGAGAACCAGCCTACTGCCTGCCTGCCAGCCAAACAAAGTTACCCACATATCCATGCCCAACTTCCATGTGCAGCTGTTCTTAGAATACACAGGAATACACTCAGATATGAGTGCAGCTACTCACACATGGCAGCAGCAGCAGTAGGCGGTCCCCAGTGAGGCAGAAACACACTAATGGATAATGACAGGATTTGACAGCAGGAGAGTGAGCTGAGTCACTCTAGGCATGCAGGCAATGAATAAAAGAATTGGAGTGCTGTCTGAATATCCTGCGCTGAGTGGATTTCCTTTCATACCGTACCATTCCTACGAGTCTCCCTTGGTAATCCTGCTCATTACACTGTGCTGCCCCCCTATTCTCAGACTGGCAGCAGCAGCCAGTATGAGAGCAGAACAAGAGGGATGAAGAGTCATTCCCACTGACCGGCCAGCGCTGACACACAGGCTGCCTGCGCTCAGAAGTTGGATCATACAGTCATCTTCATGATGACTCCCCAGCTGTCCTTCAAGCTCATCGTGGAATACAACGCCTCGGAAAATGGGACTCTTTCCCTGTTTGTCTCTACTCAACCATAAACCTTTATGAATAATATTTAAATTGTATTTAATAGACCAACACAAAAAATCTGATAAGTGTGAAGTACGAAAAAATGGATTCAAGTGTTTCTCCAAATTAAGATCTAAAAAATGTGCTAAGCATTTACAGCTAATTTCCCACACTGTGGCTGCCCTTAATGAACAACTTGACATCACAACAGGTTGTTACATGATGGATAAACACAAAGGGCATTATTTTTTAAGTGAAAGGCAAACTGTGCATGGGTTCCAACCGTAAAAATATTGAAAATATTTATTCAACTTTATTTAGTTTAAAATCAGAGAAATAACAAAGAAACTTGTTGCACTTCACAAAAACTAGTTGTTTTGGGGGAGAGCCATAAAAAAAAAAACCTTTAAGAAAGACAGAAATGTATTGGGGTTTCATTTTATCTAAGGGAACAAATACATGGATGAAAGTTGATGAAAGCATAACTAAATCTAGCCTGGGTGCCATTCCGAACTTAGTCCCGCCCACAAGGTTTGAGGTCGGGAAGTTCGGTCTGGTTCTGCTCCATAGTAGCGCGAGTATGATCGCCCACCCTCTGGCGATCCAATCAAATTGTCAGGGCGGGCTTTATACGATGATGGACAGATGATCAACAGTAACGTAATCAACCACGTGACCAAAGCGCGCTTGGGTGACAACAACAATGGCTGCCGCTGGAGAGTTTAGGTGAGTAGATTCTGCTATTAGGTCTGTTCTAGAAGATATCGACAGCAAATTAATTTTAAAAGAGGAACAGAGAAACGCGATCAAGGCTCATCTTCTTATTCTAGGCGTGCAACTGCACGCTTCGATTTTTGTTGACAACAACTCAGCCTCGCTTAACATACGTCACGCACTCCGTTGCTCTTATTGGTTGTAGGTCTATCCAATTGAGTGCAGAGGCATTTTTTTCCTGGTTCGTTCGAAACACGCCCCATAATCACAGCTCTATGGAGCAGCATCAGACTCAGATTCTGACTAGAATTGAGTCGGACTACGTCAGGCTAAACAAAATCTGCCCCAGACAGACTATTAAGATATTTCATATTATTTTGGATATTGGAGTAAAAGGGGTCTCAATACAAATGATGTCCTTCTTTTCAGACTGGACTTCAGAATTGTGTTAATAAGTCGATCACATCAGATTTAAATCAATAAGTTGAAGCTTGTGGTTGTAGTAAGAGAAAATGGAATGCTTTTGTGTCGCACTATACTATATCCTCACAGAATGTCTAGAACAGTCTGTCCCACTGAGTTCAGTTCGAATGAAACTATCAGCAGGCTACAGATCTACAGGTTTGTTCGTTTATAGAGACTCAGACACAAACAGCTATGGTAAAAGGCTACGTCTATCTTTCCTGATTAACCAACCTCTTCTTTCACTTGACAACTTGTAGAGTCTGCTCCAGGTCGTTTCCCCCCCAAACTCCAACTCCAACTGGACACATAAAATGCCTCGCTCTCTTTGTCAGTGTCATATAAATGCTATTCCAATTATTCTGCACCCTCTCTGCTCGCTGTCAAATTACTGGCACTGGAAGTGGAGCATGGCTTCCACTGCACCTCACTGGCCTTTTCACTGACAGGGAGAAGAAAAGAGTCGGAGATAGCAGAACGAGGGAGGGCTCGGAGCTCAATAAGCATTCTAAATGCTAAGGCTGGGTAGTCACACAGACCGGGAGACCATTTTCAGTTTATTTTTCAAGCAGGAGGGAAGTTGAACATGACTATCTTTCAAATATAGAAATGAAATTAAGTCACTTTAACTGGACAATGTCAAGAAATCCCTAGATTTCGATGTAAACCATTTAATTATTCATCAATTCAGTTGATTTAATTCAGTTTATTTATATAGCACCAATTCACATATCAAGGCACTTTACAACAATGCAACCAAATCAGTCATATTGGTTTAAAGTTTTCTAAGGAAAACCAGCTGATTGCATTGAGTCATTGACTTGAAAGCAATACCTCACACCAAGCATGCTTGTAGCGACAGTGGAGAGGAAACTCCCTCTTAACATGAGGAAACCTCCAGCAGAACCAGATTCAGTATGAGCGGCCTCTGCTGAGGCCAACTGGGGTTCAAAGAGATAGAAGCAGACATACAGAAAGTAGCAGACATAATCTGACTTGTCTGTAGACGTCCATATGTGTATTCAACTTTATTTATATGCTCAATAGCTAGTGTGAGGGGCCACAGACCCACCCCAAAGAACACAGCGCTGAATCAGAGGAGACCAGAGCACAAGGGCCTCCGACTTTAATTTCAGGGCTGCTGTCTATGAACTTTCCCTCAGTCTCAGGTCTTTTTCTCTTTTTTGTAAGTTCTATCTTGGATTGTTCTACCTTGAGTTCCCTCCTTCCTCCCATCAACTCTTTCACTGTCCATTTTCAGCCATTGCTTTGTCTGTAGGCCAGATATTTAATTTTAGTCTCCTTTAACCAGATCACCTCAATCTCTTTGCTTTATCCCATTGTAAACATGAGTCAAACCTAATTTTTTTCCCTTTTTTCATTGGTTTGTTCTCTGTTGCTCCTCCAGAGAAAAAAAACTGAGGCCTGCTTTTATGCAAAATGTTCTTTCAAACCCTGTAGGTTTAGGTGGACAGTAATGCATTGGTAGGTATACTGGTTTGTAAACTGCTCCTCAATATGTGTAACACCTGGGACATTGTTTTATCAGCTAGTTTAGCTTAAGATTTTCCCACTATCATCCCAAGCCTTCCTGTTGCTTCATTTGGTCTTTGCTTGTCGAATCTCTGAGATTGTCACCGAGCACTTGGATTTATACCAGGCTTAAGAATAATCATGAGAATAAGAATAATAAAGTGTCGCTCACGTCAATATCTTTCCCTGTGAGACGGAGGATTACAAGGAGTCTCTTTACTATCAAAAGAAGCAACATTTTGTCAAAGTTTGTGCAGCAAAACATGCGTTGGATGACGAAACAATGTTGCAAGTTCATGAAAATCTTCCATCACATAAGGTATCAGAAATCTTCACCAAGTCTTCTCCTGTCATTTTTTTTCGCGGGTTTCTCTACAAAGAGCCCCCTTCAACGAGCTGCCAGACGGCTGCATGTAAGCTTCAGCAAAAAGAAACAAGTTGTGTTTCTTAAAAGACACCTCCACTCTTGAGACCTTGGGGCAACAGCCACCTGATGTGTGTGCGAGTTATTTCAGGAATAAAGGAATGTCAGTCACAGTGACACCCTTTTGCAACATTCACACTCGAGTGTGCACTGACACGCGCACCGTCTTCTCATTAGTGCAGAGCAGCACCCAGGCTTGGTAAGTGCTGCTGCCTTAAGAAGTTCACATACCCCTTTTTTGTGTGTCTGTGTCAGAGCTCAGTAGCGCAAAGCACTGTGGGACTAAAGCTCTTTAGAAAAGTTTAATAATAAAAGTTTTATCCTTATTATTCCTATTCTTACCATCACTGAGCAGAAACATGATATACAAGATATTTGTGTTTTCAATGCTTTGGGTGTGTTGTTGCTTCTTGTTGTTTTTCTTCTGGTGGTTA
Organism: Cyprinodon tularosa; assembly: GCF_016077235.1. Lineage (NCBI taxonomy): Eukaryota > Metazoa > Chordata > Actinopteri > Cyprinodontiformes > Cyprinodontidae > Cyprinodon > Cyprinodon tularosa. The sequence continues at coordinate 744,608 of NW_024038652.1, read as the reverse complement.
TCATTTAGCTAAGTGACACAGAGGGAACAAGTAGGAGCAAGAAAAAAAATTATAGGTCTGATTTAGGAGGCCAGAAGTAATGCACTGGAATAAAGTCAGGTATAACTGAGAGAAAAGATAAGAGGCTTTCAAGAGGTTGGAGAATAGGGCCAGCATCTGGAGGGGGAAAAAATGATAATGGAAGGGATGGAGAGAAAAACAGGCGAGACCAGAGGCAAGTCAGAGCAAAACAGAAAAGGGCTTGAGGCTAATAAGAAGCTGCTATGAAATCTCGAGTGGTCCTGCTTGTGTGGCAGCTACAGCCACTGACTTTAGCTGGCAGGAATATTAAGAATGTAAAGCTTCAAGGGCACTCAGTAAAAAAAAGAAGCTTGCAGGCAGAAGCTGAACTGATCTGGCTATTTCTGTTCATGTTATTCCCAAAACATAATATGAGCTCAGCTCATGACAGCTAATCAATCTGAGCCATTTACACATCCGTGAAACCGCAATCAGCTTTACTGTGAAGTTGTGATGATGGGGAAGGGTTACTTGTCACCCTGATCACATTTTCATAAAGGATTATGGACCTCGGGTTTTCCGTTAAATGACTGCTCTTTGACCTGGCTGACTGGTATTTGATCTGCTATGCGTTCTGAATGCTGACCAGCTCTGGACAAACACATACACCAAATCCACTAAAATACTTCTGAAAAATACAGTAATAGATCAGGATTGAACCTGGGGAAATTCTTTAAAATATTACTATTATATGGGGATGTAAATTAAGTTCTGTTGTATAAATAATGCATGAGAGTATTGATATAACTTGTCTTCATAATTATTCTGTTCAAAATAGATGTTTCATTTGATCTATTTCTATACCGACCTTATAGTTGATAACAACAAACAAGGCTTCATGAAATATAAAATATAGTGTGGAGAATATGGGTTTTACCTGCATGTTTATCTCAGTAGATATATGTATTTCTAGTAGTAGTATTTACATTAGATTCTCACCTAACGTTGGTTATAACTGAAGTATTTGTAAAATAGTCTACAAACCATGGTGTGTGCAATAAAGCAGAATGAGTCAGTGAAAAAACACATTTACTGAAAGGAGAAAACAGCTTCCCTGCATTGCTCAGGTGTGAATTCAACTCATTGTTCAACACAAATCCTAAATGTCATTGAATCTTAAACATTCTGCAGGCTTCTTCTTCACACTCTGCACTTTGCATTTAGATCGAGTGATTAACTGAACCATTCGTGTTGCTTTAATTTCTTTTTGTTTTTTTGTTTTTTTGACTGTGTTTGGGAAAATCCTCTTGCTAGAAAATCCATCCTTATTTCATCTTCAGATTTTATCAGGAAGCTCCCAGTACGTTTCTGAGTTCATCCTCCTTTCAGTTATAGTCTGTCAGTAGCATATGCTAAAGAAAGAAAAAAGCAAGGAACATAACACTCAACTATTACCGTTGGTCTGGACGTTTTTCAGATTTTTTCAGAGATGTGCAGTGCCAATCTTCCTCCAAACACATGGTGTGGAATTAAATTCACAGAGTTCAACATGGTCTCATCTGACCAGACTGTATTCTCCCCAGTAAGTCACTGGATTGATTAAATGTTCTGCAGCAAACTTTTGACAATTCACACTTCAACATCTTTTTTTTTCTTTTTGCAGTGGAGTCTTGACTGAGCGGACACAGCAACCTGAAATAACATAGTGGTTGAGTGCAGTAACATTTTCATGAAAAAAATTAGTTTTTTTAATTCTAGGTCTTTCTGAAGCTCGCTGTGTGATCATTAGCTTAATAAAAGTCAAAGAAATAAATTCATTGCTGCTGGTTTATGGGGAAACGTTTGTTTTATATTCCCAGATTATTAATGCAGCTGTTCTTACTGTAACATTCAGACACTAAATGAGTCATAAACTGCTATTTTAAGTATACAATCCATTTGAAATTGGCTTTAAATTCATGTTTTATCATCATGTCTCACTCAGACCCCTTTACCCTCCCCCTTGTTTGCAAGGGTACACACAAGAATTTGGTATGTGCAATCACGTGAACACATTTATAACATGAGTATTTAGCCATGGTTCATTTACTGTTCTTACCTGATCTCCTACACAATAGGCAAAAAGGCACACAAGCAGTAATTTTTATTCATTGCCTGTAAAATAGTAAGTAAATAGTACAATGCAAAAAATCTAAATCTAGATAAGTAATTTTTTCTTAAAATAAGTGCATTTGTTCTTGAATTGAGGAGACATTTTGCCAATGGAACAAGACAATTTACACTTAAAATAAGAAAACACATTACATTACATTATCTTATTTCAAGTGCATATTATCTAATTATCTTATTTTAATAGTAAAATTACTCATTCGATTGGCAAATTATCTCATTTAACCACTCAAATTAAGGGTGAATACACCTAATTTAAGAATATTTTACTTATTTCTAGATCGTTTTTGCAGTTTAAGCCTCTAAATAATAGTAAAAGGTAAGTCCCTGAGTGTTGGAACTGTCCTTTCTGGTGATAGCACGGCAGGCTAACGTTAGCACCCAAAAACAGAAGCACTTTCTTGTTCTGGCAGATTTAATTAAGGCCTTTGTAACTAAAACACGGGTTTTAATGTGGAAAAAGGTCAAATTTCTGAGGTGATGACTCCTTTAAAAATTACATCTTCACTCAATGATATTCATATTTTCTTCGATTATGGGTTTGAGACAGATCCTTTCTTTTTCCCCCAAAAAAACATGGAAATGTTTTATTGGTCATCATTTAAGACTGAAGACATATTAACTGATGGATGATTTAAATGTTGACTACAGATATTTTCTTAGTTTTTCTTCTTATTCTTGTCTTCAACACTAATCTTCTGTGCTAATTCCCTTCTCTACAGAAAGTGTAAATAAAAGAAATGTGATCAGATTTTTTTTTTTTTTTACAAATTACTTGAGTTGTTACTGACTCTAGGATAATAACAGATAGATGTAAACCACTAGGTAAATCCAACCCTTCCCCATTAAACCAAATAATGATAATGAATTTTATAAGTTGTATGGTAAATTGATTTGTATTCAGTTTCAGAAATAGATTTCTGATTTTTGCTTCATTAAAACACATTCCATTGCTTGTATTTTATTTTTTTCTTTATTATATTGAACTTTAATACAGATATAGCCAGACATGGAGGAAACTGTGAGTACCTTATCTGAATACTGATATAAAGTCTTTTTTATTTACTTAGATTACTTAGATTGTCAAAAAAATTAAAGTTCTGAATGCAAATCTAATTTATTGAATTATAATTGATGTGATTAAAATTCATGGCTGCAGCAGAAGATCATAATACCAGCATCAAGACATACATTAAGTATTACTTTGCATCTTATTTGAATAACTAATGCAGCAATTCTGAATAACATGACTGTTGCCAAAAATGAACAGTTACTCTGTTGAAGAGATAATGCAGAGATTTTACTCCTACAAGGCCTGTGATGCACTACTGTAAACTTTATGTGCATAAGGGGACGTCGAAGCTGCAGGTGTAGCAGTATGTTGAAGCAACCTCGTGACTATTTATTTAGCATTCAACCACAGTCCCTGTGCTTTACTCACATGTCTGGACTCATCAGTTCCAGCTGTAATCAGCAGTGTTCTGACAGAAAAAAACAGGGGTTGTGCAGGGGGGGGGGGGACGTGAAGCTAACTCAAATGAGGGGCCAGCGTAAACAGTGACAGGGGCAATTTCAGTTCCCAATCTCACTGCAAATGGAGGTGAACAGGGGAGCACCGGGCCTTAACGAAGACATAGCACCATCTGATCACAGCACCTCAGCTCCACACCAGTGTACCAGCAAGTCATGATAAAAGGATTTGGTCCTGACTTTAATCTAGAAGAAATGAAAGAAAAAAAAAGGGGGGTTGGGGTAAAAACATAAAAGAGGTCATCAAACAATTCATTCAATCCCTTTTGAGCAAAGCTAGTATACAACCCTTTGAGTGGCTCTTTGAAAATGAAAAAAGATGAAATGAAGCACAGCTCTGGGAGGTATCAACAGGATTCTTTTTATTTGTTTAGAATTTCTAAAAGAGTCAACAGTGTTTCATTTAAAGTTGCAGGCTTGCTTTAGATTCAAAGACAACTGGCTAAAAGACTGTAAGTAGCTGCAAAGCAAAATGAATTATTACTACTAGATCTTACTTTGAGGATTTTTTGGTCTTTGGAGCAAAATCAGAAGCTTGATCGGCTCTTTTGTTTATTTACACGTTTGGGTTGAAGGTAAAGTTGGAGCTACATGGTCACCATGCCAACTGATGCACCCAGAGAGGTGAACATGCAGGAAATTTATTACACATGAAGAGTTTGCAGTAACTCTGCAGTTTTTGTGTGACCTGTATGTAAGGGCATTGGAGGTTATCCGGAGCGAAGATGAGCAAGGCAGAGCAATCAGCTGAATGGCTGTGCAAGCCAAAACCTGCTGGGCTCACAGCGAAATCATATTGTTTCATATCACCTGACAGACGCCTTTGGGGAATCAAAGAGAGATTTGTGACTGCATGCGGTACCTCATTTACACATGAACCAAAGATGCCCCTGACTGTCCCGGTTAGCATCAAGATTATTTTGGTTTGTTAGTGGCCGGCTCCATCCATTCTCTGAGAAAATCAACAAAAGGCACTAAATTAAATCTCCTAAAGCCCTAGGCTGTGTATCATCTCTGTAATTTAAAACATTTTGAACCACATGACAGTACTCAGTGACATTATGCAATAAAATATGGTTAACCTAAAGGTAGAAAACTAAAATGCAAAGTTAAAAGTGGCTGTTTGTTGCAAACTTAATAGTTTATAATATAGGGTTAAAATTGCACTTTATTATGACCTGATAGTCGCCCTGAGGACCGTTGGAAAAAAATAATAATCAGAGATTGACCTAAATATCAATAAGGCATCTGAAGACATTTACAAAGTCAAAGTATTGGAATCCCAAAATGAAGATATTTAGGATTCCTTTAGCAAAAGCACCCCCTCTAAGGCCCAGTCACCACGAAGTCAAAACGAACACGAAACGCTAATATTTTCCAGAACGTTTGTCGTAAAGACGGAGACGTAAAATAAATGTGATCGTCCACACGAATGCATGAAAACGCTGCAAAATGTATGCCAGGCCTGTAAGTGGCGCTGTGGTGCCAAAGCAAAAATAGGCGACGAAATGTTGGGCATGCGCACTAATATTTATACATGGTTGCCCTGCGAGTCCATTTTCGTGGTTCAGTCAAATTCAGGTGCTGAACTATGTGGTCGATATTGCTATGTTCTTCCTGGAGATATTCCAGAAGAAGAAGATTCTGTTGTAAGCCCGACAGCAGGGTGAGTAGCATGAGCAGCAACCATTCAACACAGTACGGCGCCATTGTTGTTGTGATACTGTGTCGCGCATGCGTGTTTAGAGGCGACGCTATGACGCATGCGTGTAAAAAAAAAATGCGGTTAGAGCTTAAAGATGGAAACGTGAAAACGGCGTTTCAAAATCTTCACACTCTGAAGGCTGAATAAAAAAAAGATCATTTACAGACCCCCGAAACGTCGTGTGTGGACGGGGCCTAAGTGTTGCTGCTACATGCACTGTGCTTTTGGTACATTTTGCAGCCAATTGTAGACGAGCAGACTTCAAGAACCATCAGGGAGCATGCACAATCCTACAGCATAACTCAAAGTACAGTAGTAACGTTTCTGGATTTTTACAAATATTTTGAAGGTTCAATGAACTTTGCAGGGCCGGAGCAAGGGGGCAGTCTACGGCACAAAAATAGGATGCATGGACAAAATATCTGCAGGTTATATACTCTTGTCAAAATTTATTTGCTCAGGGCGGAACATCTGTCTGCATGGATAGCACAAACAGTAGCTAAAATGATATATTTCAGATGTGTCAAGCATAAATCCAACTTTAGCCAATCAGTGGCCTCTGTGACCATCCTTACAAGGTGATTTGTTGCTCCCTATGAACATAATTCCCCACCTCCTGAACAAGCAGTTCCTCCCCAAACCAGGAGGTGGCAACAGTGATACTCTCAAGTTGAAAATCTTAATCATTTATTACTGATTTAACCTTTTAATGTTAAGTATCTTAACTATAAACTGACAATAAAAATACAAACTTTAATTAACTACATCACAACATTAACATTAAAAAGATAAAAAAAACAATATTAATTCTCTTTTCAGAACTGGTTTTATGTGTTTTATAGAAAAGAAAGCGAAGTTATCTCTCTGCAAGTAAATTTTCTTCCGTGCAATTAAAGAACAACTCAACCCATTTAATGTGTATATTATGCAGAATCATGAATGACTAATTTTAGGCTGCAAAAATGTATAAATATGTGTGTAGTTTTCTTTTTCTTTTCCCTGTTGCTATAATATGTCTGGTATAGACTGGCCCTGAAATGGTTTTTATATCTATCAGTTTTTAACCACCCTTCGATGCACATTGGTGCCTGCCTTGTCACTCCTATGAACATTTTCTAGCTCCGCCCCTGCCGTGATAGTGTTGTAAATGCTGCCAGTACAGAAACAGCTAAGGATGTTCTTACTTCAGTGATTTTCTTCACTTTATACAGGTAATGCTTTCTGAGAAAGTGTGTTTGGTGTTCACATTTATTTCATCACTATATCATCATATAATGCTTCTGACAATGCTCTATATAGCATTTATGACTCAGAATTGCTAAGAATGATTTATTGTGAGTGCTGTTAAGGTCTTGGCCAAGTTGTGATGAAATATTTAATTTCCAATAACTTTTTATGGGAAAATTGGTTTGTTTTTCAGTGAGGTTACAGGCTGCAATGTTTAGAATCCAATACAACAGGTTTCTAAAAACAGTGACAACTTTATTAAATAGGTAAAGGACTCATTACTTCATTTTAGAACACCGTAATTTTTTTTTTTTGGGTATAAAACATTCTAATAACCACTCTGTATTGCTTTCAAATGAACTGAGATCAAATAAAATTACTAACTGGCTCTGCAGTATGCATTTTCTACCTATATATCCTGGCTCTGCAGTCTCTAACACAAAATGTGCCAATTAGAGCCTATAGCACCTCGCGCAGCTGACATAATTCACTTAACCCTGAGCCTGCTGCTGACAGGTAGCATCTGTTTACACATCCATCATCATGCAGGCTGCCACTCACTGTCCTTTGCAGGGTGTTAAAACAAGGCGCCTCCCACCACACCCCTACGCACGGCTCTCTGATTCTCTGTTTCCATGGAAATCTGCCCTGAGAAGTCTGTGCATCTCTCAACCCTGAAAGTTTCCCAAGTGGGATCAGCTTGCTGAATACCTTTCTGTCAGAAAGAGTTGTCATAACAATAATCAGTGCCTTATTTGATCCCACATATAGTGACTTCCAAGTTCATTATTTCTTCCCTCCTGGGGTGCACAAGTTACCTGTATGAGGACGGGGTTGTTAAGAAAAGTCTAAATCTGGAGAACTTTCACAGGCAGATGGAGGATATTACTCCAGGGAGGCAGCCTTTGTATCCTCTTCAGCACAACACCTAAATATTTTCCTGAAGTGCATTAATTCGGGGGAGTTTTAACGTGACCAGGTTTATTAGAATAAGCCCTATTAAAGAAACCTTTTATATCTTTATCTGCATATGCTGAAAACACTGTTGTTTTATAATATATAATTTTGTCCATTTTATAAACCTTTGCTTAGAAGTGATGATCTATTAAGATTTCTACAGAAACTGACCTAAAAAAAAGTTAAAATGTCTTAAAATAAGTTTATTTGCCCTTAATTTAGGCAGGTAGATAAGATCTACAGATGGAATTAATATTTTCCCCCTTTAAAATAACAAAATTAGATATTATCAGAATAGCTTTTATTGTCATTGTACAACGATAGAAAAATAAGGGCAGTGTAAATTAATTAATAAATAACTATATAACACAGAATCAATTGCAATTTTAAGTAAGGGATGTTAAGGAAAATTAAATGCAAAATAATGAAGTTTTTTTTTTCTTACCTTTAATATAAACCCTCTTATTCTATTGGTAATTCATCTCACTTAGATGCTAAAAGCAAGCAAAAATACACCTATTTGACTTATTTATATTTCAGATTTCCTAGTGTAGCTGCTAGGCCTTAGGTCAGCTCTTAAAATAGAACAAAAACAGCTCCACAGTTTCATAAAACAGGTTGGTCCATCTCTCACTGACTGTATGCTTTAACCTTTGCTCTTCCACTAGCTACCATAAGCCAAACCATGTGTAATTTATGGTACATGGTTCGGAAAATTATTTATCACTGTAGGTTGCTGGGGGTGGTGTTTTCTTTTCGACTAATGAAAGAGAACCTTCCCAGTGATTTACTCACAGTCGGAGGAGCTGACCTTGAATATTAGTCCCTGCTAGGATTCCACATGTGGCATTATGAACAATGCAAATGTATTATTCTTATTCTTTCTACTTGTTGAATTGAAGTCAAATAAATCGCCTTGTTTGCAGAAGAATTTCAATGATATGGATTAAGAGGAGAAACGCCCTGTTATCTGGCCAGCATCATTAACAATTACTCGTCACGCGGTGTCCTCCAAAAAGGTTTTTTATCCAGCTGCAGCTCTTATAAATGAATTATGAAGTCATTGTAATTGTGTCTGCATTTGTCTGCTTTTAAGGGTCATCGTAATTATTGACCTTCATTAGCCTCCATTAGTGAGCTGCAGGAAATGCAGCAACAGGGCGGAAAGTAAAAAAGAGGCTAAAGTAGAAGACTCTCATTTTGCAGATGAAATATAAAATAGAAAAACATTTAGTTTAATTTTTACAAGGAAGGAAGGAGGGATATCTCTTTTAAATGGGATGTTTTGCCTTTTTTATATTAATGGAGGCAGTCAAACATTTGGACAAACTCATTAAATTTTACTTCCAAAGGGTGAAAACAACAATATAATGTTACTTCATGAGAAGAACAAAAAGTTCCTTTATTTAAATGTAAATTTAAGAGCATCAGAATTAAAATCTCCTCTTATTTGAAAGTAATATAAAACTGTTTTATTCTAAAAGGGACAGCTATACTCTGATATAAAGAAATCCTCATATTTCCACCAAGACATTTAACAGTAAACAGTTTTTTCTGCTCGAAACTTCAAAACCTGTTTTTGAGTTTAGCCTAAGACATCTAATATGTTTTCATCTGCCAACACTTTAAAGAATAAAATCAAAATGAAAGAAAAAACACTTCTCCTGAAAGAGCATTGCTGTGTTGAGGCATGCTAAGTGTTGTTTGTGTTGATAACAGTCCAGCATTATCATGTATCAGTTAGTAGACAACTAACATCGTATCCCAATAAATTTAAAGCTAATTGAAGCTTTAACTTGTTTCCATAACTTGATTCAAAAAGTCAAACTAATCTATCGTTTCATTACACAGGGATATATTTAAAGATTCTTAGATCCTTAAAGATTCTTTATATACAAATACCACCTCTTAGCACACTCACACAGTCATGGGCTGGGCTCATGGGCAGATCTAGACAGGGGCGAATGGGGGCCAGAGCTCCTATAGAACTAGTCTTGGCCCCAGTGCTTTAGGCAAATTACACTGCAAAAACGATCTCAAAATGAGTACAAATATCTTAAATTAAGTGTATTTACCCTTAATTTGAGCAGTTAAATAAAATGAGTTACCAATGGAATGAGTATTTTTACTCTTAAAATAAGGTATCTAGATATTATGCACTTGAAATAAGACAATGCAATTGTTTTTTTTCTTGTTTGAAGTGTAAATTGTCTTGTTCCGTTGGCAAGTGTCTCACTTCAATCCTTAATTCAAGAAGAAATGCACTCATTTTAAGAAAAAATTACTTATTTAGATTTAATTTTTTGCAATGTATTAAATCCTTTTCTTGTGGTGAAATGTGCTGGCACAGAAACCGTAAATAATTAGACCCCTTAATGTTCCACCTGTACATTTCTACTTTTATAATGATTTATACATAAAGGTGTTGCACTTAAAATCATATCTGTTAGAGCAGAGTCTGAAACTTGCAGCTCCAAGGTCATAAGTGAGTATTTGGTTCATTGAAAATATTAAATGATGAACTAATTTGTGTAATTTGTGCAGTGTAATTTGCCTAAAGCACTGGGCAGTCGTGGGTGAGCGGTTAGGGTGTCAGACTTGGATCCCAAAAGGTTACCGGTTCGACTCCTGACCCGCCAGGTTGGTGGGGGGAGTAATTAACCAGCGCTCTCCCCCATCCTCCTCCATGACTGAGGTACCCTGAGCATGGTACCGTCCCGCCACACTGCTCCCTTGGGGCGCCATTGAGGGCTGCCCCCTTGCACGGGTGAGGCATAAATGCAACTTCATGGTGTGCAGTGTTCACTTGTGTGTGCTGTGTCACAATGACAATGGGAGTTGGAGGAGTTTCCCAAAGGGCTTTCACTAACCTTCTGTTATGTGCCTTAATTGAAAATAAAAAAATGCCCTCACCTTTGACCCCTGGTAATTATGGTCTGGAACTGTGACCAGCTGGGCTGCTGACTTTAAAGAGGCTAAACCCCTAAAAGGCATACTGCTAAGATAATGCTGAAACCTAGAATTTCTGAGAATTAAACAATTTAATTGAAAAAGACTGGCCTTATTTCTTCAGTAAAGATGAGCTGAAGTACTTGAAGTCCACAATAGCCAGGCCTTCATCAGCAGCCAAGCGGTTCCTCGATGCCATGACTCACTGATCCAGTCCTTTACACAAAAAAACTAAACTGATTAGCCTTGAAAGCAATACTTGTATAAACTTTTCAGTAGGTCTTTTTTTTCTTCAAATTGCCAACAAATCACCAGAAATAACCATATAAAATAAACATTTAAAATTTATCCTAATTCTGTTAATAGAACAATTTCACTTTTTAAAAGCGTTGATTTATTGAGACGCACCAAACATGTTTTGTGTTGGACATTTTAAAGGAATAGTACACCCAAAACATGATTAGCCTTCATTTTCTACTCACCCACATGCTGAACAACACTCTGGAGTACTTTTTTGATATCTCAAATGCATCTGGAGATCTGGGAGGCTTCTTGCTGTCTGCTGACATTCAAATAATGGAGGTCTATGGCGCCCGAGGCAGAAAGGTCCATAAAAGTCCACAAAAAACGTTTCAATCACGACGTTTCAACGACGCTACGGAAGCCGGCAGACCAAACCAGCGCATTCAGCTCGGCAAAGAACTCATGCTCTTCCTCAACACTGAAGTCCTCAGACATTTTTCTTTCGTTGTTTCTTTCTTTGCACAGGTAAACAGCACATTTCTTCTTCTACGCTTGCATTATTGGCAGAGCAGACGCTGAATGGGCACTTTCATCTGGTTTGGTCTGCCGGCTTCCGTAGCGTCGTGATCGCGCATGTGCGCGCTTTCAGGAAATCCTATACACTATTGTTTATGCTCTAAAAACATTCTAAATGACTTCGTTTCGAGTAAATTCTGGATGCTACCCACTCAGGACACTTGGAATACATTGGACGAGCAGTATGGAGGAATATTGACACGTTTTTTGTGGACTTTTATGGACCTTTCTGCCTCGGGCACCATAGACCTCCATTATTTGAATGTCAGCAGACAGCAAGAAGCCTCCCAGATCTCCAGATGCATTTGAGATATCAAAAAAGTACACCAGAGTGTTGTTCAGCATGGGGGTGAGTAGAAAATGAAGGCTTATCATGTTTTGGGTGTACTATTCCTTTAATGCACACCAGGGCAGAATTTTGCTGCATGTCATTTAGAAAATCCTGCCTAATCAGACCAAACTCAGCAGCTAAATAGAGAAACTGCTTAAAAGATGTTCAGAAAAGCATCTGATAAAGAGCAGCAGCACAGCAAAAAGCATCTATGACGTCAATTATGAAACATTTTTCGAATCTATACAAGGTCTACTCCAGCATCACTACCTTCCTCTATCTTTTTATCATGACAAAAAACCAAAATAGACTACTTAAGGCAGAATAAATAGGCTTTTAATGGTCAGTGAGTTGCATTTGAGAATTCAAGTATTCTGGATGTTTCAAATCCCTTTTTTTCTAATCCTTAGGTCCTGCAATTGTTTCAGCCAGCCTTCTCATTCAGCATTCATATGTGATTGATTTGGAAAGGTGCCGTGGATTTCTTTGTTTTGTGGTTTTGGCTCATTTGCTGCTCATTGTCAGTGATTCAATTAAAATCTGTTGATTCATTCTGAGCCAAACTGGTACTTTGTGTTTCAGTAACATAGTCTCAAACCTGCCAGGCCTGTTTTCTTCTACAAAGCAAACCTATGATAATAATCCAAACAAATTTCCGATGGTTTGGTCTTTAGAGAGCGCCCTCAAGCATGACTCTAATCTCCAATCGCTACCTGCCCATCCGTCACCTCCTCTTCCCCAGCAGCTGCTCTCTCCTGCCCAGTCCTGGAGGAATTTAGCACCAGCTAAAGCTTCTCTTTATCTCTTACCACAACAACTTAAAACATCAATGGAGCAGAGCTCAAAGCCTAATACCTTCACTCTCAAGCGCTTTTCCTCTGATAAACCTCACTAGCACGCCTGTGCCTTGTATTCCTACAAAGAGTCAAGTGGAGGAGGATCGGTTCTGCAGAGTGCAGGTGTGGGTGGTTTGCCGGGAGAGAAGGGAGTGAAGCTGGTTGGGGTCAGGCTGGCTCAGTGTGCAGAATGACTAATGAAAGGTTTATGGTGGCACAGCATGACGGCTTGGTCTGAATAGTGGGCTGGAGGAAGACACGCCTCGTCTGGATTCTAGCCCCCTCCTGGACTGTCTGGTTAAAAATGAGGATTTAACAAGTTCTCCCAGAACATGGGGTCACAAGCCTTCTCTTAACAAGCTCATTATTTCACATTGTTTTTGTCCTTTGCTCCTCCACAGCGGCTGTGGCAGGGAAAAGAAATAATGTTTGATGTATGTGTCTGTAAGGGAGCTGAATAAGGATGTTTGAGCGGAACGAGCGCTAATGGATCAGCTAATGATGTGCCCCTTGCATATGTGGATCCTTGCAGTAACGCCGGGCTGTGCATGAATATTCAGAGGCTTTTGTCTCGGAGAGAAGTTGCCGTTCAAGGTTGTTTTGAAGGGCAGCAGAGGAAAAGGACTCAAAATCTGATTTTGCTTTTCCATCACCTTCTATTATCAAATTTACAGAGAATCGATAAACCCTGAGACTAAAAACAAACTGCTATTATTTTCTATTGAGTGAGTAGGAATGAGTAGTTTTCTTTTTTATTTTTTTGTAACCAGAGTTGTTTAGTATAGTAACTACATTTAAGCACAACTGCTGCGTTGTAGTACTTAACAAATCAGTACTTTACTTTGGATTTTTTTTTTCAAATTAAGACTTTTATTTTTATTTTGTTACTTACTTAGACATAAATATTGTACTTTTATCTTTCAACTTATTGTCTCTCACTACACATTGAAATATAAATATTTATCATGAAAGGATTTCTTTTATGTGAACAAGAGAATAAGAATAGGACTCTTTTTGTCCCTGTCCACACTCCTTACTGGTCGAAGGCGATAAACTATGTTGTTGCTTGCCAAGTTTTTAAAGCATATTTTCACTGTACCTCTTTAAAAGAAAAATTTAATTTATTCTATTTCTGTCTAAGGGTGAGATAATTATTTCTTCTCCTACCTACACTTCATGTGAAATGATGTCCTACACTGGAAAAAATCTAAATCTAGATAAGTGATTATTTCTTAAAATAAGCGCATTTGTTCTTGAATTTAGAAGGTAAAAGACATATTTTGCCAATGAAACTAGACAATTTAAATTTAAAATAATAAAACACAATCACATTGTCTTATTTCAAATGCATTTGATCTAAATATCTTATTTTAAGAGTAAAAATACTCATTCAATTGGCAAATCATGTCATTTACCCACTCAAATTAAGGGTAAATTCATTCAATTTGAGAAATCTTTACTTATTTCTAGATCGTTTTTTCAGTGTAGAAGCTGATAAACATAAATTACCACTTTAACCATTTGGCGTTATTTATGGTAAATTGTGGTGACATTTTATCTTGTTTTGCTTGTAAGTATTTTGACACCAGCTCAATAGTTTTTTACCTATCTAAGACAGAATGAAACCCTTTCACTAGGTTCTTATAGAAGGCAATGTTCATTTCTTAGACCGAGAGCAGAGTGGTGGATATACACTCACCGGCCACTTTATTAGGTACCCCATGCTAGTAACGGGTTGGACCCCCTTTTGCCTTCAGAACTGCCTCAATTCTTGGTGGCATAGATTCAACAAGGTGCTGGAAGCATTCCTCAGGGAGTTTGGTCCATATTGACATGATGGCATCACACAGTTGCCGCAGATTTGTCGGCTGCACATCCATGATGCGAATCTCCCGTTCCACCACATCCCAAAGATGCTCTATTGGATTGAGATCTGGTGACTGTGGAGGCCATTTGAGTACAGTGAACTCATTGTCATGATCAAGAAACCAGTCTGAGAGGATTCCAGCTTTATGACATGGCGGATTATCCTGCTGAAAGTAGCCATCAGAAGTTGGGTACATTGTGGTCATAAAGGGATGGACATGGTCAGCAACAATACTCAGGTAGGCTGTGGCGTTGCAACGATGGTCAATTGGTACCAAGGGGCCCAAAGAGTGCCAAGAAAATATTCCCCACACCATGACACCACCACCACCAGCCAGAACCGTTGATACAAGGCAGGATGGATCCATGCTTTCATGTTGTAGACGCCAAATTCTGACCCTACCATCCGAATGTCGCAGCAGAAATCGAGACTCATCAGACCAGGCAACGTTTTTCCAATCTTCTATTGTCCAATTTCGATGAGCTTGTGCAAATTGTAGCCTCAGTTTCCTGTTCTTAGCTGAAAGGAGTGGCACCCGGTGTGGTCTTCTGCTGCTGTAGCCCATCTGCCTCAAAGTTCAACGTACTGTGCGTTCAGAGATGCTCTTCTGCCCACCTTGGTTGTAACGGGTGGTTATTTGAGTCACTGTTGCCCTTCTATCAGCTCCAACCAGTCTGACCATTCTCCTCTGACCTCTGGCATCAACAAGGCATTTCCGCCCACAGAACTGCCGCTCACTGGATGTTTCTTCTTTTTCGGACCATTCTCTGTAAACCCTAGAGATGGTTGTGCGTGAAAATCCCAGTAGATCAGCAGTTTCTGAAATACTCAGACCAGCCCTTCTGGCACCAACAATCATGCCACGTTCAAAGTCACTCAAATCACCTTTCTTCCCCATACCGATGCTCGGTTTGAACTGCAGGAGATTGTCTTGACCGTGTCTACATGCCTAAATGCACTGAGTTGCCGCCATGTGATTGGCTGCTTAGAAAGTGTTAATGAGCAGTTGGACAGGTGTACCTAATAAAGTGGCCGGTGAGTGTATTTCTTTCAGTTTGGTGACTTTTGTGTTATTCTGAGTTCTAATGTTTTTTAAGACTAAATTAGATTTTCAAAGTTACTCAATGTAGGTTATATTGGGTAATTTTGTGAAAAAAAATATACTTTTAGGAATAGTTTGCAGTGTTGTACTTTTTAATTTTACTTGTGCAAAGTATCCCTAATATTACATGAGGAAAATTTCTTGTTGTTTTTGTAAGTCAGGGCACTTAATGAAAACAAGCTATTTTAAACAATAATGCACCATTTAGAGACTCTCTTTCTTCTTTTTTTGCACTTAAGCCTTGTTGGCTAAATGCTATTTTCTATGTGCTGAGTCTGCTATATCATTTGGAGGTAAACAGTTTACTGTTATTGAACTTATTCTACATACAGTAATATAATTGGTAAACTTTTAAGATTTAGGACTAGGATCTCTGCATTTGACCGATCCCCTTGGGGAGCAGTGGGCTGCCATTGTGTGGCGCCCCGGGAGCAGTGTGGGATTAAGGGTCTTGTTCAGGGACCCAGAGTGGAAGCATTGGGGCTTAAACCAGGTACTTGTAACCTTCTCAGAGCACAAACGCTCTGCTCTGACCACTAGGCCATCACTCCCCTTAATCACGTAATATTTTGTAAAAAATAATTTTAAGGGTTTTACAATCAGGAATCCCGGTTTCAGGTACTGCATCATTCAGATTCAAGTCCAAACTAGAGTACATCACTAAAATGTGCGCTTAAGCTGAAAATCAGCAAAAAAAGGCTTGGCTAACAGAGATCTGAATTCATGGCCTAATTAATTATGATATGTTCTATATGTTCTGAGGAAGCAGAGAAAAACCCTCATCCTTCCACTTTTACTGTTTCAGTGTTATTTGTTTTCCAGATAAAACACACACCCTTTTAACACATTCACCTTTTGATTAAAAATTATCCCAAATGTCTTGGGTATCATAAGATGTATTTAAGCCAAAGTGAGACAAACGATTGGGTTGTTTTTGTTCAGCAGTATTTTTCACTCAGTTCCTAGAACTATTTAAAGGACACCATTGTTTTCTCATCTCTATCTTACTGCTGAATCATGTAAACCAACTTTATCTGAGGCCTGCTGTGCTCTAGATGTTGATCTGGTTTCTTTAGAGTCGTCTGTGAGTAATTTCAGTACGCCTACTGCTCCTGGGAGGTTTTACCACTGTTCAATGTTTTCTCCATTAGCCTCTCCCTGTGGTTTTTCTACCAGAGCCTAAAAACCGCATCTAGAGATGTTTTAGCCTACTTCCTGTTGTCAAACAGTGATTATAGAGGTCTGGCTGTATAGGAGCTTACATGGAGTCTGTGAAATTTAAACAAAAATGCATTTATTATCTTTCACACGGTTAGTTTGGCCAAGACACAATTTCTCTAATTAAATACAATAGTTATTTGTCTTTCTTTTAAGTTTTTACCTATAAACTTAAGATTTGTGACTTTCCCATACAAGACAAAACAAGAGATCGTGACGGTTGGAAACATAATAAGGTTTAACAATAAATGTGGAGGTAGTGTTATGCTGTGTTATTATGAAATGTTCTGACTGTCATGATTTTCTTGAGAGATCTGACCCACATGCAGTAAACCACTCAGATAACCAGGGGTAAAAGTTTGAACAGGTTTATTCCTGAATCCAAGCGGGGTTGGATTCAGGAAACACAGTGAACTGGTAAACCGGAACTGTAAGAGGGAAGGGAAGTATCAGTGGTTAGTTCAGGATCCGTGGGACCTTTGAACGATGACTTGGAGAGACAGAGAAAACGGGACTCACGTTAGTGGAGAAAACTTTCCTCCCAGAATCCAGTCGGTGTGGGTTTTTCCAGAGGTTGAGACTCGTTGGAGGGCAGACAGGTGTAGACTTGGTTAGACCCTGAGGAGCTATTGAGCGGACTGTCACTTGGGAATACAGGAGGACTTGAACAGAACTTGTGGAGGTTTATCCCCTGCTCAGTGTGAGAATCAAACAATCCTTCCAGGGGGAGAAGGCCTAACATCCAGCATGCAGGAAGGCTTCCTGCCGAAAAGGCAAAGACAAAAACTAGGTTAGGCTCAGCGAAAAACAAAGACTCCACCTAGTGGTGGAGGGAGAGAAAGACACAAAAACACAACCCACACAAACTGGATTTCTAACACTGACATTAAAAAGAAATCCCTCCTTTTGGTTAACTTATTTTAGACTCCCTTTAACTAATTGTCTGTATGACATGAAGCAGTTTCCCATTGCTAAATGTTGCTGTTAGCTGGTTGAACAGCCTCAGTTCACCTCGTCCAGTCAGTATTTATGTACTTTAGAAAAAAACTGTGAAAAATATTGAAAACATAAACAACTCTCAAACATGGCCAAACCTGAACAGGTTCATCAGGCTCCAATACCGTGTTTGGACAGCTGTGGTAATAATATGTTTAGCTTGTTAGGCTAATCTTAGTTTTAAAGCCCTGTTTCTGCAGTCTTCATTCACTTTTTAAAGTGATCTCTTTATAACTAATAACTAAAAAGGTTTTTGGAAAGAAATAAGCATTCATTTATGCTTCAGACCCAATTTTTCTGAGAAAGTATGAGGATGAGTTGATTTTTATAACCATGTTAAAGTCATTTTAACATAGTCAATAACCCATTTTACCTATTTGTTTCTAAATTGCTGTTGCCTTTGTTTAAATAATCAAAATCATTCAGAAAGAAAAAATATAATTTGGTCCTCTTTTGCACAACAAAATAAAAATATATCAACAACTATACAAATTTAAAAGCCTAGATTGCTGTTTCTCTCACGATTAAGTTTCTCTTTTGAACTATTTATTACTCTTTGACTGCACAGTGCTGAAAATCAATAGCATACTTATACTGAGTAGAATTGACTGAGTGTGAAATTGCAATCAAATGGAAACTATTAGCCACACCAAGTGGATGGTACAGAGAAAAAGATGCTGTTTACAAATCCCCCTGAAATTCAGTTATATAACTCGTTTCATTTATGCTCTGTCATAAAACAAATGTTCCCCTCATGAAATGTAATTTTGGTTCCCAACTTAAGAGTGGATTGCTCTGTCAGAGTCAGCATTTCCAACTCTGTCTTCAACCTTCTGTCGGGTTCATTTTCTAAATGACTTAATCTACTCAGACTGTTGCCAATGGGACAATCGTGGCCCAAATGTTAAGCTCTGTTTTTTAGGATTGTCTCTTTTTCATTCAAATTGTTCCCTTTTTTACTATGGAGAAAAAATTTGATTTTTAAAGAGCCGAAGTATCATCATTCTATTTTGAAATCAGAAGTCTACCCTCTCTCACCCTAAGCATGTATGACATTAAACTCATTTGGGGCTTTTAATGGTGCCTTTTTATTATGCTTTTAGTAGGATGGAGTGATTGTGCAACAAACAAATTAAGTGAATTTTTAAGCATAGGTTATATATTTTCAATATGGTTGAGTTTATAATTTAGCATTTGAAGCTTAGTTTGAATTATTTTATCCCTTCAAAGCTTTTTTTTGCAGACACTGCACAACCTTTGATCAAGGCTTTGCTTAGATAGAGATGTCTTAAATGACTTTACAGGTTGGTAAGCAGCACTTGATGCATATTGTTGCTCCATCTGGGCTCCCTAAATAAAGTCGCCTATTTAGCTTAGTGGCTAAAAGTTACATGGTGTCACTTTAACCCAACCCAAAGTATAACTTCCCTGAATAAAAGCACCTGAAACATTGTTGTAATGCATTACACTAAGGTGAGTTTAACATCAGCATGACATGAAGCAGGTTTTAAAGGGGTCAAAATGAGTTTCTTTAAACCCTAGAACACTGTGCCAAGTGTGAGGCATGGTGGTCGTAGCATCATGGTCTGATTTAAACAAAGGGAGCTACAAACTCAAACTTTATATAAATTAACATGTAGGTTTTTAAACTTGGCCAGAGCCGGGTTAAGGGAAGGACCTTGAGCAAAAACTCAGTTGAAATTGGTTTTAGATAAATAAAAGGGAATATTTGTCACCTGTAGCGTGTTCCAACCTCAACCCTTTAAAAAATATATAGATAATACATGAAAGTTAATTTAGGAAACTAAATAACATAGCTAGGATCTTTCATGGCACTTTATTGTAGCAAGTTCATTTAGTAAATTGGGGAACCAATGGCAGGACTTATTTATCTATTTTCATACCTGAGAAAACTGAAGAAAATCCACAATAAATTCCGACATTTTCTTTTTTTTTCTTTTCTTTTACAAATCTTTTCTGACACCCGCGATTTTCTGTAACAGTAACACTCCGAATAATTGGATGTAAACTTCTCATTAGTAATGTACTGCATGAGCTCTGAGTAAAACCTTGTGATGTTTAAAGGTTTACATATTGAAACCTTTAAAAAGGAGCAGACACAAGCTGTTTTAGACAAAACCTGTTAAATCCATCGAGATTTCAATTACCGCTTTGATAGGGTTCCCAAAGATCAATATCCAAGCATGTGTTTTTATCATTTCTGCTGGGCTACAATCGGCTTTATCTGTTCATGACAGCAGACACACAGAAAGATCGTCGCTTTCACTGCTCTCTAATGTGCTTCCGTGGCAATGGTATCTTTGTTCTGATAAATATGCATGGTTTCCCCTGTGTGGAAATGTGAACTGAAATCAAAGATGCACAGCCTGCGTGTACTGCCATTAGGGTGAGGTGATTAAATAATACACCAGCATCCAAACAATACGAGACAATGTCAAAGGCCGTAGCCCTCAGAAAACCCTCTCTTTTATTTCTCTATTCTGTAGTTGTTGTTCAGAGAAAAGGCGACAAAGAATCAGCGCCGCCGCAGCACAGCAACAGCAGGGTTGGCAGCGCATACTAATTTAAACCCAGAGCAGAGCAACATGTTTTATTCCTGCCCCACTGAGGCGTGTCTAAGTGTACGTTAGGGTTGTGCACATCTCATTTCTTAAGGGAGGTTTGTGGTTTGCGTCAACACCCCCCCCCCCTTCCCCAAAGCCCCACCACCACCACCACCATGCAGGTTCCTATCACTTCCACCCTCAAATTAGAAGTGACAAGCCACTCAGCCAGAGGTGTCTTCAACCCCCCCACCCCACCCCCCAAATCAACAGCCATGCAGCCCCACTCAGAGCTGTCACTTTGATTACATATCAGCATGATGGGAGAACCTCAGGAAAGAAGACGTCCAGCTGGAGAAGGACCACTAAACGCATCGTCTGTCTGTCTGCCGCGCATCTGCCAAAACACATCGCACCTGTCCCAAAAGAGACACAGAAACGCTCTCCCCATCTCCATCGCCAAACAGCAAATTCGATCTTTTACCTTTTTTCCTCACCAATTTTTGGCCCTCTGCATGTTCAGTCACCATCCGTTTTACTATTGTGTTTTTCTTCTGCCTCCACATTGAGTACGACTAATCTTTTTCACACTTTTGCATGCTCATCCCTAATACTGATCATGTTGTCACCAATCCTCTACCTGAGTAATCATCAAGTTGTCATTTTGTATTAAAGTTTGAGCAGAAGAAATCCAAAGGGATGGGAAGTACCTAATCATAAAAGCTTATGAAGTCACAACTTTGCATGGGCAGATGAGAGTATCACTGAGAGTACACAAACATGTAATAAAACGCCTAGGAAACACAATGTTTTAAAATAAGAGCTCATAAGTGCTACATATTTTAGTGTGTCCATCATTGCATCTGTAATAAAATAAAAAAAATTGTGTGCAGTAACTCGAGGAATGTATGGAAAATGCCTGTAAAGGTTTTCATGAAACTACTCATGTTTTAAATTGACATAAATAAATGTAAGACTCCTTTAAGCCATTTTACTGGCAGTGCACAGCAATAGGTTGCAGTAAAACTGTATGATTGAAAACTAGAGGTTACACAACTGCAGCTGTTTATGACCTGAGCATACCTTAGCACTGCTAGCGCCCCATTTCTTAATATAATTGTCTGCCGATTGGATGAAAATGCAAGCTTTCTGCTTAAGCGCTGACATATGTGCCTTCTCTTCCCTTGTGTCTCACTAGGAGCGATGTTCCAAAGCTCTCCACGGCAGTCCAAAGAGGTACGTAATGACTTCTCCCAGCACACAGTCACGCAGGTTCTTGTGACTTGTTATCTGTTGGAGGGAGAGAAAAGTGATTGTCAGCCTTGTACCTCTCAGCGAATCTGATAACATCTGTGTAGAGAGGCTGACCCTACACTGTCCCTGCAGTCGCTTTACTCAGTAGACAATCCTACTTTACCAAGGACAGGCTCCTTTCTTACACTTTCGTTTCCTCTCATAATAGAAATTTTCTCTGGTTGCTTTTCATTTTTTCCCCTCTTATATGCAGAATCCATTTCACAGATATCATTTCATAGACATTTAAGTTGCAAAAGACTGAAAAACATGTTTTTAAGATCAATGCAGGAACTTTTTCCTATTGCATTTCAGCTAATGCAAGAAATAACATGTACTTTGAATTATGACTTAGTTACTGGAATAATTTATTTGCAACAGTATTTAATTGATAAATAAAATATGAAGACATAAAAGTAAAAAATCTAATCAAAAAACATTATCTGACATAATACAAATGAAATAGTCATACAATAATATTTTGGTCACACAAAGTTACTTCAAAAGCAGCTTACAGTAAACCTTCATGCTTGGCGTGTCACTGCTTATTCACATAATGTACACTCACCGGCCACTTTATTAGGTACACCTGTCCAACTGCTCATTAACACTTAATTTCTAAGCAGCCAATCACATGGCGGCAACTCAGTGCATTTAGGCATGTAGACACGGTCAAGACAATCTCCTGCAGTTCAAACCGAGCATCGGTATGTGGAAGAAAGGTGATTTGAGTGACTTTGAACGTGGCATGATTGTTGGTGCCAGAAGGGCTGGTCTGAGTATTTCAGAAACTGCTGATCTACTGGGATTTTCACGCGCAACCATCTCTAGGGTTTACAGAGAATGCTCCGAAAAAGAAGAAACATCCAGTGAGCGGCAGTTCTGTGGGCGGAAATGCCCTGTTGATGCCAGAGGTCAGAGGAGAATGGTCAGACTGGTTCGAGCTGATAGAAGGGCAACAGTGACTCAAATAACCACCTGTTACAACCAAGGTGGGCAGAAGAGCATCTCTGAACGCACAGTACGTCGAACTTTGAGGCAGATGGGCTACAGCAGCAGAAGACCACACCGGGTGCCACTCCTTTCAGCTAAGAACAGGAAACTGAGGCTACAATTTGCACAAGCTCATCGAAATTGGACAATAGAAGATTGGAAAAACGTTGCCTGGTCTGATGAGTCTCGATTTCTGCTGCGACATTCGGATGGTAGGGTCAGAATTTGGCGTCTACAACATGAAAGCATGGATCCATCCTGCCTTGTATCAACGGTTCAGGCTGGTGGTGGTGGTGTCATGGTGTGGGGAATATTTTCTTGGCACTCTTTGGGCCCCTTGGTACCAATTGACCATCGTTGCAACGCCACAGCCTACCTGAGTATTGTTGCTGACCATGTCCATCCCTTTATGACCACAATGTACCCAACTTCTTATGGCTACTTTCAGCAGGATAATGCGCCATGTCATAAAGCTGGAATCATCTTAGACTGGTTTCTTGATCATGACAATGAGTTCACTGTACTCAAATGGCCTCCACAGTCACCAGATCTCAATCCAATAGAGCATCTTTGGGATGTGGTGGAACGGGAGATTCGCATCATGGATGTGCAGCCGACAAATCTGCGGCAACTGTGTGATGCCATCATGTCAATATGGACCAAACTCCCTGAGGAATGCTTCCAGCACCTTGTTGAATCTATGCCACCAAGAATTGAGGCAGTTCTGAAGGCAAAAGGGGGTCCAACCCGTTACTAGCATGGGGTACCTAATAAAGTGGCCGGTGAGTGTATGTTCACCACAGTCCAGTTAAGTATTTCATAACATTTAAAGTTATTATTGACACATATTTAAGCTATTTTTTTTACTTTTTAACTCCTTGAACTACTTTAAAATGTACTTTGTCCTCCTTTAGAATTGTGCTTCTACAATGTACACACAGCTTTTTTTTTTTTTATGTAGGGTTTGATGCAGCAGGTTTAGAGGAAGCACTAACCTCATTAAAGAAGTAGAGGTCTTGGAAAAACATTTATGAAGAGTGAAACATTTGGAACTATAGAGCTGACAGCCTGCATTAGGCGTTTAAAGTCTATGTTTTAAGGAAAGAAATACTTAACTTAATTAAAACTTCAGACTCACTAGGCAGCAGAAACCCAAATTACATTTCCAAGATTGCATTTTCCAGACATGTATTTAGGACGTATTCTTTCTTCATTAAACTGTTTCATAGACATTCTCTGATATGTGGTTTTATAGTTCTGTCCCTATATTAGCCTAATCAAGAGAAGCTTTTTTTTCTTCCAGATTTTAAACTGTTAGGTAAAAAATATTTTTTTTAGGACCAGTGATTTATTTTGAGGCAAGCTCAAGCTAACAGGTGGAAACAAAATATTAGGTAGATATATGCCTAGTCTGAAAAAAACTCAATCCAGTTGATTATGATAAAATAAGACTATATACTCACCGCAAAAGATTTAAATCTAAATAAGTAATTTTTCTCTTAAAATAAGTGCATTTTTTCTTGAATTAAGGAAGTAAGTGAGACACTTTGCT
The DNA here is from genome assembly GCF_016077235.1 of Cyprinodon tularosa. Lineage (NCBI taxonomy): Eukaryota > Metazoa > Chordata > Actinopteri > Cyprinodontiformes > Cyprinodontidae > Cyprinodon > Cyprinodon tularosa. The sequence continues at coordinate 720,500 of NW_024038652.1, read as the reverse complement.
AATGGTACAAGACAATTCACATTTAAAAAAAGAAAAAAAAAAGTATTCTCTTATTTCAGGTGGATTTTATCTAATTTTCATATTTTAAGAGTAAATATACCGATTCTATTGGCAAACCACCTTATTAACCTGCTCAAATTAAGCATAAAAACACTAAATTTAAGAATTCTTTTACTTATTTTTAGATTGTTTTTGCAGTGTGACATATCCATCCTGAGAGTGTTTTTATCATCCTTTTTGAGCCTAAATAGAACCCCAGCATTGGGTGCAGTGAGCTGACAGACATAAACAGACATGGCGCCATCCACTAGCAGTAACAATTGTCCTGCTTGTTAGGACATGTACTCAGGTGTCTATCGACTTCAACATCAGAATCCTTCCTGAGCTTTAGCTCTAGCTTTCGTGAACTCCAATGGTCAAACTGTTTTCCTAGTTTTATCCCTCTTCTTTCTATTTTTATACACTTGATCTCGGACTTTTCTTTTTGTTTCTCCTCTACATTGGTACTGTAGTTCAACACTCGCTCGCCTCCATTGCTTCGACTTGTTGATCCATTGTACTCCTGCGCAGTGACATTATCCCTGTCACATGATTTATTATTGCAAATGCTCATAGAAAGGCTTTAATTTCTAATAAATTGAGTAAAAATAAAGCTTAAAAGATTAAAAAAGAAATACAACACCAGCAGGATGCAATTATTTGTCATAAAAATGTATGCAGTTTATACATTTCAAAAATGTCAGATTACATGATTTGGCTGATCTCAGAGCTACTTTTCTTAACTTACTGAACTTAGTTTGATATGTGGCTCCTCCCAGATGTGGTGCCCTCATTACTGAATAGTGAAATATGTTGGATTTAGCCAACAGATAAGAATTCTTTCAAAGTTATTTCCAAAAGTTAGCAGGATTCATCTGAACATTTTTTTTTTTGCTTATCTCATTGCCTTTTTTTAATCTGCACATTAACATCTGTAAAACTCTTCCTGATCTGTCTTATAAGATGTTTCTTTACCGATCTTTTTTTTTTACCAAACACTGCAGTTGTCCTGCAACAACAGGAATAGATTAGATGAACTATTTCCATTGTATCCAAACTTGTGGATTTTTCTTTTTAATTTTCCAACTTAAAGAACAATTTATCGAAGGCTCTTGCCTTAAAAGATATACAAAGTTTTTTATTTTGTGGGTCCAGGTCGTATATCTAGTCTATCTATTCTGACATTTTTTAAGGAAACTTGTTCTATTTATAACTAAATGTGCCAATGTCTGTTTTTGCCTGAAATTCACCCTTTTTCATATACTATAAAAATGTGTAAAAAGAAACATAGCTAATAAACAAAGCTTGTGTTCACTATAAACAATTTCAGTAGATTTGACAGAAAATGACTGTAAAATAATGACATTCAAAAAAACACTGTTTATTAACAGTTTTGTTTGTTTTCTGTCAACATATTCTGTTATTTTTACTCAAACTCCATGGTAAAATAATTTACCGTAATTTCTTTGTAGAAACTACAGGTAATGTAGTTTCAACAAGGAACAAATGCAAAAACAAAAACAACCTTAAAGTATAATTTTTATATTATGCAGAAAAAGCATATTTTATTTCACATAAAACTCGCTCTAGGTCCATTGAACATGTAAATATAACACCTATAGATAATAATATTAAGGATATTACTGTTGTGATATGCCGAATACAAACAATTAGATTTTTATGTATTTAACAGCCATAACTACACAAAATTTATCAATAAGTAAGTAGGCCTTTTTAAAAGTAACAATGTCATGAGTATAATACTTTTTTTTAAAACTGAAAGATATGTGATGTATAATTAGTGATGATATTTAAGCTTTATTATAAAAAACCTTTTTCTTGTTGGTTTTACTAAATAAACTGAAAACATGTGAAGATCTGCAGGTTATTCTTTCAACTGCTTTACATTTTACTGGTAAAGTCTGACAACCAAACAACAACAAAAAAAATGTTAGAACTGTAAATTAACAGTCATTTTTACTATTTTTCAAGGCTGCACTTTTACAAAAGATGAAATTGTCCAGATAGCTGTTTCCAAATGAAATTTATTTTTGTTTTTACACTTGTGTTAACAAAATGACAAATAAAATCTAAGTCTAAGTCAACCACAGCTTCCAGAGTTCTTCAGTTAAGCCATGCATTTTTTTTTTACTGAATGATTTCTAACATTTCCGATATAAGCAGACGTTTGTCATTAAATATCATCATAAAAAATAGAAGAAAGGGACAATCTACCAATCTTGCCTCAATTCATCCAATCAAAAATATTTCTCAGGTACTAACTTTGATGCTTCCGTTCTCTTTTTTAATTACCTTAAGTTTGATGAATATAGGCCGATTTTCTTTAATTTTTCCATCAAAAGATATGTTAAATATCCAAGATTACAATAAATGATGTAATGACATTATGACTAATCAGCTGGGCAACTTGCAGCACAGTTTCCAGGTATTTCAAGAGTAAGAAAGAGATGGACTGTGGTGCTTGCAGATGATTCATCAACAAGGTTTTTATGCTTTCGGCTGTACATTTCCCTTCTCCTTTAGTCTGCGGTATTCATCACAGCAAGTAGAGACTTACAGCACTGCAAGCCCTAAAGAGAGGGATCCAGCCAGATAGCTTCCCAGTGTCTCGCTAGTCTTGAAAATTAAACAGACAGGGAGGAAACCCCCATTTTACTCCCCCCAGATAAAAAAAAAAAATGTGGCCTTTTAAGTCAAAAGACAAGAACCTGAGATGTATGACGTCCTCGTCATGTTGTCTGTTGTAAAGCTAAAATTATACATCTAGTCCGTTGGCTTAATGGTGTCATTACAGCATTTAATTGAACTAAAATGTCAGAAATTGTTAGGGCCTGAGCTGTCATCTGATGGTAATCAGGCAGTAGATGATTCTAATTTACATTCCCCATTAGGTGTTTATATGATCTTACAGCTCTGTTTATTGATAGGTCACGGACTGCATTGAGCTCTGTGTGACATTTGCAGTTAACCAAGTCAGACCTTTTTTACAGCAATGGTTAAACAGCACCATCAAGTGGCAGATTTTTTTTTTTTCATAAAACTCTGCAGAAGAAGTGTTGTACACTTTTGCATGCATGTTTCGTAGCACAAAGTGTTCTCTTTTAATTTTTGATTTAACAATGTCTGCTACTTTTTCATTCCGTCTCTTTCCATCAGGGCCTCCAAGCTGCAGAAGCCAACCCCGTCTCCCCAATGCAGCACCCGAACGTTGAGGAGAGCAAACTGAAAGCTGCAACCGTCTCTCAGGAGCAGGAAATCAGCTCCCCTCAAATTACCAAGAGACAACGCAAACTACTGAAAACAAGTCCTCAGATCATTCACAGCAAAAATGTCTCACTAACTTCTCCTCCTGGTTCTACTCTAGAAGAAAGCTCTACTAACCTCTTCAGGATAGTAGAAACAAGGAAGCAGGTAATGAAGAACATGTGTGCAAAATATAAAAGCGGCATCTCCAGGACAATCACCCCTAATCATGTGAAGTACATATATGTGGAGGATAAATACAAAGTACTGTACTGTGAGGTGCCCAAATCAGGTTGTTCCAACTGGAAAAGAACCCTTATAGTGCTGTCGGGGAAGGCATCCAACCCGGACAGTCTTAAACATGAACAGGTACACTACGGAGGGTTCCTCAAGACCCTCAACAGGTACGACCAAAAGGAAATCATGCACCGTCTACAAACCTATAAAAAATTCATGTTTGTGCGCGAGCCCCTCGATAGAGTCGTCTCGGCATACAGGGACAAGTTTGAGAATCCCAACGACTACTACCACAAACTGTTTGGAAAACCCATCATATCAAAGTACAGGGTGACCCCATCTGCAGAAGCCCTTCAAACTGGCAATGGGGTAACATTCAAGGAGTTTGTCCAGTACTTGCTGGATGGCCACCGGCCGGTGGGAATGGACATCCACTGGGAGCAGATGAACAAGCTCTGCCACCCCTGTCTCATAGACTACGACCTGATCGGTAAGTTTGAGAACATGGAGGAGGAGTCTGACTTTCTCCTGCGGATGATCGGAGCACCGCAAACCCTGAAGCTACCTAGTTTTAAAGACAGGAATCCAAAAGATGCACGGACCTCTAAAGGAATCACAGAAAGATACTTTTCTCAACTTAGCTTAATGGAGAGACAGAGAGTTTATGACTTCTACTACATGGACTATCTGATGTTTAACTACTCCAAGCCTTTTAATGATCTTTACTAATCTGTCATGTGCCATTGCTCTGTAATCAGTTACATTCCACATCTGCATCTATACAGTGATATTGATCTTAACCACAAAAACATAATCAGTCATATCATTTGGTACCAAATTGACAAAAATGTTTTTTTTTCAAAGTTTTAGACTTTATGGACATTAATCCTAGATTAAGTGGAAGTTGTTATAGATGTAGGTAGTTATGGGCAATAGAAATGAGAGTGCTCTTAAAAAAACTACTGTTTTTATTAAATGAAAATATCCTGAGTAAATCAGAAGGCAGTTTGAAAGTGCATTGAGAAAAAAGAAAAAACCTATCTAAACCAACTGTGATTTCCAAAAAATGAATTTCTGCATTTGTTAAATGATGAACTGACTATGTCGAAGCCATGCCCTGATACTGTCAATCCCAGAGAACAAAGACTTTTCTTTAATATAAAGTTGTTTGACAACATGAAATTGGCTAAAAGTTCTTGAATAGTTTCACACACCATCTCAGTCTAAAAGAAAAGGAAGACAGCTTGTTAAAAAAAAGTAATGGGATGTGTGCAAAGTGGAAACTAATGCTGAGCAAGAACAGTCTCTAAAGCGACGAGACAAACCTGGACTTTTGTGGAGGTGTGTATCCTGTTTTATTTAACATAAAGCCAAGAGCGCTTCAGAATAGATATGACCGTACAAATCATCGAACATGGTGGTGATAGTGTGACGGACTGGGGCTGCTTCCGGACCAATATGGCTACTTTTAATGAATTTCTGATACTGGATAACTCCAGAAGGAGAAAATACCCAACCAACAGTTTGTGATCTGTTCACAGGCCTTTCTGTTACACAGCCGAAAAACTTTCCCCCAAAGTTCACCAGAAACTTCACCTTTAATGTCTCAAAACAATAAAGGTTTTTGAGGGGTCTAGTCAGTCTAGACTTAAAGGTACACTATGCAACCGGTGTTGATTTTCCAGCGAGGCTCCCCCCAGAGGGCGAAAGTAAAAGTGCACTGTCGTAAATATGCTCAGCTGTTCTCCTGGTTTCTCCGTCAAGCCAGGCGCGATTGTTTTGAGCTTAGCAGACAGGCGAAAGCAACGAATGACTAAGCATCTGACGTGCCGCAAACGCGCTGCTGCTGCGAGATGGAAAAATTTAATTTTTGCTGCTCGACGCGCTGCGTCAACCAATCAGAGAAGCTGATCTGGGAGCTGGCAGGGAGAGAGACACAGCGCTGATGATCAGAGCGCTATGATCGCTCCTCTTAAACAGTTTATTGACGCCTAAATTAACTGAAAATGCAGAAATCTGCGGCAGAATATGTTCGCTTTTATTATCCTGCTGCCTGCAGTTTGGATTATTTAGATGAAAAACACCTACCAGCTGCCGCGGTGAACCGCGAGGAGGCGACCCGGCCAGAGGCTGCTGATGAAGGGATTCCTACTGTCGGCGCACCGCTGGTATGTGGGGGTCTGAGCGGCTCCGACAGAAAAAACATTGTAAGGCAGGATGATAATCTGAATGAACTGACGGCACTGATTACGTTTTCAGGTGGATTTTCTCACTTAAACACATATTAAAACTACTTTCTTCCCACTGATCACAGCAAATATAGCTGCAAGGCAGAGAAAGGATAGTGAAGCTCCGCCCAACGCGCGTCAGACACACGTTTGCACCGCGCAGCCAGAGCAGCAAAGCTGCTTCAGCCGCGCGTCAGAACTAACTGGTACAAGAAGCAAAAAGGAAGCAGCAGACGTGATTTTGCTGCGTCCGGTGTGAAAGCAGCACTGCACAAAGATCGCCACTGTGCTAGCAACGAGCATGCTTTTAACTGGTGGGTGTAGCAGTTCTCGCCGTAAAGCAAGACCGACTCTCGCGAGACTTCTGAGCCTGTGGGTGCGGGTCGGTGCTCCTGCAATTGCAAGTGCAGTATTTCCCCCACAGACCACCAGGGCGGCCGAGAATACCTTTGTTCAACCTGAAATGACTCATTTAATCATCCAAAACGTTATGGAACACATTAATTAACTGAAAAATGTTGCATAGTGTGCCTTTAAAGGTACATAGTCACAATAATAGATTTTTTTTTTATTATTACCATTAACTCAATGTGGTTGCACATAGCCTTTTTATGACAAATTATAACCTTTTACTGGCGTTGTATTTGGGTTTTTAATGTCCTTTAAGCTTTATTTTAGTCAGTTTGATGGTAAATAAAGCCATTCTGTGTATATTTACAATAACCACATCATGTGACTTGGATTACATTTCTGCACATGAGTATATTTGGTCAATAAGCCGAAGCAATGGAGCGATTGTGAAACTACCAGTGTAGTTGTGAAAAAAGTGAAAAGTCCAAGATTAAGTGTAAAAAGGCACACGATGACTGGAGTTGCACCGAGAAAACGGTCTGACTGTTCAGGAAGCTTTCCGATATCAAAGTTAATCGACACGTGAGAACATTTCCTTGCTAACAGTGCTACTGGTGTTACATTAGTAATGTTTTTAAGCCGTCAGACGTGTTGGATTTCACTGTTGGAACTTATTTAGTAGGCAATTTCTTGGCCACCATCTGGCTTTCTGGTAGTTCGGCTGTACTGCCAGTAGATGGCGCCATATCTGTTTATGTCAGCTCATTATGCTCAGTGCTGAGGTTCTGTTTAGGCTAAAAAAGGACAGTCTAACACCATTAGGACAGATGCTTGGAGTATATAGCCTTATTTTATCAGAATCAAAAGGACTTCAGTATTTTTGGTATAGGAGTATAACGTGACTATGTATCTTTAAATACAACTGAGATTCTGGAACATGACTTAAAGCCATTTTCAGCTCAAAAACCTTCAAAAATACAAATATGCAGGGTGGCCCTTTTTTCTAAATACAAATGCCTGCCTGGAATTTATCACAAAAAGCTTGTTGGATGTTACAATTTTTAGTTAAGAATCACCAAATCAAAAGGATGGGACAATTTAGTATTCAGGGGGCAATTACTTTTAACTTAGGACCTGGTTAGTTTGGACAGCTTTTTTTCACCATCTTTCTTACTCAACTTATCTTGGACCGATAATAAATTTAGTATGGCCTTTAAATGTCATAAAAAATAGGAAATCTGTAAGTTTAACTACATTTCCCTGTAACTTTCAAACACTGTTTTTTAGTTCTTTAATTAAAGCTTAAATCTCTATTGGCCTAATTTGGTGAAAAAACAAAACACTTTTAATGTGTTCCCATAATATGACTTAAAGAAGGACGGCTATCTGTATACCTCTGTTTAAATGGCTTTACAAATTCAAATGGTAACAAAATGAAACTCTACTGCGAGTAGAAAATCTTTAAAATGTGTCAAATGCTGCCTGCTTAAAAGCTGTGTGCACTTATTGTAGCATTTTTATACTTCTAACACAAACATAATGTAGTCTAACTCATAGCTGTGCTGTGGCTTCTTCACCATTGGAGGTGGTTTCTGTTGGCTCTTAGTGTGAATGAGAGGCATCTCTTTACTTGTAGGGTAAAACGTGTTGTCGCCAGTTTCCCTGCATGTTGGTGGTGCTGACTTGCCAGTCAATCAAATCCTTCAAATAGAAATGTGAGGCATCACATTATGCAGAAAAAACAAAACAAAAATATATTTACTTTTAATAATGTTTTGTACAGAAATGTTGGATTGACATGGATAAGGAAAAGATTTTTGGCCAGACTTCACCATCAGCTGCATTGTATATCTCCTACACAGCTTTCACTCTGCCCTCTTTATATGTACCACATGTAATCTTCACTACTGTACAGGCTTCTTTCTGACTCTACTGGGTAGAATTGTATAATGGGCATTCAGATGATTATATATTTTTGTATGTATTTCTAAAATCCACCTAATTATTAAAACAAGATATACTGTATTTAGTGCTTCTTGGTAAAAGTACGTTTAACTCTATTTGATGTCATCTATGTCTCTTTGAGTAATGCAAATGTAGATTGTTAAAGAGTTTTTTTCCGAGGCTAAATATTCACCAGCAGAGAGCTTTTTAAAAAAAAGATTTGGGATGAAACTTAGAACAATGAATAGGAGCAGTTGTTGGTTTAGGGTGCATTTCCACCGCAGGAAACTTTTCCAGTAACTGATGTTGTTTAGCCTTTTTTCCCCTGCATCTAGGGCCAAATTAGATTTAACTACAAAACAGATTTAAAAATCAGTATATCACTTCTTAAAGTAGGTGTTTTTGCTTTTATTTGAGTGGGTAATTAGGATGATATTCCAATGAAATAAGTATTTTTACTCTAAACAAAGATAAGTAGACATTAGGTGTGTTCAAATCCAGCAGCTGTGTCCTCTGAAGGCCAGATTCGTCGGCCAATTACATCATAGCACGGCGCCATGGCCAGTTTGGATTCAAAGACTCCTCTTTATTCGGCCGACAAACGCAGCCTTTTTTCCCCTTTTGAAGGACAAGTCCAGTGTATCCTCTGTAGCCTTAGGTATCCCATGATTCATTGGGAGCCTAAGGAAACTGGCTGCTCTGTGCTTAGAGAAAAAAGGGAAATGGCGATGAACATAGCTGAACTCTTCCCGCTTGCTTATTTTCACGGCCTTCAAAGAATGAAGAATGAAGGCCGGGTCCTTCGAGGGCCGCAGCCACGGGATCCAAACACACCCATTGAAATAAGATAATAGGGTTGCTTTTTTTCTTTTTCTAAAAAAAAAAAAAAAAATCCATTAGCAAATAGTTAATATTATATACCTGCTAAATATAAAGGGAAATACTCTAATGTCAAAAAAAATTGGTTGACTTAGATTTTAGTTTTGAACAGGGTATCAATTAGATGTTTATCTCTTCACTGTAAACATTGTTCATTTAACCAAGTTTTAAATGGAATTTATCTTGTTCCGTTAGTAAATTGGTTCCCTTACCTGCTCAAAACAATGAAACATACACTTATTTCAATAAAAATGGATTTACTAATAGTTCTTTTTTTTTTCCAGTGTATCCAAAAAAAAACCTTTTTAGATTGAGATACCAAGCGAGAGCAAATTATGTTAGATTAACAATCTTTTTTTTTAGAAGATTATACTCGAAATAAGTGCAATAATCTGACAGTGCAGCGAGACTTCTGGAAATCATGTTATATATTATCAAAAAAAGAAGTCTTTATAAGGGTAATTGTCTTAATGCATTAGCAGAAATTATTGCACTTATATTGAGTAGAATCTTTTAAAATAAAGATTGATAATCTAACAGAACTTCTCACTTTGTATCTCAATCTCAAAAGAAGGTAAAAAAAAAACGTTTTTGCTAGATATAAAATAGTAATAGTTGGTTAGATAAACAGTTTTTGCATTGTGGGACACAGCTTCATAGTTTAACTTTTGGTATTAGCTTTATATAAGCTATAGAGTGATTCTATGTAAGCTGTAAAGGATGATCACTGTGACAAAATCATCAGTTGTAGTATTTTTTACTGAAAACTTTTGGTTCTTAATTTCGGTAGGTGAACTTGTTTCCTCTCCCCTTAAACGCAGTCTAATTCAAAATGCCTTTTAGTTACACATGTCCCCACATTTTCATTCAAAGTTACTGCAATGGCTATGAAGTAATCTGATCTCTCATTAAAGTGAACAAAAGTCTTTGTGCCAAAAAGACGCCACACTAATGCAGGATCCTCTCGGCATCAGTGGGCATCCTGGTTTTGTCCCACAGTGGAAATGCACACAATAAACTGCCAACATCAAATAGGATCATATTCAGTAAAAAAAAAAAAAAGGATATGTAGAAGTTTGGAAATAAGCTCTTTGAATCTGTATCTCTGATGTATGATGAGCTTCATTCCACCACATAACACATCTCAGCTCCAGTCATTTTCTAACTCCAATTTTTTTCTGCGGGTGTGTGTTTGGGGGGCATGGGGTGTTGTATGGGACTGAAGGACATTTTTACTTTCAGGACGTTCTGTTTGGACTGAAAAGTCAGATTTCCAGAGTTCTGTTTTGGAAACAGGACAAGCACGCCCCCTTGATGTGGAGCTGGGAATTTGTCAAGAAACCTATAGTTTCAGTATCTTAACCAGCTGCCCCTCATGTAAGACGCTGTGAAATCTGCTAGTACTATTTGTTGTATCTTATTAACCAAGTGGCACATATGGTGCTGTGAAAATAGCTTTTAGAGAAGGTGTTGCTTTTACTCTCTAAATGCATAAAATGGGGAGAAATCCATTGTTCTAGTCTTGTATTGCTAGCACCCCTACAGTGTGACATCATTCCCATTTCTAAGCTCTGACTTGTTAGACAAACAGAACGCAGCATTAGTCTTACTTTATTTAGTTGTTGTTTCTTGTCTCAAACTGATGCTACTTAACGAAATGCACTAACAAAATCACGCATAATCGCACTTTGTAAACAGTTGTTAAATACTGTTGATTAAAGGCATGGCTTTAAAACGAAGAATCTGAAACACTGGTTTCCCGTGAACATTCACTGACTTGTAGCTGAAAGGTGTTTGAGGTTTCGAGAATTACAATAAACATCAAAACACTTTAGTTTTCGCTTCCTGGTTGAAATAATGAAGAAATAACGGCTCCAACAGATTATATTCAAGACAACAATTTGGTATAATATGAAAGGAAAAAAATATTTTTCTTTTTATTCCTTTGAAGAAAAGGAATAAAAGAAATTTTTCTGCTTTGTGCTTCTGCTCCCACAAGTATGTTTCATGTTGGCAAATGGTTAGTAAAGATCTTTATTTGATTGTGGATTTCAGCAAAATTACAATGCATAATAAACTATGCTACACAGTTCATAATATGTTTCAATAAATAAATAGGTTTTGCTGGAACAGTAGTAGAAATAGAGTTTGGTTTATTACTAATTTCTACCTACTGTTGAGGTTTTGCTGGAACTCTATCATTTGTGCTAAGCTGTTGCCAAAGCAGTTACTGCATTATGAGGAGTATTGCTGTACTGTTGTGTTATTGGGAAGTGGGAAGAAATGTATCATGAGCATAACTACAGTAACAAGTGAATGTATAACCTATTCTTGGTGCAAATGTGTTACACAGATTATCTTAAGCCCTTTGCCTTATTTTTACACTGCCTATCTAATGGTGTATTTCAGGAAGACCCTTTTTCCGGTGGTTATTTCTGGCTGATGAGTGTCTACTAATAAAACTGTCTTTTAGCAAACTTGTTGTTTTCTGTTCATTTTTTCTCCCCTTGTAGGTTTTGACTAAAGTAAACTTTAGTTTGTAGGCATTACGTCTAATAGACAGTGTCTAATAGATATGAGGACCTTAATGTCAGCCTCCGACAAAAACAAGAATTTCTACCAAGACATCAGAAAAACAGAGAATAGGTTATAGTTTCATACATCCATCTGCTGTCCTTTGCTTATCCAAGGTGGGGTCACAGGTAGCGTAAGAAGTAAAACAAGTTTTTCCAGCACCTATACATGTTGAGGTATAGGGAATCCAGTAGGTGAATGGAGTGAATTGTGTCCCACGTTCGATAAAAAGAAATTTGAAAATACATATTTTTCAAAAGGAAATTTGAAGAAAAAAAACAACTACAAAGTTTGTGAAAACCGCAAAGTTATTGTAAAAAAAGATTTATGGGTTACGTTTTTCAACGTTTCATTTCTGGATTACATTTTCTTTTATTAACATTTGCAAAACCTTTTCTTTGCTTGCATCAATAATGGAAAAGCTCTAGATCCCTCCCACATTTTCCGTCCAGGATGCACCTGATTCCTACGCTCTTATTATAAACAAACTAAAAAGTGCCATAACTGCAGACGTAGCTTCTGGTTTGGTTAAGCAACAATCACTTACAACCTTCACGAAGGGCTCATACTCTCAAAACCCCTCCCTCAAAATGCTCCAATTGACGGAATAAAAAAACTCGTCCATATCCACAAATCTCATGTGAACTGGACAACCTGAACAATCCAGCTCCTTTGACCCGGGTGGGACTTCCTGTTTGGTGAGAACCCGATTGACAGTTCCATAGCCAGGATGGAAACAATGATCCGTACTCCATGATTACTTTTTAAACCTTTATATATTTTTTAAGAAAGAATACATAAGAAAAACCAAATACATCCCCAAAAGGAATATGCTTTCACAAATTGGCATAAGAAGGTAGGCCAGAGGGGGAATACAAATGAAAAACTAGCTGCTTCAAGGGCGAATCAGTGAAGATCAAAGCAGAGGAAAAAAAAGAATTAAGCATTTACATCTTCTGTCCAAAAATCTTTCATTAGCATTTTACTTTCATGAATCACAAAATATAAATTCGGGGGGGTCACGTGACCGAGATCCGGGATGGCAGCACAGTGAAGAACTCAGAGGACAGTGTTCGAAACTTTCTTTTAAAACCCTTGTAAAAGCTGCAAGTTAGGCTAGAAAAATACGACACTGATATCTCTAAAGCGTCGTCTGTGAAACAGTGCGAAATATTTTCAAAAAGACGCAAGACAGCCATCAAAACAACACCGAGTGCAACGTGCGGCGAAGAAGCTAATATGGCTAGCATAGCTGAAGTGCTGGAAGAGCTAAAACTACTCCGGTCGGATTTTGGAGTTAAACTAGATAGTATAGATGAAAGACTGACTGGAATGGCGAGCGCTATGACTACACTAGAGGCTAAAGTGTCTGAGGTTAAACAAGACCTCTTAAACCAGGCGGCTCATGTGGAGGAGGCCGAGGCTCACATTGCCGAAGTAGAAAGTTCGGTTGAAAAAGCAGAAACAACGATGACTTCGGCTATGAAACGAATCCTGCTCCTTGAGGCTAAAACAGATGACCTGGAAAACCGAGGAAGGAGAAAGAACCTGCGTGTCTTTGGAATTCGAGAAGGAGCAGAGGGAAGACAACCACTTTTTGACTTTATTAGCAACATGCTACCGAAGTGGCTGGAGCTAGCGCCTGATAAGTCATTCACATTGGAGCGGGTACACCGGCCTCCGGGAAATCTAACCAGGGCAGAGCAGTTCTGATTCGCTTCTTAAAATTCCCGGAGAAGGAATTTGTGTACCGAGAGGCAAGGAAAAGAGATATTATACAAGATGGGGCCAAAATCCCGTTTGCACAGGATCTATCTGCGGAGACGGTGCGGATCAGACGCGGGTTTCACCCGGTGGTGAAGCTCTTTGTTGACATCGGTGCATTCCGCGGATTCCAACACAATCCCTGTAAACTTCGGATCCTCCACGGTGGAAAGATACATCTCTTCTCAACACCTCAAGAAGCTGAACAATTTTACAAGTCTCTTCCAAAATGAGCATAGCGGATGTTTCTTAGCTGTGAGTCATGAAAGACTAGCTGGTTGAGAAACAGGTACACGGATAAGACATGCTATGTGGCTATTCCTGCTCTAACTGATCAACAACAGGAACATAAGCAGGATAAGTTCTAAGTTAGTGGACAGTTCATATAAACATAGCTGATTACTGATATGTGCTCACGTATTCTAATTCTAAGTGTAAGTTGAACTGTTTTTTTTTTTGGATCAATACTAAAAGTTAAGCCTTAACTAAGGTACTAACGTTCTATCAAGGGTTAATAGTGTTAATTTATTTTTATAGTTGCACTGTCTAATGTGTGGAGTTTTGGTTAGGTCGCGTTGACTAGTTGCTCCTCAGTAGTGTGGATCAACATCCTCCATATACTTGGTTTAATGGGAGGGGGAGGCATTTCGAACATGGAAATGCAAAAGTTCTGTTGGGGGTTGTTCATGACAAGTTCTGTGTTTTATATGGTTGAATGTGTGATTGTATGTACAAACCTGCGTTTTCAGTACTATCTTTACTTATTTATTTTTTCTTTATTCAACAGTAAATTTAATAATCTGATATGGAGAAGACAACCAAAGGAAATGTTTTGAATATCAAAATCACAAGCTGGAATGTCAGAGGAACAAGGAAGCTAACTAAATTAAAAAAGTATTAGACCGACTAAAATATTTGAAATCTAAAGTAATTTTTCTACAAGAATCCCATTTAACTGAACTAGAAATACATCGGATAACCAAAAGATGGCAGGGCCTGGTATACCACTCTTCCTTTACCAGTCACGCCAGAGGAGTTATTATTCTTATACACAAGTCAATACCATTTCAAACTATAAAGACAATAAAAGACCCGTATGGGAGATATATTATTGTACAGGGACACATTTCAACATTAAAATTAAATTTGATAAATATATATGGACCTAACAATGATAACCCATCCTTTTATGAAAATTAATTTTTAACCTTGTCAACCCTGGAGGGACTTTATATCATCGGAGGGGATTTTAATTGCACTCTAAACCCAAGTCTGGACAAATCTACTCAAATTGATACCAGTCATACACAAACCAGGAAAATACTCCTTAATTATATAAAAGACTTAAGAATAAATGAAGTATGGAGAACAAGGAACCCAAGTAACAGGGAATTTTCATGTTATTCAAGCTCACACCAATCTCATTCGCGTATTGATTATTTTCTCATCTCCGTGGAGTTACTGCCTCACGTGGAAAACTGCTGGTACAATAGTATTGTAATTAGTGATCATGCTGCAGTGTCTCTGGAAATTAAAGTAAATAAGATTGATCAAGGGGTGAAACGATGGAGGATGCAAACACTTCTGCTAAAAGACTCAAAATTTGTTACATTTATAGAAACATGCATCGACAAATATTTTGAAATGAATAACAATGAAACGACAGGCAGTATTAGATGGGAAGCTTTTAAAGCTTATATTAGGGGAGAAATTATCAGCTATAACAGTAATAAAAATAAACAATATAATCAAGAGTTAAAATCATTAGAGAGACAAATCAAATCCAGCGAAGCAGAACTTTATCAGAGCAATGATCATACAAAATTACATAAACTGACTGTTTTAAGAACCACATATGATAAATTAGCGACAGAAAAAGTGGCAAAAAACTTAATGTGGACTAAACAAGCATTTTATGATCAAGGAGAAAAGGCCGGTAAATTATTGGCTTGGAGGATAAAACAGATGCAAGCGGAAAGAACAATTAACAGCATAAAACTAAAATCGGACACTCTAACCACAGACCCTTCAGAAATAAATGAAAATTTTAGAGATTTCTATAAAACTTTGTATAAATCTGAATACTCTGGAAACGAAGAAGCACAAGCTGCATTTCTTAATCAATTAAAATTCAAAACCCTTTCAGAAGAGGAGAAAGCAACTCTTGATAGTCCTTTAACAATAAGAGATCTATCTGAAGCAATAGACAGCATGAATAGCGGTAAAACACCAGGTCCTGATGGACTTCCAATAGAATTTTATAAAGCATTTAAAAATAAATTTATCTCTCCGCTTCTCAACATGTATGAGGAATCATACAAAGCTGGAATACTCCCTGAATCACTGAGGTTAGCTACAATAACTCTTTTGCTAAAACCAAATAAACCCCCGACTGAATGTTCCTCTTATAGAGGAATCAGTCTTATGGGATGTGATACAAAGATTTTGTGTAAAGCACTCTCTAAGAGATTAGATAAGTATTTACCCAATTTAATAATAGGCGACCAACAAGGATTTATTAAAACAAGACAAGGCTACCATAATATAAGACGGGTTCTTAATATATTGCATAAAAAACATAATTGTCAGGACACAGCGATGCTATCATTAGACGCACGTCAAGCTTTCGACAGAATAGAGTGGAACTACCTATTTAAAGTGCTTCCTAAGTATGGATTTGGTGAAGCCTTTCTAAAATGGATAAGACTATTATACACTGATCCCACAGCACAAGTTTTAACCAATAATAACATGTCAAAACCTTTTAATTTGCAACGGTCAACCAGACAGGGTTGCCCCCTGTCACCACTGCTTTTTGTATTGGCAATAGAACCTCTGGCGATGGCAGTTAGAGCAAATACTGGAATATCAGGTATTAGAATTGGAGGAAGAGAACATCTCATTTCCTTGTTTGCAGACGACATCATATTTTTTATAGATAATTTGAAGACCAGTATTCCCAATTTACTAAATCTAATAAAAGAATTCGGCGAATTTTCAGGATATAAAATCAATAACTCAAAATCAGAGTTAATGTTTCTTAATGAAGATGAAAGGAGAAGTCCTATTGTGACTACCCCATTCAAAACAACTACAAAAGGTTTTACATACTTAGGCATTAAGATCACTCCATCCCTCAATGAAATAAACGCAGCAAATTATGAACCCCTTGTGGAAAAAATCACAGAGATGTTAAATCGATGGTCAAATTTGCCTATATCCATGACAGGTCGAATAAATTTATTAAAAATGACAATCTTGCCCAAATTTTTGTACTATTTTCAAACACTTCCATTGCCACTGTCAGATTCATTTTATGACAATTTCGACAAATTATTTAATCAATTTATTTGGAGTGATAGAAAAGCAAGACTCCGTCTAAAGCTACTCTATTTGCCCTATGAAAGAGGTGGACTTCAAGTCCCCAACCTCAGATGGTATTATATGGCCGCCCAACTAACATCAGCCACCCATTACTTCTGCCAGATGGCGCCTCCAGCTTGGGTAGATATTGAACAGCAATCTGTTCCAGATCTCTCATTAAACACCTTCATATATTCTTCAGACATAAAGACATTAAAAAATAACACAAAGAACCCTTTCTTAAAAAATACAATTATAACATGGTACGCAGCACATAAACATGTAGGTGACCAACCAGAACTATCACAATTTACTCCGATTTGGGGTAATGAAAGGTTCCCCCCTGGAAAAAATGATGGAGGATTTAAAATATGGAAAACCAAAGGCATTCAGAAAGTTAAAGATCTTTATGCTGATGGCATGTTGCTTACATTTGACCAGCTAAGCAAGAAGTATTTAATACCCCCAAAACATTTTCTTAAATATTTACAATTGAAAAACTATATGTCATCAAAAATGAAAGGAATAGTTGATATTCCACCCTTAACAAAAATAGAACAGATCTGTGTTGGGGACTTAAAAGGGAAAGGTTTTCTGTCGGTTTTTTATAATCTGTTGATGCTTTCCTCTAAGGATTCAGCAATTGACAAGTTAGACGCTTGGAGAAGAGAGACTCTTGAAGATATAGATGGAACCAGGAACCAGGACTGGAACCAGGCCTGTTTAAAAGCGCAAAAACAAACGATAAACACACGATTTAAACTCCTGCAATATAAATGGCTTATGAGAACCTATATAACACCAGTTAGGCTTCATCATATGTCCAGTGATATTCCAGACACGTGTACTAAATGCTTACTTGAAAAAGGAACTCTTCTCCATTGTTTATGGGAATGTCTTAAAATCCAGAAGTTTTGGAGGGAGGTTATTAGGTGTCTATCTGAAGTGTTTAAGGTTAAAGTCCCATTAGAGGTTAAAATCTGTGTTCTAGGAATATACCCAGTGGAATTTAGACAATCACAGACAAAAACCAAATTGATAGATTATGGACTTCTTCAAGCCAGAAGATCTATTGCATTATACTGGAGGAGCATGGACGCCCCCTCCCTGGGATTCTGGAAAAAAGAAATTGCAAATTCACTCGGACTGGAAAGATTAACATATATCGCCAAGGGTAAACAACAAGACTTTGAGAACCTCTGGGAGCCATATATGAGGATTATAGAGACTGAAGGCGGAGCTTATTAAATGGATGACTTGAATACAGTTTTTATTTCCATATTGTCTTATTACTTTTTCTGTATCATAATCTAAAGAGTTTTGTATTTTTGAACAAATGCAGGTTTGAATTATGAGTGCGTGAGTGAATGCTAGTATGCAGAGGTTCATGTCTGCAATGTTAAGTTTGTTTGTAAGTTTATTGTACATTAAAAGAGAAAAATTCAATAAAATATATTGGAAAAAAAAAATATATATAAATTCATATGACAATTTTTTGTGTGTTTTTTTCCTATGGAAACGAACAAAACTATAGTTAACAGGATGGCAGCTTTATTTATTTTTTAAGGAAGTCATCTAGTTTCTGTCAAAAATGTGTTCACAAGGGTGAACTGAATCCTTACAGTGTTGATTATAATTTTAAATCATTTTTGACTGAGCTGGAAGTGAGCACATGGAGCAGAACAGGGAATTAGATTCTGCTGCCTTCCAGAAACACAAATTTGTAAAAATGAAACTAGATTAGCATCAGCCTCACTGAAAATTGATGTTTGGTTCATGCTCAAGTTCTGTTTACCTTCTCTTTCCACTTAATGTTTTTTAAAGCCATACTTTTAACATAGGTTTTAAAGTAAACAATAATAGCACATTAAAGATCAATGGACGGGTCATGGTTTTGGTTCTATATTCTTTTTTTAGTTTCATTGGTTTTATTTACATGTTGTGATGTTTTCTTGTTATATTTGAGTTCTTATGTATTTCTTGTTCACCCTCTGTGTCATTCTCCTTTTCTAAGCTCCTTTCTAGATTCTTCCATCCACACCTGCTCTGCGTCTGCTGATTAGCCCAGTCTTTGTTCAGTCTCCCATTTATTCTCCTTTTTTTGCAGTTTCCTCGTCAATTCTTTGTTACTCGTGTGTGTTTTCCCTGACATCTCTTGCTTTTCTAGTTTTCTGTTTCTTTTTTGCTTTTGGACTTTGCTTCTGATACCCTTGGAACCATTAAATCCGCAAAAACTCCTCTCTTCCTCCTTCCGTCTCTGCATTTGAGTCCTCCAAAACCTCCACACAACCTGGAAGGAAGTTCTAAAACTTTCCAAACTCCTGTGTTAATTTTCTCCTTCTGCTAACATGACGGCATTAGAGATACACTCACCGGCCACTTTATTAGGTACCCCATGCTAGTAACGGGTTGGACCCCCTTTTGCCTTCAGAACTGCCTAAATTCTTCGTGGCATAGATTCAACAAGGTGCTGGAAGCATTCCTCAGGGAGTTTGGTCCATATTGACATGATGGCATCACACAGTTGCCGCAGATTTTTCGGCTGCACATCCATGAAGCGAATCTCCCGTTCCACCACATCCCAAAGATGCTCTATTGGATTGAGATCTGGTGACTGTGGAGGCCATTTGAGTACAGTGAACTCATTGTCATGTTCAAGAAACCAGTCTGAGATGATTCCAGCCTTATGACATGGCGCATTATCCTGCTGAAAGTAGCCATCAGAAGTTGGGTATATTGTGGTCATAAAGGGATGGACATGGTCAGCAACAATACTCAGGTAGGCTGTGGCGTTGCAACGATGCTCAATTGGTACCAAGGGGCCCAAAGAGTGCCAAGAAAATATTCCCCACACCATGACACCACCACCACCAGCCTGAACCGTTGATACAAGGCAGGATGGATCCATGCTTTCATGTTGTAGACGCCAAATTCTGACCCTACCGTCCGAATGTCGCAGCAGAAATCGAGACTCATCAGACCAGGCAACGTTTTTCCAATCTTCTATTGTCCAATTTCCATGAGCTTGTGCAAATTGTAGCCTCAGTTTCCTGTTCTTAGCTGAAAGAAGTGGCACCCGGTGTGGTCTTCTGCTGCTGTAGCCCATCTGCCTCAAAGTTCGACGTACTGTGCGTTCAGAGATGCTCTTCTGCCCACCTTGGTTGTAACGGGTGGTTATTTGAGTCACTGTTGCCCTTCTATCAGCTCCAACCAGTCTGGCCATTCTCCTCTGACCTCTGGCATCAACAAGGCATTTCCGCCCACAGAACTGCCGCTCACTGGATGTTTTTTCTTTTTCGGACCATTCTCTGTAAACCCTAGAGATGGTTGTGCGTGAAAATCCCAGTAGATCAGCAGTTTCTGAAATACTCAGACCAGCCCTTCTGGCACCAACAATCATGCCACGTTCAAAGTCACTCAAATCACCTTTCTTCCCCATACTGATGCTCGGTTTGAATTGCAGGAGATTGTCTTGACCATGTCTACATGCCTAAATGCACTGAGTTGCCGCCATGTGATTGGCTGCTTAGAAATTAAGTGTTAACGAGCAGTTGGACAGGTGTACCTAATAAAGTGGCCGGTTAGTGTATATGTTAGATTTGTTTTAGGATCACAGAATCCCCATTGGGCTCCAGGATCACATTAATAGTTTTTGTCCAAAACAAGATGACAGATCTATAGCTGGTTTCCTCTTTTCTGCCTTCAAAAGAAGGGACTTTTTATAAAATCCTCCCTTCTTGACTGAAAAATCTTTCTAGGTTATCTGAAAAAATTAGATTGGGTGAGTTGAGGTTTACAAACCAAAAGGGCGAGACCTGCTCCCAATCTGCTCGTTAGTCCTCTCTTTGTTCAGTCTTCCATAAATACTCTCAATGTGCAGTTCCTCTGCTAGTTCCTTGTCTTACTTCGTCTTACCTCATCTTACCCCGGCTCCTTGTGATTTTTTCCCCTGATGTCTCCATTGTTCTGGTTTGTTTTACATTTTTAATTTGGATTTGGATTGTTACCTGTGTCTATTAAATCAAATCTTTAAGAAACTCACCCCTGCCTCCCTGCTTTTGCATTTGGGTCCTCTAACCTCAACCAAACCCTGACAATCGCAGCTTCTCATAATCCAATCAGCATCCAGAGTTCAGCTTCAAAGACCTTCACATCGACAGCTGAACCTGGTACACAGATGAACCTGGTACCTTCTCTATGCTTGTAATTCCATGGACTCATACTGCTTTCACAAGGCAACCCCAGCCAGCAGAAGACCATCATGTTGAGCCTGGTTCTGCCAGAAATATATGATCCCAAGGGGAGTTATTTTTTCTCTCCACTTATGCTTCATCCTTGCTCATCATGGAGGTTCATACGAACCTCAGCTTTGTTCCAGATGGCATCTATCTTCTCTCCATCCCTGTTGCACGAACAGTTTCAGGCCGGGTTCCTTCGTCCATGTTGTCATTCAGCAGCTCATGCAGATAATGTAAGTAAAATTCATTGTTAATGTTTCTCACCAAGACATGAGTGCCAAAGCCTTAAAATATTGCTTCAATAAAACTCTTCTAATTGCCTTCTTTCTTTTGAGTTTTTCACGTTGAACTCCATGTTCAAAGTTAATGGAGAATTGTATAGAATATTAATATCCTCAGATTTTTTTTTTTTTGTGGTAATATACACATAAATTGAAATTTTAAGGAACTAAATTTCAGCACTGTGGAACCTATTAAATTAGTATTTTATTTATTTATTTTGTTTGTTTATTTATGTATTTATTGTAATGTTTAGATCAGGGGTGTTAGGACACTGGCCTCTTGGGACCAGTGTCCTGCAAATTTCAAATATGTTTCCCACCTGAAAGGTATGGCTGTAATGTCTCTTTAGGATGTAATCGTCTTCTACAGTCTCCTGTTAATTAACTAAATATTTGATTGAGGTTTGGTGAAGCAGAGTTTTAAAAGTAGCCAGAGTCCAGGCTGTGAGGATTTCCATTTAGGGCCTTTTTGAGATTCTTAAATTAAAATCTCCTCTCTGTCAAATATGATTTGAGTCTCTTTAGAACAGGCTTAATTTCATGATTCTTCATTGTGGAGTGTTGGAAATGCCTAATCTAGTTCCAATAATGCAATTATTGATCTCCAAGACATGACTGAACCTGAACCAGACTGTATATGTCAAAATATTTTATCTCCAGAAAATAGTTTGATTTGAAACAATAAACTCCTTAAAGAATTTATATTAATTAATTATTGTAATTTACTATTGTATTAAAAAGAGCAAATGCATGCTCAGTATGATGGATTGCTGCAAAGTCAAGGACACAATGCAAGTAACTTCTCAGTGTCAGTACATCCAGGAGTGAATGCTGCAAGTCAATAATGCAGTACAGTCTGATGGGTTTTCTTTAGACGACAAACATCTAAATCAATCTAAATAGCATGATTTGTATTGATAGCATTGTGAATCAATGCTATAAAATAAACTAGTATCCTGTCACAAACAGACTTGCAAACACTAACTGGAACAAATATCCATCTTGATTGTTAATTAATCCTACAGGGATGTTTAAAAGTCTACCTGCCTTTGACTCCTCTGTCAGTTCATGCATTATTTGGCCCATATATTTCCCTAACTGTGGTTCCTGTCAAATCATTTTGTTGCTGGTAAATATTCACACCAGCACATGCCTGAGGTCCTGCAACCTGCTCGTAATGATTGTTTGGTATAGAAGAATCAAAGTGGAAATAAATTCTTACTAAAGGTGTTCGCATCATCTCACAGATTTATATTTAAATGTCTACAAGAACAACTTTTCATTCCGAAATATAAGTGATTTTAAATCGCTGTCTTTATTCTACCGTCACGTAGCTGCTGCCTGCCTGGTCCAGAGGCAAAGGATTTGTTTCATTTCTATTCCGTGATTAGATCAGAGTCGGTACTTTATGGTCCCTGAATGAACAATCATGTTCGTGAGTCTCACATCTTTTATTAGCTTTTGTGGAAAAAAAGAACATCTCTCTCTGTGGCAGAAGCAGCAACATTTTTTTTTCAATCACTCAACCATTTCATCTTGTATGATGCTATTGTTCCAGGAGGACAAACAGCAGCGTTCTCGCCTTTGTTGTTGAGCAGGCATTTTCCTGCTTCTATGAATATGAGATCATGTTAAGTACTTGTGTGGTAGATGAATATTGCAGCACAAATTGATCAGACTGTAGAGTTAGAAATCTGATTAAAATGCTTCAGGCCAATTTCAGCAGTGGCATTGTGCAAAGTCAGAAGAGCACTTTGGGCAACGCTAAAACTGCAGTTAAACAAAAGCCATCCATTTACCTCATTAGTGTGCATGGAAAATCTTGACATGCTTTGAAGAGAACCTGCTTGTATAGCTAAATCAGCTTAAGGGCCCAGAGCAGACGTACAACAGAAGCAACCATACATTTTCCCAAAGTGATAAACAACCTTGCCTCGGTTGTCAGGACTGTCGAAAAAGACTTGGCTCTATTTTTTAAGCATTATTGTACAGACTTCCTCAGCTAATCTTCATGTTTGCCTTGAAGACAGCATTAACTTGGCGGATGACAGGTTCCTGCTGATTCTCTGACGACAGCTCTCCATCACAAAAATACAACCAGGCGCAGATACAAATGTGTACTGTAGACAAAATAGGCAGAAACTCTCCTGCTTTCCCTGCATTTTCAGCATCTTTGTAAAATCACCAACATGCTGATCTAACCAACCCACATTTAGACGTTGACTTTAAACAGGGTTGTAACATAAGTGTTAGGGTCTCTGGGTTTTTTGCTGTTTTTCTGATGTTAGTAAGCTTCCTGTCACAGAAAGGATCTTTGCTGGTGGCTCGGTTGGCCCATGTTGCTGCAAGATGAGTAATGTGTATATAAGGAGTTGAAGGATAATCTCTTCTCACCAGATGATTACTCATAAGTTGTATTCCAGCCAAAGACCTAAACCAGGAATATCTTTCTTGTTGAAATTTTTAGATCCCTTTGTTTTTGCAGAATATCTTGTCATGTTGGAAAACAAAAGCATGTCAAATATTTATTTAAAGCAGTGCTGTGTAACTTTTGTATGAGTATGATTTTTCAGCGCAGAACGCACCACTTGGTGCATATATCGATGCTTCATGCAGGCTGCTTCTAGAAAAAGTGTCCTGTGTATCTTAAGAGGGTCAGATCGGTCACTGAAGGGCTCATGTGACCTGAGCTCCTTTTAAACAGAAACACTAACTAAAAGTTTTTGTTAGGCAATGACAGACTGATCACCTGAAATACTTTTGGTTCAATGGTGTTATCTAGAGGCTGAATGATTCCTTGTCTTAACAAATAACTATTCACATATTAAACTCGCACATATTAAAGCCAGAAGTAGTTATGGCTTTAATATGTATGAGTCTTTTGATAATTTTTTTGACTTTGCCTATTTTGTATAGAAATAACCTGACATGTTAGATGTCCCTGAATTTCCTTGTTTTCTGTTCCTCGTTTTTCAACCATCTGAACCAAAGTGAAAGCAGGTTGCAACACTGACATGCAAAATGATGCAGACTGAGACATTTCATTGCTGACAGTGGTGTGTATGCATTTAGACTGCCTTTGGAATTAGTTATATAGGCAAACGCTAAACTTATTAAACAGTCAAAACCATAACTAAATGGGCTGTGCTAGAAAACAGCTGCTGTAGAAAAGGCTCTCAGAGTGCCAGATGAGTTCTTCTAGCAGCAGGTAATCACTGTAAACAGATACACATCTTAAAGTGTATGATTTGGACTTTGTTTTAATGTTAAATGAGACAAAATCCACCTGTTGACTGTATGATCTTGTCGAGTTGTCTCGGTAAAGTGCCTTGAGATGACATATGTTTATTCATTCCTTGCACTGTTTTTGCACAACGTCACTATCACTTTATCTGGATTATAGTTATACATATGCATATATAAATATATACACTCACCGGCCACTTTATTAGGTACACCTGTCCAAATGCTCGTTAACACTTAATTTCTAAGCAGCCAATCACATGGCGGCAACTCAGTGCATTTAGGCATGTAGACATGGTCAAGACAATCTCCTGCAGTTCAAAGCGAGCATCAGTATGGGGAAGAAAGGTGATTTGAGTGACTTTGAACGTGGCATGATTGTTGGTGCCAGAAGGGCTGGTCTGAGTATTTCAGAAACTGCTGATCTACTGGGATTTTCACGCACAACCATCTCTAGGGTTTACAGAGAATGGTCCGAAAAAGAAAAAACATCCAGTGAGCGGCAGTTCTGTGGGCGGAAATGCGTTGTTGATGCCAGAGGTCAGAGGAGAATGGCCAGACTGGTTGGAGCTGATAGAAGGGCAGCAGTGACTCAAATAACCACCCGTTACAACCAAGGTGGGCAGAAGAGCATCTCTGAACGCACAGTACGTCGAACTTTGAGGCAGATGGGCTACAGCAGCAGAAGACCACACCGGGTGCCACTCCTTTCAGCTAAGAACAGGAAACTGAGGCTACAATTTGCACAAGCTCATCGAAACTGGACAATAGAAGATTGGAAAAACGTTGCCTGGTCTGATGAGTCTTGATTTCTGCTGCGACATTCGGATGGTAGGGTCAGAATTTGGCGTCTACAACATGAAAGCATGGATCCATCCTGCCTTGTATCAACGGTTCAGGCTGGTGGTGGTGATGTCATGGTGTGGGGAATATTTTCTTGGCACTCTTTGGGCCCCTTGGTACCAATTGAAAATCGTTGCAATGCCACAGCCTACCTGAGTATTGTTGCTGACCATGTCCATCCCTTTATGACCACAATGTACCCAACTTCTGATGGCTACTTTCAGCAGGATAATGCGCCATGTCATAAAGCTGGAATCATCTCAGACTGGTTTCTTGAACATGACAATGAGTTCACTGTACTCAAATGGCCTCCACAGTCACCAGATCTCAATCCAATAGAGCATCTTTGGGATGTGGTGGAACGGGAGATTCGCATCATGGATGTCCAGCCGACAAATCTGCGGTAACTGTGTGATGCCATCATGTCAATATGGACCAAACTCCCTGAGGAATGCTTCCAGCACCTTGTTGAATCTATGCCACCAAGAATTGAGGCAGTTCTGAAGGCAAAAGGGGGTCCAACCCGTTACTAGCATGGGGTACCTAATAAAGTGGCCGGTGAGTGTATATGTATATATAAATAAATGTTTGTATCTGGAGCGTGCATTTGTCTATTTTTCTATTGCATCAGCTAACCGTATGTGTCAAAATCAAGGCCTTAGCTCTCCACTGAAACAGCACACCATATCATAAAGTAGAAGAATATATAAAACTGCAAAAATAAAAGGGAGTAAAGCTATAACACCAAAGCAGTGTGCTGTTTGTAAATGAAGTAATAAAATGCGCTGATAATACTTAAGTACCCTTAGATAACAACAATGTCACCTAATACATCCCACCTTCTAACATATGCTGGGATAAACACTTTTTTCCCCCCCCAACCTTATAAAGCTCATGGTAAATATAAACCCTTAAGTGTTGCATTTTAGCTAAAAAGCTTTATCCTTGTAATTATGATTATGTTTTGTTTGCATTTTTTTCATGCAGGATGTGTCTATTATAATAAAATATTTTTAAAAATTCTCTCACCTTACAATTTCTCTCACTGTTTAAACATGTAAAACCTAATGGATTTAATTAATAGAATGATATTTCCTCTCAGGCATTAATCTAAATAACTAATCGGTGCTTTTTCCTTTCAGATGGTTGCATGCTGTTAAAACCTGAAGTCCCTTATTTTTAAATAATAATAAAAAATAACTGAACTTTATTGATCTTGCAAGCGGGAAATTTACTCCCATCCCCTTGGGGAGCAGTGGGCTGCCATCTTGTTGTGCCCTGAGAGCAGTGTGGGGTTAAGGGTCTTGCTCAGGAACCCAGAGTGGAGGCTGTCTGGATTAAACCGGGTACTTTCAACCTTCTCAGAGCACAAGCCACTGCTCTAACAACTAGACCAACACTCTCCATTCTTTAAACATATGAAGTTTAGCCACATGATGGCAGTGCTGCATCTGATATGCCACAAGCCTGAGCACTGTGACTGCTTTTCCTGGAGCAATGTCGAGTCTTTGACATGAAGGTATGCACAGTGTAGAAATTAGCACTTTTTCCAACCAATTTGCCGTCAGCGTGTGTCAGTCTGCTATCTTGACACTAAAACATCCACAAAAGTCCTCTAATTAGGCAACACACTGAAATAGACATAAATTATGCAGCAGCTTTGATGAAGTCGAATCAATAAACACAGGTTCTATAATGAGGTCATGCAAGCTACTGTGGGCTGAGTGCTTCTTTAACCTTGAGGCAATATTTCTACTAAGCTGACACAACTGTCAGGAAACGCTGAAACATTTGAGCTTTTAAAATGCTGCACTGCTTTGCTTTCTTGTATTTAAACCGTCGTACCTCCCCTCGAGTTTAATGACAGCATATTGCGGATGTATTTTTAATATAAAAACGCACTGAGAGTGGAGGCAAACATCTGGATGATGACATTGATGGACAGGAAGATGAAGGTAGGACGCTGTCATGAGAATGTTAGTAGAAAAAAATAAATTGCTTTTTTTTATTTCCGACTCACTTTTGTCCCTCTTAAATCACTAAGCTTATCATTATAGTTAAGAACTTCATTTCATAGCATAGGAACAGAGCTGTGTGAGCTTTTGCAGCTAATTTTCCTAAGAAGACCTCAGTGTTCCAGTGGCAAGAGCAGAGATGCAAACTCTGTTCCCTTTGCAAAAGGAGTCACATTCACACATATGACCCCAAAGTGTTGTGTGTTTAGAAAAGTGAGGATGCATTAACATATCTTGGTTGTTATTTAAAAACTGAGATTAGTAGAGAATAGTGTGAATTTTTGGAAAAAGCATGCATGGTGTCGAGCTGCTTTTAATCTGAAAGCCCTAAAGAAAGTCTAGTGTGACCAATTACCATCAGAAGTGATTCATCATCCTATTAGTGTGATAGTTCTCACTACAGTCACTTCCAACCATGTTTAGAACTAAAAAAGCTGAAATGTTATTATAGAGCAATGGAAGAAATTCACTTGCTTCCAATTGCGCACTTTGAACAAAAACAAAACTATTTGAAAATCTGTTGCAAGGAAGAAAATGATGGTTACAGTTGTTTTAAATAAGCTGACCGAATTTAAGCTTTTTTGCAGATGATTATGGAAAGTTTTGGTTGCAAATGTAGAAAAAGACCTGGAAAGACATACCCCAAAATACATGCATGGTGAAAATACGTTGGTTTTCCTCATTAGATTAAAGACAAAACACAATAGTCACAGAAGTAACTTTAATCTGACAACAATACTTAGACATAAAATCCAGTGCGCATGCGCGGATGACGTCATACATGCGCCGCTTTGTTTTTACAACATATAACCATAAAAAATATAACCGCGGATGTCTGGGGGACATTGATTTGCCTACATGTTCTGAATGCTGGCGTACCATAACGAATAAATTATGAACAGTTTATTTTGTGCCTTCAAGTCGTTGGACATAGCAAGACGTTACTTGGATATAACCTAACGGAATATCTTCAGAACAGCTCCAAATGACACAAAACTCATGATGTAAAAACGTAAAATCAAGGGCCCAATGTAAAAAAAAGTCCACTTTTGCTCAATCAATAACAGATGGTGTGACCTGAAACTGATGTTCTTGAAGCTTGAAGTTCACCTTTACTCTCTTTAAAAGTTTTTCTGGCCTCTTTTGTTGCCATTCATATTCTTCATCTCTTTGATTTGTGATAATTTTTGTTGCCAAGTTCAAGGTTCAAGGTTGGTTACACTTAAATTTTTGAAGAATAAATGCAACTGTAGTCATAGGAACTTCAAGCAACCTAATAAAAAGAACAAAACTATCATTTTCATCACATATAAACTTTATTGCAGTGAAAAGTGGATCAACAAAGTATTCAGCATCGGGGACCTGAATGCCAATTAACATCAATTTATTTATTTTCTTTATTACATGAAAATATTTGAAAACAACAAATCCACTTCTTCTTTATTTGAAAACAATGTTTCTGCCATGATCATGACTCTGAAGACTGTCCTAATTGCTAATTTCATTCACCTGCCTAACTCTGCCCAGTTTCCAATTACCATTCATCCAATCCACCTACTCCTGTTTCTTTATGTATGGTTCAGACCCATTGCTGATGTCATAGTTCATGTTCTCATTCTCGGAGGCCAATGGTGAGAGAGGTTTTTTAGGGTTTTGTAGAGTTCCTGTTTTCCTGATTATTTTCTGTCTATAGAGTGCCCTGTTCCTATCTTGAATCAGTGGAGAGAGTGAGTTTATTGTGTGTCATAGTTCCTGATATCCTGCCCTTTTCCGCCTCTCAACCACCCTCCGGCTGGATCATGGAAAATCATCCTCCATCAGCTTATTATGGTCACTTACCTGTGTTTTTCTCAACCAGAGTTTCCAATGATGAACGGTGCGCAGCCGCTGCAGATCCGCAGCTCCACCTATGTTTATCTTAAATAAAGGCCTTTGAATTATCCCACTGTCCGTCTCGCCTGAAGACTGGGTCCTCTCTCCTGCTTTATTAGTTTCTTTAATGATCTATAATGAGATTACCTAAGTATTATCCTTAAGAGCTTACTCTCCAAAAAAGATTTTGATGCATCCTCTTTTTTTAATCAGGCCTGTATGAAATGGAGATCATCAACAAAGCTTCTACAGAGTCAAGCTATTGGTGAATTTTAGCCAATTGGCTCTGGGTTTGTTGAGGAAAGGATGTGTCGGAAAGTTAAAGAACGGTAGCTCTTGAGGACTGAACCTACTAAAATATGACGTGGTTTGTGGCTATGATGCAACAAAATGTAAAAAAAGAAAATGTGGAAAATACTTTGTAAGGCGCTGCATATCTGTAATGCTGAAGATTGTGTCAGTTAATATATTTTCTTCTCTTACAGAAAGAGAAATATGTGCGGTTTCTCACTCTCAGCTCAAAAACTTTCCAAAGTTCAACCACTGTTACCTTCTCCCCTTCCTTTTGAGTGGGAGGGTGAGCTTTTAATGAATCATCTCTCTGTTCCCATCATGTTCAGAGATGCACCTTCCCTTCTTCAAGCAGTGTGAGTGATGGAAGTGACAGAGAAGACACCTGCCCTAAACCATAGCTGATAGAGGGCAAGAGAAAGAACGAAGGAAGTGGAGGGAAGTAGGTGCCATGCCTGATAGCAGAAACACACAAGGAGGCAACAAAGTTGCAGAGACTATCACTTATACTGACAGGCCAGGAGGTGCCGTGCTATTAGCAGGCCGAAGGGCAGGCCTGGAGCACGGCCCGTCCCACCTAGGATGGATGGGCCTCTCTCTTGGGACTAAATTAATACTGGGAGTCGAGTGAATTGCTTTTGGAACAATGTCCTCCTAAGGAGCTAATCAGACAGGAGTTATCTAGGAGCGCCTGAAGGCTGGCTGGTGCGGCTGCAACTCTGTGGCTGCCTGGCAGACGGCAGGTGCAAGACACAAATTTGCAGCAGCTCGCTCACTAGCAGGGCACAGTGTGGCGGTGTTCATTAGACGATGACAAAGTTTCCAAAGAGGAGAACTTCCACCATAAAAAAAGAAAGTGAAGTAAAGCTTGAGCAAAGAGATAGAGAGAGACGGAGAGTTTCTCAGATATTGTCCTTGAATAGAAAGGTAGGCAATTAAATGTTCAGTTATGTGTGATGCAGTGAGATGAAAAAAGGATTTTGGATCTTACAGATTTATATTCAGATTATAAATCCAATAAAAAAAAGTATGTGCCAACATTTCTGACAAGTAACATAAGTGGTAAAGCATGGTAGTGGTAGTATGGTGGTAAGGGGCCTCTTTTCCTTCTTCCTGATCTGGATGAATTGTAGTTAATGAGAAATTCTGCTGTCAAAACCTCCAAAAGGAGAAAGCATAGCCTTCAGTTTATCAACTTAAGCTGAGGTTTGCCTGAAGCTGAGGACAGGGCTATAACTACCATAGAGGGCACTGAGGTCTTGCCCTCTGTATTTTATCAATTTATTTATTGCTTAAATTGTGATATAAACTCAAATATTTACAGTGAAACTGACTGTAGGATGATCTTGGTCTCCCACTAAATTGTGGGGTGTTTTGTATTTGAAGAGCTAAAAGCTGTTCGACTGTTTGATCACTAAAAGTCATCTTTAACACGCAGCGGTGCAATGGTAACTGCCACACACAAGCTACTGTCACATGATTCCTTGGATGAGGAGCACGGCAAGCTACTAATGCAAGTGGAGAGAAGTTCAAGTGGTTGATGACCGAGTAAAATGCATTTTCATGGGGAAGGATTTCCGGCCACCAAGCTACTCAGAACCAAAGTTGATAGAACTGGTTGTCAGTCAATTTCCAATGGTCGTATAAATATTCGTTATGTGATTGATATGTTATCGACATCTTTGGCTGAAAAATGAAACCTTTTTTCAGCATTGATTTCTCAGTGTTGGACTTTGAACCTGTTATATATTTCTGCCAGATACCGGAGCACAGCACAACAAGACGGCATTGAGCAAATTGAGCAAGACCGGATGTCGTGCTCAGCAGTGGTTTTTCATCAACCAGGACGATGGCAAAAATATTTCATTAATGCCCCTTTTTCCCGTGATGACGACGAGACAAGGATAAATTAAATTCAGTTTAATTATATAGCGCCAATTAACAACACAAGTCATCTCAAGGCACTTTACAGTTCAACCAGATCATCCAGTCATATTGATTCAAAGTTTTCTATCTAAGGAAAACCAGTTGATTGCATTGACTCATTGACTCAAATACAATCCCTCACACTAAGCATGCTTGTAGCGACAGTGGAGAGAAAAAACTCCCTTTTAACAGGAAGAAACCTCCAGCAGAACCAGGCTCAGTGTGAGCGGCCATCTGCCGAGGCCGAGTGGGGTTCAAGGAGACAGAAGCAGAGACACAAAAAGCAACTGTAAAAGGCGGCGCCGTCCAGGAAACACACAGCCAGGCAGACGAGCTCCGAGCCAGCTCCCATGTCAGAGGATGAAGAGAGCACATCCAGCCAGTCACAATCAGAGAAAACAGGCCGATCTCCAGCATCTATAAGCAAGGGTGTTGATAGAAGCAGCACAGCTGAAATTTCTCTCCAGGTTGGTGTCACATCAAACAGGAAGAGACGAGGCAAAGCTATTATGAGAAACAGCAGAGAGAGCATAACGTTAGAGATTGAACAGATTCTGCAGAGTAGGAGAATAGAGATAGAATGAAGCAGAATGATGAAAAAGGGGTCCCTATGTCCTCCAGCAGTCTAAGCCTATAGCAGCAGAACTATAGAGATAGCTCAGGATAACCTGAGCCACTCTAACTAGAAGCTTTATCAAAAAGGAAAGTTTTAAGCCTAGTCTTAAAAGTAGACAGGGTGTCTGCCTCACAGACTAAAACTGGTAGTTGGTTCCACAGGAGAGGAGCCTGATAACTAAAAGATCTGCCTCCCATTCTACTTTTAGAAATTCTAGGAACCACTAGTAAACCTGCAGATTGAGAGCGAAGTGCTCTGTTAGGAACATAAGGAACAATCAGATCTCTGATATCAGATGGAGCTTGGCCATTTAAGGCTTTATATGTGAGAAGGAGGATTTTAAATTCTATTCTGGATTTAACAGGAAGCCAATGAAGAGAAGCCAGGATAGGAGAGATATGATCTCTCTTTTTAATTTTCATCAGAACTCTGGCTGCAGCATTTTGGATCAGCTGAAGGCTTTTAACTACAGTTTGTGGACTTCCTGATAGTAAAGAATTACAATAGTCCAGCCTTGAAGTAAAAAATGCATGGACTAGTTTCTCAGCATCACCCCTGGACAGGAGATTTGTAAGTTTTGCAATATTCCTCAGATGAAAGAAGGAAATTCTAGAAACCTCTTTGATATGGGATTTAAATGACAGGTCCTGATCAAAAACAACACCAAGATTTTTTACTTTATTATCTGAAATCAGTTTAATCCCATCCAAATGAAGTGACTGGCTAATTTTTCAAAGAGTCTGGTCCAAAGACTATAACTTCTGTTTTGTCTGCATTCAGAAGGAGAAAGTTAAGAGTCATCCAGGTTTTTATGTCTTCAAGACATGCCTGTAATCTATGTAATGGGTTAGCTTCATCTTGATCTGGACATCTAGGACAAATAAAGTATGATCCAGTTCAGTTAATGTATACTGCCTTAGAGAAGATGCTCCATGACAAGGACATTTCAAAATAGCCATTTAAACCAAATGAGTCATCATGACCAAGACTTTAAGGTTAAGATCTGTGCTGCATGCTGTTGGTGCTTGCTTGTGCGGCTGGCTAGTAGGTCCTGGGTTGTTGGTTCTCTCTGAATCCCCTGGTTTCCTTTGACTGCTTGAAAACATGTATCTAAGGTCAACTGGTCTCACCTAATTCCTAATAGGTATGAGTGGTTGGGTTTTTCTGTCTCTCTACATGTCCATTTGACAAACCAGCAAGCTACAATAAACGGTTATAGACAACTGATAGTGACAACTACAAATACAGGATGATAAACATTTCTGTGAACATTTCTTATCATTGGAGCAAAAATATTGTAGAAAGATTTGTCAGTGTTCCAGAGTTTGAGAAATTTATAAAATAGCTGAGGAGTAGAAAACAGCATCAAAACCTTATGGAAAGAAACAACCTTTAAAATGGCTGAAGACAAACCTGTTTTTGACCCCCGAGATCCTTTGTAACAAAGAGCAATGTTTCTATTTTCAGAGATAAAAGCACGTCTGCGTTTATTGAATCTCATTATCCACAACTAGAACTTTTAAGATATTGTTGGTGTTTAGATCAGAAATAAACAGTATTTTAAATATTTCTTATTGAATTAAATGAGTAAGTAACACTTTGGTTTGAAGAGCATATACCTAAACAGCACTGGGAGTCCATTATTTAGAAAAAAATATGAGTTTTTCTTTATATTAACATGATTTGTTGGAAATAAGACATTCTTGTAATGTGTTTTTTGCAACAATTGTAATTTTTTTTTATGAACAATCAGATGTGATATACATAGTTTTTATGTAATTGAACAGCATACGAATTTCAGATGCATACATATTTTCTATTTAGAAATAAGCAGCAATTATTTGAAAACAACGCATTGAGACTTAATGAACATATAGAATGATTTAGAGAGACTTCTTAACCCCCCACTGTTCTGTTTATGCTGAAAAAAAGCGAAACTAAAACCTTCTGTATGTGGATGAAACAAGAAAGCAAAGAAGAACAAATAGTCCATCTTTCGTGTATGAAAACTGGATTTTTACCAAGTAAAGTTGGTGGGATTGCATGTTGTGACCATAAAATGTCATCAGCCAGCAGCCTCAGTCCCTATCAGGCAGTCTGCTGCACAGAGCACTCTGCACTAGCCTTGGGCGCTGGCCGCACTAGCAAGCACCCCCCCCGCCTCTCCAGTCTCTCTTACTCTGTTTTTTTTTTTTTTTTTCAATGACCCACCCTTCCCTTCTACACCCACCCCCTCCGCTGTCGCCCTGAGGCACTTGGCTTCCATAGTGTCAGTGCAGGGGCCACAGTGTTGACAAAGCAGCAGGCCTTCAGAAGACACATCAAACCCTGTCCCTCCTCTGTGCTGTTAGGGAGCTCTGCTCACAACAAAAGGACAGGGACTCCAGTTCAACCCACCCCCCCTTTATGGGACACAGAAACATGGCTGTAGACAGAATAAGGGCCCTTGAGGAGGCTGTACGTACTGCGACTTCCAAACATCAGCTTCAACCGTTCAAGATTAAACCCATGTCTTTTGACCGTTGTGATGACAATGTTCTGATGGATGACTGTAAATATAAAGCGTAAGTCAAGGCTGCGGGTTGATGCCATCGTGACACATGCACTCTAATGAGGACTGTGGGTGCTCCGCAGTGCCAGGGACTCCCCCCCAAGGCACGCATAGTGGGGAGGAATGGTATGTGATGCATACCAGATGTGATTGGAGACATCACACTGTTCATGTTGTTACTGCAAAGCAAATAGTAGTAGCAACCAAAGCAACAGATCATTTTTCCTCTGTTCACACATTGAAGGCATGGTGCCGGGTCCTCTGGAACCCAGAAGCAGAATAACACATTTTTCAAGATAAAATAAAATAAATAAAACAATTCAGAAAGGATTACAGATTGAAAAAAATATGGGCAGTGATGAAAACAGCAGCAGATGAGGCTGAGCAAACTGGCCTCATCGTCAGGAGGATGAAGACACTGTCTAAGTTCCTCAGATGTTGTCAGTATTGGCATTGCATTCATGTTATCCATTCAAAGCAACGGTTTATGGTCTTAATGCTAAATTGATGATAAACATTCTGTTTCCTGACAACATGAAAGTATTCATCAAAGTTCATCAAAGATTGACCACTGATTCTGTGATTAGTGATTTAGACAACTTAATGGCAGCAAAACGGATTATTTAACCAAAATTAAAGACAGGCTTCCTGTCTATTCAGCAGAGGGTTTTTATTGGAAATTACCATGGTCCAAAGCAAATTTCAGATATCAAGTGATTTGAGTTCTGTGTTGTTTTTTTGTTTTTTGTTTTAGCTTTAGCTACCTTTTTAATAAATTACTGGTAAATGCCTCTGAATGGAGCTACACAGTGGAACAGTTTGTAGCACTGTCGCTTTGCGGCAAGACAGTCCTGGGTTTGATTTCCGACCCAGGGTCTTTCTGCATGGGGTTTGCATGTTCTCCATCCATAGTCCAAAAACATGACTGTTTGGTTGAGTTGTGTCCCTAAATTTTCCTTAGATTTGCGTCTATTTGTTGCCCTGCGACAGACTGGTGACCCCTCCAGGACGAACACCACCTTTCGCACATAGACTGCCGGAAAAAGCCACCGGCTCCACCAAGACCCGGACGGAATAAGCAGGAGAAGATGGAACAATGGATCTTTCTAAATGACTCTCAAAGTAACAACTGGTGTGAGAGAAATATGATAAAACTTACAATGTTGCTTTTTCCCAACTGTTACATCATAATCACAAACTATTTTTATTTATTTATTTTTTTTTGCTGGTTACACTGACCTAAAATATTGCATATATTCTCCTGAGACCCAGAAATGAATGTTTGTACACATTAGTTTTCTCTACAATCCCCATATGCTTTACAGGTGACTCTAATAAGCCTTGATATTCCTTAAAGAGGACTATGATAGCTTTCCAATTATGTTCATTATGTGGGGGATGGGAATGTCAAGTAGCCTTTTTTTCCCTTTTAAAATGGTCACCATCTAGGATGAGAATATTTAATGGAACAACAAAAGGTTTTTCTTTGATTGTTTTCTGCTAGGGTCCAGGTCTCAACTTATTTCTATTAATGGGTAAAACAACACATTTTAATGTCCACTACAGTGCACATCAATTCTTGTTTGTTTCATGCTAGTTTAGCTCTATGTGGGTTGATTCTCTATAGAATTATGAATAGAGATTAAGATATGATCCTGTCAGTAGAGAGTGGATTGCTCTACTTTGACCTGTATTTCACCATGATCAGTTTTCTGATCATAAGCCTCCTCGGTGAGGAGGCCTAGCTGCTACAAGAACAATTCAGAAGAATCAGATTTCTAGAGAGGGCCACTTCCGCTGTTGACAAAGTCTTATGCAAGAAAGGTGGAAAAATCCACTTGGTTCATTTCTGAAATGGCACCCACACGTTGGATGAACTATAAACCAATTACAGTGTTAATTATGGTTTATAAGATTGGGCCCCAGGATACCTGATCAAAATGGTTTAAAAAAATACAAAAGCAGCAGGGCTGAAGGTCACCTGCAATGGTTTTAGATTAAAATACATTGGGGGTGGACAGAAAGCTGCACCTCAATCAGTCCCACTGCCTCAACAGTCATGTATGGTGGCGGTAGTATCATGACTTTTTTTTTTATGGAGGCTTTTCTGACTAAATCTGAGCCTTTTTCTTTAGAAGTTTCAGCCTGTTCATACTGTATGAAAAAAGGGTTCATAATCCTGCCATACTTCTTCCAGTGCATAATTTCCTCAAAATAAAATCCCCTAAAATTACTTGGATAATAAGATAACAACATGCTTAAAAGTTCGATGACCATGATTACTTACATATTCCTTTTTAAATTAAACTCTCAAATTTTTCTTCGCATGTAGTCCTATTCATGAAGGATGCAGGCTTTCGTGTTGAGTTCCATGTCGCTGTTGATTAACGTTTACTCTGCACCACAATGAATCCTTTGCAGGCACCAAAAGGGATACCCTCACAGCCTGAGCGTCATCCCTGTTCAACCTGTTAAAGTAGAATTGAGTCATAACACCAACTCTCAGAAGTATACACATAGTAAACAGTCTCTTTGGGCTGCCGCTTTTTCGGAAACTTAATTGCTGGCCTTAAGCACTTGAGGGAATTCTGCGTTGTTCTTGTTAGGTGTTTGTGTGCAACACGATGCATGTTCTATTATTAAACTGACACCCTATTACCCCTCCTCCCCCATTCATCCTCCATCTCTTCCCCCTGTCTCCTTCTCCATCTCTCTCTCTCTGAAATAATGAACAATAAGTGTCACTGCTGCACCTCAGACACACACCAACATCAAGCAGAATGTCAAATGGCTCCAAGAACGGCACGATTGACAGCAACCGGGATCCACAAGGCATGCAGATGACTTAAAGCGAGTTCTGAATGTTCTTTTCAAACTTTCTCCACCCGCCAGAGGGGAAAGTAAAAGTGTTGATCGGATATGATACGCTTGAAAGAGATTCTTGCAAAATGCTCAAATTTAAAGGGCTGGCTCTGCCTTAACGTACCCACAGTATATGAGGTACTTAGTTTGGATGGCTTTCAAGATAGCTACCAGATGTCCTAAATGTTTATCCCCATAGAGCTTCATTCAAAAAATAAATAAGTGAAGGGTCTAGACTTTAAGAATCAAATGGGATGCTTTGAAGACATTTATCTAAATATATCTAATTCTTTCAAATATTCACTACTGACAGCATCTAACACATTGACCTAAGAGGGATTCTCATCATCAGTTCTTCATTTTGTTTTTTTGTCATTTAAAAAATTTTTTTAACCCCATAAAAACTGTCATCACATTTTGAATGAAACTGGAACTTGCCTTGTGTATTACTTACATCCTCCACCAGGGGGCAATATACAAGTACATGATTTGAAACAAACAGCAGGATTTGGAGGAAAGGCATTTTTATCAACAAACTCAATCTGAGTGAAGAGTGGAGATGAGACACACCAACCGTAAGGAGAACTTTGTAAAAAAAAAATGCATGCATGTTGGTTCAAAACATATCAATAAACAGTGTTATAAATCATGATTATCTTAAAAGGTGCCAGTAAATGTTTCTCTGTTCTTTCATGTACATATGAAGAAACCAGAGGGATCCCAGATCCTTTTTCAGTTTTCAAAACTCCTTTTTTGTGTTCTATCTAAACTGAGAAAATAAAAACTGTTTTCATGGGATTATCTCATAATCTTGTGGTGACTAAGTTTTTTCAGTTGTCAGTAGCAATGAGAATTCATATAAAAATACTCCCTACTATGAGGGCGGGCAGCTTTATAGCTTTCCTTTGCTGAAAGAACAACGCTGGAAGCAGAGACAGACATGGTGTTGTCCTCTGCACCACTTTAAGCAGCCAGCACCACTAATAGCACCTGCTTTTGGACCTAGAGGCAAAGTTATTAGTGGCATAGGGTCATGCATTAATTCATCCACCTCATTAGCATATGAAGTCTGAAAGAGACTTTGATATTTTGACGGATTTATGCAGCATCTTGCTGCAGCTTAAACATCTTGATTCATAATTATGGGGAAATCAATATAAGCCCTTTTATGCATGAATTGTGGCGACCTGATTCTAAGTTATTAACTTTTTTTAAAACGTGGTTTTATAACATTTTATTAAATGCTCAAACATGAAAAAAAAAAACATCTGCTCTCAGATTTTTAACATGTAGGTGACAAATAAATTATTAACATATATTTAGATAAAACTAAAAAAAAGTGGCTTAGAGTTAACATTCACTGCTGCTGAAATAATTTTGATGGCCATATTTACGATAATGAGTTTAGGATAAACATAACCTGTGATGATTGACATCCACCTTAAAGGACAGAAGATTTAAAAAAAAAAAGAAAATCTGTTTTATACATTTTAAGTTTCTTGAAGTTACCCATGTATGTAGACCTGCAACAGTCTGATACTAAAAAGACCAACTAGCAAAGATTTCTATGGGTTATTCTTGGCTGAGTGCTTGAAGTATCTTTTTTTCTATATTTGTCTGACATCACACACTTATTTCCAATATGGTAGCTAACATACAACCAGGAATTCTTTTGAAAATGCTGGGCTGCTTTTTTACAAAATTTTAAGGATTTTTTTTACAACAGGGTTTGATAGAGTAACCATCAAAATAGTTGTCGTTTTGTGGCAGAATAGTCAAAAACTTTTCAATAAAACCTTGAGTCGTTGACCTTATAACTGTCAATGTAAATACCATAATCCATCAGTGATAGTTATCAGTTGATTAAGTTTGTGTCCTTTTCTTTCCTTACATTCAAATCAATGACTTAAACCTTTAAAACATGAGTTCCTAAAGTGGGGGTCTAGAGATGGTTATTTCATAATGGTGATGTGCTTCATTCTATCTCTGTTCTCCCACTCTGCAGAATCTATTAGTTCAATCTCTAACGTTCTGCTCTCTCTGCTTTTTCTCACAGTAGCTTCATCTGGTCTGTTCCTGTTTGGCTGTGACTCCATCCTGCAGAGAAATATCAGCTGTGCTGCTGCCATCAACACCTTTGTTTATAGATGTTGGAGCTCAGCCTGTTTTCCAGTGTAGTCCTGTTTCTCTGACTGTGACTCACTGGATGTGCTCTCTTCATCCTCTGACATGGGAGCTGGCTCGGAGCTCGTTTGCCTGGCTGTGTGTTTCCTGGATGAGGCCGCTTTTTATATCTGCTTTTTGTATTTCTGCTTCTGTCTCCTTGAACCCCAGTCGGCCTCGTCCGATGGCAGCTCACACTCAGCCTGGTTCTGCTGGAGGTTTCTTCCTGTCAAAAGGGAGTTTTTCCTCTCCGTTGTCGCTACAAGCATGCTTGAGGGATTGCATTTGAGTCAATGAATGGATGCATTTAACTGGTTTTCCTTAAAGAGAAAACTTTGAATCAATTGGACTGTATGATCTTGTGAACTGTAAAGTGCCTTGAGATGGGATGTGTTGGTGTCAGGATTTGGTGGTGGTTTGGTGACCCAAATGCAGAGGCAGGGAGGCAGAGGTGATTTTCTTGTGGGTTTAATGAAAGGTAAACTGAACACAGAGTCAGGAAAACCAAAAATCCAAACATGAAATCAAAGTCCAAACAAACCATATATACATAAGTAATTCTATGTGATTTTAGTCGGTCCCAACTGTTTTTGCTTTGTTATTTTTGGGGTCACTGGCCGAAATACTTGGAGCTCCCATCAGTTGATGAGGTTCCCAGTCGGTATTAATTAGAAGCCTTTCCTGTTTCACTTTGACTAGACCTTGAAAGTGAGCATCATGTCGCAGTAAAGAAAATTAAAAATGACCCTTCTCCTCTATGATAGTGGTTTAAAACCTGCAGCTTTCTTCATAACATGCAGATGACATAGAAGATTCAAGAGACATTGATTTTTATCTTGTTTGCTTGTTTTTTTATGTGCTTTATGAGGGGGTTGGCTTGTTTTTGAGTCGTTCTCAACTGTAGTGACCTCTATAAATAAAAGTATTATTAATAACAGGTTTACAAGGGCAAACATTTGAACTGGTGTGATTGTACTGGGTCAAACCTTTCCAGTGACAATAGGAAGATGGTTATATCTGCATCCTAGAGACCAGGCATCAATAAAAGGTCAAATAAAACCTTCAGATCTTTGTTCATTAAAGGTGTAGGAAGCCTTCCTTCCCCTCTGGTCATGGTCAGGGGGGCATATATTTTGGATTTTTAATTTGAAATCACAGAGCTGTGTGCAAATACTCAAGCTGACCTACTTCTACCTCTCAGACACGGATAAAATCCATAAATTAAGGAAATTAACTGATGGGGCCCAGGGCCACTTTGTAAGCTATTTAAATCTTTAAATTTACAACATCCCTGCATACTTCATATAATTGAACTTACTCCAGGCATGTTTCCTTTAATGAGAAAAAAAATCTGTTTTCCCCTCCAGTTTTTTACCTCTGGAAACAACAAATCTGAGCCAGAGGGGGTGAAGAGGGAGAGCTCCAAGGCACACCGAGGTCCCTCTAATTATATGAAATGTTAGCCTGCCTGCAGCAAAGATGAACGCTCACACTCCTTTCACTGCTGCTGTCATATATCACCAGCAAGATCACCTATTTGTATCATTTAATTGCTATTTTATGCAAAAAACAAAAAACAGGCTATAATGCAGGGGTGAAGGTGGAGGATGGGGCTTAGAGGCACCCATACATTTACTGGCAACCCTACAGCCCCTCTGGCCGCACAACGTTATACCCAATGTGCTGAATAAATTCAATAAGTAGAAGGCTTTTTTATCTATTTTAAGTGCATAAATCCTCATTTTTACAACTTTTGCTTTCTATTCAGGCTTGAAACTCATAATAAGTTATTTGGCTATCCATGCCCAAAATATTGAATCATGTAAGAAAACAAACAGGATTTCTGTACTGGGGAGTAGGATGCGAGTGTTTAATTAATGAAAAAAACAGGGAGGAGTTTGTTTTGATGGGTGTTTTCCAAGCAGAAAACTATTGCTGACAAAACTTGTTTTGTAAAACTGACTACATTTCAAAATAGGAACATTAGTCAACCATGGCGGTGGTGGTGTGATGGTCTGGTGCTGCTTTGCTGCTTCGGGACTTGGACCCTTTACCTTGTTGGATGGAATCAAGAACTCTGCTGTGGACAGGAAAACAGATCCATGAACCATCGAGGAGGTCACACACACACAGACACACAAACACACACACACACACACACACACAAAAACAACAACAAACAAAACAAAAGAAAGACATCAGTCAGCTCTGGGAAATATTATTGATTGCATCAACTCCACATTCTGCAAATGATAACAGTGGAAAGAATGATTTCTGTTAGTCAGGACCAGTTTTCCAGCTGAACCTTGTTCAGACAGATGTTATTCAAGTAGGAGTAGCACTGCTTTAATATGTATTACTATAGTAAGAGTAGAATTAAGTAATACAATAAATTACTCAAGCAAAGGGGGAAAAAATACCTATGCAAATACTAATTGGTGGCTCAAAACATCACAATTTATTTTTAAACTTATATAATCTGACAAATATTTTCTAATTCTGTTATGCCAGAATATACAATAATGTTAAAAGTAAATGACAAATAAATGATATGGTTAAGAAATAAATTTGTGCAGATAAAACACTTTTCAAAATATTTTTTGGGAGATGAATTTTTAGAGAAATCCTAACAGTAAGAAAATGCAAGAAAATTAATGTTTTTTGGGGGGGGTTTTTTGTACCTCAGATGACTCATGGTGGGCAGAAAACTGGACCAAGTTAGAATTGCGACACTCTCATAAGAATAGTGGGAAGACCAAACGCTCTTTAAAGCTTCTTGTTGACCAATAACAAGTTTCTACGCTGGTTGGCGCCAAATATCAAGAAACCAATGAGCAGCACCTCTGGAATGAAGCTGGTACAGGGTAATTACTGGGCTCAATGCTGCATCAATTATTCAGTTATTTACCCTCAGCTAAACAAACACACAAATAAATACATAACCCTCTGCTAAGGTGTGAGTACCTGCTTCCTCCCCCTTTGTTTCTTGTTTCAGCGCTCCAGAGTTGCTCTGGGTCACTGTGTGCTGGAGAACAAAAAAAAAAAAATAAAAAATACTAATAATCATCATGCAGTGTCTTCTTTTCCCCTAAAAAATACAAAAAAGTCTGGAGGTTGCCTGCCTAGTTTTTCACTTGAGAGAGAGGGGAGGGGGGGCGTGCAGATATCTCCATCTAAGCCCTGCGCTATAATTGAAATGGCGCATTTGGCTGCAGGCAGGCTGTGAGGGCGCTTTCTGCAGCAGCATGCATGCATGTCCGTAGACGTCATTTGATTTTAATGGCCTGCAGGAAATTTGGCGTTACAACTCCAGACATTAAGACAGGAGAGGGAGAGAGAGAGTGAAAGGGGGATAGGAGGAACACTGAAAGATATCGGTTCAAGGATAACTCTGCGTTTTTCACATATTTCCTTTTT
Source organism: Cyprinodon tularosa (assembly GCF_016077235.1). Taxonomy (NCBI): domain Eukaryota; kingdom Metazoa; phylum Chordata; class Actinopteri; order Cyprinodontiformes; family Cyprinodontidae; genus Cyprinodon; species Cyprinodon tularosa. Next base: position 677,539 of record NW_024038652.1, on the reverse strand, counting down.
GTAACCTTAGACATCATCAACAAGTTATGAGTTAAGGAATATGGCGGCTCGCTTGGTTTTAAACTTTCCATCCAGGCTGGAGATTGAGAAGCCTTCCTGTTAGCTGGACTGCCTGAGGACTTATTTCATCAGACCAAATGACAATGATTAAAATCTGCTCCATCTAAATTTGAATCACTCACTTCCCTGTTTGGATTTCTACCGTTTTTTTCTAAACCACAACTTCATGCCGCTCCACTTTTTCCATCCAAAAAAAGAGAGAGAAGTTTTTCTATCTGTGAACTCATAATTTGAGGTATAGAGGGGTATCACTTTCTCTTCCTTGAGAAAATTGCTCAGGCGAGAGAGTGGAGTTGAGCTAATTGTAGCCTAATCCCCGGCCCAGAGGCGCTCGGGCAGCCCGGAGCGAGAATCATCTTTTTTAGCTCTGCTCTGTTATTTAGAGAAGGATTATTGGCTTTCTTTCCTCTCATAACAAACCACAGGGGCAGTTTTCATTTAGGCAAAGAGAAAAAAAAAAGACAGACAAGAGGCAGGAGGGAAAAACGGGAGCGGGATTCCAACAAGAGCGCACATTTTTACGCGTTTCCGAATCAGAGCAGTTAAGGGGGGAAGGAGATCATCCTCATCTATGTTCAAGGTAAGAAAGCTTCCTGCTCGACGGGGACAGGTCGAGACAGCAAATAGAGCCTTTAAAGCCACAGAGACTCCCCCCCTCTGAGCGCAGTCGACCCCGGTCACATCTAAACCTCTCTGATAGGAGAAAAAAAAGACAGTTGTGCGGAATTTGTGTTTAAAAAAAGATTGAGGACAGCTCAGCTTTCGGTGCGGGGAGCTGCTGGATGCGTGTTTAGTTTTTTGGACAAAATATTTCAGCAAGGGAGGGGGGGTTAAAGCGGACAGCAGCTGGGACTGACACCGGCACGGATTCATCCGGACTCCTTACGATGTTTGAAACGGTAGGGTGAGCATTATATTTATGGATCCAATGTTTGCTTTTTTTTAAACCAGAGCGCGAGCTTTGCGTCTGCACTGAGCTGTATGGAGGCAGCTGGAGCCGAAAGCGACATTTTATGTCTTTTTTCTTGCTTTGTATCTTGCTGTTATTTCAAAACAGAGATTTGACAAGTCTGTAGCCTATATCACACGTCTATATGCATTCTGCTTTTAATTGTGCGACAAGATGAGGCGCCATATTGAGCATTTCGGAGATTAAAGGCAGAGCGCAGGCTTTTCGTGTCCATCAAGCTTTTCATGGTTTCAGCTTCATCTATGCGCTTTTTAAATAACATTATCTCCAACTGATGATCCGTCAGAGTTGTGAAAGTTGCTGCTTTGACTTTGATGAGGTGTTTGTCACATCTTAAATGCTGTGTGAGTTACAGGAGGCAGTTTTTAACATTACTGCAAAGATTGAGTGACGTGATTAGAAGTGCACGGAGAATTGTGGGTCTAATTATCCATTTGTTCCCTGTGCGCGGTGTCGGTTCAATGGCTGGACTGGTGCGGTGGGGGGGAGAGAGAGAGGGATGCCGGGGATGGGACAGGCCCATATGTGTCAGGAGGAAAACTTTCAAGCTTTTCCATTTTTTTCTTCTTCTTTTTTGTCTTTTATTTCTCATGGATTTGAAATGTTTGCCACTTGCCTCTATACTCAGCCCAGTGGCTCCTCTTTAAGGTTCAGAGACGGTCTGGTTTACTGCAAACTATTCAATTCTGCTCATTTAAATAAGTGTTATTTCCCTTTTCATATGTTAGACAATAAGTGTTTGTTTTTTGTATAATTCAACCGAACCCTCAAAGAAATTCTACTTATTTACACACCAAATCCCTTATATGACCTGAAAAACCAGGCTTAAGGGGCTGAATATATAAAAAGAATTTTTCCACACAGAAAACAGGAACGCAGTTGTGGCGGAAACTGAATTATGGGTGAAGCATTTATGCACAGGTTGGATACGCGGCCAATGCTCTCATCCACCCTGTTATGATTCTCTTAAAGCGCGGACAGAATCAAATGACGGCGTAACGAAGTGATTGGAAACATTTTTCCAAAGCATTTAATCAGTTAATCAAATCCATGCTTGCTCCTCATAACCCCCTAGACCCCTCTTCTCTGCATTATATCCCTTCTTCAACCTTATTTTGTGTTAAATAATCTCATGGGTTTATCATTCCCTGTAGATTGAGTTAAACATTCTCCCGCTAGTTTGGACCGTGCGCTTTTACGCGCTCTTTCGCGCTTTACGCACAATCTGTGCCTGCAAGTACAGTCACGTGACAAGCAATCACCTTGGAGTTTTGTGCCGTAAATGCATGTGTGTGGTGTGTGTAGTTTAGGTGAAGTTGGACCCCCTAATTTACCCTCAGCCCTCTCGCCTCGACTCTTTTTCAGATCGGTAGTTGGTGCGTCTTGGCGTATCACGTCTAACACATAAGGCGACCTTTAATTAGAATATTGCAGCAGCAGTTTATTTTATTCCCCCGGAGGCTGACACCTAGCATCACCCACACCCCTCTTTTCTCTCTCCCACCCTCTCTCTCTCTCTTCCTATCATTCTCTCTCTCAGCCCTCTTCTCTAATAAGCATCCTCCTATCCTAGCCCGCGGTGCTGCATGAAAAGATGCAAACATACTTAATTAGAACGGTGGCAATAATTTCCAAGCTAAATATGCGACCAGACAGACATGGAAGAGATCTGATAACATTCAGAAAGGATATACCTTCTTTTCCCCTCTATAGGATCCAAGTGTAGTGTGTGGTTGTTGTTTTTTTCGCCCCTCCTTTACCTTTGTTCCCATGGCTTTTCTCTACACTTGCTTTCAGGAGGGAAGAAGCATGTCACGGCTGTCTCTGACCCGGTCCCCGGTCTCTCCCCTGGCCGCTCAGGGGATCCCTCTGCCGGCTCAGCTGACCAAGGCGAACGCCCCCGTGCACATCGACGTCGGAGGACACATGTACACCAGCAGCCTGGCGACCCTCACCAAGTACCCAGACTCCAGGTAAGAAAGGTGCATTTAATATAAACTTATTCTGGTTGAATGGATTTAATCACGGTTTGAACAAAACAAGAAATACAGAAAAATAAGCAAGTGATTATATTTTTATTATAACGTTTTAAATCACATTTAATTCAACCACCCTAAAGTATGGAAAACATTCAATCTTTTCAAACCAACTACATTGATTTCAATTTTTATTTAAATCTGGGATCAGGAATACAGTTATTTTATCAATATCCTTTAAAGAATAATAAATATGTTATTGAATTCTTCTGAAACTTTTAAAATTGGAATCAGATTGATATTAGAGGTGAACTTATCAGGCCTTTTCTGACTGATATTTGGGATATTTGAGGTGTTATTGCTTTTAGACTACAGCACATACATAAAAAAGGTTTGATTTTACAGGTTAAGAAATAAGAAAAATGGGGGTAAGAAAACACTTAAACTGTAAATCAAAATATTACATACTATAAAAATGTATCCAACTTTGAGGTGTTTGTTGATCAAATTAAAGACTGAAGATGATGGATCTTTTGCATTTGATGCATTCGGGGATGAGGCATAAAGAAAAATATACTTTTTTTAGTTTTGGATCTGCAGACTAACAATCAGAGACTGTCTATTCATCGACTCAAAACTGGTGAAACAATGCAGCGACATTTTAATTTAGACCAAATGTATTAAAATAATCAGGCAGAGCATGTCAAATATAAAGTTTTCATTATTTTAGGGCTGGTTTTATTATTGTTAATATTCAATCATTGGCTTGGCCTTCAGACAGTTTGGTGCAATTTTTAGTGATGTAGTCAACTTAACCATATTCATATTCCCTCTCCTGTCTTAACCTTTAGTTTCTTTGCAACACAGGGTGAAATTTAAGATTACTTTCTGCAAGGAAACTTTTCAGTTTATCCATCTTGAACTCCAACTTTGGTATTTTATCTTACTCATGGATTAAATGAAATAACACTGTGACATGGTTAGATAAATATGCGCTTCTCTCACAGGAGCCATTTTTAACTAAATTTTGACCCTGCCTTCAAATTTGACCATAATTACATGGATAATTAGAAAATTTGAAAATGCTGGACACTTTTCTTGAAGTTGATCCGATAGTCGCATTCTTAGTGAGTTTGGACACAGCTTTTTAGATTCTCTGCAGCTGATAAAGCAGATTAAAAGTCAAACATGTGCACTTTCAGCTGTGTTTTTTTACATTTTGCAGGAAATGTTTGTAATCATGAAATTGTGTCTGATTTTTAGCTTCTACAAACAGTGACATCACCACTTGTAACTAAAAGCAAACAAGAATAAGTCTGAAACCTCAAATGATTTGAAAAGACTTCGTCTTACATTTTGCATCTATGCACGGTGTCATTCATTTTATAGTGGAGCGTCTTCAGCTCTGCACCAGTTAAGTCCCAAGTGGGCCAAGGTAAACATGCACCAGAGCATCTGCAAAACTGGCTACAAGAAAAACCATCCATGTAATCCCTTGGTGATAAAATTAAGATATTCAGAAAGTCTCCTATCAGAAAACCCCTGAAAGCTTCTGTTTTTATCTTGTTGCAATATGACAAGAGTAAAAAAATATATATATGTATATCTATATATATATATATATATATATATATATATATATATATATATATATATATATATATATATATATATATATAAAAACCTTAGCCCAGACACTGGTTTAGTATCGTTTTTTTCCTCATCAAGATGATTTCCCGTGTACACTTTCAGCAGTACTTCAAGTTTATGCAGTGGATACTTTATCGCTTCTGCTTCTGTGCTTCTCCACTGGTGTAAATTTACACCATACAAAGAAGTTATTCAAGCCTTAACACACACACAAAGTTCAAATGCAGCACAGAACCACGTCAGAGCATCCAAACAGAGCTTTTACAGTGGGAGTAAAGATTAGATATCAGTGTAAGTTGGTTGGTGCTCTTTCCTCTTTCTCTCCTTTGCACACATGTTCCTTTGCCTCCTTCTTCTCACTCCCTTTATCTGTCTCTTTCTGTTTCTTTCTCACTCTGCATCACACACAAACACACACCCATATGCATACACTCACTGTTTCTTTCCCTCTCCCAGCCTCCTCAGCGTATAGTTGCCCCCAGGGCTCAACTTTCCACTGAAGCCAGAGGAAGGAGGGGCCCCTTTTGTGTGAATTAGGATAATGGCTGACAGCAGAAAGCAAAACAATTACACTGGCATGAGCATGTGTGCCGCGCTGAGCCGCGTTCGGTCGAGCGGGGCACCGCAGGAGGAGCAGGGAAAACGTGACAACCGAGGGCAAGCGGGGCTAAAAGACTTTTGAAGTCGCTGATTACTTTTAATAGATTGGGCCCTAAATAATGCAGAGTGCCAAGAGAAAGTTAGTCTAGTAACTAATGTGCGGAGATCCATCTTCTTCTGTGTGGGCCATATTAAGGGACAGGGGTCATGAAACATTGATGTGCACTCTGTAGCTCTCCAAGAGGACAGCCTCAGCAGTCACTTGAACAGAAGCTAAAGAAATTAGGGGAAATTTTACCAAGACGTGGAAACTGTTCTGGAAGGAACAATTGACTTTTTTCCCTGAAAAGTTTTTAGCGGCAAAAAAAAATTATACATAAAAAAAAAGCTTTTGCAGGAAAGTTGATCTGACTATTATTGCCATCTGTAGTGTAATGCTTAAATTGACACAAGTTCAAGTAGAAATCAAAGCATTTCCTTTGTTGTTGATGTTTTTTTTCTACTTAAAAAAATAGATCTTAAACCATTTGGGTGTTTCAATGCAAAATGTAATAAGTAGAAAAAAAACTGGTTCTTATCATTGTTGATCTTAATCATTTATGTTCTCTGGCATGAAACCATTTCTGCTGCCATGTCTCTGGCTGTTAGCCAGACAGCTGGAGACAGAGTAATGAAACCAAACGATGCCCATATATAAAGTTCCAGTCTTAGTTTCACGGTTCCTGGATTAGATTTTTTCAACCATAGTGGTGGACCAGAGTGGGATGTGTTGTGCGTATCTAAAACTAAACTAAAAAAAATAACTAAATCACTGTCATTAGAATGCAGCATACCTTAGTGTAGGAAATAATGTATGAATTTTCATCTGTGGCCTGAATCCACACAACAGTAATCAGAGGCGCCACATTTTTAGGAGGATAAGTCATTCAAGCCTATAATGATGTAATTATCAAGGTTATTATTGTCAAAAAAAAACTAACAAATACTAGAATTGAAAGTGTAATAAGAGTTTACAAACTTAATTGAAACAATCAAAATTTTAAGAAAGATTGTAATTAGTTTTTGCTTATGTCTTTATCATAATGTGAGGTCCAGCAGATGCAGGTACAGCAGTCAGATCATTTGTGTTACTGCAGATCTCTGGGATTTTATTTCTATTTAGCTTTTTTGTTTGTTTTTTCCCCAGTCATATTAAATAAAAGACAAAGGCGATAACTGAAACTAAAAAAACTTAATTAAAACTGAAAGTATTTTTGTAAAACAACAACTAAACTAACAAACAAATATTAAAAACAAAGTAAAAAAAAAAATGAAAATCTAAAGTCAGACTAAATAAAAATAAAAACAATAAATAAATAAAAAAACATATAAAAAGTATACTGTTCTCGCCTCAAATTATCTTAAAATGTACTTTTATTGAACAACAGCAACAGGAAGAGAACTTTTAACTTAGCTCTGGGAGTGCTCCATTGGCAGCTGTTGTTGCTGCAGTGCATGATGGGACAGCTGTCAATCTCAAGAGCGGACAAGACTGCTCTGATGCATCGTCACTATCCGATCCGTCCAGGAAGCCCGCTACGTCCTGCGCGTCCAGATATACATCCTGGTCACCCTCGATTTTATTTTGTTAAAAAGACCTAAATGACGTTTTTCATCCCCCAAAATAGTACTAAAATATAATGTGTTAAAGCTTAATAATGTATTTCCTGGTAAAACAAATGCCTTAAAATAATTTCTGTTTATCAATCTTCTCTGCCTGATCTGCACCGGAAATGGGATCTAAAATGGGATTAAGATATAAATCTAGTCTTTTTTGCATTTTATATTTTCCTTTCGTGTTAACATTATGGTATATAGTGCGTAATCTAAGTAAAGAAACAGCTAAAATGCAGATAAACATGGTTTAATTATATTTTGTCGGACTACTCTGAGCATGTCTGATGATGACGTCAGACAAGCAGTTTAACGCAGAAAATGTAAAAAGCATCAAAATTGTCTCATAAAACATGTTTTAAAGATGTGTATTAGCATTCTTTAGAGAGTTAAGGATACAAATAAATAATTATAGTACCATAATTACATTATTTATGGACACCCGGGTGTATATCTGTTCGCACATGCGCAGGACGGATCGTGCTTCCTGGGACGGATTGGGTAGTGACATGCATACTGGGTAAATAGGGAGGGGCGAGAACATCATCCGGGGACTTTGTCCGTTCTCGGTCTGCAGTTCTTGTGAACTGGAACATTACTAGGCCGGAGGCTGATGATGTTTCACGAGTACAGAAGCACAAGTACACATATTTAGAAATGACGAATTTGTGGCACACCTTATTTCAGGTTTTGTTCTTCCACTTGTATCAGATCTAATTCCTCACTTTTGCCCTCTACTGGAGGATCCCAGTACTACAGCTGGCAAAAGACAGTTTGGTTTAAAAGTCTAAAGAAAACGAAGCCAATATTAATAACTATTTATTATTGAAAATACATTTACATACTAAACAAAGTTTCAAGAAATTGATAGTTTTCAATCAAATATTTAATGTTTTTGATAAACTAATGTTGTATCCAAGTTACACAGGTGTATTAGTGTATTTAATGCATCAGTAAACAGGTAGCTTTATTCTGTATTTCTTGGGTTGTTTTTACATCTAATGTTTTTATAAACTCAAATATCCTGTAAAAAAACATTTTTTGATTAGACTTTGACATTTATATCTTCTTTAAATAGTCAGGATACATAAATTATCCAAGTAATGTAATGCTGTTCAGGAAAAGAGTTTGTCTAAAGTATGGGGAAAACCTTTTTTTTTGTTTTTAAATTCTATCAGGTTTTTGATATAATCAGGTAACTTTATAAAGTTCTGCTCTAAGTGCTGTTTTTACCTGCTTTTTGCAGCAATGGTGTTGATCAGAGATCAGCTGCTTGCGATTATGAAATGAATATGAGGACCTTTGGACACCTGCTTGTAGAGATACTGAGATGATGATTGCAATAGTTAAATGCTTCATGGAATAGACATTTGCATTGAGGTGATAATGTGGCTCTAAACTGTGCTGTGGCTCTGGTGTGGATAACCAAAGAGAGTTTTTAAAGAACCAGTTAAAAGCTGCACCAGTCCTGGTTAAACGCATTATTAATTTTGGTAGAAAATTCTTAACCGTTGAAATGTTTACAGTATTTCATGTTTGATTCAAAGAATAAAAATAGAAATCAGAAGATTTTAACCAAAGTAGTATTTTTTCCTTATGAGTGCTGGTCATAGTTGCTTTTTTAAGGGCAACACGTTAAGAATGAGACTGAAACTATAACTGACTTTTCCAATGTTCAGGTTCAAGCTCAGTTCTTAAAGCTGAACTCCGTAGTTCCTCTGTTTAAGGGACAGAGCGTCAAAATCCTTCTGCAGACTAAGTGGAACACTCGAAGAAATAGCTTTGAAGGCCAGAGAACAGAAACTTTGACTTGTACTTCAAATACTCATTTATCTCCGTACTTAGTTAATATTTTTACATTTTTCTATTAGCAGTGACAATTTTAACATGTAGTTTTAAGTTTTTCTATATATACTGATTAATAAGTCCTTAATTATTCATATTTTTTAATTAAATAATTTAGCCATAACGGTGTCTCAGTTTAAAACATATTTTAATGTCTAACTATCTATTTTTGATTGATGCGTTTTTAATTCTCGTAAAAATAATAATTATATCAGATGTATTAGTAGTTTGTTTCAAGGATGTTTTAGATAATTATATCTTGGCTGGAGTATGCTTTGGTTGGCATATTGGTGATACACAGAATCTAAATAATCATAGAAGGTTTATTTTCTATTTGTGTACATTATGTAAAAAATTACATTTTAATTCCTAACTTACTTTGGAAATGTCTTACATGGTTTTAATGTTGTTATAATGTAGAATAATTATTTTTGGATGATGTTTCTGATTCTGAAAGTGTGATGTTTCAACCAATGCCTGAATTAAGGGATAGTAGGAGGTTTGGGAAATCCTTCTTCTGCCTTAAAAAGTAAAATACATACATTTTTTTTAGGGATGCACAATATAATCGGCCCCCTATCGGTATCGGCCTTAAAACTGAATATCGGACATTGGCCACCCCACCGATATTTAACCCGATATTTGATCAGCTTCTGAGTTTCTAAAGTCTAAAAAAAAAATAATGCTACTACTTTTTCTTCTTCCTCAAAAACGTCTTTTTTACAGACTTAAAAACTTCTACAGACGAGGGAAAAAATATTGATACATTAAAATATCCCAATATCTTCATATGCTGATATATTGCCATTTAAAAACACCATATCAATCTCTTTTACTAATGAAATATTGCTATATGTCATCGTTATGCTACGAAATCCCCCGAAAATTCCTGAAATTTTGCCATATTTTTATATGTTGATATATTGACGCGGTATCGATCTATTTTACTAACAAAATCTCACAAGAATTTGCAAAATATCACGAGAGTTTGTAACAGAACGATGAAATTTCACGAGATTTTATAAGTAAAATAGATCGATACCGCGTTTTTAAAAATCTATTTGATATCAGCATATGAAAATATATTTGAGTATATTATTTTTCAAAGTGTCAGAAATGGATAACAAAACTGCTATTTTCAATGACTACTTACTTTTGTCCAGCTTTAACATCGGTATCGATATCGGTTATCGGCTACATGAGTTCTAAAAAATCGGCATATCGGATATCGGCCAAAATCCCAATATCGTGCATCCCTAATTTTTTTAGTTAGATTCCAAACTCTCCTTGTTCTTATCTATCAGTTGAGACTTAATGACTCAGAACCAGGAACTACCTCCTACTGTGTAAATTGCCGTTTTGAATCTCATATCAAAGAGACTCGGCTTCTGGAGACCCCAGAATATATTTGTTTTTCTTTTTTAGCAAGTTATCTCCACTAGGTGAGCAATGTTGGTGTCATTTTTTTAATACACTATGAGTGAAACCTGTGGTTATTAATACACTGTCAAAGGACACCCTCAGACACTGAGCTGCTGTGATGATTATCTGGACTCTGTTTAAAGCTCTTTTGTGAGATCTGAGCTTTCCTTCGCTCGGAAATCTCCAACACTTCCTCCTTTTCCTTAAAGCTTTGTTTTTATTAAAGTTTTATATTTCTCTCACTTCATTACTTCTGCTTCCCTCTTCTTTGTTCTGTTTATCTCCTCATGGATGCTGCTTTTCTCTCCTGACCAAATCCTTCCCGTTCATCAGTTTGCTCTTCTTTTGTTGTTTATCATATCTCTTCATTTCTCCACAGAACCACTCCCTCACCCTTTTCTTACCACCTACCTGTTAATAACACCCCCATCACACACCCTTTTTTTTTTACCTCCCCCCCAACCCAATTCAGGGATTTAACAAAAAGGGAGGAAAAAAACGAGGAAACCAATAGACAAGAGGGTATGGGAGTGGTGGAAAGGGAAAGAAAAAGAAAAACAGGCAGCATTTTAATTGCTTTTTGTAAAAAAAGGAAAAAAGTGGAGATGAAAAACAGAGTTAGCCTGGAGGGGTATGGTGAAATTCTAGCTGGAAGAATTGCAAGACCATATGAGAAAGGAACACCTCGGGCCAAACAGGGAGATGAGTATTGGTTTTTTATAAAGCATTTTGCATCGATTTCCAGAGAGAAAGCGAGCGAGGGAGAGGATGGAGACAGGGAGCGAGAAAAAAGGAGGGAAAGGAAGAAAGAGAGAAGAAAACAGACTGAAAGAGAGAAAGAATGGAAAGACGGGAGGGAGAAGCATCTTTTCTCTTACTTAACAGTTGAGTTAAAGAAAACAAGCGGCTACTTTGACTAGATAGCTCAGGCTAAAAACATCCACCGCTGGACTTCCATTGGTTCCCTGACTAATTTTTAGCCCAGATGCACTTATTAGCCGTTTATGGCAATTTGGACCAATCCTGACTTTTTTCCTCGAAAATCTGAAGCACATAACAGAGAAAACATGTCCGACAGGTTCTTGTTTGATCAAACAGAATTTACGCATCCAAGTATTTGTCCCAGACTATAACCCCGTATTTACTAAACCTAAAAAAGCCCAATGGATTTTAATTGCTGCCACTGCAGACCAGCATTTTTAAAGCTTTAAATTATGAAATGATTAGAGATCAGAGTCAATCAAAAGAAAAAATAACCAACTAATTTGTTGATTTGTCCAGCTCCAGTGCTTTGGTAGTGGAGTATGAAGCATGGAAGCTCCAAAGACTAAACGGCTTTTAGCATTTCTTTTGTCACCACAGGTTTGTCTGCCAATCTTGAAGCTGCTAATATGTTTAAAAATGTATTACTTTAGACATGATAGCATTGCCTGCCAAGATCTTTCTCTTTGTGAGGTGAGGTGCTGCAACTGTGAGGTGAATTGGTCAAAGTTGTGACGTGATGCAGATCCTCTATGTTGTTTATTTAAGCCAAGCAGACGTTGAATCCTAACAGTTAAATTAGGATCTCCTGCAACTGGAAATGAACAAACAGATAAAGCTGAGGTCCTCAGAGGAGAATATTAGAGTAGAGAGTGTGGAACCCACAGGAAGCGGAAGAATATCCGTCTAAAGGCATCTCAAGGTGTGGCGCCAGAACTGTGAGATGAAAATGTAAAGATAATAGCAGTTTCTACTCTTAGCTTTGATGAGCCCCTGTAGCCAGAATCAAATAAGCCCCTAATCACACATAGCAGTGAGACCAAGATGCTCCTCAGCAACAAGTGTCTTAGCAGTAAAACTAAAGTTGCTATGCTTAAATCTTAAAATGCTTTCTGTGTATTAAAGCACATGCACACTTCTTTGCAAACAAAGAAGGTGCAAAATGATTTGTGTGTGCATACCTTTATAAATATGCAGATAGTATTCTAACAACCAAACGACACAAACTTATAGGTGTAGAATATGCTTATCTAAACCCCTACCATGCTCCATTACTGGTGCAGGTTTTTGGGTTTCAATTTAGTACAATTGAAAGACAAACCTTTCTGCTATTGGCAAAAGCAAAGCATTGCTATAATAAGCAGACAGTTATATTTTTCCTATATTTAGCACCTGATTTTTATATGAGTTTATTTTTAACCTTTAAGGTTCCTTATTTTAGTATTTTCTTAAACATTTGGTTCATTATTACCTCCATCTTCATGGCTTAGAACCTCATCTTTTTTACAGCCCCTCTTAAAGTGCCTGTAGTGCCTTTTTGGGCATTGCCCGGCCCTACTGCGGGGTGGGTCTGGGGTGGCTCCTTGGGCCTGGGATCCCTGGGGCGCATTGCCCTTGGGCGGGGTCCCCGGTGGGGGTTCGGGGGTTCGGGTTCTGTGGGGAGTGCTGCTTGGGTTCTGGGCCGGTGTACGCCTGGCTGTCTGTCCCTGCTGCCACGGCCTCTGGTGTGCCGGGGTGCCTCGGGGCCTGCTGGGCTGGGGGGGGGCATGGACATTAACACCTATGGCAAGTGCTTACACCCTCACGGGTTTGCACTCTGTAAGTGGGGGAAGGGGAGGGAGGGGGAGTAGGTATGATCTCGGCCTGGATGTCTTCTGTCGCTTGTGTGGTGAGTAGCTTGATTGTTATTGTAGGGGAGGGATTACATCTCCGGAGGGGGGGTGGGGGGTGGTGATAGAGGGAAGAAGATCTTTGAAGGGCTTTGGGTCTGGCTCCCTGTCTTGGTCCTGGTCCGTGCTGCCCCCCCCTTTAATTTTATTTATTTATCTACTTATTTATTTTTTTTTATTATTATTATTTTTTTGGATGGACAGGACGGGGGGGGGTGGTGGAGTCGGCTCCGTGCCCGGCTGGCTGGTGGGTCCTGCTGCCGGTCCCGTGCCCCCGGGCTATGGTGGTGAAACTGGTGGGGCCCCCTTCTCTGGGGGGGCTCTCGGGGAACGGGGGTGCCTATTGGAGTCAGCGGGGGAGCTGGCTCCCTGGGAGTGCAGCAGGCACCCCAGTCCTTTGCTCCCCATCCCCGAAATCCTCCCTCTGCCTGCTCCATCACTCGGCCACACATGTAGGTTTTTGGGGAGGGGGTTGTTACTGGAGGGCCACACCTTCTGATGACGTCCCCCACCCCAATTTTATTTTGCATTTTAGACACTTCCATCTACATCATTTTCACAACACACATCTATGTAGGGCATTTTCGGGGGGTGGGGGTCAGGGCCACCGGGGGGGGGCTTATTTTATGGGCCTCACCACGGTCGGCCTCCTCCATCCCCTCTCGCATCTAGACATTGAGGGTTGAGGGTTGTCGAAGGGGGAGGGTGTGCTGGCACCGTCTATCTCCTGGAGGGGGGGTGGAGTGTGCCGGAGACCCCCTCTTGGTACTCCCAGTTTTAATTGCATCTGAGAGCAACACGCAACAACACCACATTCGAGCGGGCGCAGTGAGGATCGGGGTCTTCTCACACCCCTGTTCTCCGGCTGCCGCCTGGAGTCTGGGGCCTGGAGGAAGAGCGGGCCACCTGGTCCGTGGTTTTGGCTGGGGCTGGCTGCGGGGCCTAGGTGGCCTGCTGGTGGCGGGGCTGTCACCTCTGCTCTCCCCAAAGAAGGTTGGATGGAGGGGCATGAAGTGCCTGGTTGAAGGTTTTTTTCTTTTTTTTTGTTCTTTTCGGGGGGGGGGGGGGGGGGGGTTCTGGTTGGGTGGCCGGCGCGGGATGGGTGGGCCCCGGTCCCGGGGGGGGCTCTTGCGGGGGGTGGTCCGGTCCGTGTGCGGGGTGGGGGGCCGGGCTTAAAGCAGGAAAGAGATGGGTTGGTGTGGCGGTGTCGCCGCTCCCCTCCCCTCACATCCGGATTTTAGGTTCACTTATGGGGTCATCCGATAGTCCCGGGACCGACCACCGGTGTCACCGGGTTTTTGGTCCTGGTATTATTGGATGTGAGTGTTATGTGTGAATGTGTGCCTGCGTTATTTTCTTTATTTATTATTATTATTTTATTCAATTTTTTTTTTTTTTTTTTTTTTTTTTTTTTTTCCTGTGGTACGAGTGGGGGCACTAGGGAGGGAAGGCATGATTGAGATGGTGTGTGTTTTTTTTTTTTTTTTTTTTTTTTTTTTTTTTTTTCTTTCCCAGGTTGGGGTCTCAACCGCACCCTCTCCCAAATACATCTCAAGTCTCCGCTAAGTGCGGAGCCCATTCCCCCCGTCCTGCTCTCCCTCCGCTGGCTGGCGTCGGGGCTCACCGGTGCACTGGTGGAGCTGGGGGTGGATGCCCGGGGGACTGCTGGCTCATTCCTGGCGGCCTCTCCACTGGCCCCGGCCGGCCGGGGCTTTGCTGGGGCTCCTGTCTGGGGGTGGGGTGCCCTTGGGGCCTCGGATCCCTGGGGCCTGGGACTGGATCCGCTTCGGTGGTGCCTTCGCTACGATGCCGGTTCCTGGGCGGTGTTTCTTTCCTATGCCGGTTCTGTGGTATCGGTTCGGGGAGGGGGGGAGCTGCGCGGCATGGTGGGGTGCGGGTCTTGGGTCCTGTTTTGGGCTCCGGTTTTTCCGCTCGCACTTCTCCTCTTGCCTATTTATTTTAATTGTAATTATTAATTAATTTATTTATTTACCTATTTATTTGTTTTTTTTTTTTTTTTTTCTCTCTTCCTCGGTGGGGGGGAGCGGTTGCGGGCGGGTCGGTGTCTGGTGTCCGCTGTCGCATTGTGGGGGCCCCTTTTTTTTCCTTTTTTTTTTTTTTTCTCTTTTTTTCTTTGGGGGGTTTGGCATGTCTGTTTTCTCGGGGGGCAGGCGGGCCTGCTGGGTGGGGGTCCTGCTGGCGGCGCGCCGCTGGTGTGTGGGGGTCCGGGCGGCTCCGGCGGGGGGTAGTGTTGGGGGGCCGGTCTGGGCGGGCTGGCTGCGCTGGCTGGGTATTCGGGTGGGTTTTCCCTCCTGGAGGCATGGCGGGGCTGCTCTGTTCCCACTGATCGCGGCGGGTGGGGCTGCGGGGCGGGTGTGGGCCTGGGGTGGCTATGACCGGCGCGTGGTGGGGGGCCGGGGCGGCGGAGCTGCTCTGGCCGCGTGTCGGGGCCTGGTGCGGGCTGCGGGGGGGGGTGGCGGACGTGGCTGGGCTGCTTTGGCATCGTCCGGTGGGGGGGCGGCGCGGTTCGCTCCGCTCTGGCTTTGTGCTGCCCCTCGGGCTGCTGGGGGGGGGTGGTTGCGCCGGCTGCGGTCTGCTCCTCTTGCGGTTTTGCGCCGGGCGGCTTTTCTGCTCTCGGGCTGATTCTGTGCGCGGTGTGTTTCGTTGCGCGCTGTTGGCATCGGTCTTGGTGGGGTGGGGCTGCGCTTTTGGCCGGGGGGGCGTTTTGGGGGGGGTCCCGCGGCGCTCGTGGCCGGTTCGCGGCGGATGCGCATGGGCCCCGGCCGGGGGCGGGGCCGTCTTAGTGTTTTCCTGGGTGGTGCGGTCGCGGTGGGTGTTGCGGCCGGTCGCCGGGGCTTGGTGCGGGGGGGCGGGGCGTGTTTCGGTGCTCTGTGGGGCTGGGGCGTTTCGGTCGGCGCCGTGGGGGGGCTGGTGTTCGGCGCCCGGCCCTACTTCGGGGTGGCCGGCTGCCGGCGGGGCCCGCGGACTCGTCCCCGCGGCTCCCCGGGGCGCCGGCATGGCGGTGGCTGGGGGGCTTCCTCGTGGCTGTCTCTCCTCCTGCCTTGGTGGGGTCTGATTTCCGGGGCTGGCCCCGCCTTGGTGCCTTCGCTTCTGGGGTCCCCTTGGGCGCCTGGGGCTTTGGGTCTCCCGGCGCTGGACTCAGTGCTCTGGGGGGTGTGCCTCTCCGGCTCTCCACAACCACTATTGAGCATTTTTTTCTATGGTTAAAACTTTACATGCACAAGTTCACCCTCACAAACAACTACAGGTGCTAGGCTTCAGGTACTTAGAGATTCACTTCCAAACAGAAACCCCACATTCATATCTTCAGGTAACACAGAGTACATGTCAGACTTAATAATATTACTTTAGTGATAGTTTCAAGGTGTTTGCTTTATTGTATATCTCGTACCATGTTTTTTGGTTGTGCTGTTCTTTTTTCTTTTTTTTTCTTTTTTTTCTCCATCTCATTACAGGTGTTGAAGCAGACTGAAAATGTTTTGTCATTGTCTCCTTCCTATCTCCTCTTTCTTTCATCTTTTGTCCTGTTTTTTTCTTTTTCTTTTTCCTTCTTCTTCTTCTGTTTTTCTGCTCTACTTACATTGCAGTGTCCATATGAACTGTAAAACTCCCTGCATAATTATAATAAAGCAATTTATATACATGAAACAAGTGGAGCGGTATGGCAATTGCGATACCGCTACACTTGTGAAAGTAAAATCTGTTGGGCTCCTTTTGGCATCAAGACAATTATTCTTATTGCCACCTTGCCAGACAGGACACTGTAAAAAAAAAAAATAAAAAAGAAAAAAAAAAAAAAAAAAAAAGTGCCTGTAGAACAAGCAATTAGCTGCCAAGCACAAGGCGGAACTGGACCATTTTCTTTGTACATCACCTACAACAGAACCCCTTATTGCAAACTTTAAAAAAATTGTTTTGCCAACACATATTAGCACTCCTTATTAGGAATATTTAAAGATTTTGTCCAACAACCTTTTTTTTTTTTATTACCGGTAATTCCGATTTTGGGTTTTCTTTTTTCTTTTTTTTTCTTCTGTTTTCTAAATACAGTCACATGAATAAATTATTCAGCTTTGCCATTAAAGGAAGCATCTGCTGTCTGTGGGGACTTTTATTTGGTGTGCATTTCTGTCATTTACAGCTCTTAACATTTATATTCACAGCATATATTGATTTAAAAAGATTTCTTATTTATGTATTTATTCAGTTGGGTTCTCAGATGACGTTTATGTTTTGGGATCCATCTCTTCCAAAATTGCAAGTCAAGCAGCTTCCCATACAGTAGAGTGCTGCTTCTAAACTCCATTAAATTCATAGGAAAGTTAAACAGTAACAGTGGAATATCGTTTTTCTACATGCTTCCCTCATTTTAACACATGGCCCTTCCCCGTTTTCTACCCCTGATTCATTTGCACCCCTCTGACAGATGAAATAATAGAGCTGTAATGCTACATTCATACTATTAATTTCTGTAAGTACAACCAGCAGTCGCGTACGTGTGTGTGTGTGTGTGTGTGTTGTTGTAATCTCTCTGCAGAAGGGACACTTCAAACAAGTCTGGAATGGGGGAACTGCGCCTTAAGCCCCTTGTTTCAACCTGTGATGCTAATGCATTTCAAGCTTAGTGCTAATAAAATTGAAAAATAAATGGAGGGTAATTGTTTCATGCATTTGAAGGGAGCTGGCTCATTCCATTATGTGGTTGTGTTTGTGTGTGTGGCTGTCTACGTTTGTGCGCTTATGTGTGTGGGTCTGTTTCAATTTTCAGGATCAGTCGCCTGTTCAATGGTACCGAGCCCATCGTGTTGGACAGCTTGAAGCAGCACTACTTCATAGATCGGGACGGCGAGATCTTCCGCTACATCCTGAGTTTTCTGAGGACCAGCAAACTGCTCCTTCCAGAGGACTTTAAGGTATTTATCCACTCTGTGTTTCTGTCTGTTTCTCTGTCCTGGGAAATCTAGAGTAGTTGAAGGCCTTTGGGATTAAAGAAAAATGCATAATTTTTCATTTTCAGAATCATTTTTACAATTATTTTTGTAAAGATTATGGGTTAAAAAGAAACAGTTGGGGTTTTTCAATCAACAATCAATTCTCTGCAAGATTGTTTTGACCACTTTAACAACATAAACTTCTGTTTTATCTGATAACACTAAGTAGTTTATTTATATGCAATCATTAAGTGGACGGAACGTAAAGTTTTGGAAGTCTATCAATCATTAGAAGTCTGTGGCTCAACACTTCATTAAAAACCCAGCTGGGGATATTTAGTCAAGATGTTGGCTAAATAGTCTAATCTCAATCAGGTTGGAAAAAAGTTCCCAAAAACAGTCACTCCAAGATCTTATTATCTAAATTGGATTTAGAAGAGTTCTTTGACTAGGCCGCTCTAACACATGAATATACTTTGCTTTAAATAGATGCATTGTAGCTCTTTTTTAGGAAATTTTTTTGTTTTCTTGCTGGAAGGTGAAACCGCTGAGGTGAGGAGGATTTCTCCCTCCATCACGTTTATATAAACTCTTAGCAGTGTTAGTTTTCTGCGACCTAATGTTTTTCTTGTCAGGCAGAATGTTTAACTTGGTTTTCAGCCGACTGGAGCACCTTCCTGCACAGGTTTCTTCCTAGAAACCTGGACTTTTTAAGGCTTACCTTCAACAATGACCACTTCTTCCTTACTTTTTCCCTAAAAGCCAGATTTCTGTCGTACACACCGAAACTGTTATCCTATAGCTGTATAACAAACTTCTGAGGCCTTAATAGAACAGCTAGATTTACACTGAGTGAAAATCATGTATAACACGTAGGATTTTATTTAGGTTATCATAGTAAAGCAGGGTGAAAACTTGTGAACCACGTCTAGGTTTTTTTTTCGTGTTTACTCTATCATATAAAAATCAAATGAAAACCTCAAAGGTTTTGCTGCATGATAAATCACATCCTATCTAGTTGTGCAACATTTTATGTTTTTTGCGTGTTTTCTATCTGTAATTATTTCATGTCTAAGTAGATTTTTTTCAATGTTTTGTAATTTAAATTATTACATCTCACCCAACATTTGTGTACGCTTCATATTTTTATCATCATATATGGATTGATTATATCTCTACCAGTAGATGCATCCTTCTTTTTTTTATTTTTGGATTTTGTAGGTTGACTCTTCTTTTCACTTCTTTACCTAAAGCTACATGACCTTCCCCACAAGCTAACAAGTCGAGGCCCAGCCCCTCAGAGCCAGGGGCAAGCCCCCGGGGCCCCACGTATGGCAGAAACAAGAGTGAAACCTAAGACGATGGAACAGGACATGAAAGCGCTGCACATTTTGGCAGACGACTTGCTTGACTCATAGCCGATTACTTTTCCCCCTTTTGCATTCCCTCTGCCCCCTGCTGCACCATTTCATTCTGTGAAGTCCCGACAGTCCAATCAGGCACCTCCGTTACCCAGAATGCGTTAGGCTTCATTGTTTCGACTCATTACGACCCACTCGCATAAGCCGCTGTTGATCTGCATACCTTTCAATTTGTGTGAAGGCAGAAGAAAAAAATGCAAACAGTGCGAGGCGGAATTGAGCATGTCCTTATCTGAACACAATCAGGCTCGCCGTCGCCTCAGGCCTGGGTCTGTTTCTGCTGCTGGCAGCCGAGGCGCAGTGTGTTTTGCTAAATCAATGTGAAAGTCGGAGCAGAATAGGAAAATAGTTTTCTCTTTTTTTTTCCAGCCTGTGTCAGTGGAACAAAATATTCCCTATTAATATCCTCTCCTCTGCTCATTATTCAGTACAATTAATCAGGAGAGTGTAAGCAATGCTCAGTCATATGGAGGGCATGTTTTTAAAGCGGAGTGAGTTAATTCCGTTTGTGTCAGATTATTCCTTTAAATCGGCTTCTCCTTATGTATTGACTCAAGCTTGTGTTTTTATTCTTGTGACTGATCTCCAATATACTAGAATTGGTTGTATTTTTCTTTCCCAGTGGCTTGTTTAATCAACAACTTGTGAGCCTCTATTTGTGTGGTTTTAGTCTTTTTTTTTGTTTTGGATTTAAGACACACAGAAGATCTTTATTAGTCTGACTCCCTGCTGGTGACATCCTCTATCATTTTCTCTTCTTCTTGTCTTTATCCATCAGTCCATGCCCCGTGTCCGTCCCTGAAATGTTGCCTTGCCGTCGGGCTATCAGGTCGGATCATTATTTTGAAGCTCAAACGGGCTGTCTGGACACAGGATTGGGGGATGAATAGTCTGGTAGAGCTAGCAGCGGTAACAGCAGCTTCAGCAACCTGGACAGAGCTGTTGGCCTTGTCTCCCTCTCATCCTCACCTCAGCGCTTAGGATTACTCTGTTGTTTTCTGCACTGCTCAGGATGACTAAAGTGCCTCGCAGACAGACCCCTGTTAAAAACATATCCATCCATTGCTTCAGACCTGTGAAGGATGAGAAGCAACACTTTGATACAGAGAGCTGCCTGAAGGGGAGCGTCTTGCTATGAATTTTGTCAGCTGCAGCAAGAAGGCCAGCAGAGAGAAAAGAAGAAAAAAGAGGAGGAGGGGGAGAAAACGGAGCCACCATCCTTCGTTCATGATCTAAAAATCCTAAATATTAGAAGTTGAGTTTAAGATGTGTTGCGTCAACTCTGAGAACAGATGGAGCTGCTTTCGGGTGTCGTTCCCACGTCTCAGATGGAGCCACAGTTTAGATTAAGGGGTAAAGAGTCACATATTTTTTTTTTTAGGGATTGGTGGGGGGGTTCCTGAATATCTTTTTTTTATGCATCTTCTGTTTCTGTGTCCAGCTGGAGAAAACGAAACATCACCATGCAGAGGTTGGAACACCAGTTGTTAGTATATTTAAATGAGCAATAATGAAAATCATAATTTTTTATATTACAATACTGATGAGTTTGACTTCCGTCTAACCAATGCACAATGCTGCCCCTCAATTTATTTAATAAAAATGACAAAAAAATTTTTTTGCAGAAGTCTCAATTTAAGGAAAGCAGATATATTTAATAACTGTTCAAAGAAAACATTAATAATGGACAAAAAATAGCGGGAGCTGAATGCTCTGCCTCACGTGTTCTTAAGGTGTGGCTGCTGAATGCATTATAGAATTGGCAAATGCAAAAAAAGTAAAAATTATTATGGATTAAGTTATTATTGACCCAACCGTTATATTGGTCTACTTCAGTTCTCATGTTTTACAAGGTAAACGTATAGAAGCATGGATGGCCTACATATTAGGTATAGCGTCCTCTGATACACCTGAATAAATTTCATTTAACCAAAAAACAGTTGAAGAGATAAATTGACCGGCTGATATTTTTGTCCAATATCTGTGTTTTGTTTTTTCTTGTATCGGTACTGCCCTGTACATGATAATTCATAAGTGCATTTAGCAGCCATGCCTTGAAATCACTTAAAGCACATTCTTTGCTGCTTCTTCCGTTTGATACCCATTGTAAATGTTTAACATTTTTTTTTTTATTGTTTAATTTTTATCATGTAAATGGGGGAAGGAAAACTTAAGATCATCTGCAAGTATCAGCCCAAAAAAATATTGTCAGCACATGTCAGGGAACAATTAGACTGATGTCAAAATATTCATTATCTATATAGGGCTTTAAAAAACCTGTATTGGTCGATATTTGTGAAGAAGTTGTGTTACCGGTAAATATTCTCCACATGTGCTTGATATCAGAGGGAAAATCTAGATAAACTATGAAGGATTTAGTGGTTTACATTAAAACCTAATTGATTAAGTGTTTAGACTAAAAGGAGCCAGGTTAGGGATAGGAGAAGTGGAGAAGTAAAACAAGCTTTTAGGTTATCAAAATGACATCCCAAGCTTTTAACATCTCATTTGGGACTCATTTGGATAGAGGAATGCAATGTTGCAAACCTACAGAGTTTTGCCTGTTCAAAACTGAAAAAAAAAGCCAGAAGGTCTGTGGTAACTCTACATAAATCCACAGGTCAGGTGAGGTAATCTAATATTAGTCTTACATCTCAGTAATCTACCCTTTATGAAAAAAAAAGAAAACAATTAAAAGTAAGGGAAAAGAAATCTGTTTTGCATTTGTCACAAACCATGTTGGTTTTGCGGCAAACAAAACCAAACTCGTGATGATAAACCATCACCCTGGTAAGATCTCTTCTATAATGTCAGCTGGATGTGACAGATGACTGATCTTGTTCAATTTTCCAAAAGAAAAGGTAAAAAGTCAGAGGGCTCAGCTTCTAGATGCGAAAATCACCGTACTTATGTTCTCTGGATCTGTTTATCCCTGCAAATTTGCATCGTCACTGTATGTCACGTTTTCCAAGTTTTATTCGGATGCAGATTTATGCGGCATCGTTTTGTTTTGGCTCATAAAGCTAAACAGGCACCGGTTCCAGCCAACATCTCAACAACATCCGTGTTGCAAAGGGAAAATATCTCTGCATGTCAGGGGATGACAGTTCTCAAACAATAAATGGATTAAGCTGTCATTCTTTCTCCTTGTGAGACACTAATCAGAACAGAATGGATTAATTACTGATTGTTTAGCCAAAAGATTTGCAGGGTTTAGGTGTAATCTAATTAGATTGTGTTTTAATAGGAGCTTAACATTGCGCCACAAGCTTTATTAACAGAACCCCAATATGCCTTCCAATACCCCTAAATGTCTCCCACCCCCACCTAAAATGAGGAATCCATTAAAATGCCTTCTTTGCTGAGAACTGTCCTCATGTTCATTTGCACATTTCTTCCTCCTCCCAATTTTTTTCTATAGTAGTGGTGAATGATGGTACCATCTGGTCTTGTGGGAAATTAGAGGCAAGCACACCGGGGGAAAATGGCCCCAAGCTAGCCCTGCCCAGGAGTGAGAGGCAAGCAATCTGCTGCAGACTGTGCACACAGGAATGCACCATCACACTTATGCTAGAGCACCACTGATGGCCTTTCTGGAGTCAGCTCACCAAAACATGCTAAAGGCCAGCAGGGCTCTGCCAAGAGCTGCTGAGGAGGCAAGCTGCAGCGCCACAACCCTTTGCTTACCGGGAGCGCGGCTCTGCTGGTCGCAGGCCATCCCCAATCTTATTTTATTGTTCTTCTCTGCTGAGGATGTAGGATGCTGTCACACTATTAAGGTTATCTTCTCACTTTGACTTCAGTTCCTCCCTTGGCATGCGAGAAGTTCTCTCATCATCCAAACAGCTGCCATAAAAAGCATTCACACCATTGAGATCAGTATATTTGACATTTAATGAGACAGATCCACAAAAAATGAACTCTTTTGGCAATTTATTGACTTGGTCAGCATCAAGAAGAGCAAATAAAAACACAGCAAACAGATCAGCGACTGTGCAAACCTACCAAGAAACGGGTTTCCACATACTGTATGCCAATGTGGCGGATCAGGAGACAATTAATCAGAGAAGCAGCTATCAGAAGAGTAGCGGAGCTGCAGTGCTCAAATGTTTTGGTAGACTTTGGATTTTAGAGAAGAGTCGGAAGAAAAAATTTATATTTAAAAGAAAGCCGGTTTAAAATGAGCTTTAAAAAGGAAACAGGAAGGAGAGATTTTGTTCAGAAGAGACAATTATGTAGATTTCTTGGTTACAATTGAAGCCCCATTAGTGATAATTTACAAACCACCTCAGACCGGTGGTGGAGGCATAATGTTGTGGGACTACTTTGTGCAGCTGGTAGATGGAGCTAAATACAGGAAAATACTCTAAAAAAAGATTTTCCACAACTTCTGAAAATCCAAAGTAGGGTTGTCAAACAAAAAACACTGTATCCTAATACAAGAGTAATTAGCTATGCATACTAAATACATACTATCCATACTAAAGACGGGTGCTGTTTACGTACTTTAGCTGTACTTTTACATTTCTAGATTATTTGCTTATTAAAAGAACAAACAGCCTTAAAACATTGTTGAATTGAGTAATATTGGGTTACTTATTTAGCAGTTATGTAGACTCTTATTAAACTAGCATATGTGACTCTGTTGAGGAAGCATGTTCCAGGTTTTGTTAATGTTAACATAATATTGTAAATGTTATGTATTTTTTGTGTTTCTTTTTTAGATCAAATATTAAGCATAAACTATTTTCCAGAGTATCAATATCAGGTTTGATATTTTGGTGTTGGATTAATTTAAAAACAGTTTCAATCAAGCATACTTTCGTTTGTGGAATAAAGGGCAAAGTCTCATCCCTTCATGTCCTAAACACACTTTTTATCCCCTCAGTTGAAATGTTTAATGTTACATTGTGTTGCATATGTGCTGGATTTTGTCTTCGGCGGAGAGCTGTAACATAGTGAAAGATAATCATGATTTCGTCACACATATAGCCAGGAGGACTGTAACTGACTAATCTCCGTGTTTACTCTGTCTGTGCAGGATTTCCACCTGCTGTATGAGGAGGCCCGGTATTACCAGCTGACGCCCATGATCAAGGAGCTGGAGCGCTGGAAACAGGAGCGAGAACAGCGGCGAATGGCACAGCCCTGCGACTGCCTGGTTGTCCGGGTCACACCTGACCTGGGTGAGAGGATCGCCCTGAGCGGAGAGAAGATCCTCATAGAGGAGATCTTCCCTGAGACTGGGGACGTTATGTGTAACTCTGTCAACGCTGGCTGGAACCAGGATCCAACGCATGTCATCCGCTTTCCCCTCAACGGCTACTGCAGGCTCAACTCTGTCCAGGTGAACCATTGATGCACTTTGATTTAAAATAAATATATTTCCATACATAATAGATTTTTAACTAAAGTTAAAAGTCTTGCATTTATCCAATTTCTGCAAAAAGAAATGTTGAAATCTTCCAGAACGCCCACCCGGTTTGCATAAGGCTCTCATTAATACAGGAGAACATTTTATAACAGTTTGAAGGAGGAAAGATGTGCTTAGATCAGCTTTGGGCATACATAGTCATCATCCGAGTGAAGGTTCAGCTTTAATGTGGAATATGACTATTTGAAAAGAGGAATAGAGACATAATTTCGCCCTAAACTGCAACGAAGGAAAATGATTTTAGGACAAATAAGAGCAAAAATCTGAGCTATCAGTAGTCAGTGGATACGCAGCTTCCTATTGTTGTTTAGAGGGTTTTTTTCTCAGTGTTTTGTCTTTGATGTTTCTCTTTATACCATAGTGACTCTGGCTGCTTTGCAGTGACAATCATAAACATGTTTTTGATTTCTGCATGTTGTGCAGCTGACTCCTTTAAATCAGATGCATGACTGGCTGATCTATAAAACTCCTAACAAGATAAAGATGAAAAAGATGACAGATAGGGAAAGCATTTTATTTTAAAATGATTCAAATAGCTTATTAGAAGCTCATTAGTCCTAACATGCAGTAAGTTCATATTGTATGTTCCCTTAAGTTTCATTGAGGCAAAGTTGGTACCGTTTATTATTCTGTGTTTAAAATACGTACTGCCACCAGATCCACGTCTCATTTTATGCCACAAAAGTTAGCAACTCTGTTTTTCTGCAACAAACCTGAGCTAGTTAGTCTTAAAGATGCTAATTCAAGCTTTAATCCATGGTAATTTAGGTCTGTGCTCCTCTGGGTCACTTCCACTGATGTAAACATGTATCAGCAAACAGGAATACAATATTATTTCTTCAAATCTTTTCATTGGTTGCATTTTGGAGGCCATTATCTTAATCAGGTGTTAGCAAGTGATTCATCAGTGAATATCTACAGTAGGGTTGTCAAAAGTATCGATACTCAAAAAAGTATCGATACTGAAACGTTGTATCCAGATACAATATTCATTTTCAAAAGTATCGCTACCACCAGTGACACTTAAACAGTCATTCATCTAAAGTGCAGAATAGTGGAAAATGCACTTTCTGAACACTCTGTAATTGAATAATTCTACGCACTTTTTAGTTTCAGACTTTTTTGTAAGAGGTGCAGCTGCTGAGAATTATTTTTGTTTCTTAACCGGTTTGGCTAGCGTCATTGTTATGTGTGCAAAGCATACAGTAGCCAAGGAAGGAAAAATTAATTTTAATTATGTAAGTTTTTTATCAAGCTTGCTTAATACTGTGCACAGCATACAACCTCAAAATATTGTTCTCATGGTTTATTGTATTTATTTATTGTATTTTAATTATTAATCAAAATATTGTTGTTGAAATTTGGAGTTTTTATCCTTGTGGTATCGAAAATGGTATCGAGTATCAAATATTTTCCTTAATATCGGTATCGAGTTGAAAAGTTTAGTATCGTGACAACCCTAATCTACAGGCATGCAAAGTGTGTCTCTATGATAATCGAAGTTATAAAATCGAATAAGTCCTTTAAACTTGTTAATTCACAGACTAATTTATGGGTGATGGTATGATATACTGTAGCATCTTTCCCAGATTCCATAGTGTGGTTCGGAAACACTAATTAAGGGATTGCAAGATATTTTTCCCATCATAAAATATATGAGTTTTACCATAAAAAAAATGTACCCTGAAATATTTATATATTACATTTTAGATGGTAAATTTTTACTCATTGATTCAAATAATACAGTAAATATTACCTTTAAATTAAGAATTTCACAATTAAATTATTGAATATCCCATTAGATATTTCAGAATACAATTAAAATGTAATTTGTAAGAACAAATGTGTTTAAAAATGAATATAGTCTCTTCAGTCTATATTTAATATACAGAGGGAAATAATTTTATGTATATTCAGTGGGTGGCCAATCAGTGGCTGTTATATTTGGGGTCAGGGGCTGAACATTTTGAGAATGGATGGATTGTCAAAAAAAATAAAATATTCTTTTTCATTCTGTATCAGATGCTTATTAAATCATGCATCGAAATTGGAGTCAATGAAAAGTATTAATGTTGCTTCCCAAACAGAAAAACAGCAAAAAAGGAAAGCTGCATATTCAATACGTCATGCAGAATTAAGACTTGCTGTTTGATTTTTGATTTCTTTGGTTTTTTCTTTTCACTGATGTGTGCCTTTCTTAGAAGTAAGAAATATTTATGTTACATATGAATGCGTCTGTTTAGTCACAATCCTTATATATTTGTCCCTAAATAGGCAGCTAGCAGTCTTTAGCAGTATTTTTTGGAAAAAGCTTGTTCTGTTGTTGAGATACTCTGAAAACTACTTTTACACTTGCATAAAGCACTGAGATCTGAGTCTCACACCACGGGTTCAATATAACACACTTCAGAGCCTCCAGCCACAAACAGACTAAAACACAGAGGAGCCTTCACCCCTCCAGCACCCAGAGAGACCCTCTCCCAGGCAATTTGACACCTCGCCACCTCCCCATCAGCATACACCCCTGTTGGTGTGAGAGACCACCTCCAGGGAGGTGAGCACAGCTTGTGGGACAAAGCATGTGTAGACTGCAGTCATGTTTTCCAGCAAGAAAAAAAAAATGAAGAAGAGGAATGGAAAGGGGGGGAAATGATATGCATAATTTACGCTTTACTCCTTTTTAAGACACAGCTCCTTTTTTAAAAAGACTCCAATATAACACCGCTTAGGGCGATTGAAATACACGTATTGCATTTTTTAATACCATACTTACAATTTCTCAAACAGCCTAAACCAGTTTATACTTCCTTTATAGACTTATAAATGACTTACAATATAATTAATTGGCCGCATCAACTAACACAACATTCTCCCACTCTGTTTACCAGTGAGACAGGATGTGAGCTCATCTGACTAACGCAATATGAGAGGAGACTTTAATGTTTCGGTTTTCTCACCTGCTCCTGTGAAGGAGAACAAAGATGATCCTTTAGAAACAGGCCGCTAATGGTAAGAGGAGCTGCAGGGTTCAGGTTTTACTGGGAGAAAACACTCAATGTCTACAAATGTTTTAGTAAAAACCTATTTTGGGATAATGCTGTTTAATAGTGTTAGTATCGTGTCATAAGCATACAGAAGTAGGCATAGACCTTTGCAGTGTTCACGATATTTTAAGTGATAGATTCACACAAATTCAAGCAAAATTGTTAAGAAGGAAAAGGATGCATGGCTGTCAACATTTTACGAGTATTACCCTGAAAAGTGTGGCCTGCATTTGTATCTGATACATGTGTAGAAGCTTTCTACTTCATAAATAACCAACCTCTGTTAAGATTACAATAATTCGAAATGTAGAAGTTCTGTGATGGCTTCAGAGAGAGCAAAAGTGAACAACCAGCATCATTAAGACCAAAGAACATGGGAGAAAATCGTGGGTAGGATTAAAATATCATAGTAACATCTCTTGAAGCATTGGGTCATGGCTGCTCTCCTTAACTGAAAAAGTTTGGACGAATAAAACGTCAATAAAAAGAGGAACGTCTCAAAACCCGGAATTATATTTATGCCTAATATCAGTTCATTAGTTCATTAGTCCCCAGCTGATGGGGCGACAGGGGCGTCGAATGTAGGAGTTTGCCCTGAAATTGAAGAGTTGACTGTTCAAATCCAGTCCTGGCTTTCAGTGTCGTTGTGTCCAAGACATTGTGTCTCCTGAGTTTCAAAAATATATAATATACCTATATAAGTACAGGCCATGTACCATTAGGCGTAGATTTAAAATTACTTCAGTTTCTTTATATAGCTGCAATTCACAACACATCGTCTTACATCACTTTACAAAGACAATACTGTCAGAATGGTTATGAAAACCAGTTGATTGTTTCCTGTCATTTATTTGGAAGACATGCTCCTCCTGGATGAGCCTGAGGAGACGACCTTTGCGTTAATTTTGTCATGGACTCTTCTGCTGCCCCTCACACCAAGCAAGCTTGTAGTGACAGTGGAGAGGAAAACTCCCTTTTAACAGGGAGAAACCTCCAACAGAACCGGGCTCAGTGTTAGCGGACATCTGCCAAGGCCGATGAGATTTTCTATTGTTCTGTTCAAATAAACTTCTAAAAAAAAAAAGAGCAAACATGAATCAGAGGAGCAGCCAAGAAGCCCACAGTAACTGTTGAGATCCATCGCTGACGCGGAATGGTCTGGTTGGTTAACAAGCTCTAGTGAATGCCTAAAATCTGCTCTTTATGTAAGAGTGTCCAGAAAAGTCAATGAAGGTGATAAAACTGCAGTTGGCAATAGTTCATATGAGGACAAAAAAAACGTGTGGATAAAGTTGCACCTTTAAGACCAGACCATGGTGGATTTTTGGGGCTAAATGCCAAAACGCTTGCACGACAGAAAGCCAACATGTTTACAACCCCTGAAAATGCAATTTCTGCAGTTAAACACGGTAGTGGCAGTATCATGCTTCAAAGATGGCACTAAAGTTGTAGTTTCTTAAGGTAATTTGTCCTAAAAATGGGCAAAAAAATCCCCATGTGGGTGTCAAAAGGAAAAAAACAAACTCTGTAATAGAAGCACAATGCAGAGCGCCATTAAAAGGAGACTGGATAAAGATCTTCACACCTATAATATTTCATGATGATGCTTTGCTTATTGATGATCTATCACATAAAATCCCAGTGAAATCAATTGAGGTTTCTGGTTGTCATATTAAAAAATCTGGAAAAAGTCCAAGGCTAATAAATACATCTGCAAGGCAATATGTTATTTGTATGCAGAACATGATGTATGTCTGTAAAGATATAATTGTTTATTAAATATAGCATCCAGGCAGCTCTCTGTGATTAGGATTTAGCACACACTGCTATTGCAGTGACAATTAGGATACAATGCAATCTGCATTCCTGGTAGTCGCAGCTTTATGCACATTTTACAAAATAAGTCCATCAAAATCATAATCAGAACAGATGTGGGCTATTGGCTTACTAAGTGTATGTAGATAAGGATGTAAAGAGCAGATGGAGGAGGGCGTTCTTTTGTTTTTTAAACAACTTGCTCATTATGTCCCATGGCTAAATATCCCTCATCTTACCTGCAAGACAAAGAGGCTCTGATCCTATTTGCACACCAGCCCAGAGTGCACATAGAGGCAGCACGGGGTGACGGAGCAACTGGGCTGTTTTATGGGGCAGAAAACTCATTTAGTTGAAAAGTATAAAGATTTTGATAAAGGTTTTTAGAGGAGAAAAAAAGGTTTAATACATTTTTTTTCATTGTTTACTCATTTAACCGAACTGCATCAGTTCTGTTTTTTTGTATCCTAATATCATAAATGCACCTTTTAAAAGTTGGTTAAAGAAAAAAAAAGCTATACCAATAAATGTGTTTCCTTCTCATGTGGAAGTGTTCAAACAAACAACTCCACCTTGGCAAGTTTTTCTCCATGAAGTCATGACTGGAATTTTTTTGGGAATAATGTGAACCACCTGCTTTATGATGTAGACGCAGAACAAGGAAGTAGAACGGAAGGAGGGAAAACATTTAACCTCAGAGTCGCAGAGGTGCACAAAAACAAGCACAGGCTCTGGAGCTGGAGTCCCTGCTCTATACATCATCGTGCTGAAGCACTCGGATCAGACCGGAGCCAATCCGTCCTTCATCAAAGTGACAGCAGAGGCAGACGTAGATATGGGGGCCTATTCCCCTCCCCGCTGCCTAGACAGGGTACACAACGTGCTGTAACACCCTCTCACATGTCACTCTGCCACTCCATCAGTCCTGATTCGGCTGAAGAGGCAGAGCAATGTCCAGTGGAGCAGACAAGGCCACACAAACACCTCGCAGTGGCCTGAACGGCCGAATCACGCTAGAAAACCATTACAGTTTACAATGTGAGACTCAGCAAGAAACACGTTGTTCTGTCAGACTTATAAACACAAATAAAACATTTTAATACTAACAAAAAATAACCACAAAACAGGCTGAGATCAGAGGCAGCCAGATTTTAACTCAGTTTTTCAGGCTTGCATAGAGAACCTTGTAGCTGGAGAGCTGATGAAGCATTTTTAGAAATAAAAGGATGACTGATAACTGGCACAAACAGAAAAAAACCTAAAGTACATGTAAAAAGCAGTTTTCATAATGACTTTATTCATATAAAACAGACCCGATGTGAAAAAGGATGTATCCCCAAATACAGGGGTTCCGTGGGTCATTAAAAATCATTAAAAGTCATTAAATTATAATTTTTTTAAATTAAGGCCTTAACTGGCATCGGAAAATATATTACATGTCATTATCATAGCATTTAAAATGCTTTATTTAAAAAAAAAAAGAAAAAAAAGAAAAAAACCTTTATAAAAACAATTTCATCAGATATAACTAGTTCCTCGTGTTTGCGCTGAATTGCTTCCGGTTGATCGTAAAGCCGCATGTTTGGAAAAGAAGTTCAAGGCGAAGAAGAGGCTAGAGAATGGGAAAATCCAAATTTAAATAAAAGTGACTGAAAATCGAGGAATTTGGGACATGGCTGCAACCTGTCGATTGTAGAGATGATGAAGGATTTTGTTGTGTGACAGATGGAGAAAGCAAGTTTATATATATATATATATATATATATATATATATATATATATATATATATAAATTATTTCTAAGAGCATTAAAAAGCATTAAATTAGATTTACTCATTCCTGTAAAAACTCTGTAATAGTAAAAAGTCATTGTGACTAAACTAACAAGTGCAGCCGAGTATTTGTTAGTCTATTGGCTTCAGTTCATGCTGCAGCCACTCTGTTTGCTCCAAGTCTAGACAGACTTTCTAAGACCTTCATTTAGCTGTTAGTTTTATCTTCCTAAAAGTTTGACTGTCATTCTTTAGTCCACTTCCCTCATAAATGCTTGTCTTGCTCAGGCTCTTACCTTCACCAAGAGCAGTGACATCTGCAGTGCCTTTGATGCTGTTCTTTTATTTCTTGCATTAGTTTTCTGTGACTTGATGAAAGGATAATTCTTTCAGTTTTTCTACTATTAATGATACAGGTTTTTATTGTGGGCCAATGGATTGCAACGTCTACGTAACTCAATCCAAGAGACGTTTTAATGCCAAGATGTGAGACATGTTCAGTTGAATTATTATTGCTCCAGTAGTTCTGGTTTGGTTTGGATAAATTTATCCTTTAATGAACTAAATCATCATTTAAAAACTATATTTTTATAAAAGCTTATATTTGTTTGATTCTGAAATTCAAAAGATGATCAGAAAGAGTCAAGACAAGAAAAAAGAAAAAAAGATGGAATGTTTAAGAAGACTTTTTCTCTCGTATTTTCCATTTATTTATTTTGACCACATCATGTTGAAACTCCTCATATTAAGGTGCTTTAGCAGTACAAACATTTTTATAAACTGTCTGTCTGATGCTTTCTGGTTCTGTGGAAAAGTAAAAAAAAAAATGGATTCATAAAGAAAAAATATACCTCCAAATTTATTAAACGTATTCCAACTTCATGCAAAACTTTTATAGAAGTATAAATGTAGACATCAGTGGTGAAGGAGGTTATTTAAATGTTTTATTTGAAATGATGTCGATTCTACTGTGAGAATCTGTTCTTTTACACATTTTTATGAAAAGTCCTGTGAAGTCATTTTTGATCTTAATGGAAACGAAAGACTGAACAAGAATTACAGAATCACACTGCTTCGTTCCTGTTGATGTATTATTGCAGAGGCCATAGTTTTAACAGTTTATTGTAGTTTCAAACTCTAATCTGAAGTTGGACTGAAGGAAAAGCAGTTCTTTTTGTAGTTTTTCTGTTAGTCTAGTTCTATAAAGAATGAAAGCAGTGACAGCAATGTTATGATAGAGGGAAGGGAAACCATTGATTGTTGAATTGGAACTTCAAGCTCTTATTCTCAGTCTCTCTGGGTGGCTCTTCACATTTCCAGATTCATTGTGTTTGTAGACGTCTTAAAATGTTGGCTGTCTTTTGTAAACCCAGGTCATCTGCTCCCAGCTCTGCATAAAAACCAGTCCGCAGTTGAAGTGTCTCTATCACTGGTGATTTACGCAGAGCTGGAGCTTCTCTGCTTGATGACATGCTTAGGCTGCAGCTACCGCTCCCAGTCAAGCTTTTGCATTGTTAAACAAAAGTGCCCCCCCTCTCGAGTGCAGCACCCGTCGAAAGCTTCAGCCTGCCCGTGTCACACGTGTCAATCAGCTCTGAATCCTGCGCCATGAGGAGCAGCTCCTCCTCAGAGGTGCTTCTCTATGCTCCGGCGGCCATCAATATTGCATGGCGTTCCCATTTTCCTGCCCTAAAACTTCTCCACTTTGATTCCTGCTTCAGCCTCTTTACTCCCTTTATGGGAGGGTAGAGAAGTGGGGCCGGTGCTTTTCCCTCCTCACAACAGCGGCTACCTCGGGCTGAGTGGCAGCTCGTTCACTTGGTTAAATATGGAACGGTTGGCGTTTGTTTGGAGGAGCCGTGTTTGCAGATCACTGGGGATGGAGAGGGCGAGGAGACGCTTTTAATCAGCTTCAGTCTCACCGGCGGGAAAAGAACAGACAGAAGTAATGAAGTCGAACATGGATTTAGAGTTTACTTCGGTTGCATCGTCTGCACTCTTGCTTCCACAGTGGTTTATATCTGTTGGACCAGTTTAACTTCTCCCCTTTTTTCCACTCTAGATCAATAAACTTTACTGAGATTTTAAGTTATATTCAAACATGATGTAGTTGGAATAAAATAGCGTTTTAAGGTTTGTGCCCTGGGGCTGACGGATAAAAATACAGCTTCCTCGGTTCTGTAAAACCACTGTCACTGAAGTTAAACTTTGTTGCTCATTCCAGAACATAGCTTTGATCTAAACCTATAGATCTATGTCTTTTAAAAGATACACCTCTGCTTCATGCAGTCACTTGCAGCATGTAACAGGCTTTTAGCTCCATCCTTCTTCCTGTCAGCTCTGACTCGCTTCCCTGTCACTCATAACAGACGGTGATCCCACATCATGATAGTGCCACCACCATGTCTCCCTGTTGCATTAGTGATTTACTTTATTTCAATTTGCGATGCTGTTTTTTTTCCTTCTTTTTTTACCAAAAATTACAGCTAGGTGATATGAACTAAAAACGTTATCAGGATATTTTGTGGTTCTATGTTGAAAAACCCTTCAATACTTCTTTGCTGTCTTTATAAATTGACTGTATCATAGCCCCACAATCACTGATGCTGCACTTCAAAAATAAAACTATTTAAAATGAGCTTTTTTCAGGGCACAAGATAGACAAAGAAGTGTGATTTTTATCGTTAAACATCCTAGATTATAACTGTATGTAATCATATTCTTTGAATTAGTCGCTCCACTGAAGGAAAAAAGCAAATAAAGAAAAGAAATAAAACTCCTGACAATTCATCCCATTTTTAAACATCATTAATTCTAATTGATAATGTAGACATAAATAAAAATGTTTATCATGGAGATAAATTTCATTCTGGATAATTTAATTTAATTACTTTTTTTTAGGCCAAATAGTTTCATTATGGTATATTCACTGACGATATGTATAGAAGGGGAATGTTTTTGGTATTGTTTCTTAATCTAGCCTAACTATAAACATCTACAGAAACTTTTCCCTTAATCAGTCCAGTGTGAAAGCTAGTCTTAAGATTATGTATTAATTGGATAAATGGTTAAAACACTTTGAGTGAATTTTGTTTATAAAAGGAGCAACAAGAACGCAGCTGAGGAACATCAGTTCTTTGTAACTGCTTGCTGTTGCCGTCTGAAAAAATGAGAAAAAGTTTTCATGCCACTGCAAACAGTGATCATGGCAGCATAATGTGGAGTTCACAGTGGGGGAAGCTGCTAAGGATCTATAATTCCATATCATGAACATCATCCTCTTCATCCAATCAGATTGCTGCTGCAGAGCTAACAGTCAGACCTCTTTGTTATGTTACAAACGAGCAAGGAAAGTAAGCAGGGAAATCTGCATAAGTACAACTAAGCTGGGATGTGAAGGCCTGCGGTCACAAGAACGTAGCACAAGAACGTAGCAGACAGGCATGTTTGTGCTTTTTAACGTGGAGCATTTCTTTCTCTTGTCAGCAGGGATTGATTTCAGGACATTGTCCTGTGGACATTGGAAGCCTCAGTTTGGATACAGCCTAATTACTCTGTGTATTGTTTATTCCCCCCATGGCACTAATTCACTGTGACAAAACTGAACGTGAACTTTTTTTATGCCGTCTTAGAGTCATTACAGTATCCTTGAATCAGTTACAACCATCTGTAATAATATCCTTAAGTCTTTTGTGCTGCGGTGCGTTAATCATAAAAGTGTTTTCAGACTATCTTTATTGATCAGGCCTTTCTCCTCTGTGACCAAATTTCACTGCCAAACACCACGGAGTCCCACATGTGTTAAGAGATGATGGGGGGGGGGAAATGCAATGTGATGCAATGATCAAAGAAGGCGATGTAATATCATTTCCATAATCGTTAGGTTCCTCCGTCGCCTGTCATGGATTCTGGAGTGTTTGATGCTTGGGCAGGTCTCTTAATTAGCCGTCCTCACCATCAGCTGTCTGCCGCCCTTTCTGTCTCACAAATTACTGAGTTTGTCACCGTCAGATGGCCAGAGGATGAACATGGGGGAGGGGGCGGGCTCTTCAGAGTGGTCCGTTTGACTTACAAGCTGCACATCGATCTGCATTTCAGTTTTGATAAAGATTTACATGAAGCTTTAATGGGGGGAGCTTTAAACTGCTCTACAAGTTTCTGTTGGTCTGATTTCTGCGTGAAGCTGTGGACCGTTGCCTGTAATTACAGAGGATTCCCTTCACCACTAGTAACGCCTCAGCTTGTGCAACTTTTAAGAAAACAACCTTAAAAAATAAAAAAATCAAAAGAATAAATGCTAATCTACTTCCCACACTGATTAGAGCAGAGGACGGGATGACTCCTATGTATGGCGGTGTGTGTATGCATGTCAGGGTCCATACTAGAGGGCTGACATGAATCCCCATCTCCTGCTCTTCCCCTGCAGCTCCCACACTTTGTCCTCGCACCGATCAGCCACATCTAGCTCCTTATCGTCATTCGCCACACGTCGTTGCCTTTGCCTCTCTTGCTCGTGGACCTCACTCCTTCCCTCACCCCAG
Organism: Cyprinodon tularosa; assembly: GCF_016077235.1. NCBI lineage: Eukaryota > Metazoa > Chordata > Actinopteri > Cyprinodontiformes > Cyprinodontidae > Cyprinodon > Cyprinodon tularosa. The sequence continues at coordinate 641,733 of NW_024038652.1, read as the reverse complement.
CCTCATTACTCAAATTAGAAGCTCCAGTAATCACCGCGCTGAGCTCCAGTCAGGCTCCTTAACACACCCCGCTCACTCTCAGGCTCTCCACATCCCTTTGAGCTCCTCGTGCCCTCAGCTCGGTGGCCGATCCGGCGTGAGTCGCATGAATATTACAAAGGTGGTGTGATGTTGCGAATGCCCTCTGGTTTCTATCACTTTCTGTGATTGGATTGAGAGGAGGTTTAGTGGCACATGCTGCATGTTGGGACTGATGGCGATCTCAGGAAGTTTAGCACTTGAACAGCAGCGCTCCTCTCATGTCCATCTTTCAATTGGAATTTGATCTTGATTGTTTATACAGTATCTGAGACGTAGAAAGCTACTGCTCCACCAGAGAAAAGACAAGCTTTTCATTAATTTGTTTATCATTTACTGCAGGTACCCCTTACTACCAATTACTGTGTTATGTCACTAAAGTAAGTGCAGCCTTCTGTTCAAAAATCTAGCAGACATTAACCAGTATCAGTCTCTAAAGCACAACAACAACAAAAAAGTACTTCACGGAAACAAAAAGAAATGTAAAACAATCCTTTAATTCCTACCATCACAAATGTACGGAGGTGAACTTTTTTGCTTTAATCTGATTCAATTTATGAATGAAAACCACCTCCTTCCTGCTGTTAAGTACGGTGGAGGAGCTGTGATGCTGTGGGTCCCTTTTTCTTTAAAAGCTACTGGGCTTTGTGAATATTTAGAAACAGCAGGATATTTTAAATAAAAACCTATTGGTCTTCTTTCATAACAATGAAGAAGGCTCATCTTTGGGTATTTAGACAGAATAATGATCCTAATACAGGAACAGTTCCCAAAATGTAGCCTTTTCCTCAGACATACATGCTTCAGTAAAAGCCTGTCAACTGAAAAGTTTCCTGTCTGAAGAGAAGCGAAGGTCACACAATCTAAGAAAATTATCAAAACAAACAGTTTTCCTACTTTGGGGTTTATTTTCAGTTTATGCTGTTAGGATAAAAGTAAATTTTTTCGCTCCAGGGTTGTTCCACATCTTTTCCAGCTTTGCCAAAAAATGTTCCTGCACCTGTTTAGTCCGTTATCAACACCTCTAATTAGGACTGATAATATTTAATTTTTTTAATACAAACTGGTAATGTGTGTCATTTTTTTCTTTTCTTTTTGGTGATGTTGATCCTCTAATGTTGATCTAATTCAATGAATTATTTAAACAGGTTTTAAAAAAATAAAATAAAATTTACACTTTTAAATGAATGAATTAGCTTTAAGCTATCTACTCTTATCTAAAAACAGCTTGGATTGACCTTAGCATCAACACAAACATATTTTGAGGCTTCAATGCTTTAATATTCAACTATATATTTAATATAACAGTTTTTGGAGTTCAGTTTGATCATCTTGTGTCTCCTCTGCAGGTTCTGGAGCGTCTTTTTCAGAAGGGCTTCAGTGTGGCGGCGTCGTGTGGAGGCGGCGTGGACTCATCCCAGTTCAGCGAGTACGTGTTGTGTCGTGAGGACCGGCGGAGCCTCTCAATCAACACCCCTATCAGGATAAAACAGGAACCCCTGGACTAGAGATTTTTATGGGGGGGGATGAGAAGGACCCTCCTCATTATTCTTCTCCACCTCCTCACTCTCCATCTTTTCCCGTCGCCTCCATCTTCACCTCCTTCCCCTTCTCTGCCCCAGCTGGACCACAGCCTCCCCTCCAAGAACATAAATATCAGCAGAGGTGTTCAACCTGACCAGCTCTGCTGAACTCCACGGGGAATGTAGGACCAAACAAAGGAGGAAAGCAAAGGCAGCAAAAGTTTTTCCGTTCTGTTTGAAAAATACCCAAAGAATCTGTTGGACCGTCGGGTGCTTCAGCTTTCTGTTTTTTAGCACAAATTTACGGACTGATTCTCCCAAACAAAGAAAACAATGTAGAGGAATGGAAACCACCTCTCTTGTCCAGGCCTGTTTCTGTTGGATCAGGGGCCTGCTGTGGTCCAGGAAAGCTTCGGATGATATCAAGGATGTCAAGTCAAGGACTTAATCATTTTGTGAGGCCCTGAATCCCCATGACCCTTTCAAACCTCAGCGGATTCAGCATTGTTTGTTAAACGGTTTCTATGTTTTCTTCCCTCGCTTTGCTGTTTTTTATCATGACATGGTGTAACCAATTATTACTAATAGGATTATTTTAATGTCTCTTCCCACCCCCCGTCTCTAAAAATGAAGGATGTACGAACATTGTATTCATTAGGCTTCGAAAGCTTGCAAAGGGAGCGTTTCTTGGCAATGGCTGCAGAAACTCAGATGTCTGCAGGCTATGTGGCAAAAGCAATATGACTGGCAATGAAAATCGGAGCCAGAAAAAGTCCCATTGTTCCAACAGGGATAGAAGAAAGAAAAAAAAAACTCGACGTTTCCATAATTTTATAGTCAAATGTGTTGCGCACAGAAGAAAGGAAAGCAGCTGTAGAATTTCTGCTTGTTTGCTCCAAAACATGTAGTGCCCCTTTTGTTTTTGGCCAAACCTGCTGTTTCAGATAATCAAACAAGTTCCAATATCAGAGCAAAAGTATGAGTGAAGGAAAGAAAGAGTCACTGTGTGTTTCCAATACAAACAACTAAGGGCGATTTATTAACTTTTGGGTTGTTTTACTTGTTAAACTCTGGCCTGACTAGAGACAGACCTGTTGCTATAAGAAGACCTGTCTGACTATATGAAGTAGGTGATAAGCTCTAAGACATCAGGCCCTTATTTGATGAAATGTTAGAACAAATAGGAAATGTTTTCTCAAATGAATCAATTTTGTTCTCTGCAGCATCATGATGGGCCACGCGGCTTGTTCTCCATAACGTCTGGCTTGGTGTCTGTGCTGTGATTGGACAGGATTTAAATAGGGTGGTTTTAGGTTGGAAAAGCGGAGACTCCTCGTGTATCTGTCCAGGTTGACACCAAGTTTTTGCGGTCTTTCCAAACTTACACCTTGAGCTCTTATTACTGTCTGCTGTACGTTCAGCTCTCCGCCAGCCCTCAGTCCATCTTCAGCTCTGGAAGTAAGAACACTTTAAGACTTTTTTTTGTTCTTGCCACCGAAAGAACAAAAAAAAAAAAAGTCTCGCTTCTCATGGAGTATGTGGCGGCATTTACCATTTAAGACTTAATCAACATCATCATCCAGAAGTGACGAAAACGTTGCACAGAGGGGAACCCTAGGAGCACTTGGGCTGAAAAATAATAACACATTTAGCAGGTTATAAAACATCACAATGTCTAAAGCATGACATGCCAAACATTTAGGGTCAGTGTTTGAGATTTAACATCAGAAAGGAAACTTGGAAGAAGAAATCCATTGTTGACATTGTTACATTTCTTACAAAAAACATTTAAATTTGCAAAACTGTGAAATGATGAGACCAAAAGGCGTGTGTTGTAAAATGGGCAAAACACCTTGAGGGTACCATGTTTTTTTTTTCTCTCAAGCAGAAATCCTGAAGGAAAATTTCCAGCTCTATGTCTGGAACCTTAAAGTTAATTTTTCAGCAGGCTAATAATCCCGACCACAAATAATAACCCGAGTTATTATTTTTAATATGTATAAGTTCCAACTCAGATGCTTGCTTCCAACAAGTTGTTTGTACTCACAAAACCTACAGAGAGGCTGGATGAAAATATTTCTGCCATGAAACGTGGAGTGGGAATCCTCTGCAGTTATGGAAAAGGATGGATTTATTTCCCTTTATAAGACTAAAATCTTTGTTTTAAAAACAGATTTTTGTAATTAGTTTGCTCATCTGAAACATTTAAGTGTGCCAAAAAGAGTAAAAGAGGAAATCTCTTTAAGGTAGGAAATACTTTTGAATGGATTTTCTTCTGTTTTGCAGCTTTTAGGTTCATAATTCAGGTTAAAAAAAAAGCAGTTGAGTCGGAAGGTGAAACAGTTGAGGACCAGGCTGTCCTGATGAGCAGTTTTTTTTTTTTGCACTTGAACATTTTTTCTTACCACAGAGCTGGCCAGGCGCCGCTCCTTCATCGGCCCCCAGCGAACAACACCAAGCTGTTTCACCTTCAGGTGGACGTCGGGTTTAGAAATTAGGCATCCAACAGAACCAAACCATTTGATTGTATAAGCATAAAGATGCTCTTTGAGCCACGCTGCATAATTTAAAACTGTATGAAGGATGTAAACATTTGATCCTCCAAGTCCTGACAGGTCTGTTGAGAAATCTGTTTGAATATTGTCACTTCTAAGTTAGGATTACTTCAGAAATCTTCAAACATTACATACAGCAGAAGCTAAAGTTCGGCTGCCAGCATCAGTGTGTTGTTGGCTAAGAGACGAGTGAGCGGCATTTTACTCAGTCCTACTCTTCTTCTTTTGCTCTTATTCTCTGCGTGTCTTCGATCAAAGACAAAAGCAAGAGAGTTTCCACGCTTTTCATTTGTGTATAACTTAACCATGCTGTTTCTTCCATTACAAAAGCCGGAGCTTAGACAGAAGAAAAGCAGCTTACTCTGATCTTGGTGGGTGCTGGCAGTGACTTGATTTAAACTGGGCTTGTTTTTTTGTTTTTTAGTTCTTCATAAAACTTGGGCCTCTGTTGTCCAAACAGGAGCAGAAGTTTCTCTCTAAAGGACCGTTTCTGTTCTGATTTGCTCTGAATGGATCCAGTTGCCTCAAAGGGAAAGGTCAACCAAGACATTTGTTGTTTGCTTGTTTTTGAGATGAAGGTGCTCGTCGGGCCATTTTCTCCACAACAAACCGATGAGTCTCTCAGAAACATGCCAGGCGGCAACCCGACTCTGCAGCTGACCTCAATGCACTTTGGTCGTTTCAGTGAAACTGATTCATGCTTCTCTAAAAAACAACTTAAAGGAACACTTATTGCCATTTAGGAGCAAGAAGTTACTGATAAAAACAAAAAACAAAACACCAACCGTTAAGCATCTCAGCAGATTTGGACCAACTTGGCCGGACTGAAACACTCTTTGAACATCTTTACTGTTGTTGGCTCTTCAGATGAAGCACTAGTCCTACACGGCTGCCCGGCCCGCTGGGCTTTGCCCCCTCCTCTGAGGCGACTCGGTTTGTACAGTTACTGTGTATTGACTTGTCAGGACTCGTAGGCTTTATGGGACCTTTATGTTTTTGAGAAATCACAAATCTTCACAGTAAAGAACAAAGGAAATCCTGAAAATTACATTGTGTACATATGGATTACAAAAAACATTTCATAGCGTATAATAAGGTGCAAATGTATATTATTTAAAGTGTTTAAAACAATTAGACTGTGGTATTAAAGGGCATGTGTTCATTTACAGTGTCTCCATTTGACTTTTCTTGCATATTTGCGATAATAAAAGGATGTACTGTATAAATGAATTTGGTCTCATGCAATCTTTTACGGCTGCGGTAAGCAACGTCTTGGAAAGTATTTCCACCTCTTGAAGAGTTTTTAAAATGTTTATAAAGGTAAATCAAACATCATTCTTTTTTATAAAGAAACTACGCAGAATACTGTAGTTTACAATAAATTGTGAGTAATTTTGTGTACATTACGCCTACAAGGCCTGTTTAACTCAATATTAGTGGAACAAACATATAGTTGGAAACAAGGCTGCAGGTCTTCTGGGTTATCTGACAAATTTAAATCTTAGTATTTTATTCACACTCTTCTTTGAAGAGACACACAAGTTAAGGCATTTTCATGAGTTTACTGTCTGGTATCTGATTAGGCCATTTAAGAATGTAGCTCTGGTTGTATGTAAAGGTTGTTGATTTTTTTTTTATCCTGCTGTCTCAAGTAATTTGCATCCTACAACAGGATTCCCCTGTATTTGCCTCAACCAATCAGCTTCCCTGTCCCTGCTACAGAAAGGTAATCGTCGTGATGCTGCCATCACCATGTGTCACTATGCTGACGAGTTTGGGGTGATATGCAGTGTTAGCCAAAGGTTTTCCTATAACTTACTGGGTACTTTGCTAACTTTAAAAGGGCCTTTAAAGCTTCTCTTTAAAAGCTTTTATCTTGGCGCTCTTGAAGAAAGACATAACAAAAAAAATAACGATTAACAGCAATTATGTAAAAAGATTTTCTTACCTGAGCTGCATCGCTTAGCAATGTCTTAGGATAAAACATTTTGTGCTCTTTTTACTTTTTTGTATTTAATTTAACATATCTTAAACCAAGCTAATATTTGGGTCAAAAGCATAATTTCTTTAAGCATCTCAACAGATTTATCCCAGACGTGATGAATGATGACTAGGGATGCACGATATTGGGATTTTGGCCGATATCCGATATGCCGATATTTTAAAACTCATGTAGCCGATAACCGATATCGATACCGATGTTAAAGCTGGACAAAAATAAGTAATCATTGAAAATAGCAGTTTTGTTATCCATTTCTGACACTTTGAAAAATAATATACTCAAATATATTTTCCTATGCTGATATCAAATTGATTTTTAAAAACGCGGTATGGATCTATTTAACTTTTAAAATCTCATGAAATTTCATCGTTCTGTTACAAACTCTCGTGATATTTTGCAAATTCTTGTGAGATTTTGTTAGTAAAATAGATCGATACCGCGTCAATATATCAACATATAAAAATATGGCAACATTTGGTGAATTTTCTGGGGATTTCGTAGCATAACGATGACATATAGCAATATTTCATTAGTAAAAGAGATTGATATGGTGTTTTTAAATGGCAATATATCAGCATATGAAGATATTGGGATATTTTAATGGATCAATATTTTTTCCTCGTCTTTAGAAGTTTTTAAGTCTGTAAAAAATAAGTTTTTGAGGAAGAAGTAGTATTTTTTTTTTTTTTTTTAGACTTTAGAAACTCAGAAGCTGATCAAATATCGAGTTAAATATCGGTGGGGTGGCCGATGTCCGATATTCAGTTTTAAGGCCGATACCGATAGGGGGCCGATTACAGTATATCGTGCATCCCTAATGATGACTATTTGCTGATTAGGTGACTTGTGTAGGAAATGATCTCATATTTGGGTATCAGAATAAAAGGGGCAGGTCACAGGAATGCTACACTTACAGGTTTATAGTTGCTGAAAACCAGTGAATCATTTTGCTTCCACTCTTTTAGATATAAACAACTTTTCTTTGGATATAATATCAAATCCAGGGAAGATTATGGCTGGCAAAAAAAAAAGAGAGAAAGCTTCATCCAGTCACTCTAAGGAAGTTAATAGAAACAGGGTTAATAGAGTTAGCCATAAACAGATATCCTAAACTACGCTGTCTTAAAGCATAATCTTAACCTGTTTTCTCATGCCCGACTTTACTGGATTTAGAATAGGATCAAACATGATGTGACAGTTCACTAAGAGGCAGCAAATTCAACATCTTCTGACTTTCTCAGGGCTGTTGAGCATGTTTCAGTTGTGCAATGTTTTATCTCTTAAAGTTCACATAATAAAATTGGTAGGCAGGCTGGGATTTGCAGAAAATAGACAGCTTCGGCGTTTATAACCAAGAAATAAATGAATGTACAGAATGCATCTTGCACATGTGATTGAGCTGGCAGATTCTTCATGGAATAGCTGAGTTCCTTTACTTAAAACAACAAACTGATTGCATTAAAAATGAGCTCAAAAACAGGAAAACAAAAGAGAAGAAGAAAGGAGCGATCTAACGCCTTGCACCAATTCTTACCATTGTGCTTTTAATGTAGAGAAGCATTAGACAAAGTCAAGATGGCTCATTTTAGTAAACAGCTCATTTATTCCTTTACAAAATAAGTACAAATACGAAAAATTTTGTTTTTATCACACAAACAGGAAATTTTCCAGATATGTACAAGAGTTTTCCAAAAATAACGTGGTTCTAATAAACACACAGTTTTGTAAACAATATTTACAAATCATCCTTGTAATGTAATGCTATTTCCAGAACCGGTTTTACATCAGAATTATTGTCTTCTCATTTTGGCTAAAAAGCTGTAGTGGTAGTAATAGTAATAGTAGTAGAAATGTCCTCCTTTGAAGCCCCTCCCCCCAGAAAAATAAAACAAACAGTAAAAAATCATTAAGCGAAATTGTAACTGAACCAACCAAAAATTGGTAGTGTTGTGCTTGTTTCTAAAATATGATGGACTTTGAAATGTATTGATGGAAAATAAAAGCCAATCCTCCCCAAAAAGGAACAAATTCATGGTGACGACTGACAGAAACTGGCAATAGTGCTTTCTACTTGCTATAATACAGCGACAACTTTGAGTTGTCGGGTAAAATAGGTTTAAAAAAAGTGCTTCTTAAATCTATGATGCACGGTAATTGCTTTGACCCCCCCCCCCCCACACACACACACACAAAGTTAAATAAATTTTTAAAACCGGCAAGAAAAGCTGCATAGAGGCCAAGAAATCTAGTTAAATAAGGATTGTTTAAGTATAAAAAAAAAATAACATGTAAAACATTTTTTGTCACAAACATCAGTCGAATGAGTAAAAAAGAAAAAAAAGAAAAATTACCTGGAATCATAAAACTGCTTCCTTACATTTATTTTTTTTTTTAATCTACAGTTTTTAGTCATTTTTTTGTGAAGAAAACACAGAAAATACAGTCGTAATGAGGTACCATAACTGTCAATAAAGAAAGTATGCGCAGGTGTCTGAATCTGTATGTTAAAGTCAATAAAAGGGACTAAATTTAAGATAAATATTTGATCCTTGCTCATTAAAACTAGAAAAATGCTTACCGGTAATCTATAAGAAACTTTTTTTAAGGAGAAAAAAAAACTGTATGACTCTTATCTTCCTGCTTCTGAATGCAGACAAAACAGAATTTATAGTTCTTTGGACCAAAGTCTTTGAAAAAGAAGCTGCTGCACTTTATAGAATGTAAATATTCTAAAAGCTGTACAAAACGAAATTTTGTACACTCTGTTTACACAAAATGAAAATAAAGATTGTCTAAGTTTAAGTCATTAGTCAGTCACTTCATTTGGATGGGATTAAATTGATCTCAGATGATAAAATAAAAAACTTTGCCGTTATTTTTGATCAGGACTGGTTTTTTAAATCATGTAACAAAGTGGTTTCTATCATTTCTAAATCAGAATGGGAGGCAGGTCTTTTAGTTATCAGGCTCCTCTCTTTTGAAGCCAACTACCAGTTTTAGCCCATTAGGCAGACACCCTCTCTGCTTTTAAGGTTGGCTTAAAACTTTCCTTTTTGATAAAGCTTATAGTCAGAAACAGAGAGATGTTTGATTAGATGCTGGGTGAGTAGAGAGGTAGGTAGAGGTTGAGGGTTAACAGCCCGATCTGGTGGGGAATCATTTTAGCCTCGGCCCTATTGATGCTCTGGCTCTCTTATATCCGAAATAGTCAGTTATGCTGAGCTATTTCCTGTATTTGGGCTGCTATATGTTTAGGCTGCTGGAGGACATAGGGACAACTTTTCCTTATTCTGCTTCATTCTACCTCTATTCTCCCATTCTGCAGCATTTGTTAGTGAAGCCTCTTGGTTTGTGCTTTTTCTGCTGTTATCATAGTAGCTTCTGATCCAGTCCTGTTCTGCTGTGACTCATTCCTGGATTCTATCAGCTATGCCATCAACATTTCTGTTTATAGATGTTAGAGCTTGGCCTGTTTTTTAGTCTAATCCTGTTTCTTTTACTGTGACTAGCAGAATTGGCTTGAAGCTCGTCTTCCTGGATATTTACTGGACAGGGCCACCTATGAAGCTATTTAACACCTGCCCTTTGTAACTCTGCTTCTTTCTGTATGTCTGCTTCTATCTCCTTAAACCCCAACTTGACCTCAGCAAATGGCTGCTCACACAGAGCCTGGTTCTGTCTGAGTTTTTTTCCTGTTATAAGGGAGTTTTCTTCTCCACTGTCGCTACAAGTATGCTGTGTTAGGGAGCGGTCAACAACAAAAAACATTTGTAGGTCGTCGCCTCAAAGGAGAAGCATGTCTTGCAAGTCAATAATTGGATGTAATCCACTGCTTTTACCAACCAATTTGACAGTATTGTCTCTGTAAAGTGACTTTCAATTTATTTCTATAGCGCCAATTCAAAACACACGTCATCTCAAGGCACTTTACAATTCAACCAGATAATGCTGTCAAATTGATTCAAAGTTTGCTATCTAAGGAAAACCAGTTGATTGCATCGACTCATTGACTCTTCAGCATCCCTCATACTAAGCATGCTTGTGGCAACAGTGGAGAGGAAAAACTCCCTTTTAACAGGAAGAAACCTCCAGCAGAACCAGGCTCAGTGTGAGCGGCCATCTGCTGAGGCTGACTGGGATTCAAGGAGACAGAAGCAGAGATACAAAAGGCAGCTGTAAAAGGCCAGGAAACACACAGCCAGGCAGATGAGCTCCAACTTGAGATAACATGCTGTGTATTGGCACTATATAAATAACCTGAATTGAATTAGAATACAAAATCAAATAAAAAAAATTAGTTCTGATAATTTCTGCATTATTTAATTAGGGGATATTTCCAAATACAGCTGCAGAAAATATATATATATATAGAAAAAAATGTATTTAATTTTCTTTTTTTAAGAAATTGTCACTGCTAATAAATCGTATTGTGATAAATGTAGCCTGGTACATATCATATCGCCAAATTCTTGCCAATTCACACCCCTTTTTGTGAAAGAAGTTGAAAAAGTTATAACCTTGCAATATTACAAAATTAAAGCACAAACTCATTAAATCCCAAAATGTGCAAGTATGTATATACAGCCCCTGATTAAGCTGTTACAGTCCTTACCAGTTGGCAGCAGTAATCTTGCATGCAACTTCACAAAGCACCGTTAAAAGGAAACAAAATTACTTTCAAATGATGGTTTTTTGGTATTTTACTTTCGCTTATGATTTTGATGAATAACTTCCAGGGAGATTACTGCCACCAAGGGGTCAGGAGTTTAAAGGTATACTATGCAACCGGTGTTGATTTTCCAGCGAGGCTCCCCCCAGAGGGCGAAAGTAAAAGTGCACTGTCGTAAATATGCACAGCTGTTCTCCTGGTTTCTCCATCAAGCCAGGCGCGGTTGTTTTGAGCTTAGCAGACAGGCGAACGCAGCTGGCGCGACAGAAGCAGCGAGTTTACATGCAAAGTCAATGGTTGACGCGCGTCAAGGCGCAGCAAAAGGTCCCGCGGCGCGTTTTGAGCAGCAGGCGCAGCGCGTCTGAGCAGCTGAAGCAGCGCGTCGGGCGCGTTTAAGCATCTGACGCACGTGACGCACCGCAAACGCGCTGCTGCTCGAGATGGAAACATTTTATTTTTGCTGCTCGATGCGCCGCCTCAACCAATCAGAGAAGCTGATCTGGGAGCTGGCAGGGAGAGAGACACAGCGCTGATGATCAGAGCGCTATGATCGCTCCTCTTAAACAGTTTATTGACGCCTAAATTAACTTAAAATGCAGAAATCTGCAGGCAGAATATGTTGGCTTTTATTATCCTGCTGCCTGCAGTTTGGATTATTTAGATGAAAAACACCTACCAGCCGCCGCGGTGAACCGCGAGGAGGCGACCCGGCCAGAGGCTGCTGATGAAGGGATTCCAACTGTCGGCGCACCGCTGGTATGTGGGGGTCTGAGCGGCTCCGACAGAAATGGTAATCTGGATGAACTGACTGCACTGATTACGTTTTCAGATGTATTTTCTCACTTAAAAACATATTAAAACTACTTTATTCCCACTGATCACAGCAAATATACACTATATTGCCAAAAGTATTTGCTCACCTGCCTTGACTCACATATGAGCTTAAGTGACATCCCGTTCCTAATCCATAGGGTTCAATATGACGTCGGTCCACCCTTTGCAGCTAGAACAGCTTCAACTCTTCTGGGAAGGCTGTCCACAAGGTTTAGGAGTGTGTTTATGGGAATTTTTGACCATTCTTCCAGAAGCGCATTTGTGAGGTCGCACACTGATGTTGGACGAGAAGGCCTGGCTCTCAGTCTCCGCTCTAATTCATCCCAAAGGTGTTCTATCGGGTTGAGGTCAGGACTCTGTGCAGGCCAGTCAAGTTCATCCACACCAGACTCTGTCATCCATGTCTTTATGGACCTTGCTTTGTGCACTGGTGCACAGTCATGTTGGAAGAGGAAGGGGCCAGCTCCAAACTGTTCCCACAAAGTTGGGAGCATGGAATTGTCCAAAATGTCTTGGTATGCTGAAGCATTCAGAGTTCCTTTCACTGGAACTAAGGGGCCAAGCCCAGCTCCTGAAAAACAACCTCACACCATAATCCCCCCTCCACCAAACTTTACACTTGGCACAATGCAGTCAGACAAGTACCGTTCTCCTGGCAACCGCCAAACCCAGACCCGTCCATCAGATTGCCAGATGGAGAAGCGCGATTCGTCACTCCAGAGAACGCGTCTCCACTGCTCTAGAGTCCAGTGGCGGCGTGCTTTACACCACCGCATCCGACGCTTTGCATTGCACTTGGTGATGTATGGCTTGGATGCAGCTGCTCGACCATGGAAACCCATTCCATGAAGCTCTCTGCGCACTGTTCTTGAGCTAATCTGAAGGCCACATGAAGTTTGGAGGTCTGTAGTGATTGACTCTGCAGAAAGTTGGCGACCTCTTCGCACTATGCGCGTCAGCATCCGCTGACCCCGCTCCGTCAGTTTACGTGGCCTACCACTTCGTGGCTGAGTTGCTGTCGTTCCCAAACACTTCCATTTTCTTATAATACAGCTGACAGTTGACTGTGGAATATTTAGGAGCGAGGAAATTTCACGACTGGATTTGTTGCACAGGTGGCATCCTATCACAGTTCCACGCTGGAATTCACTGAGCTCCTGAGAGCGACCCATTCTTTCACAAATGTTTGTAAAAACAGTCTGCATGCCTAGGTGCTTGAATTTATACACCTGTGGCCATGGAAGTGATTGGAACACCTGATTCCAATAATTTGGATGGGTGAGCAAATACTTTTGGCAATATAGTGTAGCTGCAAGGCAGAGAAAGGATAGTGAAGCTCCGCCCAACGCGCGTCAGACACACTTTTGCACCGCGCAGCCAGAGCAGCAAAGCTGCTTCAGCCACTCGTCAGAACTAATTGGTACAAGCAGCAAAAATGAAGCAGCAGATGGTTAGGCAGTGAAAGCAGCACTGCACAAAGATCGCTACTGTGCTAGCAACGAGCATGCTTTTAACTGGGGGGGTGTAGCAGTTCTCGCCGTAAAGCAAGACCGACTCTCGCGAGACTTCTTAGCCTGTGGGTGCGGGTCGGTGCTCCTGCAACTGCGGTATTTCCCCCACAGACCACCAGGGCGGCCGAGAATACCTTTGTTCAACCTGAAATGACTCATTTAATCATCCAAAACGTTATGGAACACATTAATTAACTGAAAAATGTTGCATAGTGTGCCTTTAACAGCTTCCTAAGGGGTTGTAGTACCTGTATATCTCATATTAAAACTTACAAACTTATCCTCTTGCAAAGCTGTATCTTTGAAATCTCAAATCTATTCACGCTTATTGACCTACATTTACATTTCAGGCACCGATGCATTCGTTTTTATTGACAGACATCTTATCCCATACCTGCGCTGTAGCGCATCATAACCAATGAGTCACCTTTACCCTTCAGTCGATGTGAAAAGCTTGTATGATGAAGCCGAACAGCAGCTTATGTTCAATTAACACAAGGAATGCAGAGACAGGAAGGTGGGACGAAATGATAAAGGAATGTCTGTTTGCACTCTGCTTACTTCACTTTAAGAAAATACTGACTCAGTTTACAAGGTTGGTGGGGGTGGGGATGACAATACTACAGTTTAACCATCAAAATCTGACTCTCCTTTTACAAAACTTCAGCTTGAAGAATATTCACACAGGAAATACTTTCTGTTTCTTACAAAACTTAACTGTGATGAAAAAATTATACACGCTGTAAAATAATTCCAAAAGAACTATTTACACATACAGCAATGTCACAGAATGATGCTACAGGTGCATCTTAATAACTTATTTCACTAATTTCATTAAACTCAGATTGTATCAATTAACTTTATGCACAGGAGTTTTAGTCTAAATGTGACTTTTTGTTGATTTTGATGATATTGGCTTACAGCTATGGTAAACCTCGTTTTCTGATTAAAACAAAATAATCAAATGGGAGGAAAATATATTTTTTTCCTAAATTAGTAATTTAATATTATGGCCTACACAGAGATGGGTTGAAAAGCAAGCTAAGCAGCAAAATAATCACTAGTTGCATTGCCATTACAAATGTGCGCAAAACGATGCTGGTGTTATGCCAATTTCAAAAGTACAGTTTTTTGCATTTGCTGTATTTCCATAAAATAACGAATACAAATTAAAGCTGCATGTGAAAAGGTTTGTTCATGCAATACTGTAACGGAAATGACATGGAAATGTAAGTACACGGGATAGTTCAGCCATGGCAGTAGTGGGCACCATCATCCTTTCAACCACATATGGCCTCTTGTCTTTTTACAAGTCAAAGGTCCGGCTGCAGATCAAGTGACTCGTTTGATGCAAAAAAAAAAAAACAAAAAAACTTCCATTGCAGTTTTATTAAATCAGATTTTTTATTAAATTTATTTTTGTAATCACAATTTGTGCAATTTGATGGTGATTGGAAGCACAGCTACTACAGAAGCAGCAGGTTCCCAGTGTGCTGTAGCAGGGTATATTAATGGAACGTTTAGTGGAAGGAAAAACTGCAGCAGCAAAAAGATGCACAATGAACAGGTATAACTACAGCTTCAATTATATTTAACGTTTATATATTTAACGTTGATGGCTTTCCTGCAATATTACCAAACTAACTGGTGAGAGGAAAGGAAGAAAAACCAAACAACAAAATACAACTAAGCTAAAGGCTCTTATCATAATAATATTTAGTATGGTTATTTTGGATCTTGGCATATAAACCATAGCATATATTTAAGCTGGTACCAGGGAAGTTTTTCTCTTCATAAAGTATACCTCAAACAGTATGCTAATTGTATGACTGACTTAACTGAATCCAGATTCAGCCCAGCATCGAATTAGGCAGGCCACACTTATATTATTATAGGAGCTGGTGTTAGCATGACCTTAAACCATTAGGATCGCCTGGTTGTCGGTGTGTGTGTGTAGGTGGGTGAGCATATGTTTAGAATCAGTGTGCTTTTACTGAGTGTCGAGTGCAGGTTTGAAACCCGGAGGTTTATGCTTGTAAGTATTATGAGGACGGAGGAAGAAAGGCCTGGAAACCACAGCATCTAAGAGCAGCTGAGGGCAGATAGTTCTGGTTCTGAAAGGCTGGGAAAGATCCAGGTACCCAGACAGTAAGAGGGGCAGAGAGGTCAGCAGGGACTTCAGGGAAAACATCTTAATGTTCTGCATCATTTAAATAAGTGAATATTTCTGTAATGAATATATATATTATTATTATTAATAAAAAAAGTCAAATTTTGGTCAACCTTTGCTGTGAGCAATTATCACCAAAATGTAGAAAACCAAAAGTGTTAAACAGATCCTTCTGTGGGGGGGTGAAATGAACCGTGGGTGAATTTCATGTCATCAATCGAGTCACAGAAATAACCCAACTTTTCAAACACGTTCTAATTTACTGAGATGCCTCTGTGTTCTTTTGAGGTCAGACTACATCCACTGAACCGAGTTCAACAAATAGCTTTTGAATAAATAAAGAAACCTGCAGATGTGAAAATAACCGCCCGATTTCTGGAACCTGCACATGAAAAGAAAACCAGAAGACATGGTGTGGGTTTAGGGTTCTGACAACCTTCCTCCAACAAATCCAACTTTAACTTGAAGGCTCTAACTACACACTGTGAAGCTGAACAGAGAACACAAGGAACAACAATTAGCTTTTCTCTAAATCTCTGTGTATCAAAAGCTACGTCGAACATCACTACAGTACATATAGAGACAGAGAGCCGACACATTAGACCTGATCTGAAGGCACGTGGCTGGGGAGGAAGAGGAGAAGAAGGTGGAGGTTGAGGTGGGTGCTGAGCGGAGCCGGGGCTACTTGAGCAGTGCACGGTAAAGGAGGAGGGAGTGGGCGGTCTCTCTCTCTTGCTCCATGTAGAATATTAAGTCCCTGAGGTTGACGCGGGTGATGCGCTGCCGAGTGTACTGGCGTGATGAGGTGGACGGGGCGGAGGAGCACGCCGGGGAGCCTGCCGTGCCGCCAGAAACCTGGAGACAAAAAATTTTCATGTGAGATGGAGGATTTTGTGTTCATACCTCATTACTTTTGAAACATTTTCCCACGTTAAAACCAGAAACTTCTTCGGGGATTTTTATGGGATAGCCTCAACACAAAGAACTGTATGGTTATCAGACAGAAGGAAAAACAAATTTATTCTGATACCCTGAGACATCCAAAGTAATCATTCACTAATGCAGGCATCCCCAACCTTGGTCCTCGAGACCTGCTGTCCTGCAGGTTTTAGAGGTTTCCCTGCTTTAGCACAGCTGATTATAATGATTGCAGTAGATCAAAAGCCCCCCCAGTTATCCAGGTTGGCACCATAGGATTGGTGTGTATCGGGCAGAGTTAAATTACCTGTAGATAATGGGAAAGGTTTTGCAGTTCTATGGTAGTAGAACAAAAGGCAAGGTTCTGGGGAATTGTCAACTGCCCAAGGAGACATTTTTGATCAAATGCTAACAGCTTTAAAGATAATTAGAAATCAAATACTGGAAAATTAGCTCAAACAAAGTCATCTTCTTCTCTATATAAAAAAAAAGGGGAAAAAAATCATCAAATAAATAAATGTAATCTGACAAAAACTTCCAACTGTTTTTAATATTCCTTTTTTGTTTCTGCATTTCTTATTTTATTTTATTTTTTATTTATTTATTTTTTTCCTACTTGCTTTGATTCTATTTTATCTTCCTGTATTTTAATCATGTAAAGCACTTTGCATTGTCTTTGTACTGAATTGTGTTATACAAATAAATTTGCCTTGCCTTGCCTTGCCTTGTTAATCAACTTTTAATTAAAATCAGCTGTGCTGGAGCAAGGAAACCTCTAAAACCTGCAGGACGGCGGGCCTCAAGGACCGAGGTTGGGGATGCCTGCACTAATGTGTATTTTTAGTGGTAATTCAGTTGCAGCAAACACAGCACGAAGTTAAGGAATAAAGCTATGGAGAAAGTTACAGCAGGTCCAGGTTGTAACTGTAAATATACCTAAACAAACATAAAGACGTGACCCTCTGATCTGAGGGGCAAGAGGAGATTTAATCAGACAAGCAGCTAATTGGCCCATGGAACCATAGGAGGAGCTATAGAATAACAGCTACTGGGAAACATTCTAGCTCAGATAGGACGACCAGATTTATTAGATCGGTTCAATGCAGGATTAAATAGAGGTTTTTTTAAAAAAAATCTTTTGTTAAAATCAGGAGTGTATACATACTTTACTTAGTATAAAATGGAATTGCACCTAAAGGATTCATCACCTTTCATTTTAAACATGTATGCTGGTGCTGAGCTTCAGTTAAACGTGCAAGAAAAACATTCGAAAGTGTCTTTTTTTGTGTGTGTGTGTGTGTGTGTGTGCAAACCAGATAAGCCAATAAAAGTGCACTCTCCGAAATGCAAGATTTTGTTTCTCCTCCTGTAGTGACATCATCATTGGAAGGCTGCTAACATTAGCCACATTGCTATCACCACTATCATTCTGGTCTCTATCCAAACAAAAAAGGACTGACCTGCAGGGAGTTGTGTTCCTTTTGTAAACCAACCAACCATGGCTAACTGCTAATGATGCCAACATCCATATGAACATCAATTCTTGCATGTACCCTTGTGAAAAAAGTGGTATAAAAAGGATTTTAAATAAGTTCAATTTAGCTAAAATGTAGCTAATAAGCTCAACTTTTATTTTCTCCAAGAAACAATCTAATATACATTTCAAGACATTTTAGAGGATTGTCTCAGCAAAACACATTTCTACGTCTCGTTTAAAACATGGCTTAAACATTTTGTGGCATTCTTCTACAAATTTGCCCCCATACTTTGCTGAGATTTTTACTCACACTGACTCTGATTCATCTTACAATCTTAGATCTAGCTAAAAAGTCTTCTGGATTTTGTTTGGAGAATGATATACTAAGCAAAAGCAGAATCTGTGAGATTTTTTTGATATAATTTCATTTAAAATAAGTGGTATATTCCATATCCAGCGCAGTAAGACAATTGCACTTGGTAAGAGTTCTTGCTTTGAGAATATATATCATGGTCTCTAGAAGTCTTATCAACACAAATCAGAAAAGATAACGGAAAGAAAATCATCTGCCTCAAAAAAATCATGACTACATGTTGGACGGTCACAAACCCAAGCAGACGTCAAACGGAAATGCGCAGACAAAAAACAGCTGTGATTGGTCCTTGATATGCTTTTCAGCTATCTGTGTGGTCGTCCTTCTCGATTCGGTGCCGGGGTGCGCCATTTTTAAAAACCGAGGAACAACTACGATGGACAACCTATGTGCCCTCCTTTGTCTTTTTGCCAACTCCATTAACAGAACCTGTTCCTCTTCGATGTCTAGCAACTCTAGATCCATCTTTGTGGCCGTGATATCTTGCAGATGTGCCATTGTTGTTTTGGAAGATAAACACTCCCTCCAGTGCCCCCGAAGTTCTTGTGATGTTCCATCGAAGTTCTCGCAAGTTCTTGAATAGGCTCCCCCTAGCGCTTTGGCGGAAACTGCTGTGCATCCCTAGAAATAGACAGACGGTGCAGAAGCATACCAGCAAAACTGGTTCGTGACCAGACCCAAGAAACATTTGATGTGTGCGGTTGCAGAAATCTAATCTACTCTTTATCCCTGTTGGACTGTCACTGAAGAAAACAGTCATTGCTTAAGAATGAATTCCACCACCCTAATTTTGGACCATCAGCAGTACTTTAAATCCCAAGCTCTCAAGAAACTAAGATTTTCACAACTTTAAACAGTTTGATGATGTTCTGACTTTGATGTAGTAGAGCATCAAAGCTTGTTTCCACAAATCTAGATCCTACCTTTACAAATGATTCTTTTGGAAAAAGTCTTGTAGTAGCAATGTGTTGTATTTACTTGTATTGTTGGATACAAGTTTCTTTAGAGAACGAAGAATCCTGACTTGTTGTGATCTTACTGGAGAACAACTTGAGAGACTGATCTGTTAAGATTCAATACAACAATTTATTTATTTTTTTTTCTGGATTGAGGTTTTTTTGTTTCTTATCTGAGAAATTTTAAAAGTTTCTTATCTGAGAAATTCACCCGTTGTTTGAAGATGATCTTTGTACTGTAAGCAAAAGTTCAAGGGATACTATTTTTTTTGTTTTGTTTATAGGGAAACGAAGTGCATGGGTGTTTGAAAAGGAAGCAGTAGTTGTGTTTCCAATTGACGACATGAGATCATCTTTGTTGAATGGCAAACACATTGACAGTACCAAGAGTAAGGAATGCTGTGGCCTCAAAGCAAGCATACACCTCCAATTAGAAAAACAAAATCATCTCCGCTTGCAGAGCATGAATGAGATCAAAAAGGCGGCGTAATAACATCCAGATATTCAGGTGCTCGCCTAAACAAAGGCTGAGAAAAACATTTACCAAATATTGTCAAGAACCAGGGTAACCACAGCCGCAGTTAAAAATGTTCTTTATGCTGCCTGGGATATGAGGAGATCTGCCATACAAATAAACAAAGCTTGCTGACAAAGATTCAAGATGAAATTCCAATCTCATTATACAGGGTTCAGACTTTTTTTTTTCCCCATTTAAAAACTCCAAATTTAGGTGAAAATCTACGTTTGAGATTATTTACCTATAATCGGAAAAGTAAAATATAAAAGTTCCCTTTGAGAAAAATAGTACCACTAGCACTTTAAAGATGCAAAATGGAAAAAAAAAAATACAGTAAAGACAACAGGAGGGAATAAAGAAAATATCTTTAGACAGAAGGAATGATGAAAGGAAATAAGGACATGAAAGTAAGGACACAAGGAGGGGAGAAAAACGAACACAATAGAGAAAATCTAGAAATGGAAAATCAATCAGAGATGAAACGCGTGCACAAAAGGAGGATGGAAGCAAAGGAGGAGAAATTTAGACCAACAGCAAAGAAGCAAGACCTGGAAATACAAACATTTCAGCAAACTATTACTGTAGCAAACCTCTATGTAGCTTTCTAGCATAGAGTAGAAAAGCTGGTATCCTGAGTTCTCTGGGTGATCCATCAGTCTTTTGGCTTTGAGTTAGAAAGGTTGGCTGTGAACAGGAGTAGCCATAAAAAGATCAAAGGCACACTATAGAGTAGGTAAGAGAATATGTAAGATAACTGTATTTCCCATGGCCATTCAAATACATTCAACTCTTTGTGTTTTGACAAAAGCTTGGTTTTCATCGGGTCCAAGTCTGTGATGGCATTCACTCTTTTCTGATACCTTTACAGGTTATATGAACATATACAGGTGCTGGTCATAAAATTAGAATATCATGAAAAAGTAGATTGATTTCAGTAATTCCATTTAAAAAGTGAAACTTGTATATTATATTCATACATTACATACAAACTCATATATTTCAGATGTTTATTTTGTTTAATTTTGATGATTACAAATGACAACAAATGAAAATCTCAAATTCATCATATCAGAAAATTAGAATATTACTGAAGACCAATAAAAACAAAGGATTTATAGAAATGTTGGCCAACTGAAAAGTATGAACATGAAAAGTATGAGCATGTACAGCACTCAGTATTTAGTTGGGCCTCCTTTGGCCTGTATTACTGCAGCAATGCGGCGTGGCATGGAGTCGATCAGTCTGTGGCACTGCTCAGGTGTTATGATAGCCCAGGTTGCTCTAATAGTGGCTTTTAGCTCTTCTGAATTGTTGGGTCTGGTGTATTGCATCTTCTTCTTCACAATACCCCATAGATTTTCTATGGGGTTAAGGTCAGGAGAGTTTGCTGGCCAATTAAGAACAGGGATACCATGGTCCTTCAACCAGGTACTGGTAGCTTTGGCACTGTGTGCAGGTGCCAAGTCCTGTTGGAAAATGAAATCTGCATCTCCAAAAAGTTGGTCAGCTGCAGGAAGCATGAAGTGCTCTAAAACTTCCTGGTATGTGGCTGCGTTGACCCTGGACCTCAGAAAACACAATGGACCAACACCAGCAGATGACATGGCACCCCAAACCATCACTGACTGTGGAAACTTTACACTGGACTTCAAGCAACGTGGATGAAGTGCCTCTCTTCTTTTCCTCCAGACTCTGGGACCTTGATTTCCAAAGGAAATGCAAAATTTACTTTCATCAGAGAACATGACTTTGGACCACTCACCAGCAGTCCAGTCCTGTTTCTCTTTAGCCCAGGCAAGACGCTTCTGACGCTGTCTGTGGTTCAAGAGTGGCTTGACACAAGGAATGCGACAGCAGAAACCCATGTCTTTCATACGTCTGTGTGTGGTGGTTCTTGAAGCACTCACTCCAGCTGCAGTCCACTCTTTGTGAATCTCCCCCACATTTTTGAAGGGGTTTTGTTTCACAATCCTCTCCAGGGTGCGGTTATCTCTCTTGCTTGTACACTTTTTTCGACCACATCTTTTCCTTCCCTTCGCCTCTCTATTAATGTGCTTGGACACTGAGCTCTGTGAACAGCCAGCCTCTTTAGCGATGACCTTTTGTGTCTTGCCCTCCTTGTGCAAGGTGTCGATGGTCGTCTTTTGGACAACTGTCAAGTCAGCAGTCTTCCTCATGATTGTGTAGCCTATAGAACTAGACTGAAAGACCATTTAAAGGCTTTTGCAGGTGGTTTGAGTTAATTAGCTGATTAGAGTGTGGCACCAGGGGCCATCAATTTTGAACCTTTTCACAATATTCTAATTTTCTGATATGATGAATTTGAGATTTTCATTTGTTGTCATTTGTAATCATAAAAATTAAACAAAATAAACATCTGAAATATATGAGTTTGTATGTAATGTATGAATATAATATACAAGTTTCACTTTTTAAATGGAATTACTGAAATCAATCTACTTTTTCATGATATTCTAATTTTATGACCAGCACCTGTAACTTTGTTCAAGTCATCATACTCACTAGTAAGAAAGCTACGAATTTATAAAGAAGATTTAGAGTAAAAAATATAAATGTTTGTAATAATAAATTATACTATAATAATTTATTAGAAGGAAGGAAGGAAGGAAGGAAGGAAGGAAGGAAGGAAGGAAGGAAGGAAGGAAGGAAGGAAGGAAGGAAGGAAGGAAGGAAGGAAGGAAGGAAGGAAGGAAGGAAGGAAGGAATATCAATATATTATCGTAACAAAAAAAACGAGACATCATTAACGGCCAGTAGATGGTAAAAGGATTGTACTGGTACATACCTGGCCAGAACAACAGCATTTTTTCATTTAAGTGAGGTGGAAAATACAAGAACAAAATATTATTTATAATTTATAATATATATATTTATAATATATTTTTTAGGGACGCACGATATTGGGATTTTGGCCGATATCTGATATGCCGATATTTTAAAACTCATGTAGCCGATAACCGATATCGATACCGATGTTAAAGCTGGACAAAAATAAGTAGTCATTGAAAATAGCAGTTTTTTTATCCATTTCTGACACTTTAAAAATAATATACTCAAATAAATTTTTTAATATGCTGATATCAAATTGATTTTAAAAAACGCGGTATCGATCTATTTTACTTTCAAAATCTCGTGAACTTTCATCGTTCTGTTACAAACTCTCGTGATATTTTGCAAATTCTTGTGAGATTTTGTTAGTAAAATAGATCGATACCGCGTCAATATATCAACATATAAAAATATGGCAACATTTCGTGAATTTTCGGGGGATTTCGTAGCATAACGATGACATATAGCAATATTTCATTAGTAAAAGAGATTGATGTGGTGTTTTTAAATGGCAATATATCAGCATATGAAGATATTGGGATATTTTAATGTATCAATATTTTTCCCCTTGTCTTTAGAAGTTTTTAAGTCTGTAAAAAAGAAGTTTTTGAGAAAGAAGAAGAAGTAGTATTTTTTTTTTTTTTTTAGACTTTAGAAACTCAGAAGCTGATCAAATATCGGGTTAAATATCGGTGGGGTGGCCGATGTCCGATATTCAGTTTTAAGGCCGATACCGATAGGGGGCCGGTTATATCGTGCATCCCTAATATATTTATAATATTTTGATAAGGACTTTTCAAATAGACATGCTCCTTTTTGTGCAAAGCTCGAGTTTTTCCTCTCCGCTGCTGCAGGCTTGTAGTGAGGGATTGCTGCAAAGTCAACAACAGATTGCAGGCAAATGGCTACTGTGACTATGTGCTGATCCAGGAGGAGCGAATCCTGAAAAGTCAATGACTGACTGCAGTCAGTGTGGAGTCAAATATTGTGTTATTATTTTTGCAAATAAAAACAGGTTGTATAAATGGAACTTTGAAAAAAAAAAAACAATGCAGTCAAGAAAAATAACTAAATTATAAACTAAAAAACTAACTTAAAAAAGGTTTTAAGAGAAACATTTCTCTTGGCTGCTCTTTTACATTTTTTATAAATATCTTTATATTCATAAAGATTTATATATTTATTTGTTTAAATGTCTAAATTTTACTTGCCTTTTCAAAACATTTTATATTTAACTTCTCAGACACTTTTCAGACTGAGCTTTACAAAAATGCTCTTTTTTAAAACATGTTTTTGTTTTTTTTGTTGTTGTTTTTTTTACAGTGTCCTGTCCGGCAGTGTCCTGTCTGGCAATGTGGCAATAAGAATAATTGTCTTGATGTCAAAAAGAGCCCAACAGATTTTACTTTCACAAGTGGAGCAGTACGGCTATCGCCATAGTGTTCTTATTAATGTATGCATGTAAATAATTTTATCATATATATTAAGGTACAATATTTCAAGCTGAATTGGTGAAGTGCCAGCTAGTACCTGCCTTCCATAATACGTTTTTTAGCCATATTAGTAGCGAATCTTAAGTTGATAAATCAAACTTTTTCCAAATCCTGTCTGAAGGAAAGCAAAGTCATCTTTCCCATCTACAAATTTGCAAAGTGCTTCTCTGTTCTTTTTTTGAAATAGAAATTGTTGCTATTTAAAGCTACAGTGTGTAATAATTACAGGGATATAAAGTCAGAAATTGAATATATTATACATAACTATGTTATTTATCATCACCTATGAGCTCAGCCTTTTAACCATAATATTTACGTTGCCTTAGAATTCGTTATTTATAATTACATAGGAGCGGGTCTCGCAGCCATGGAGGCTGACATCTTTGCGCTACGGCAGCGCAGAAGCAACAAACTAGCGATTGCGAGATCGCCCATTACGCTCGAAAGTAACTACGGCAAGTTGAGAGATTAACTGAGACGGTACTGAACAATAGATGGCAGTATTATGCCTGAGAAGCGTTTAGTCTGCCTGAAACCAAAGAAGAAGAAGAAGCAGGTATACTGCGCTTCAGTAACAAGAAAGGGGATCAAGGCGGCAGGCGTGAGTGACTTTGCAAACTGTTTGGCACTGTGTTGCCAAACATCAGACGAATGGAGGATCATGCCTACTCTGTATCACAACGAAAAGCGGCGGACACCGAACCCCCGTCATCTAAGAAGCGGAAACACGACGAGAATAAACGCAAGCGTGACAAGAAACGACAAAAAACACGGATCAACATTGGCACGGCATTTACACGATGGAAGGCACTGACGGAGGAAAAAGGTTTTCAAAGTGACGCTCAAGTTGCCAGTTTTCTCTTGGACAGGTAAGGCCACAGCTTCATAAAATTACCACAGCTGATAGTGGCGTGTGTGAGTGTGAGAGAGACAGATATATGAAGCTGCATATTAGCGAGCTACGGATATATACCTCGGTTACTTCTCTCCGGCTCCTTTGGAGATCTTCAATTCTTTCCTCCTCCGCTATAGTCAACCCCCGCTGGCACCTCTCTCTCGCCTGGCCCTGGCTGCACGCCCACCCCGCCCTCTCTGCCCTCTTCTTTTCCCTCTTCCTCGCGTTGTAACCCCCGTGCCACAAACAAGACTTGGACTCTGTAAACGGGGAATATATACCGGTATTCTTCCAGCGAACACAATCTCGCTGTTAAACTAATGACTACAATTACTTCGTCTGTTTATATCACCATGCAAAGCAGCTCACCAAAACGTCACAACGATGTAGAATAAAAATAACGGATATATTTATTATTATCAAATCTATACCCTACACAGACTAATGAAATACTATCTGTAAAATTATCTATGTAAACAAACCTCATTAACTGAGAAGGTAGGTGATTCCGACGTCGTGGAAGACATTTTGTCCCGTAACGCTCGCCGTATTGTTGGGGGGGAGAAGCGGTGGGGGGGAGATGTTCATGTTGCTGCAGTCTGCAGTCTGGACGTTAGATGTCGCTGAAAATTACACACTGTAGCTTTAAGCTAAAACCGAGTAAATTGTGTGAGTCAAAGGGGAATCGTTCAGTGTAGCCATGTTTGTAATGTAATGTAAAACAAGGCCCTTCTGACTGTCGTCATTCCTACATGTCCCGCCCCAAAAAACACTGCTGGCATGTCAATCCAGCTTACAGTGCAAGGTTAGGTATGGACTGCATCCCAAGGATTTCCACCATGCCTTTATTTCCAGTGCTGAAACAGAACTGTTTAAGGGAGCCTGTGAATAAGAGTGTTTTTTAGGCAAGAGTCTACATTGATGGAGCTACTGACACCTGGTGAACTGACAGCTTTATGAACTGCAACTGCATTTCAGTCAGTCATGTTGATTGCATGATTTTAAAATCATTATATGACTCCAATTGCTGATAATAGTAAATAGTGCAAAAGTCTCATTTCCTCCTGAAAAAAAAAGATTTTAAATCTCAATAATGTTTCATGAGAAGTTCAAGTGCAGAAATTCTAGAAGTTTCAGTGGAAAGTGGGACAGAAGGCTTTGATGCCTCTCAGCGCTAACCAATCCACTTCAGATTTATAACCAACCAGGCAGCAGCCACCTCAGACCACAGGAAGAACAGTTCGGCCCAGTTTTCTGTCTAGATGAGACCGTGAGAACTCCAAACCAACGCTGAATAAACCCATAAATCATCAGGAAGTTTTATCTTTTATGTCAGTTTGATTACTGTCTGTACTCCCCCCCCCCCCGATTATAAATGCCCTGGTTTCATTTTTTATTTCTTTCATAAAAAACAAAAAAAAGAATATTTAAAAAAGCTTTACTTCACCATATTAATTTTGAGGAATGCCACAACCAAAGAGAATACCAAAGCAAAAAAATGGCCTTTATTTGTAACGCAATAGTTACTATTGATTGATTTAAATCATAATACAAAATAAAAGACATTTTACATTGTTTTTCCCAACACTTTGCTGTACTTTTACATGTTTTATGACCTATTGCTGTTCACTGAGATCAAGAACGTTGATGTTGATTTTTTATGTTGAGTGTATACAGCAGCTGGTATTGATATAGAGATACATTTACATTTGGACAAATCCAGTAAGTGTCCACTTAAAAACAGGCGGAGAGAGAAAGAAGGGAGATGTTTCGGTCAGAAACACTCCCTCCCAATTACATTGATTGGAACACTCGGTAAACACACTGTACAGACTAGATTTGATTGCAAACATATGATGGGTTTGAATTTACAGGAACCGAACCAACACCCTCCAGCACCCACCCTCTCATATGCTTTGTTGTGCGTACTCTGTATGACCATGCTGTGTCTCAGATTTCCCTTCGGTAAACTCTCTGACCGCTGGATACGACATGACAAGTGAAGCTAGTCAGGCCGCTGTTACTGCCAACTTACTTTAGCAACATGTATCATCTTCTGCTGCTGGTTTGAGGGGCACGTTGGTCCAGCCAGCTCATCAGTGCCCTGGGGCTCACCAGACCCCCTTTCTCTGGGGAGTTACCCAGGCCTAATCAGGTCAATCATGGCTGACCACAAGTGAAAGATGGGCCTGCCTACTGCCATGCCAATTACTGCCACTCAAGAGTCAGACTGACGACAGGGTCAGAGATTTTCTCCAATCATAATCATCCATCCACCTGGACAGATGGCAGGAGCAGCCACAGGCAGCCGGTCGGTGCTTCTACAGAAGTGGGCGAGGGTTGCTCCCAGAATGCCTTGTTTCCCTCAGGGAAAAGGGCAGCCTTTAGAGAAAAACAGACAGAAAGGTCAGGGCTCATCCAGGATTTTTCTCGACACAGCATCATCGCTGCTCTCCCATCAAATTATGGCTTTAATGTATCTATGGAGACCAGTTGTCTCACCGGTACATGAACGGAAAAAATGTGGAGGAGGCAGAGTGGTTGGGCGGGATAAACATCGCAGCTAAACGAAGCAGATGGCTGAGTGTCAGTTAAAAAAGGAAAGTGAGACATCAACTGCCACAGTCTCCTTGTCGCAAACAATTACACCCCAACCATTGTTTGCGAAGTTCAGTAGAGAACAAAAGCAGGCAGCGTTTGTAAGTTCAGTTAAAAAAGAAAAGGCAAGGAAGATGGAATATGCAGGAGAGCAGCATCACAGAGACAGCAGGGCAAAGCAAAATGAAAAGTCTCAAAATCAACTTGACCAAGATAGATCCATGAGGCAAAAAACAGCATCTGTCATTTTATCCGTGATGGCTGCTGCGAGGCATTATGTCATATGACATATCCGTCGTACAGAATGTGCAGGGATACTTCAATACATCTCTTCAGACGTTATACTTGTTCACATTAGGGGACATGGAGAAAAAACACACAGGATAGAACCTGAGGAGAGAAGAGCTTTTACATCTACTTTGTATCGAGGCCTAATAAATGCTGTTAGTCCTCAGCAATACTGTGTTGGCATGCATACAAATTGCACCAATTAGGCATGGACTGGTATGAGACTCTCGCAGCGTGATTACTGTGAGCGAAAATACCACATTTCTACTGTATTTAAGCAAAACATTAATGCACATAAATAAATGTCTATAATAGCTGTCATTTTTTTATTTATTCAAAAAGAAAATCATTTATTTTACTGATACTGTAGTTTCTGCACCATATCTGTTTAAAACCATAAATATTTCCAGAAATGCTAGTTTTTAAATAAATTGTTTAAGCCCAAGTTCAGCCAGGTTAATAGCAATGTACAGCAACAGGTGGGGGAAGGGGTTGTTCTACAATGCTCTAAGCTTCACAGCCACACAAACACAGGTCCAGGCAGCACTTGCCTTCTGTCTTAAACTGGTATTCTTATTTTGAGAATACATTCCATGATTTAAAGAAGTTTTGCCAAGTGCAGTTGTCTTACTACACCGGCAGATTATTATACCTATTTTAACTAAGGTGTTTTCAAAAGATCAACAATCTAACGGATTCTGCTTTTGCTTAGTAAATCAGTCTCAAAAATATATCAAAATGGTATTTTGAATACATCTAAGATGGTATAACTAGGTAGATTTGAATTTTTTTGGTACACTTCAAATGAATTTGCAGATGAATGAGAACAGATTTATTTTTACATCCATATTAGACATGCACCAGGAAAACAACTGGTGACCAGAAAGAGATCATTGTACAGTAGATTGCTTGGTCTTAAACTCAATCATGTTAAACTTTGCACAACCAGGTTGCAATGAAGACTCCATTTGGCCCAGTTACTCTGAGAAAAGGACCTCATAGCAGCCATTTCCATGTATCAGTGAGATTTTCAGGAACAATAAAGCATTGGGTCCTTTTTTAAAGTTATTCATTTTCGATGACTGTCTTAGACAGACGTTTGCTGCTGGATTATGATGCAATCTTCAAAGCAAGACCTCAGTGGATAAAAGGAAGGCTGGACAAAGAACAACAAAGTTTTGATTGATTGATTGATTGATTGATTGATTGATTGATTGATTGATTGATTGATTGATTGATTGATTGACTTCATTGATCTCACAGTGGAGCCATTTACTATTTTTAAAAGCTTTCAACTTCTGATATGTAACAGGTTGGAATTGGTAAACTCACAGTAAAGGTGAGGGATAAAAAATCTGAAAAACATACAGTAAAAACAAAAATGATATCTGCCTCGAGCTGCTCAGTACTGCAGTGGAAAGCACTGCTTCCTGGCAGCAAGAAGGTTGGGTGTTCGATTCCCGGCCCGGGGTCTTTCTGCATGAAGTTTGCATGTTCTCCTTGAGCACACGTGGGTTCTCTCTGGGTACTCTGTCTTCCTCCCACAGTCCAAAAACATGATTGTTAGGTTAATTGGCTTTTCTAAGTTCTCCTTAGGTGTGTGAATTGTTGTTTGTCTCTGTGTTGCCCTACGATGGACTGGCGACCTGTCCAGGGTGTGCCCCGCCTCTCGCGTGTCAGAAAATGGATGGATAGCTATCTGCCTTATGGCTTTAAAGGTGCAAATCAAACAAGCAAGTCCTGCCTAGAACAGTGTTTGTGTGGCTGTGAAGCTTAGAGCATTGTAGAACAACCCCTTCCCCCACCTGTTGCTGTACATTGCTATTAATCTGGCCGAACTTGGGCTTTTAATAAATTATTTAAAAACTAGCTTTTACGGAAATATTTATGGATTTGAAACAGATATGGTGCAGAAACTACAGTATCAGTAAAAGAAAGTGTTTCTTTTTTAATTAAAATGAGTTATCCTATATTTACTGAAGTTGTCTCTATAGGCTAATTTGGGTAGTTCAAGAGGAACTGGTTTGGATTGTATTCTATGGGGGTGTCTAGTAGGGGTGTAAATAATAATCATTTTGTATCGATGCATCGATCCAAAAGCCGACGATCCGATGCATCAACACGTCCCCAAGATAATCGATTGTTTTTTTTTTTTTTCCTCCGGTCTATTTTTATCCATTTGCTCCTGGGCGTAATTCTCCTCCCGTGCTGCGGTGGCGCTAAACCTATTTTGCCCTCCTACCTCGCTTCCTGGTTATACTCTTACAGCAGTGTTGCAGCAAGCTTGACACTTTTAAATTATGCTCAATATTGAAGAGTGGTCTGTGCTACACGCTGTGGGTCTAGATACGGCCGAGGCGGCGAGGAAGTGGGGGCGACTTTAGTCCGATGTCGGAGGGACATGAGGGCCAAAAAGAGCGGAGATCCAGGTGGAAAAAGGGTCCCAGCGTTCTCGCGCACCTCGCTCTTCTAGCGGGTCAAACTTCACGAGTTGTTTTCCGCAATTTCGTCATAAAAACAAAACAAGCTGGCCTTCTGTCTGCGGCACTGTTTGCGGCTAGCTACAATCTGGGAGAGGAGCAGCGGAGCGTCTCTCAAGGGGGGCGGGGACATCGACACTCTGGAGCCGAGGTATTTCATTGGACTGAAATAGAGCAGTATTTTTTGATGCAACTTTTCTACTTCTGTTATTTGCTGTTGTTTCTAAAAAAAAATGCATAATGATATTACAGCTTTCATTGATTTATTTCAAACTTGAAACTTTGTTTAGCCTGTAAGGTGTAAAAAAAAAAAATAATAATAATAATAAATCAAAAAAATTAACCGATTAATCGAATAGAATAGAATCAAATCGAATCGTGGTGTATTCTTGAGTATCGAAAATAATCGAATTGTTGGGTCAGGAAATCGATACTGAATCGAATCGCCATGATGGATGTGATTTACACCCCTAGTGTCTATGGGTCTGACACACTCACCAAACTACTTCATTCAGTCTTCACTGCCATTTATGCATTTGCGAGAGAACAGGGGTGGGTGTTTTAGAAAATTGATCACTAAAAAACAACTTTAACCCCACCACAGACTTCATACGACAGTAAAAAAAATAACTTGTCTAGTGTGATGGAAAAGTCTGGTTGGCGTCAAAATAAGACAATGCTAAATACTGCTACAGTTTTTGACAATGAATAGAGATCAGATTTACCCTATGAGAGAAATGATTAATGGCAGTTAACCCTTTTATTTTCTCAAAAGGTAAGATGCTCTGTTCAAACACCCCTAAAGGTGACAGCGATTAGCTTATCTCCATCTGACCAGTAAGTTGTGCCCTCAAAGTCATCTGCTCTCGTTCTGCACTGTTTACTGATGTTCATCCTCCTTTTGCTAATTTATGTTATTGTTGTGAAATAAACAGTTATTCTGCACCATTGTAGATGTTCTATGGATGTGTTACTTTTGGAAAAAAAATATTTAGATGAAAACTTGAGGGTGTGATCTTTAACACTTATACCTTACTCATCTCAAATGATATTACATCTCAAAACAAAATACCTGTGCAGTCTCAGCGGCAAACTGTGTTTCTTGTCTTATAGTGCATTCACACTCAACATGGTGTCCACAGTAATTTCCTTCTGCACTTTCCAGAACCTGGAAATAAAGCCACCTGAGCTAAAGAATCACAGCAGTAGATTGGAGAAGCCCAATGGCCAAACAGGGCCAGAGCCAGGCTCTTGCTCCACTGAATTCAACAAAATGATATGATGAATGTTACCTTTGCCCCGCTTCCCATTGCAGCACTCCATAGCCACCCTCCAAAATGGAATATCATGAAAATTGTTCACTCTACCTGCGAAATCTACGTTTGGTTTGAACGCACCATTATACTATGGATGTGCACAACACTGAGTTAATTTCATCTGTTGCGAGAGGGGCAAAAGTTCTGTAATAAACACTATTTTATGAGAAAATCCAGGTTTTAGAGTGATCTCCTCTTGTATAAAAATAATATTCTGAATCCTGTTCTAACAACTGTTTATGTTATAGATCTCAAAGCAAATTAGAAATTGCATAATATCAGCAGTTGGAAGCTTTACAGTTGAATCTAGAACTAAAATTCAATTGTATGTCTTCACAGGAACATTAAAATGAACTTGTATGTGATTGCAGTTACGCTCACTTCTTTACCGTAAACAATAGAAAAGGGGTGGTGGGGTAGGGCTGCAGGAGAAGAGGGGCTTCTTGCTGATCTGTGGCTTTGAACCCTGTGTGGCACCTGTGCCTTTATGCTGGAGCCAATATTGGATTTGGCCCAGGTCACACCTCAGGGCGGTGGGTTAATGGCCCACTTTGCCAGGCACACAGAGCTGCTCGGCCCCCGTGCGGTCCAACCTGCTGCCTCAGCACTCCCTCCACACAGCAGAAGTTACAGATACAGGCTGCATGGTGAGAAAATGTGTGCGCTTGCTACTTTTTCCAGTATCTACCGGCTAACGTACTTTGTTAACAAAAAATGCGACATAGGGAGAAACCATTGTTAAGCATTGCGTCTAAGGGTGTATGTTTGAGATAACAGATGTAGTTTATAATGCAACATTACTCAATTATTACTTTAACGGTGTAAAAATGTGTACTTTGGTTCTAGAAAACAGGCACATTTCCTCATTAGCTCGTCATGTTGGCTCAGTCATTAAGATTTAACCTGGCCTCCCATGACAAATCTGAGCGACTGACAACCAGTCTGCGAGCTGTGTGACTGAAAGACACATTTGCTGACTGACTATTTTATCAGAAGAAGTGGCTGTTTGAATGACTGGCTGAGAGGCTGACTGAGTGACTCATTTACTGACTCCCTGGTTGACTGAGAATGTGCCAGGAAGCAAAGCTTTCCCACATGTTTTCATGCATGCTGCATTTCAGTCGAGGAACGCTGCCTCGTCCCCTTTCGCCCTGTTTACAGTGTGCAGCCCAGCCGTGGGAGTGCAGCCCCACTCCATCCCCACTCTCGGCCTAAAAAACGCCTCTCCTACGGCTGTCGTTAATCAGCAACAGAGACTTTTGCTCTCCTCTCTTCCTCCCCAGCTCTCTCGCCTCTCCTCTTTTTTTCCTCGCTCCTCTACGCCCACAGACATGCTGGATGAGGCCATTTTGAAAGAGTTAACAGATGTCGGCTGATTTGCCCCAGGCTTCCTGACATTGCCCGAGTGATGTATTTGATGTGGAGTTTATTCAGCTCTAATAAACGTATAAAGAATTAGAATAATAATTCACAGATGTACATACCCAGATTATATGCCGGAACCCTTCTTTGAAGGGAACAAGGCAAAAAAGTAACAGAATGAAGGAATGACCGAAAAGGCTTTTGGTTTCATCAATTCATACCCACTAAAGTGCTTTAATTAATCATTTTTTTTATTTTAATCGGATATTGCAATTTACTGATCTACCAAAACAGACAAAATTGCAGAGCATTTCTACATTAGCATTCAGCATTTGTTTGTTTGTAGAGTATAGAATCAGATTGTCAGGGTTAGGGGGAGATTGCTGCACAATGGGAACATAAACACCAGTGAGTTTCTTTCTGCTCGGTTCTAACATTGATTTGATCATGATGTGTTGCTTGTTGAGGTATTTTAGCCTTCTTTGTGTTAGTAGTAAGGTTCTGTTCAAGCAATTTCTTGATTCTACAAATCAGTCTTCGGCATAACTTTTAAAATTATTATCAGCTTTAGCAAAAATATGTTTAATCTTAATTAATTCACAATTCAACAGGGAAGGTCAATTACTTTTGAAAGTAGGGGTGTTCAAAATAATCGTGATGATGATGCATCGTGATTCTAATTTTCGTGATCTACTGCATCGATTCTTGACACCAAGTATCGATTAATAATTTTAAAAAATGCATAAATAAAATTGCATGAATGGTTGGCAAACAACAGCCAAAAACAAGTGTAATACAGCTTCCAGTTCAGTAGATGTCGCTGCAGATGTGTTAACACACGTTGCCTTGTGTCACAAGCATTTCCGGCTGCGGGATACTGCGCCGAGTCGTTCAAAAACAAAACATGGAGGAGAAAATATTGCAATGCATCGCAATAATTCAAGTATCGTGATGCATCATAATAGAATCGCATCGTGGCCTGTGAATCGTGATTCGAATCGAATCGTGACTTCTTTGGCAATACCCACCCCTATTTGAAAGTCACTGACAAAATCATGTTACAATAGTTTAATTTGAAGGAAAAGGTGCTTTTCAATTTTTTTCCAATTTAAATAACTGAGTTGAGGTCTATACACACCGGAATAAGAATGCTTTGGTCTGAATTTGTCGCTGTTGTAGCTCCTCAGCCATTCATTTTACTGATTTTCTAGGCTGTTTGATTTTCAACCAGCTTGACCATGTGATTTGTTTAGTCCTGTTTCTCTCCTAGACATAGCTATGGGCTCAGTTTTACTGTGACTAACTCTTTGTCCTTTTCATCATTTTGACCAGGAAACCGGCTCGTCGCTCAACTGTTTGACTATTTCTTTCCTAGACTGAGTCACTTACATAGCTAGTTTACCGCTACCTTCTCTAACAAAACTACTTGGTCCTTTCCTTTAGTGTTTTTGATTATATCTCCAAGAAAGTCGGCTTCAGCAGAAGGCCGCCACAACCAGTCTGGTTCCACTGGAGGTTTCATCCGTTTATATTGATGTTTGTTTCTCTCTGTTCTTGCTGCATGAATGCTCAGTGTGAGAGATTGCTGCAAAGTCAAGCAAACTATGCTAGCAAAGTCCTCTGCTGCTACCCACACATCAAGGAGGAGTGAATTCTGATAAGTCAATGACTGGATGCAGACAGCTGGGTCACCTTAGAGAGAAGAATTTAAACCAATCTGTCTGTATGATTTAACTGAATTGTTTCTATAAAGTGCTCTGAGATTGGGATTTTTCTCTGTATGGATAACATACACTTGAATGCTACCACAATAAGAAAGAAAACTGACTTCATAAAAAATTTTTTGGGATGATCATTGCTTACATCAGCACACAGCAGCAGCTCTTCTGCAGCAACGCAGGTGTTGGGCCACACATCCATGAGATGAATATGAACATAGGTGATGAAAAGACCTGATCATCCAAAACACCTCTTCTTTGCCTGTGGATCCAGAGGAAGTCGGCATTTGGGGGAAAACAGGAATTTCTGTCCCTGCTGGCAAAGTGAGCGCATTCTTCACACTCTAATCAAATGTGAAATACTGCCTGCTTCCAAAAACAAGGTAGCACCAGGCTACTTGCAGATCTATCTTTCTCTTGATTTCTGCAGGGGCAGCTTGGTTTAGAGGCTCCAGAGATAAAGCAGCTTCTTCCACGAGGTCTGACATAGAATGGTAAAGTCAGGAGACTTGACCAAAGCACTTTACACTGCATTCAGTCATTCACCCATTCATACACCCACACACTGATGGTGGCAAACGACATTGTAGCGACAGGTGACGTGGGGCTCACCGAAAGAAGCTAGGCTGCCGTACACTGGTGCCACGGGCCCTTTGACCACCATCAGTAGGTACTGCAGGTCGTGGTGTCTTGCCAAAGGACACAACAACACATAAAACAAAGCCAGACGTTGAACCGACAACCTTCCAATTGCAGGGCAAACTCCTGCCCCCTATACAACTGTCACCAACAAAGCCAGCGCCCCCATCTAAACATTTCTTGACCACTGGAAATGCCTTCGCCTTCAGGTATAGCAGTGACTGAGAAAGTGTTTCCAGCTTCAAAAGCTGAAGGTTTTTAATGAGTGCATTATTTTTGATGTGTTTAAACTGTGTTTTGAGAGCTAATAAGCTAACAGCAACCACACGATGACCATTTGCTGGCTAAGCAGATGCTAACATGTTTTAAATGTTATTTATAAAGTTAAGACACATTTTATTCCCTTAGGAGCTTAAAAAAATATTTAAGATTATTTCAATACATTTTATTGCTAAAATTGAATCAAAGAGTCCTTTAAAATGTGTCCCATCCTGCCTGCTAGTTTAAACAAAACCTAACTAAAAACCTCTGCTCTAAGGGTTCCTAACCCCTTTTTAATCCCTCAGGAATAATCATATAACGTTAATAGTCATTCATCTAATTGGTTCTTGAGTGTTGATTTGGCAAACATTGTTATAAAATATTATTTACCAAATTATCTTTTATTTACAATTTAGATTTGCAATGTGAATTGGTTTGAACATATTTCACTTGCTCTAAATTAGTTTAAGAGCTCATTTAACCACCCTAAAAAATGTCAAGATAAACTTTGATTCTAATGCTGCCTGCATGTGGTATCGTAATTATGGTAAATAGCAAAAAACAACCAAGAAAATTGCACATTAACACCCACTCATGTCATAATTTCCACTAGAAAGCTGGGAAAATTCTATGATACCCGAGTTGCCGAGATGAGGTAAACTTTGACCTTCCAACATGGCGGAGAGCAGAGAAACTATTCTGTATGGAGAATACTGCGTTCTGTGTTTGTAGCCTTCACAATGCTGTGACATTCTTTTTTTTTTTTTTTTTTAACAGCACTAGTGGCTCGTTTTTTTTAACAGTAGGCTGACAGGAAAGGGGTTGTGAGAGAGCGGGAGAGACGTGCGGCAAAGGACCACAGGCCGGATTCGAAACCGGGTTCAGCCGTCGAGGACTAAGGCCTCTGTACATGGGTCGTGCTCTATCCACTGCGCCACCTGCATGCCCAATGCTGCAACATCTTAAAAAGAAATATATATCACCATTTTAACTTGTGTAGTTTTTAACCTCTTACACCCTAAGGGGGTATAAATAAATTTCTGCCTGACAAAAACACACAAAAGTAAATAACTTATAGCCTCACAGCTATTAGATTTAAGAAGAAACTTTTGGTACGTCTGTAAAGGTAAGATGTCATAGAATGGTTTTCTGGTGTCAGCACCATTGTAGCTTTGACCCTGCCTGAAATATTAGGGACAAAATACAAAATATTTTGCATTTTTTGAACCTCGCCAAAATTTTCTTTGAAATAAACATTGCAAAACACTACCAAAATATTATTTATAGCACAAAAAAGTAGTACAGACTTTTAAATCTAAATGTTGTGTAAAAATATACCAAATTTGGACTCAATCAGATGAATCATATTTATTTTAGAATGGTATTAGTGAGAAATTTCTTAGGCGGAGAGGCTATTTTGGCACATTTATCCAAAAATGTCACCAAACTGTGCCAAAAATGTTTTTTACATCAATACTGGGGGTTTGTTAAAATAACGAGGTCACGTAGCAGCTGGACCCACCGGTGGGTCCGTCGGGTTCTAGGGGTTAACCCCTATTGTTTGATTTTATCAGATCCTTTCTACCTGTCAGTCAATGCATCTGATGCATCCAACTCTTCCTGTAGCAGATTAATTAATAAGTCTATTACTGTCTTGCCAAAGTAGCAGGTCAGGATAATCTTTGCATCCAACATGTTTCTCTTCTAAACCACAAAAAAAGCACTTAAACACAATGCACAGGCCTTTTCCACTTTACAGATGGAAAGGATCATCTTTACCAAAGCACATAAAGGCAGCATAAAACTTAAAATCCATGTGGAGCTATAATAACATTGCTTTAGCTTGTTGATAATGGGGTTTAACCATTTTTTAACCACTTTTCTTTATGAGTACATATTAGTAATTTAGTTTAGCTGAGTTTTACAAACTTAGAGTTTTTAACTGAAAACGGCTTGACTGAGAGGTGAATTATTTTTGTTAATAGGTACTAATATTTTGAATTGAGTTTGTTTTGAATTTATTCCATGTGTCCAAAGTTACCTGTTTGATCATGGTCTAAGCTTGAATCCTACTTTCATTTGTTGTCCTAACACAAAGCCAGTTGGATGTGTGTTCAAAGAACAACACATGACAGTCTGAAAGTCATTGGATTGAATATTAAATATCATAAATACATGCAATGCAAAAACACAGATTATATCTGTGGAATTGGCTGTTCTGCCCAGTGATTTATATATTATTGATCAACAAATGGTGCAATGGCCTTACCATAACAGCCATTCCAACAATCATGGCAATATCTAGCCCAAGTCTGGTATCAAACTTATAATACTGCTAATACAAAAGGCCATTGCAAGCCTATGTGTCCTAGCACTGACACAGGTTCCCTTTTCTTTATCATAAGTGAGGCTTTTCTGTCCAAAACTGTTAAGACATTATTGCAGTTCTTTGCTACTCTCTTCTAAAGAACAGCAGAAACCGAAGCACATTTGCTACATCTGTTTTTTCATCTCTCCAAAATGTTCTTGCTAATTTGTCTTTTTGTGATGGAAAGAAAAACAAATAAAGTGCACACAGAGGGATATAAAAGAGGACCAAGAGTGAGGCCTGGCCTTCTGATCACTGCAAAAGAAAAAAAAAAAAATGGGAGAATTACTCTCAAAACAAACAACTTCCATTTGCTTCACAACTAAACAACAACAAATCTCAAAAATTGCCAGTTGTAGAGTATCTTAATACCCACATAAACCATAAAAACAGCTACACAGCTCCATGGCAATGCATAGCAACCATGCAGAATTTCAGTCAAGGAGAAAGAAGGCAAAAAAACACCTTATTACTTCTAACTCCTGCAAGCCATTTTGGTCTCCAAAGGTTTTAGAGTGCCGCAGGCCATGTGTCTGCAGTGTTTCGGGAAATGACTTGCCTTCGCACGAACACTGCTATGTTCTGCAGCACTGCTGCCCCCAGCATCCCCGCTCAATTTCTGTTTAACCCTTTCCTGCCTTCCCTCACACTGACTCACTGCAACAGAGAGCTCACACCCAGCACAATGCTGTCACATTGTTAAGCCTCCACCAAACCAAGGCAAATCAGTGCACATTTTAACACATTAACTCCACGTCTAATTTGGCCACTTAAGCATGTGATGTCTGCTAACGAAAAGGGGCTCAAGAGGCGTAAGGTTACAAGAGAAAGGAAAAGATGGAGAAAGGAGAAAGCCCTGGTTTCCTTCCACTTGATCTACTACAACGTGCGACACAGTTTGCACATTTGAGTGTGTATCAACGGTGGATTAAATCTGCAAACTCGTTGACACAACACATAATTAAAACATCTTGCTCGAGGTTAGGAATTTTCTAATTAGCAGTGTACTGACAAAGCTGCAATTCCATCGCCCAGAGTTTCAAAGTCCACAGGTTACTGCCAAGATGAAAGCCGGCCCTGGAGCGCATTCTGCAGGGCTGCTCATACAATTCCTCAGAAGACAGTCACAGGGTCACCGAGCTAAACAGCGTGCTGTACCCGGAACCTTGCTTCCAAACAAAGAAACTTCAAAACTTTTCCTGCCTGGAAACAAAATCTCCCTTTTGTTTCGCCTCTCGTTTTATTTTCAACCAGAGAGAAACAAAAGCTTATGTGAAGGAAATCCATAGGAGGAAACTAAAACATTGCTTCTAAGCTGTTTAATTAAAAAATACTGAACCAGGCTAGCCGAGCGACCTGTTATAAGTACTACAAAGGCTTTAGAGTCATGGTCTATGGATAATTGTGTTTGCTTATGGGTTTTTTGTTATGTTTTGGGGTTTGAGCTTATCTCCTTGTTCTTTCCATGTTGGTTGTGTTGTGGTTCTATGTTGGTTTTCTAATTAGCTGTTTTATAATGTGTAACATGGTTTTACATTCAAGGTCCAATGAGTTGAAATAGCTTTCAGCCGTCATCGCACACTTGATCCTGCTTTTCTGCCCATCCTTTTTACTCTCTGATTTTTTTTTTGGGCAGGTTTCACCAAAGCAACATTTACACTCAACTCAACTTACACTAAACAGGACCTCCTGCTTAAATTCAGACACTTTAAATAAGCTGTATTTACCTCTTCCTCCTCAAAGCTTTATTACATTAAATTATCATTGATATTTATTTATAGTTTTATGGAAAAGTTTTCAGTATTGCATAGAGAACTGAGTGAAACTCATTTTAAACTTAAAATTCCAACCTCTATCATTTAAATTTGTACATCTCAATTCATAATTTTGATGCAAAAGCCACTGGTCAGAATTACAGTCCACCGAAAACCAGCAAAGAAT
Source organism: Cyprinodon tularosa (assembly GCF_016077235.1). NCBI lineage: Eukaryota > Metazoa > Chordata > Actinopteri > Cyprinodontiformes > Cyprinodontidae > Cyprinodon > Cyprinodon tularosa. The sequence continues at coordinate 601,941 of NW_024038652.1, read as the reverse complement.
CCATAGGAGTGTGTGCAGTCATCTGTTTTGAGCGGCAGCATTCTAAACTGTGGCTTAACGTGTGACCAGTCAGCTATGTGAAACCCATTATAATCATATTATAAAATGGACAGCACTCAGCAATGATGATTAAAAACTCAGGATAAGAGCCTTGGTTCTGACCCACTGCACCGGTGTTAAGCTAAGGTAGGTTCCTAGAGGGAATGCAGTGCAATACCTGCTGTGTTGCATCTTCATCCAGACAGTTAACCTAGCATCGCATCGCATCGCATACCGCAGTCAGAATTAGGTGGATAAAAATGGAAAAATTATTGTATACGGCATAAATACCTCCAGTATCAGGCATTGGATATGTCTAAATGTGTTTTAATAATGTTTTCAAAAAGGAAGCATCATGTGAAGGCTGATTTATGCTCAGAAACCAGGTAGGTCGTCTGCGTGTGTGTCGCAGTGAATTCAAATGTGCCTCCGCCCCTGCCGCAGATACTCTGCTGATTGGTTAAATCTAACATCCGCTCTACACTATGCATATTTCTTTATTGGCACCTTACCGGCTTGTTTTGTTTGTATGACCGCCATTGGGGAAAACGTTCATGTCCCTCCGTTGTCGCACAAACTTGCTCCAACTTCCTCATCGCCTCGGCCGTATCTAGACCCACAGCTAGTTTGTGATTGTCCCTCTTGCTTTGTGGCGTGGAATACCATGGCTCTTCAATATTGGGCATAAATCAAGATATCTGCGACAATCTCACTGTGACACACTGCTGGGGAGAGTATAACTAGTCCTTGAGAATGTGGCAAGAAAAGAAAACTCATAAGATGATTAACCATAAGATATAACTTTTCTGATCTCTTCTCTTAGGAAAATCAGAACCAAAACAGGAACCAGAATCAAAACATGGAATCAGATTCAGTCAAATTCCAATGATGCTCAACCCCACTTTCACTATAAGGCGCCATGTTACTTTTCATAACTCTTTCTGCTGTGGAAGGGAAACCTTTTCTGTTCTGGTACAGGGAAAAAGCAGAGGAGCAGTTAGGTAGACAGGTTTTCAGTAATCACTGATCGCTCCCAGAAAAAGAGACGGGAAGCAAGAGGAAGCTGAGAGCAAATAATCTAATACAGATCACAGCATCTCATCAGCAAAAAACACTGACTTTCAACTAATTGCATTCATTTTCAAATACATTTTACTTTACTTCTTCAGTGTTTACCTGTAATCACCTGCATGGTTTACTGTTATTCTGTAAATACAACAATACAACAAACTGTTGCCTGAAATGGAGAGACCCCTGTTTAATTAGTTTAAAAGTGGTATAAATTCTTTTTATATTCTCGAAAAAATCCTGATCTTTCCGCGCAAGTTGTAGCCTTTTAGCTGCATAGAGTTCTTTTTTTTCATTTTTTTTATTCAAAGTTAAACTTTTATTGAAGGTTTGTCACCGTAAAGGATCTAGAATATACATGTTAGTCCATTTTTTTTTAGAGCTAATGGGACTAACGGGTGATGAAGAATCAAATATCAAAACCAATGACCCCACCCACATTTCTCTCCATTGCCTTAAACAGCTTCTGTGCTGCATAATACGCTGCAATTCGGCGGCCGAATTCCCTGCGCAGTCCGGCGATGTCAATCAATGCTGCATTCGGACCCCCGACAGCTTTGATACAGGAAGTTGTGGTTGTTTCAGTGGTTGTTTTAGTAGAAGAAGAAGAAAACAAAAATAACAGCCCCTTTCTTCACTGCCTGACATGATGCATGCTGCTGTCATAGAATATGTCATGTAGTAAACCGCCATGCAGTGAACAGTGTTACAGCATCACCAGTGCAACGCTATGAATACGGTCCATCCGTGACGCGTTTCTGTGCGCACGGGTGCCGGGTTGGCTGAGGGCTCCAGTTACCCACAGGGCCCCATTTCCTTATCCTGCCTCTAGTTCCTTTAAAATATTTCAAAACTTTTCTATTTTTACAGCGTGGCTAAGGATTGGTATTGTGTTATTAAATGGAAGCCAATTTGGCATTTAAGTTGGAAATCAATGCGAGAAAGGAGAAACAAAAACCAAGTTGTTTAATTCAATAAAAAAATACTGTATTTTTCCAAAACAGATATTTAATCTAAAGAATTAATTCAACATCTCACAATGGTTTCACTGCTAAAACTCAAGCAGGCAATCAGGGCTAACTTAGCATCTCAGTAAAGCTACAAGCTAACCACTTTGCAAAAAGTACTGCATGTATAGGGGGAAAAAAACGGAACATAAGTGGATATTTCTCTATTACAGTACTTGAAGTGATAATCGGAGTTTCTGCATTTTCCATCGGCGCTAACTGAGACGTAGCTGTACGTACATCATCTATGAAGCAATTGAAAATCCTGTCTACAATCGAAACAATATGGAGGCAGAAAAAAGCCTTTTGCATTGTTAATTTCATTACTTTCATGCTTGTATTAATAAATATTCCCTATTTGCATAAAGATTTCTATCTAGCGAACAATCTTTAAAAGGCATAACTAAATGTTTGTGTTTTCTACATTGAAGGTATGAGCTACTGAGAAACTGAGATAACCTGATCAATTAACAAAGGCCAAAGTATCCTTGAGTACATAAAGTATCAGAAGTAGAACTTTTGCGCCATTAAAAATTCAAGGCATTTCATATATAAAATGAACCCAATTAGAGTTAAAATAGGAGAAGTGTAATGAGTCTCTAGTCAGAATGCTTGTCTTCAGAACTACTCACTAATGAGCCTATGTTGGTTTTCTGCACTTTACTTTCAATGGTGTGGCACTGTCATTTCAGCTGGGTTTTAATTTTTAATTCAAGTTGAATGAGAGGGCGGTGACTGAGTTAATAATCAAGGCAACGGGGTGTTTTTCAGCCGATGGATGGCTTGGAGAAGTTGCCAAATGAGCCTTGTGGTCCAACCCTTTGATGTCTTTTGCTAAACTCTCGCAAGTAGGAACAACCAGTTAACAAAAGCCTATCAGTTCAGAGTGTTATGGAGCATAAATGACCACAATGAGAAGAATGCTTCCTGCATATGGTCTAATTAGGGGGGAAAGTAGGCTGGGAAAAAAGTGGTATGACTCTAAGGTTGTGCACAGAGACACACTAAACTTAAGAATGAGATACGGCATCACAAGGCAGCAGGACAGATCCCACCGCTCCGTTCAGAGCTGTCACTCTTCACAAAGACCTTCACATGAGTAGTGACACATTTCACCTAACAACAAAAGAAATGCACAGAGGGCCTGAGTAAAAAGGATTAGAGAGCACGTTAACAGCAAGGGATCGGCCATTGATGTCTAATGGATGTTAATAGGTTATACGTTATATTAATAGGTAATACGTTTTTGACATCTTTTAGCCATCCACGGTTCACTTCCAGCGCCACAGACACCGATCCCCGTGCTCCCTGTGCGGTGCCTGCTATCTCCATGTTGCAGAATTAAGATCCATGTTCTTTTCATGTTTTATAAAAAAGTCCCACCAAGAGTTAAACAGTGTCCCCCCGCGTCATTCTTTTAATCTCACATAAAACAAATGATTTTCTCAATCTGAGCATTTATGAAAGAGATGCAAATTTAATATAAATGACCTACTTGTTCAATACTTTACTCTTCCTTACAAGCATGAAAAGCAAGTGATTTGCAAACTGAAATAGTTTTAGGAACGTTAGAAATTCTAATTGTTTTCATCGGTATCCCATTGCTTTCTGTGACTTTAAGTATAGTAAAATCAGATACACAAAGAGTCTATAAAACCAGCAATGGTAACTGTTTGGATGCAAATACTTAATGGTTGCTCACTTAAAAAGACTTTTATCGAAAAAAGTAGAGTTTTATTTTTCGTTAGTGTGAAGCCACATTATGTTACTGCACAATCACAGAACAGACAGCTGACTGAGCTACACCATGAGGTACAGTCAGAAAAGGCCATCACTAGGTTGTTCAGGGTCTTATGAAGGAAGTTCAGTGGCAGGAATAAGTCTGGAATAAAAAGTTGCACCAGAAATAAAGACAGCTTGACTGTTGAGTTCAAATGAGCCGAAGTCGGTGCTCCGCGAGAATCTAGGAAATGGGCTACAAGAGAAGCCATTCTTGAAGTAGAGACAAAACCAAACGTATCATATAGCTGTTGCTCAGTGGTTGGGAGCTCAGCTTTCAGAGATTATTATTAACATTATGATTATTGGTTTTTTATCTAGAAAATAAACGTTGGTGTATCTGAAGAATGAAGAAAAAGAACCAACCCCAAATCCCTATGTGACCGTGATCACAATTTAACATGAAAGTATAACGATAACTGGGAATTTTACACACGTATGTATATGTATATACCCAGAGCAGTATCACATCCTGAGTTTCCTGAAGGTGACGTTCCTCCTACTAGATCCTCTTCCTCTTCCTTCCCACCTGCAGAGCATTTTTGCAAGCTGATTTAATAAACGGCATCCTTTTTCAGCAGCTGTATCTGTGTGCATGGAGCATATCTACATATTGACTCAGTTTAAATCCACACCCTTGTCTGCCATAATAATTACACATCTGATAAAAGAAGGTACTGAATGCTTCCTCCACCTGAGGCGGGCCGCCGCAGGAGTTGCCCACCGGCGCCCAGCAAACAGGCCACAGGCGGCGCCTGGTATCCAAACAGCTCCAGCATTCACACAGAGCCGTTACCTTCCACTGTGTCATGGCAGCGTTCTGTTAGGCTTCAGCTGTAGAGGGAATGGCAGCAGGAGGAATAAAGCATTCTGAAGTGGTCGAATAAGGCGAAAAAAGCGAGCCGAAGCTGGTTTTAATGGGGAGAAATGTAATCATGTGAAGCTGTGGTTGATCTGCTGGAGTTTTAGGAGCAACTGAAATTTGACAAGCAAGTGATAAGAAGCCATATCCAGCTGCGCACAACTCCCCCAAAGTTCTATCAGTCCAGGCGGTTCATTAGTCCAACAATTACATAATTTATGCAGTCTAAAAAATACATGTGATCATGAATCAAAATCAGAACGAGAGCCACAGAAACACTGTCAATTAACAGTCTAACCCATTTAGGAAAACATCAGGTACGACTGCAAAGCAGCTGATGAAAACACAAATGGAGCGTTAAATAAGTACAGCCGAAAAAAAGGGCCTTCATCTCTTCAGACATTTCTGACGACATCTGAATTCTGCTGAGATTATTCGTCAAAAGCGAATGAATTGTACAATTAATTGGCCTCTCTAATTAGCACAGGATGTGTAATTCCCATTGCAGTCAGTGTGCTAAATGTTGAAGCTTTACTAAGTGTGCACCACTTCTTCCAGTTGGAGAAGAAAGGCTCCCTGTGCAATCTGAGCCACCACTGCACATTACACACTTAATGATCGATTCTAAATCTTAATTAGGGAAACGACAAACAAGCAAGGGGGCTTAATGAACTGTGTACCTTGTCAAACAGCTGGATGATTATATTTATTGAAATATATGTTAAATTTAATGATTTGGGCAATTAGTTGCGAACCCCCGTCTGTAATCTCTGAGGGACAGAAAGGGGCCAGGGAGGCAAGCACTGGGGCCACGGACCTAATGAAAAGCAGCTGATAAATATTTGCTATCCCCTGAGTGCTTAAAAAGGCAGGAGACAATGCTGCTTTCAAAAATCAAGATGTCAGAGATGTCACACTCCCCGTTGCGCTTCTGTCTCGCGCTGCTGGTTCATAACAGCTCTTTCCGGCGCTCTCAGCTTTACTGGGACCTCGTTTCATTCAACGAGCTACGATGAAGAAAAAATAACAATACTGAAACATAACAAAAGATTTCTAAAAGTGGGTTCAGTCATTATTATTCGGCTTTTTTCCCCCCCATCTAACACGGCCATCCATTTCTGACTTTTTTTTTTTCTAAATTGGTCAAATGGAAAGCGAGGGAAAAAAATTAAGCCGAGCCGAAAAGTGCGACTTGGATTTAATATTTTATAATTGCCAAGGGACATTCTAAGATCAATGAATTTTTGCCCGGGACACACATCAGAAAGAGATGTACTTCAGTCTTTTTAGGGAACATTGGTCTATTTAATTCCAGTGTCTGATGCATGAGAAATATGCCTTCCTTGGCCTCCTTCTTCTTCCCCGGGCACTGCTGCAGGCAGACATTACCACTTTTAATGGGCCGCCATGAGAAGAGGCAAGTCAGCCAATAACCCATCCTCACTAATGGATTGCTTTGTTTGTTCTCTTTCATTGTTTTCTTTTTTGCTGAAGCTAATTTTAGATGCTTTGTTTCCCTGTTAAAAGAGAAATCAGTATATTGTTCCACAATGCTTTGACAAAAACAAATGAATAAACAGATTTAAACAAAAAAAGGAGAAAATTTTAATTTGCATGAGTTGTATGGGGCTAACCTTTGTAGCTGGAACTAGAAATGGGGTTTCTTCCCATGGGAGGCCAAGGAAACGGGGCAGAGCTTTTAGACGTGAAAAACATAAACAACTGACTTATTACTTTTTTTTGATACATGTTACTATTCGTACACTGCCATGGGAACATCTCAGATTTGACCATTCCTCCATAATAGCTGCTCCCTTCCAGGTTGATCCTTTATGCCTTGTTAGGTCTAACCATAAACAGACTATATTTGAGCTCCAAATTATCAATGTCCAAAAGTTTTGTCTGAATATGTTTCAAATAAATGGGAGGCCAAGAAAAATATCTTTCTAATTTAGAATTTCAGAAATCTTTTAGAAAATTTTCAATAATTAGCTACTCATAAGGACTTGTCAGCACGCTCATACTGTATGAAAATGTTTTTTTATTATATTTAAAAGCAATAAATAGATGTTTAAAAGTTTGAACTTAAAAATCACCACTATGAGATCATAATTAGCTCCACAACAAAAGCTTGTTGGCATATTTGGTCTCCGTAATTGGCTATCATACTCAATCTCAAGTTAGCCAAAGTCTTGCTCTAGTTGCTTAAAGGGACAGGTATATTTTTTATTAACAATTATTAAATACATTTTCCGCCAAAGCATAAAAAGTATTAAATCATAAATGAAAGTTTTCCCAAAAGTAAAAGGAGTTGGTAATAAGTACATAGATGGCAGCGGCGCAGCCAATGAAAGATGCCATTTTGCATCAGCACCTTTGATTATGGGAGCTCAAAGGGGACAAACATGTTAGCCTTACGCATTTTAGCGATGCATGAACGGCTGTTGTCAGCCGAGAACAAGTATAAAACAAGCAAAGATAAGAATAGATTGCTCTATTTTCTGTTTCCTGTTGAAACAGGATTTTCCCGGTGAGAAAACGCGGCAATATAGTCCGGTTACTACTTTGTTTGGGTAGTGGCGGCCTAGTGGTTAGGGCACAGGGCTTGGGATCCTGGAGTTGTGAGTTAGAGCCCCAAAGCTTGCCACTCGGGGTGTCTGAGCAACACCCTTAACCCCCGATTGCTGCACAGTGGTAGCCCACTGCTCCCCAAAGCGGGATGGGTTAAATGTAAAGTTAATTTCTCTATTGTAAGATCCATAAAGTTCGATTTTTTTTTTCTTCATTTTTATTTCTTCCACCAGAGATGGCTAGTTTGTTTGATAGCCTACATTGGATGAGCTCTCCTGGGACTGTTAGCGGTTTCTGTTATTCTTTCAGTCATACAGGGAGGACATCACTCAATCATGTATTGTTCTGTACCTTATTACCTAGCGGAATACTGTATATATAAATATATCTATATCTATGTTGGATGTTGAAATGCTCCTCCTGCTGAGGTTTTCAGCAAAGCCTTTTGTTATCTTAGCATAGGTGGTGATCACATTATCTATGTGACAATGTCAAATGCATAATAGACAGATGAGATGTTTACCTAAGCTATCACATCTCTACGCGATATTGAAATTTAGGTTGGATTAGCATTAGTGGGATAAGACCCAATGGGTGCAGAGGGGGTGGTGTGAATCTCCAGTGGTCACTGGATGAGAGGAGGAATACACCCTGAATAAGTCCACAGACGGTCATAAGGTAACATGGAACTTCACAACCAAACAACCATGTTCACACTTATACCTAAGGGCATTTTTTAGAGATTACAGCTAACCTGACAGCGATGGCTAGAACGAACATGCACACTCAACGCAGACAGGCCAAATGTCAGGATTCTAACCCAGGATCTCTTTAAAGTAACGCAACAGTGCAATTTTTGACTACCTTTATATCATTTGCAAATAATATTGCCAGATTTTGTTAACTACTATGTCTTACAGGTGTTCTAAGCAAGCCTATATAAATCCTTACCTTCAGAAAGGTACAAAAATCTGAATAGAAATTATACGAGGGAAACTAATTCATCCATTAGACTTCTGATCAGTTTCCATTTTACACGCTGTCATTAAATTTCTCTTACCAAAAGTACAACAGGAAGCAGTAAAAATCCAATTCAGTTACACAATTACAATAATGCTGCATTGCCTCAAATCCTGAAACCAGAACAACTATAAAAGAATGACGTTATAGACGACACCTGGTCTGTTTCATCACTCAGTTAGGATCTGTTCTTGTTGTTTGACTCCCTGGGAAGTTTAATGCAAATCAACCTGTGATGCAGCTACGCTAATGAAAGGGAGTGGGCAGACATCAAATATCTGTGGTAAAGCTAAAGTATAATAAAAGTATAATAAAAGCTGAGCAACATTCTTTTATTATACACACACACACACACAGGATCTCAGCCAGCTGTTTCTTTCTCTCTCCTGCTTCTAATCCAGACAATCATGACAGTAGACATAAACTTCAAAGATTAAGAATAATGCATTTAAAGTATACAAAGGGAGAGTGATTTATTTCATTGACAGTTTTGGGCTGCAGAGGGCAATCAGAGTTAAATGTAACAGCAGAGGGGGTCCCTGAAATTGCCGCGGTATGTCACAGAAAGGCTATGGGATTTCTAGAATATGCCTTGAAAGGTAAAAACAAACCTCTCTAGTCTCTCCAGGGCGCCTCTGTGTAGCTTTTAGCAGTTCCATTTCGACAACTTCATTAGCAGCTCTTGCTTTCCAAAATTCTCAAGTCATTTGGTAGCAAGCATTATTACCAGTTAAGAATCAGAAACCGGCAGGGGAGGGGGCTCTATTCCTCCCAGATGGAGGATATTTCAGCACTTAAAGAAAAGGCAACACAGCGACTGAGGCACTTTCTCAGCTTTGTCCTCTGAGAAAGTGAAGGCGTAGGATGTGCAGAGTCGGTTTTCTGAGTGCGGCATGGTACTGTGAGGGGCCCACGATGTTGGGCTGTCCCCACGTCCCTGGCCAGCAGGCTAGCTAGAGAGCCAGCCATTACCGATACGCCTCCACGGAAACCAGGCAAACTGGGGGGGTTGCTGCAGATTTCATTCCTCAGAAATTTAATTATATCAAGATTAACAAGGGAGGTAATTAATTTCTTTAAGATGAGTATCTATTAATTGCCCCGGGCTCAACTTTGTTGTCAGAACCATATATTTAACCATAATTTCAGGGCAAAATTTTACAGGCAGAAATGAGGGGGTTCACCACTTTGCCATGAAATAGAAATGTATAAAACTTTCTTATCTAAATAAAAAAGATTACACTGTTAAAAGTTGTGTGATTTATATATATATATATATATATATATATATATATATATATATATATATATATATATATATATATATATATATATATATATATATATATATATATATATATATATATATATATATATATTGAATCCAAAGTATAAGTTTACATGTAGTTTTTTATTTATTGATCTGGTTGTATATGTGCTTTTCCAATGTTTAAGCTCTCTTATTTAAAGGTGTATCATACTAATTACCATCAGTGAAGATTCCTGGATAAGAAAAAAGTGAAGCTATGAAACTTAAATAAGTCAGTCGGACTCTCCATTGAATCAAGCTTAGCTCAAGTTTCTTCTGGTTTCCTTTTGGACGCCCACTTTTATTTTTATATGAAAAACTTGATTGTAATCAAAATCATTTTCTTTTAAACTAGTTTTAAATGGAACCGTAGTAAAAATAAAAAACATTTCTCACATATATCCAATACAATAGATATGATTTTGGCAGTTTCCGAAGAACTCTTTTTGTAATCTTACACAATCCATATCCTGCTAGTCCAGTCATGTAACCAAAAATTGACAGTTAACTTGACAATGTCAGGCTGCTCTTAATTGCATCAACATTTTAAAGGGGTAAAAAACTAAGAAAACCACAAAGATGTTAAAAAGTGAAGGGATAAAAGGACAAACACCCATCCAACCCATACATGTTTGTCAAGAAGAGCTGGTAGATCAAATTATTAGTATATTATGGGACTAGTAGTGTTTTTAAATTGAGTTACATCCAGACTCGGACTGGTAATCTGTGATACCGCACATTTTCCCGATGGGCCAGTCCTAATTCCAGCGTGCAAGGGCCGGCCCTCCTTAAATCATACCGGCCCCAACACTTACTCTCCGGCCAAAGCAGCTACCTGTGACAGTAAATAACTCTAGGAGCTCAAGACGTAATACAATGTTAACCTCTTACACCCTAAGGGGGTATAAATAAATTTCTGCCTGACAAAAACACACAAAAGTAAATCACTTATAGCCTCAAAGCTATTAGATTTAAGAAGAAACTTTTGGTACGTCTGTAAAGGTAAGATGTCATAGAATGGTTTTCTGGTGTCAGCACCATTGTAGCTTTGACCCTGCCTGAAATATTAGGGACGAAATACAAAATATTTTGCATTTTTTGAACCTCGCCAAAATTTTCTTTGAAATAAACATTGCAAAACATTACCAAAATATTATTTATAGCACAAAAAAGTAGTACAGACTTTCAAATCTAAATGTTGTGTAAAAATATACAAAATGTGGACTCAATCAGATGAATCATATTTATTTTAGAATGGTATTAGTGAGAAATTTCTTAGGCGGAGAGGCCATTTTGGCACATTTATCCATAAATGTCACCAAACTGTGCCAAATATGTTTTTTACATCAATACTGGGGGTTTGGTAAAATTACGAGGTCATGTAGCAGCTGGACCTGCCGGTGGGTCCGTGGGGTTCAAGGGGTTAACTGCCTAAATGTTGCATGCAGTATATATAGCCCTTCTTTGTCATGCACATCCTTGTGACAGTTGTCATATGGTGTAATTTTCTATTTCTTTAAACTGTGAAATCCTTGGAACAAACTAAATTATAATAAAACTAAATGCTTTCTTTACTCTAAACTACGATGTTCCTCTTATATTTGGCGAATTTACGTTTGTATATTTCGCAAGAATATGTTGCAGTGCATGCTGGAGTTTTGCATGATGTGGATATGCATCTAAAGGCTAACATTTCCCATCTTACGTGCATTGTTGCCAGGTTGGGATGTTTCCCAATCTGGCAGTTTAGGATGGCCGTCTATGGGTAAGAAAGTTTTTCTTTATATGTATGGCCTAAGAGATCAATAAACTGGTTCAAATGGGGCGAGATTTTAAATATCTATGTGGTTTATGAAAATTTTTTGGGTTTGAAAACGTGAGTCAGTAACATCTGCTGATGTGGTGAGAGTGGATGTTACGCAGTAGCAGTCACTGTTGTGTCCAAAGCCAGTAAAACCACATTATAGAAGTCTTGGTGATGGTTGTTGTGTGACGCTTGAAGATAGATCGGTTAATCCAAAATGTGTATTCGTATTGTGATTCACATTTGAGACGCACGCGTTTGACTGTTGGGCCGGTGTGGATGAAAAAATGCCAGGGCCGAAAATCGTTCCCAGTCTGAGCCTGGTTACATCTAACTAAATTTAAGTGAACATATCAGAATTAATCTTTCACGTACTTTAGTTGCTCATGGTCTAGTAAAATAGCAACTCAATCCGACATCTCCTCATCATAATGTTCATGACCATGTGTCATGGGCAATCCTGACTAGTTACGTTTACTTGTGTTGCCATATATATTTACTTTCTCTTTTGTTTTGTATTGATTTCCTATCTCATTTCAGGCAACATAAGTTCCTACATTCCTCCCTGCAATGAGGATCTGCCACATCTTAATATCATTCACCTGCAGTTTGTGATCCTCATTTGTTTGATAGCCTATTTATTTCTCAGTCATGCAGTCCTTTGCAAATACGTCTTTGTCCTTTGAATCAAGCGTCCCAGCCTTTTTGAATTTGAAATTAGATTTCTAGCGATTTTTTTGACCCTCCTTGTTTTTGGACCTTTCCCTGCCTCTGTTTTTGCTCCTCCTGCTTACATTGGATTATTGGTGTTTGACCCAACTGTATTAAAAGTACCATGAGCTTTATTCCACTGTGTCAAGTCTTGCATTTGAGTCCTCTATTCCTGAGCCGTACGACAGCTTGATAGTTATATTTACAAAAGGTTTTGGCTTTTGGCTCTGGAATTTTAGTTTTTTGATTAATGTAATTAAAATCTGGATTTGACAACCTGCACTTTTCTCACTTACAGTAAAATATAACATGGTTTATATAGAACAGTAATGGAGATTTAGCATCAGTAATGAGTTATTTTTCATTTTTAATGCTAGCTTTCTGACATTCCAGTAGTTCTGGAGATGTCTTGAACTAAAAAAAAAAAAAAAACAGGTTTAGTCCCCTTTACCAGAATCTAGAGCCTATCTGTTCTGTACGTCCAGTCCCTGTTGTGAGCTGGAACCTTATTGGAAAGTTAATATCTTAGTCATAAAATACGTGCCCTCCTTTTCCTTATAGTTTGCAGAATATTTGTTCTTTAGATACCAGATAAAGTATATAAAAATCAAGGTTCATTTTACTTCTGATGCAAGATAGATGACATCCAGTAAAATATACAGAAAGATCCTTAATTCTTTTATAAGAAGGTATTGTTTTATAGAGGAATTGCTTTATTTCTGACCTTTACAACAAGAATTGGATTTATTTGAGCGCTTAATCTGATGGAATTGTGGATCTTCGAGGGATATGATTTTAAATCTACCATGTGGTGTACATTTTTAATGACTCTTTTTACATTTTGCACATAAGATTTATCCATATGTTCAAGTAGAAACTAAAGACTCAGATATATGAATCTTTTCATTCTAACGCTCTGGCTGAATATTAATTGATTGAAACCGGAGGGAAGGGAGCACAAAACAGCTACAACAACTGCAGAGCTTTACACTGAAAACATTAAGTAAAAATTGGCTAAGTGAATTGTCTTAAGCACAACTCTGTCACCTTTGTGCACCCAGTAGATATAACCAAATTGCATTGTGATGTTAAGCCAAAAATTATAATTTGTGCTGACATTACAAAAAGCCAGCCCTTATTCATGTACCGAGCAGAAGGAGGATTTATGCTTCATTATATCCATATAGAAGTAAATCTTAAGTCAGAAATTTTGACTCCATCTTAAATTATGTAAATAAATACATTTACGGCAAAGCTAATACGCAGTTAATGTCAAAGCACCCCAAGGATTCAACAGAGACTCCAAATGGAAAATAGCAAGAGTGGAGCTCATCTTTTTAAAGCAAATTTAAGCTGGATGTCTTCTCTACCTCAAATATACATCCGGCGTAAGAGACAGGAACAAACAGGGTTTTTAGATAATATACCTGTTCTAACGTGACAACTAAAGGCAGTGTGGCAGGCAAAGATGGAATGGATGGAAAAAAGGAGAGAGGAGGAGCCTTGTTCTCCCTCCACCACCACTCTGCTGGCCTGTTCCCTTCTTAACCAAACAGCCTGGTTGGCCCTGGTCCTCTGAGTCCCTACAAACCCCCCCGTCCTCCCTCCAGCTCCGGAAACACTCGTACTCTCCGCGTTTCCTGTTTGTCTGGTTGAAGACCTGGCCGTCTTGCTCCCAAGCGGCACATTGGAGGGACAAAGGAGGAGGGGCTGGCGAAGGAGAGAAGCACAAGACACAAGGACAGAGGGGAGGTTGGCAGGGAGAAGGCAAAGGGAAAGACACTGAACACTCCCGAGTTGGGATTGATTTACTTCATTAACCGAGATTACAAGTTTAACTTACAAACCAGAGGTCAAAATTTCTCATTAACAAGGGGACCATGGAGAACCTCGGGGCTTGGAGACCACTCTTATTACTGACTACACATTTCAATCTGTCTTTGATGTTCCATGTCTGCCTTTCTACCCCCTCTTTCCCCCTCCTATTTTTTGGCAGCGAGGTTGATTTTAATTGTAGCTATAGAACAGAGCATAGTTTGCCTGTAAGCCAGCCTCCACATCTGTAGTGAGTGCAGCTTTAGTGATATTGGGTGCAGTCCATAGCTGGAGGCTAATTTTAATGGTGCCCCCCCCCTTCTCTTTCCTTCTTCATTGGAGACTCAGATTGTTTTCCACGTGATTCCTGTTAATTTAGCTGGAGGAAAGGGCATCAGTTTTCCTTGTGCTCCCCCCCGCTCTCCCTTTGCCTCTCACTCTATTGCCTCACTCCTTCTTTCTGATCTACAGCCTCAAAGAAAGAAGGTGAAATTAATTCAAATGGAAAAATAGACTGTGCTCACTATTAAAACGCTTGCCTACCTTTGTCCCTAGCATTGCGCCTGGTCGAGAAAGATAGGAGGAAGCTTGCATGGCTGTACAAACTGGGGCAATTTAGCTGGTATTGTTGCTTTTACATCAACAAACAAAGCTCTTCCTTTGATGTGATAAATGGCCTAAGTGCCTGGATGATAACTCAGAGCTCATAAATGTGTCAAGGATGTTTCAAAGCACGATGCATGTTAATCACTGCAGGACATTGTGCATCAGGGTGAGATTTTACATCCCAGAACCTCTAAAACCACCCAAGATGCCTTATTATAAGCACCCAAAATATAAGTTGCACAATTCAGACAAGATGGAAGAGCAGATCACAAAAAATCAATATGGGGAAATAAAAGAGAAATGTGGCAAAGAGCAGAAAAAACTGATTGTGATACAGTAATGTTTATGAGTACGGACGTATTTATGCTTTTATAATCCAAGTTATTTCTGAGGATCAAACAGAAAGAGATTATAGATAATAAACTTCATTAGGCACTGCAAATGTACGTTACAACAAAATTTGTCTTTAGGGGCCCAGGAGCATTTCAGGGTTAAAGGTCATGTTTAGGAACTTAGACTGACAGTCTGTTTGACCTGCCGATCTTCCTTGGAGGCATGATAAGAAAGTAAACATGCAAGGAGTGCAGTAGGACCACTAACTGAGCCTGAAAGCACTCCGAAAATGTTTTATTATTTCTGTTCAAACTAGCTATGAACCTTTTCTTTTTAGCCACTTATTATAAAGGTAGTAACAGAAGTACTAAGTAGAGTGGAGGGGGGAAAAAAGTAAGCTTTAAAGCTTACCTAAACAAACTGATTAAAAAAATTCTTCCCGATCAGTCTTCACTTTACCTGAGGCTTTAGGAACAAGGTGGGGTCAGAGTCGCTGACCGGTCAGAAGGAAGCTGACATTTAGGGAGGCAGCTATAAAAAAAATATATGCAATTCTTTCTGTAATAATAGGGTAACATTCGGGGATGTTAGGTGTGACAAAAATATAACAGTGAATTGTCCAAATAAAAATGTGAAATTACTGATTTAACAGATTTTTTTTCTTGTTTTAAAGGTTAAATATAATGAAGTCAATGACATCACATAGCTGCCTGTTTACATTGAATCAAGGTAAACTGATTTCACCTTTTTGTATCCTAATTAAGATGAAAGTTAAATCAGAATCTGCTTTTATGGCTCGATTCCTTAATAAGACATTCGTGTATTTCTGGTTATTGAGTGCAACTATTTTATTATTTGCCTTAAAATGATATTTGCTATGAATTTTCACTGAATTGAACTGTATAAACATGGGCTTCACCTAGGCAGCCCTATGTGTAGTGACCCACCACTGGGACCACAGTGGGTCCTCCAGCAGCCTCCGCCATTGGCTCTTTGAAACTAATCTGCCCTGCGGAGTCCTGTAAGACACCCTTTGTTACCTTCTGCAGACTGGATCAGGCTGGAGACGGACTTTCCAGCCTTGACAGGCTATCAGTTTCATCGCCCATGGCGATCCACATCCAGGCACAGGTCTGAGTCCTGCAGAGCCACCCTCAAATTGAAGTTGGGTAAAAAGGTGGGGGGTAGAATGGTTGGAGAAAGTCATGGAGCAAATTGTTTTAGTCACTACTTCCTACTAGTACCAGCAAAGTAGAAAAGTGGTGTTAATATGAAATAAAAAAAGGGTAGGAAAACAGAAAAGGAGGATTTCTACAGGAGCTCTGCCTCTTAGTCAACAGAACAGGATCTCAACAAGGCCATTATCCGACTCCTAATTTGAGCTCTGGCACGGCACTGAAGGGCTGCCTTTGTCTGGGATTAATGCGGAAAGCTCAGGATGCGATGTCAGAGGGAAATAATCAGCGTGGGCCCTTCATAACGTTGGCTGCTTGTGCTCCTGGCCAGGGCCCCCGGCTCATTTTTGTGGAGATGAAATCTATGACAAGCCCCTCAGTGAAGCTGAGAGCAGGCAACAGTCCAGTAACACCCACAGGCCTCCAGGCATCCTGTGACCCCCTTAGAAAAGTCACATTCACTTTGCTCTGGAGAAGGGAAAGAGAACGCCGCAGGGGCCTCCAGCCCATGTGAAATGAAGAAATGTGAGGAGGTGAAAACGAAGTGAAAATAAGTTAAGATTCCTCCTCCGCCCCCACTGCAACAAACCCAGATGAGGGGGGGACTCTAATATCACTCCATTATGCCTTCTAATTAAGCGTGTATTGGACATGAAAATAAAAAACGTTAATAAACAACTCCTTAATGTATATTAATGCTTATGTTGTGTAACTGCGTTTAGGCAAGAGGTTAGAGAAAGCCTTTTTTCCCGCTTTCTTTAAATGCAGCAGAAGGTCGCCGGCTAATACCCATCAGGGTAAACCATTGTGAAAGAGGTCGGCACTGTACTCAAGGACCAGAAGTAATGTTTTTATTTTGTTATTTATGCTTTTTTACCGGGTGCATAACTATGCTCCTCTGCAGCAAAGGCACTGTTAAGTGAAGGATGCGAAGATGCAACTCGATAAGCAGGTTATGAAAATGAATAATTGACATTCAATATTCAGCCTTATTTTACATTCATCATATTTACGAAGAAATATGTGGAATTTAAATGTTTCTCCTGATGCCTAAAGGTAAATGTGACTCGCTACAGCAACTGTGCATAAGTTCATGTAAACCCATGTGTTAGAGAAATGGGATACTTCAGTCGGTGCTCATGAAGCCTCAAACTGGAGCCTTTTCTTTGTAACAACAGCTTAATTACAAACAGACTAGGCATGTCACAAGGAAGCATGTCAATGTCTTGCTTTAAACAGTATCTCTTCTTAGTTACTACACGTTATCATAAGCCACTGTAGGAACTGACTTTTTAATAAAGGCCTGAAGTGGCTGATACCAAACTGTTCCAAAGTAGAGGTATTAAAATAACTGTAAATTGATCTCACTTTGCAAATTTATTGTAATTATCAAAATTATTGTTTAAAAGTGTGTTAAAATGAAAAAAAAAAATGTTTTCATTTGTGGAGGTAAATCCAGGACCAAAAACAGACTTTTTCCAGACTTTCGTTCAGAAAGTTAAAGTAGTGCTAGAAATTAAAAAATTCAGCTCAAAAATCCTTAATTGATCCTAAAGGGGAAACCATCAGAGGTGGGAAGTAACGAAGTACAAATACTTCGTTACTGTACTCAAGTAGATTTTTCTGATATTTTTACTTTACTTTAACACTTATTTTTATGGCGACTTTTTACTTCTACTCCTTACATTTTTACACAAATATCTGTACTTTCTACTCCTTACATTATAAAAAATTGGCTCGTTACTTTAGTTTTGAATCATTTCAATGGAGTTACCGTTATTATTTTTCACGTCATCAATACTGTGAAAACGGAGCAGTTTCCCCCTCTGTTCCCAAAGTGTAGCCCCCGTCTATCACACACAGCCTCACATCCTTCACTACATTTCCCAGCATGCACCACAGACCGGCCGTCATGGCGGCGGCAGTTCCAAACAATTCACCCGGTAATTTACACTAGTTCCGAAATTACAACGTCGCCTTTCATTCAACACTTTACTTACTCACCAGCGTAGCAAACTCTGAAGGTACCCACTGCGACAGCTTTAATATACATTCCGTAGTCTGCAATAAAACTTCCCAGTCAAATTACACATTCTCTTCCCTTAGTCCGTCACCATACTGGTCCGTGTGGAAACACGTACCGCATCGGAGCCAGTCTCTTATCCATTGTCCCAGGGCATTGGAAAAGAGGGGGCAGGGGTGTTAATTTCACCTACTTGCATGGTAACAAGTAGGTGAAATGGTAATGTTAGTATGGTTAAATTATTTCATAAATATGTATGTTTTTGTATGAATGATGCTATTGCCTGTATTTATTTTTCTACAATGTTAACTGTGATTTATTGGGGATTTGCCTTCCTGTTTAGTTGGGCTGTCTCAATTAGCTGGTTATTGGTGGGTCTATTTAAGGGGCACACTCACAATGGCTTGGGAGGGCTGCTTGGAGAGACTGGTTGGAGAAACTGCTTTTGAAGGTCTGCTTAGAGAGACTATATTTAAAGTCAGCTTGCTGTGAGGCTGTCAGTGTTTTGTATTGCCTGCAATGGCCGGTTTTGTTTTCTTTATTTGAAAGTATTTTGTTTGTTTTGTTTTTTTTTGTCTTCACCGTTGCACCAGTAAATAAACCGCTACACGCTTTTTAACTGGAATTTTGTTGTCCGCTGGTTCTTACCACCTTTTTGCAAGTCATCTGCTTACACCTCCTCTGACGTGAGACGGGAGGTGGCGAGCTGTTTTCTCACAAATACCAAATTCAATCTAATTGGATGGGAATCTACGTTGCATTTGACGCACCACTACAAGATGAATCGACAGATTCGGCGGTATTCATTCACGGCAAATCATTGCAGCTTGGTGGCGGTGGCGTTAGCATAGTAGCATGGACGACGAGATGATTGAAAATGAACACAACGGAGATCTAGTCCTATTGGCAGACATCCATTTAAAATGTAGGCAACGGCATGAAAAAAGTGCTTTCTACTTTTACTTTTATACTTTAAGTAGATTTACAAGCCTGTACTTTGTTACTTTTACTTAAGTAAAGAAGTTTAATCAGTACTTCCACTTTTACCAGAGTATTTTTTAACACAAGTATCTGTACTTTTACTCAAGTACGGAAAGTGAGTACTTTTGCCATCTCTGGAAACCATGTTGTGGTAACTTGTTTGTAGATGTTTATAACTGTAGGAAGGATCTCCTGTAGCAGCCTGTCTTACACCTGGTTGGGGAAAAGCCTCTGATTGAAGACTACAGCTGTTAGAGTCTAATGAAGATGATGCTCCCTGTTCATAATGTTCCTTATTTTATGAAGCATTTTCCTTTTTGAAGGAGGTTCTAGAGGAGTTCTAAGAACAGAGCCGATCTTTATTACTTTGTTGAGCTTCTTTAGGTCATTTGCTCTGATGCTGTTACCTCAACAGAAGATCGAGGAAGCAATCACACTCACTACAACACACTAATGGTGCAAATACAGAAGGACCTAAGCTTTCTTAACAAGGCCAGTCTCCTCTGTCTCTTCTTGTAGATGGCTTCACAATTGTGTCTCCACTCTAGTTTATTGTCCAGGTGAACACCGAGGTATTAATACTCCTCCACCACCTTCTTCTTCTTTGAGGTTAAAATGGTTCCACTTTGTCTTGTTTCTTCTGAAATCTACAATAATCTCCTTGTTTTGTGGACATTCAGGATAAGATGATTGTTTCCTCCCCCAGCAGTTAACCAGCTCTCTGTACTCAGCTTCTTGTCCCTCTCTGATGCACCCAATGATTGCAGAGTCATTGAGAGAAATCTGTCCTTTGCTTTGTTCCTGGGCTGCTGACTACAGTACTTGATTAGACAGCTGACCCTTCAGTCTAACAAACTGTATTTGTTGTTGCCTCCACCTTAGTATTCTGGGGTTTGTCACAAAGCAAGTCAAGCTGCATTGTATTAAATGCAATCGAGAAATCAAAGAACATCATCCCCACAGTGTCTGCCTTGTCTAAATACCAGGGGGTTTGTTGAATGTGTATAATGGCATCATCAAGTCCAACTCCATGACGATAAGCAAACTGCCGGTTGTCTTGATAGAGATTGACCAATAGGTGTCCCTCTGGGACAGAGGTCACAGATTAGCGGACCGCGGTCCGGATCCTGAGCCACCTGCTGGCTAATCCGGACCCAACAAGATTTTAAACATTTATAAGTTAAGAGATTGTCCAACTTCACTTGCGCCGCTTCTCCTGTTAACATGGTAAAGCCATCCAGAGAGTCCGGGACCAGGCTATACGTGACACAAATTAGCCAATGAGCTGCCAGTCAGGGTTGCTGCTGCTAGCTACTTTTAGACACAGCAGGCAAACCTGTGGCAAGCCGGGCGATGGGAAAGAAGGAGAAGATGATGAGAAAAAGAGAGCAGAGAAAGTGTGGACTGCTGGAAGAACTGTGGTGAACTAGTGAAAGAAAAGCGGTGTGCTCAAAGATGACCCTGCACGTTTTGAGTAGGTTTGGCTCAACCTGCTGCTGTGAAGCAGGATCCCCCACCATTACTATTTTAAAAAATAACTATCGATCCAGGCTCACGAATGAGCACCTTGATATGTGCTTAAGAATGGCTTTTGCCGCATTAAAAGCCAGGTTTGAAGCCTCGTAGGTCAGCCTAAAGCCCACTGCTCTCATTAAGCCATAAAAAAGAAAGAAAAGAAAAAAAACGGTTGGTTCTGTCGTTTTATAAAAGATGTGAATCAGGAAATTTTCTATATACCAAACTGAACGATTGTTATTATCTACTTAAAAAAAACACCAGAATGCAAAAATTTTATATATTTTTTTAAATATTTCTTTATTTAAAAATGTATAACACAGATGCATAAAAAGCTCATTTTATTTCAGTGTTAAATTCTGTTTAAAGTAACAGATTATAAATAAAAATGTCTCTTGACCTTAAAGGAATAGTACACCCAAAACATGATTAGCCTTCATTTTCTACTCACCCCCATGCTGAACAACACTCTGGAGTACTTTTTTGATATCTCAAATGCATCTGGAGATCTGGGAGGCTTCTTGCTGTCTGCTGACATCCAAATAATGGAGGTCTATGGCGCCCGAGGCAGAAAGGTCCATAAAAGTCCACAAAAAACATGTCAATATTCCTCCATACTGCTCGTCCAATGTATTCCAAGTGTCCTGAGTGGGTAGCATCCATAATTTACTCGAAACGAAGTCATTTAGAATGTTTTTAGAGCATAAACAGTAGTGTGTAGGATTTCCTGAAAGCGCGCGCCCGCACGTTCACGACGCTACGGAAGCCGGCACACCAAACCAGATGAAAGTGCGCATTCAGCGTCTGCTCTGCCAATAATGCAAGCGTAGAAGAAGAAATGTGCTGTTTACCTGTGCAAAGAAAGAAACAACGAAAGAAAAATGTCTGAGGACTTCAGTGTTGAGGAAGAGCATGAGTTCTTTGCCGAGCTGAATGCGCACTTTCATCTGGTTTGGTCTGCCGCGGTTTCCGTAGACTCGTGAGCTCGCAGGCGCACGCTTTCAGGAAATCCTATACACTACTGTTAATGCTCTAAAAACATTCTAAATGACTTCGTTTCGAGTAAATTATGGACGCTACCCACTCAGGACACTTGGAATACATTGGACAAGCAGTATGGAGGAATATTGACACGTTTTTTGTGGACTTTTATGGACCTTTCTGCCTCGGGCGCCATAGACCTCCATTATTTGAATGTCAGCAGACAGCAAGAAGCCTCCCAGATCTCCAGACGCATTTGAGATATCAAAAAAGTACTCCAGAGTGTTGTTCAGCATGGGGGTGAGTAGAAAATTAAGGCTAATCATGTTTTGGGTGTACTATTCCTTTAACTGGTTGTTGATTTTCTTTATTCAGACCCCGCTGATTTTTATTTGGTTACCCCTGCTCTAGGACCTTCATGGTTTAGAAAGTCACGGTAACAGGTCGATAGTCATGAAGGACTGTTGGCTGAGTTTTCGTTGATACTGGAAAAAAGGCAGGAGGTCTTGCACAAGACTTGCATTATGTCCTGAGTCAGGCTACAGTAAGTTGGTGTGGACCTGGTGACAGTTGTCTCTTCACTTGACTTCTAGAGACAGACAGAGGGAGTGGCACCATCTTCTGAAGCATAATTCTTTAACTCTGTTGAAGAATCTATTCAGTTCGTTTTCTGTGTCCAGACGTCCATCTGTCTGATCTTCCTTCTGCATCTCAGTCATTGATCTATTGGAGCTTGCTATCCATGATTTTCCTTTAAGTCTCATTGCTTTCTCTTATTTTTACTTTAAGTTGCTTTCAAATAGAATGAAGAGATTGATATCTTTTTTTTTTATTTGCGTATCAATGTTTTATTGTATTCTTTAGAGTATGTGAAGTTTAACCTCTAGGCTTATTAACGGGGATAAAGGATAGTTTCAACCGAGGTAATGTATATCATAAACATTGGACCATATGGTATATTATTAGAAGGCCGAGTTGCCTTGTGATGGACTTGGAACTTTTCTAGGGCATTTTCTTAAAGATTTCAGTAATTTTCCCAAGGAAAGGACTGCCCGGGTTGATGTCAACCATTAAATAAATGTGACTTTACCTCAAGTGTGAAGTTTGATGGAGTTAAACCTTTGAGACTACCAAATGTAACGTGCTTTGAGGGGACTATAAAAGGCATAATAAAACCAAAGTAAATTTCTTTAAGGATGCCTATATGAAAGAAACTGCCAAATAATCAAAGGAATATAATTAAATTAAAAAAGAAACCAAAAGATCGTATAGAAAGTTGCTTCTCAGTATAGTTGTTAGTTTTACATGTTTCCCTGTTTGCTAAGGCAAGATTTGAAGGTCCTTACATACATTTCATTTTCAAACAATAATGGTGGGCACACTCAGATTTAGCAGGCCTACTGTGTGCTGAGCAAATGGTAAATGGCCTGTGCAAATATAGTCAGGAGACTTGACCAAAGCGCTTTACACTACATTCACTCATTCACGCACACACTCACACACTTACGGTGGCAAACTACATTGTAGCCACAGCTGATCTGGGGATCACTGACAGAAGCGAGGCTGCCGTACACCGATTCCACCTCTGAGAACCATCAGAGGTAAGGTCTTCAAATTTAAATCACTCACCTTCATAATTCTTTATGTCTTGTGTACATTTTGAAATCCTGCATATTGATCATCATTATGACATCACTTCCTCCACTTTCCCAAAACATACCGAAATGGCAAAAAAGCACATTATTTGCACCTATTAGTGTTTTGTTAAAGGCAATCTTGGCTTGGGTTTTTGTTGAGCTGAAATCTGCTGACAACTGAGTTGGGCGGGGAAATTATTAGCTTATTAAATATAATCGCAATAAAAAAGGCAATTTTTGAAATGCAGAAGGTCTCAGTTTTACTAATGTTACTTTAAACTAGACCAACTTTTCCACACTAGCCCTTCAGGTGGCCATATTAATCTTAAAATGGATTTAGCGTAGGGTTAGGGTGCATCTAGCGCAGTGCTCTATGCATGCTAGTAGATCTCAGTTGTTTTCCACACAGCAGTAGTAGTAAAGGTTTGTAATAATGGAAAATGAAAACAATAAGACTATGGAGAGAAACATCTACAGCCTGTGCTGAGTTCGAAGGGGAAAAAAATAAATCTCAATATAGGTTGAAACAATTTCAATTTAGATTTTTAGCAAAATTCTTCAGCCCTGCAACTGAGCTACCTGAAATATCGTTCAATTTTTTGCACACAGTCCTGATGCATTTCCAAAGTGATCTCTTGGTCCTATTCCCTGCAAACACCTACATAATGAGGCAGTCATTATACGACTCTTTCATTTCCTAAACTCAAAACTGGGGAAGCTGTTGGCTGAATAGTTGACCATTTATTTTATTTTATCAATTGGAAGATCTCTGAGTCACTTGTCTTTTTTGCAACCTGCTTTCTTTCATTTACCCCTTTTCTACTGGCCGAAAAAAACTGTTTAAACCCAAAAATAATCGGCTTTTAGTGGCAGTGGAAACAGCTCATTGACGGGTCTCTACCCGGGTCAAATAAATCGGCAAGTTATCCGCGTTAAAATTGCCTCGGCTCTTATCGGCATGCTATTTGCCATTGGTACTATGGTAGAATAAGCACATGTGCTTTATTATCAGCGGGCAGCAGAAAAAATATATATATTTTTTTTCATGTAATAAGCAGACACCACTGCTTGCTGCCAAAAGCTCCTTAATCAGTCCCTGAAACACAGCATTGCCGCTACGTTGTTGATTAATTGTCTAGGAAACAACAAGACAATGTAAAATTGTAATGAATTAGATATTTTATTCATTTAAAATATATAACTGTATCTGTAGAACAGAATTAAAAATAAATAAGTGAGAAGGTTTTTTTGTCTTTTTCCTTCTTACCTCAGTCCCTGATGGTGTCGCCCCCGGTGAGTCCAGTTTGCGTTTTTTTCGAGGTCCAATCGCAGCTAGTGCTGTCAGGTTTGCATCCCGTTGTCTCATCTGGGCCAGCTCTTGCTGTTGCATCTAAACAGAACATAAGGAATAGAAATGTAACAATATGCATAGAGGAACGCGACTGAGGTGTTATGGTGACTAGGGATGAGTATTGGCATGGGTGATGCGATAGGATGTCACAATACTTGGGTTAAAAAACAATATTATCACGACATTGCAATACCAATATATAGTGCAGCTCCACATTACTTATTATGGCAAACAGCTTGACAGCCCAGCATGTCTACTGCTAGTATTGGTCTGTGCTAATCAGACTTATCTTCTGGTATTTCTGATGTTCTTTTTGCAAAGTGCTTGAGTTTGGTGAACTAACAAAGGAAGACTTGGACAACAAAAACTCAACTGTGGCCACTGGGACATAACAAACAAGTCTGTAAATCAGCCACATCCACTTCAAATTTAAAGCAACACATCGAGTTAAATTAACTATCTTGAAAAATATCTGCTACTGAAATCAGGAACGTCAGAAATCATTTTGTTTCATATATTATGATCATAAATCAAAATCTGAGGTTCTATTGTGAAGAATTGTGACTTAATTTACCAAATCAACTTGGGGTAGTTAATTTATAGGTTTGTTAGTGTTAGGATTCCAGTTTGTGTGGGTTGTTTATTGTGTTTCCTCTCTCCACCACCAGGGCGGTGCCCTGTCCTTGTTGGGCCTCCCTGCACACCTGCAGCTCGTTGGGTCATTACCAGAGGAGTACTTGAGCAGCAGGCTGTCACCACCTCAACGCCAGAGTGTTTGCCAGTATTGGGTACTCTAGCCAACAGAGATTAGCTGAGTCTAAAGTTAGGATTGTTTGTCAGAGTCTGAACTTTTTTTTTGTCTTTGTTCTTCGGCAGGAACACTTCCTGTGTTGCTGGATAAGCCTGGACCTTCTATCCCTGGAAGTATTTACTGAGTTTCACTGAGCAGGGGGAAAACATCCCCATTATCCGTTCAAGTCCACCCCTGGAAAATCAAGTGACAGTCCGCTGCTTTACTCCTCTGGGTCCAACGTATGTCTGCCTGTCTGTTCTCCAACGAGTTCCGTCATCTGTGGATTAAACCCCCACACACTGGATCCAAGGATAAACCAAGAGCCCCCCAAAAGTGAGTGCCTCTCCAGCAATATTCAAGCCTCAGTCTATTTTCCCACTGTCCCTTAACTGATCACTGTGACCTCTCCTTCAGAGGTTCCGGTTCACCAGTCCACTGAGTTCCAGCAGAATTTCAATCTCCATCAGTGTTTGCTAACCTACAATAAACCTGTTAAACTTTTACCCTTGGTGTCTGAGTGGTTCTCTGCATGTGGGTCAGATCTTTAAAGCCCATTTTGACAGTTAGTTCATAAAAAAAAACTGAAATATGAACGTGAGCTAGTTCATTTATTCTCTGTGTGAACTGAGCTTTGAGTTTGTTCTTTTTTATTATGGACTCGTACAACATTGCCCCTAATGGTGACACCATGCCAAATGCTAAGTGGGACAAGATAAGTAAGCAGTACAGCAAAGCAACATGAAGTGCACCCACATTTTGACTCAAAGGCCTATTAACAAGAACCCTAAATGTGGAATTTGAGATTCAACTTTATGAACTTTCACAAAACATGCAACCCACTATTTTCAAAGTAACTCAATGAATATCAAAACGGAGGCAGAACCAGGTAATTAAAAGGAAGAAAATAAAACCGTGTGACTAAGGTTCTATTCTCTGGGGCGGTATGAGCAGAACGCTTTCCTGAGCAGAACAAAATGGAAGACTGTTGTCAGCCATTAACAGAGCACAAAGATGGTGTGTGTGCAGTCACATGGCCCTGCTCTTTTTGATTTTTGCAGTTTGTGATGTTTAAGTGGGTGGTTGGGAGGGGCAGCGCCTAAGGTAATGTCATGTTTAGCCGCAGGGGCTGTAGGCGGACCCAGCGTCGCTAGGAGCTGCCCTTTCCATTGGGTGGAGGTGTGATGGCCTGAGGCAAAGGCACGGAGGGTGCCAGAGCGAACACACATACACGTGCCTATCAATCCCGGCCACAGCAGCACAGGGAATGCCTACCCACCAGCTCGCCTGTGTGCCTGCCTGCTGGGGGAGAGAGGCCTGGGTTTGGAGCGAACAGGGACAATCAATTGTGCGCCTTGATGTCTTTCATGTTCTTTTATGTTATCTCCCAGCATGTGTTCGCTGGGCTCTGGTGTTTGTGTGAGGCATGTATATTGTCTGATCAGTGAAAGAAAAAAAAAAAACTCATGTTGCTTTCAGATGGCGCTGTGTAAAAGGTTGCCTTGGTGCACACGGTCTGATCTAAAATGTGCATGCACTTGCCTCTGATTTTTTTTTCTTAAAACCCTGCTGGCAAGGCATGCCCTTTAGGGTGTTGCCACTTCACATTTAGCACGGCGGAACTGCTGAAAGATCCAAACACGCTGACAAAGAAGGGGAAATAATAGCAGCTGAATACATAAACCTTGTTTAGTTACCCATTTTAGATTAGATTGCTGTAGAAACGAGGATATGTGAGAATATTAATTGAAAAATAACGTCATGGATAACTTTAGAAAAGATATATCTATTATTGAGGGGTAAAAAGGAGGTGTTTTTCTTCTGATCCTTTTTGCTATGTATCTGTATATTAAAGAAAAAGAGTGACAAAGCAGATGTGAGACAGTGATCAATCTTTGGTCCCAATCTTGTCACTACAGATAGTATTGAGCTTCGCCTGAAGAATCAGACCCGTCTCTTCAGGCCTGACCTTAAAGAATCCCGTTGCAATGCAAAGAGAGACAGAGCAGGAGAGGTTCACTATCTCCCTGATGGCACCAGGATGCCGGCATCTCTGGCTGGCAGTTGGCACCAGGCATGGGCTCCCAGCGCCCATAGCAACTCCCAGCAATTTCAGATTTATGACTGTATGTTAAATGAAAACTTCGTTTTGCCATCTGCGAGCCTGCGATTCCCGTAAGTGAAGTGGACGCCATGACACTGTGAGACAGATTTCTGATTTCAATCTGGTGCCGTGAAGCAGAACCTGCTTTCTTCTCCACCATTCGGTTAAATATGTTCTCTTCTATGCTACCAAGCAGGGCTGAAACCTTTAATCTGATTAATCATGATTAGGCATTAGTGAAATATGTTTACAATATGTTGAATTGAAAAAATTCAACGTTTATTTGGTTCAATTATGTCTGTTTATGTTCAGCTAAATTTATTAGGTTTATTCATCAAAGCTATGTATTTTGTTTTTTGTTGCCCTACAGCTGATTTTTGCACATTGCTGTCATTGCAATTGGAACCAAAATATATAAACAATGTGGCAGTTTTACTGAAAAAAAAAACTGTATGCTAGTTTATTTTATTACTTTTAGAAACAAAGAAGGATACTGTAAACAGCAACAACTGCAGTGTTGTTCTAGTAAAAGTTTGAATGATGTGATCATATACCTTTTGATTACAGTAATAGATTTTATTGGCAGAATTACAGAATAAATATAAACATTTATTTCAACAAAAATGTGCATAATAGCCATAGAGATCAGTGGTCAAAGCCTGCAACACGTGTCTCAGCGCGGCGCGGTGCCAGGCAAAGAAAGCGGCGGGTGTCTATTGAGCAATGGATCCGAAAAGGGAAAAAAAGAAAGATACCTACGGTAGCCCTGAAGTGCAAACTGCAACTACAAATCTAAAAGCGCAACTATATTAAGGAAATCGCAACTACATAAAGCAAAGCACAACTACATTAAGAAAAACACAATTACATTAACCTACCGGAAAAGGTAGGTACCAGTGGGAAACATGAGACATCGCTGATTGGACGACGGCGCCGTTTGACCCTTGAACCAGAAGTCATTCTGCCTGCTGCGGCTTTTGAAAACATGGATATTGTCGGCGCCCCAAACATAGCTGCCGTTATCCAGGAATATTTTGAATCAGGACATACGTACGAGGTGATACTGGATATGCTCAAGACTAATCACCAAATTTCAGTTAGTTTGCGTACACTGAAGACACACTTTAAAGAAGCTGGACTGTTCAGACGACGCGACTTCCGGTTTTAGGGTCAAACAGCGCCGTCGTCCAATCAGCGATGTCTCATGTTTCCCACTGGTACCTACCTTTTTTAGTGTAATTGTGTTTTCCTTAATGTAGTTGCGCTTTTAGATTTGTAGTTACAGTTTGCACTTCAGGGCCACCGTAGATACCTGATGAGAATAGGGGACTCAAAGAAGAATGGACCAAATCATTTCATTATCACTGGGGAAGGATTGCCTGCATTTTTTGCTTTGGCACGAGAATGTGTCAAATATTAAAAATTGTAATTTGGAAAGGAATTTCCAGGGAAGGCTAAATATGTAGCCGATCATAAAGTTGTAAGTGAGAGAAAAAGTGCGATTGCAGAACTGGATAAATTAGAGGAGAGCAAAGATAGATTTAAGAAATGAATTGCATCTCCAAACTCCAAACTCCTGCTGCTAGTTTTGTTTCAAGCATGAAAAAAACGTCCACAGATCAAACAGGTAGCGCTATTCTGCAGGTATGTGAATTTTTTTTTTTTTTTTCCCCCAAATCCTAAAAATATAAATCACACCAAGGAACAATGGTGACGGAGGATGTGGGATTTCAGGGTTAGAGAGCGCTGCTCTTATGGATGTCAGTTCCTGCTTGGTTCCTCATGACTCAATCAAGTCCTCCCAAAAGAAACATGTCCACCATAGAAAGACACCTTTATCACATTTCTATAATTTCATTAATGCAACAAAACCTAGACTGCGCAGTGAAGGGTGGTGAAGCGGCGCGCAGTGAGAGCATTCACTGCTTCTCCCTCATCTAATGCTGCTATGTGACATTTGCTCCAGATAAACATTTAATCTTAAATGCTTATTATATATTTTAGCCCACATAGTCCTTTTTTATAGTGGGCTAATACACTTAGAGCCCTTGTTGCCATACGAGGCTTATATAAAACTTTTAAATTTTTGCAGCTCCAGACAGATTTGTTTTTTATGTTTTTGGTCCAATATGACTCTGAGCAGTTTGGATCGCCTACCCCTGCCTTATACCATATTTACCTTCGGCTGAAAAACCAGATTAAACCCTGGAAAAATCGTCTTTAAATGGCAGTGGGAACCAACCACTGAGGCGTCTCTATCCGGCTCAAATGTTGCAGCAAGCGACCCGCAATTAAAATCGCCTTGGCCCTGAGGAGACAAGCCCTGCTCATACTTGGGCCCTAGAATGTTAGCCTGATAAACCAGACTAAATGTGAGATTAAATGAGTAATTTAGTCTGGCCCTGATGAATAAGACATTGGAAGATTGTTGATGAGAA
Organism: Cyprinodon tularosa; assembly: GCF_016077235.1. Lineage (NCBI taxonomy): Eukaryota > Metazoa > Chordata > Actinopteri > Cyprinodontiformes > Cyprinodontidae > Cyprinodon > Cyprinodon tularosa. Next base: position 572,022 of record NW_024038652.1, on the reverse strand, counting down.
CAACCCGTTGTCTTTCAAACCATTGCCTGTGCCTATTGGCCAACACTCCGACCAATGAGCGCAACTGACTGTGACGTAGTAAGAGCGACAGAAAGCTGGTCGGGGAGTGCCGTTTTACAGCCTGTCAGTAAAACGGCGAATACGTCCTTCTTAAAAATTAATGAGCGTAGAGTCTCTTCCTGCTTATGTATAAATGAAAACCCCAAGTCTAATCCTTCTAAAACTGATTCCAAAGCTGAGTCAAACGAGAACTGTTCAATAGTTGTTGCCATCTTTCTTGTTGTGCTTTCTTCAGCGTCGCACAGCTTGTCGTCACCCCCTCAAAACCCCGACCGCTTTGCATCCAGAAATTCAAAACACATCTCTGTGTTGTGATTGGCCCGCTAGTTCTAGGGCCTGGGGCATTGATCGAGGCTAGACCCACTAGCAGACAAAAATTATTTTGGCTGCTGGCGGGTGGGGCTAGTTTACTAGGCTACTAGAATGCTCCAATAGGAGGGGGGAGGCAAACACTTAACCTGACAAGGAGACAAGGACAAATTCACATTCATCCTGTCACAATCACACAATCACACCCTTACACCCATGCAAACATATAAAAGCACTCAACAAGGTTTGACCACGGTTTCCAAATTCCCCAAAAAGCATTTTTTTTTTTTTTGAGTTTGCTGGAAATGAATAACAAATCAATTAGTGTAGTATTCAAATGCTAAAATCTCCATGTATTTAGTGCTACCAATGCTACACAACAAGCACAATCAATGCCAAGTACTTGAACAAAGGTTATTATTGTGAGTCGCATCAGACAGAAAAAATAACCATCTGGAAGGATGCATACATTTGCCAGCTCCTATCAATGATACAGCATAACCACCTGCTGATCTGAAGTCACTTAAATACCAGTGGTTACATTCTGCCTCGGTGCCCTTTGAAAGCAGGGAACTGGGACTTGTAAAGTTAGATTATTAACAAAGGTCAAAAAATGCAGAAACATCGATCTGCTTTTTTATTTTTTTTCAGAAGCAGGATTTATTCTCGAGGCCTAAAGCGCACTGCTGTGACAACACTCAAATAAACAACGCACATAAGAATATGATATATTCTGGAAAGAAAAATGCAACTGCTGTGGCATAAACTCCTTTAAAAAATCAAATAGTCTAAGTGTAAAAAATAAGCATCATGCATGATGAGATACAATTAATGAGAAACTTGTTGGTCGGTTTTCTTGGAGTTGCATAGAATGAATAGAGTTGTCACAGTACAGGAGATCAGTTGATGTTTACTGACTGCTTAGTCAGTAAACTAAGCAGTCAGCTCTAACTAATGGAAGGATGCTACTTACTGACCTACAAAAAGGTTTATACAACTAAAACATTAAATGTTTGATTGTTTGTGATAAATTAGCAAACGTTTTCCTACATCAAAAAAATCTGAAATGTTGCATATGAATTCAGTTCTCATCAAGTGATACGATGTTAAACCACCCTTAATCTAATTACCTATGTCTTTATCAGCTTTTGAACAAAATGCTTCCATCTACATCCTTCAATTGCAGCTCTGACTGAATGATTAGAGAAGTTTTATGCTGGAGAGTGAATCCTCTATCAATTGCTCTCAAAAAAAAAGCCCAATTGGTAGGGGAAGTAGAGCACAGGGACATATGCATCTATGTCACAATTTTCCTTTCAAATGATGAATAATGCTGTGTTTACTCCAAAGACATGGCACATCAACCAAGTCCCTGTATTCATGTGCAAAGAGAGAGCTCTGGTAACTGAACTGTGGTGAAAACAGTTAATAAATACCTATAAAGAAAATCAACACTTTCAGGCAAAATAAGTTGATTATACATACTGTATATGTTATAAATATGTCCGGTAGTTGCACTTTTCCTAGGGGTGTCAACAACAATCGATTCAGCGATGCATTGCAATGCGGGGCATGCACGATTCAGCATCGATGCGGCAACGTGCCATAATCGATTATGTCACTGTTTATTTTCTGGCCTCAAATGGACAAGTTGTGAAGTTTCAATTACTTCCGGGGGCATACCAACAACAATCAAGATGGCTGAGGCGGAGGGAGATGACCACGATAGACAGGTAGGCCTAATTAAAAATGCACCAAAAGCTTGGAAAGCGGATATCTGGGCACATTTTGGATTTTACGAAGTCAATGGGACTTTGATGCATCGCAATGCATTGTAGAATCGAATTGAATCGAATCTTTACCTGGTGAATCGTAATCGAATCGAATCGTGAGGACAGTGCCAATGCACACCCCTACTTTTTACCATCTGAAAATATATTCAAATCCAGCTGCTACAACCGGCAGCAGGAAATTCCAGCTGGGCAAACTTCGGAAGCCATCGTTGGATTCCCAGTGACGCTTCCCTGCCAGTATATGGGGATGCCTTCATGAACTTGGCGCTGATGACTGGTTTAATTGTTCCATTCCATTCACCTGTCTAGCGCCACCCAGTTCTCCTAACTGTTCATCTGTGTCACCTTCTCCATTCTCTATTTAACCTGCCTGCCCCCAGTCATCAGTGCCAGATTATTCATGCCTTAGATGAGAGTTCTCTAGCGTACCTGTTGTTGTTCTGATTGTCTGATCCTGACCCATTCTGTCTCTGGACCTTTGAGTCTGTCTGTTCCTGTTCTGATCTGTTTACCTGATCTGTCTTCAAGTTCCCGCTGGATTCTGTGGGTTGACTGAACATAGATCTGCCTCCTGACTTTGACCTGGATTTCCCGTCGGTACCTCTTCGGATCTCTGATCTTCTGGCTTGGATTCCTGTGAAACTCCTCCACACTGGCTTTGGCTTTGCCTTCTGGATAGTCATGCTTTCCTTTGTCGGGTAAGATCTGTTCGTTCCCAAGTTATGCCGTCTTCAAGGCTTTAGTGTCTGGAACTCTCTGGGTGGCATTTGCAGCATGTTGTTGACAGCACCCATTCCTCTAGACACAGACTGAAGATCAGGTTAGTGACTCACACGTTCATAATCATCCTCCGTCAGGTTTACATGGTCACTAACCTGTGTTCTACCTCTGCAGAAGTTCCTGCCTTAGATGTTCCTTCAGTAACTACAGATCCTTCATTTATAATAAACGGTTTTGATTAATCATTCTGTCTGTTTGCCTTAAATTCTGGGTCCTCTGTTCTTTGCCTTGATAGAGCCACTTGGAAACAGCTATTTAAAAATAGGATCATAATGACGTGAATTGTTAGATGATGTTTTGAGTTGAACTTTCTTATTAAAACAGATCTTAAAACTAGTTTTCCCTCATCTCATAATAGCAAGTAAAGCAGGACTGTTCATGGCATCAGACATTAGACATAAGAGACCCACAATTTGTATCAGAGATGTCACACTTTTGTTGGGATCTGGAGGTCTGTCCACCTTCCTCCAGCAGAGGGCGCCCTAAGGTCTCATGGAGCTGAGCTGACGACCACACCTGCGACCCATCAGTCATCAGGAGACCAGCATATAAGCAGCGGCAGGACTACACTCCAGCGCCAGAGTGTTAAGCCAGTTATGGTTAGCGTAGCCTGAGCCAACCAGCCTGTCTGATTCTCTGACTCCCCTGAAACCAGAACTTGAACCTAATCAGTTTTTGTCTTCTCTGCCTCCTAGGAAGAAACCTGACTGAACCCTGGAACTCTGGAAGAGTTTCCTCTGCTGAAATCTGCCTGCCGGCTCTCAGGAGCTCATCTGAAGAATCTTACTATCTGAACCTGCCTGCCCGCCCTCAAGAAGAGGATCGGAAGAAGACTCTGGACCTGAACACTGATAAGTCTGAAGTCGAGCCCTACCGTTGCTTACCCCTCTGCAAACTTCAAGCCTCTGGAGCCTCCTGGTTCCCTCCCTCTGCTGCTAAACCAGAATCATGTCACAGGTACAAACCTGCACAATTCCTCTGGCTAAGATCTTCCGCATCCTGGCTAACCTAACTGTCCCTCTCTACAGAGGACCCTGTGTGACCAGTCCCGGATCTGTTTCTCAGCATCTTTCTTATAACTTTGTGTTTATTTCAATAAACAGTCAAACTTTTCATCTGCCTCCGTTGTGTTCTGCATGTGGGTTAGAAACCTGAATCCCATCATGACAACTTTAAACACAAAGAACAAAAAAATAGGCTACTTCTGAATTCTATTCGCTGCACTAGGTTTTATTTGGGAGCGTTTTAAGTGATTAAATACAAATGTATGCAACTTTTGTTAGTTTTACAGAGCAACATGTAGAGAGCTTCAAAGTGTATAATTGTTTCTGTATGGTGCTGCAAGTGTTGGTAAATTACAGAAAACTCGACACGTCGGTCAAATCAGAGATGATTTCAAGCATTTGCAAATACCTTTCCATACCTACATTTAATCCATAGCTTTGGAAATGAAGGACATGTTAACCCAGTTTCAAAATATTATTATTTCAAATTAATTATTTAAAATAAGGTTTTAACTAATTCCCTTCATGAATAAATATTGGAACTGCATCATGCACGTTAACATTTTAATTAATAACGGCAACTTCTATGTTTGTTCAAAAGAGATACAATCAATGAACACGTTAAACAAAATGTGCATATATACTGTGTGAAAATCTTCAGATGTTCTCCACCTCCTTCCTTTTGTTCATTACATGTTGATTTATCTAAAACGCTGTCTTTACACTCTGCACTGGATCATTTGATGGTTATGTTTTCAAGACCAAAACAAGAAATAAAAAATGCTGTTTTTTTCTTTAGAGATAAAAAAAGAGCTTTATGTTCCATTATGATGCAAAGATGTCCAAAGAACAGCAAGAGCGTCTCTGATAAGTTTGGAACGATGAGGGAGATGGGCTGTCGGAGCGGTTATGGCCAACCTGCTTCTCTGCTGTTTCTAACAAAGGTTTTTCTCCCCACCCCTCTTACGGTTCAGGCTTGGGGGGCTGCTCCAGGCCCTCCAGACGCTTACAGACAGATGTCCTTGGTAGAGCAGAACATGCTCAGCTTGACGTCATAAGCGGCTGTGGGGCTGTGAAGGAAGCTAAATGGCTGTCTGCCTCGCAAAGGCCCCAGTATGTAAGGCAGACCATTAAATGATCTATTTCAAAGCCTCCCCCATGTAAAGCTGTGGTTAAACAGCAACCATCAGGATTCTGCTGGGTATGCAGGGATGACATATGCTAGATTTGTTGAATGCAATTATTAATAAGGTGCAGTATGTATTTTAAACAAGGTCAGGTGGTGTCAGTAAGTTCACTTTTCCAATACACACCACGGCAGCCTTCAGGGAGAGTCGCAGGATATCATGTAAAGAATGTGACATTTGTCAGTAAGGAAGTAAAAGTATTGTTCTCTGATATTTATATGACTTCAGCAGTAGTCTAAGCCAATATTTATTTAATTGGATAAACAGATATGAATGCAGGTCATGTTCTCAAGCACTTTCAATTAGGTGTAGAACGCGGTACTGACCAGACAGCATTACTGAAGCCCAAACAAATCTAAAAAAAAAAAAATGTACATATTCATTTTCTCATCATACATGAATATACATAGATTGGGGTATGCACAAAAACTAGGTTCATTGCATGGAAAATAAAACCAGGATTGTATAAATTTAAAAAAGCTGCATCTTCTGTTGATGGGTTTACAGACAGGCAGAAGCAAAACAACTTTTTTATAAGATATCATAGACCTCATTCCTAGTATAATTGGACCTCAGCGCTGAACTAAACTCGATAAAGTGGCACACATCTCAGGTGTAGTTACAGACCCCTAATGCAAAACAATTAGGGACACAATTCACTGTCTATGCATTGTGCCTTTCCTCTAAAGGTCAAAACGTTTTGATTTATTTCTTGTGCTTTAAAGCATTATTTTATTTCAATGTACCTCTTTCTTTTCTTTAAATCAATTTGTACGGCCTCGGGTATAAATGTGTACGTTAACACAACCGAACAGGACGATAATAATAAGATCTCTCAGGCGCCTTTGTCCAATAAATGGAGAATGCATTGTTTTCAGCGGATAGGGTTTTGGAAGAGCTTGTTTAACAACAGCGACATTAAATTCTCCTTTGTGCCAGCCTCCCACCTCTATCAAAGCATGTGTTGAAGCTTTATGTATGTGTTTAATGCGTGTTGGTAATCCATGCATCTCATTCACCTGACACCCACATGGGCAGCATTACGTGAACATCTGTGAGCTACATCTTCAGGCTTTTCTTCATGCGAAGTGCCTGGCAGTTAATTTGCTGCAGGGAAGAGGGGCCATTTGCAGCAACCAATAAGGTTTTGCTTCCCCATCTGCACCCTTACTCTCCAAACGGGGCGAGACTGTGTTCTGACTGGATAAAATTGGCATAAAAGAGTTCCTGAAAACAGCATTCTGAAAAAGGTGTTACGTTTAAAGAATAGCAACATCATCAGAAAATAATTTTAATGCAGTTCTACATATATTTCTGTCATATAAGGTAGGTCCTTCATTAATATATTATTATATTTAGGCAATCTTCTCTGTTATTTATAGATTACAGCTTGTATTGGCTTACAGCTAATAATAAGTCAAACACTTTCTGAGAAAATGTCATTTTGAGACAGTAAAAATCAGATTTTTAGACTGATGTCAGTCTGTACACCACATTGACTCAATACATGGTACTTTTGCATGAATTATTACCTTAATGTTAAGTACCATAATGTAGATAAAAATGTAAAAATGTCCATAGCTATATATTGGTTATTTATTCTCCAGGTGCACAGTATTTATATTGTTAAAACACTTTACAGTTTGTTAACTCTTCCCTATAATGTTATTCTTATACACTTTTCTAAGTTTCTCTTTTTTTAGCATTTTTTCTATAATCTTTTTACTCCTGTTAACACCAGAATTTCCCCATTGTGGGAAAATAAAGGGATTTTCTATTCTATTCTATTCTACTCTATAAGCATTTGAAATGTTGAAGAAGACAAAGTTGGCTTCAATAGAAGCTTTTAGTTTCTCTGCATTTTTCTCACAGGTATCTTATCACCCTCCTGGTGATGACCAATAGACTGTTAATAGCAGTAATATGATGCCCATCAGTGTTGGGGGTAACATAATGACGTCATAATTGCAATTAGGAAAATAAGTATTTGAATAACCTGCTATTTTGCAAGTTCTCCCTATAAGACATCATCAAGGAGTCCGAAATTGTTATCATAGGTGCATTTCCACTGTGAGAGATCTCACAGTGGACACGATCTAAAAAATAATAGAACAGAAATAACAATGTATGATTTTTTTTAACTATTTATTTGTATGATATAGCTGCAAAAAAATATTTGAACACCTTAGAAAAGCAATGTCAATATTTTGTACAGTAGCCTTGCTTTGCAATTACAGAGGTCAAACATTTCCAGTAGTTCTTCACCAGGTCTGAACACACTGCGAAAGGGATTTTGGCCCACTCCTCCACACAGATCGAGGTTAGATCAGTCAGGTTTCTGGGCTGTCGCTAGGAAACAGAGTTTGAGCTCCCTCCAAAGATTCTATATTGGGATTATGTATGGAGATTAGGCCACGGCAGAACCTTGATATGCTTCTTCCAGAGTCACTTCTTGGTTATCCTGGCTGTACACTGTATGCCTTGGGTCATTGTCATGTTGGAAGACCCATCCTCAAACTATCTTCAATGCTCTAACTAATGGAAGGATTTTGTTTCCCAGAATCCCGCAACACATGGTCCCCTGTCCTCCTCTTCTTAATACAGTGCAGTCGCCCTGCCCCATGTGCAAAAAAAACACCCCCAAAACATGATGCTACCACCCTCATGCTTCACAGTAGGAATGGTGTTCTTGGGATGGTCCTCATCATCTTCCTCCAAACACAGTTTGTAGAATAATGACCAAAAAGTTCTGTTTTGGTCTCATCTGAACACATGACTTTCTCCCATGACTCCTCTGGATCATCCAAATGGACATTGGCAAACTTAAGACAGGCCTTGACATGTTCTGGTTTAAGCAGGGGAGCCTTCCATGCAATGCGCGATTTCAAACCATGACATCTTGGTGTATTACCAACAGCAACCTTGGAAATGATGGTTCGGCTCTTTTCAGGTCATTGACCAGCTCCTCCCATGCAGTTCTGGGCTGATTTCTCACCTTTCATTCAGACCCGACGAGGTGAGATCTTGCATGGAGCCCCAGTCCAAGTGAGACTGACAGTCATGTTTTGCTTCTTCCATTTTCTGATTGCTCCAACAGTAGAACTTTTTTTCACCAAACTGCTTGGCAATTTAGCCCTTTCCACCCTTGTGGAGGTGTTCAATTTTGTGGGAAAAGTCTTGCCCATTTTCTTCTAAAATACCTCCACCAATGACTGATTTAGGAATGGCTCATTCCCAGAGGATAGCTGTAGCCAGTCCTGGATATGTTTGTTTTAAGACCTAAGCAACAGTCCAGCTTTTGTGTATTTCCTCTAAAGATTTTGACAGGGCTTTGCTTCACAGACCTTTTATAGGCCTTTATTATTTCTGTTTCTTGAGAACCTTAAGCTTTTGCACTTTTTCCTTCCACTTAACCATTCTTTAATACCCTTGAATAAAGACCTTTATAGTGTCTGCGTTTTTAGCAACAGTCATCAATGACTTATCCTCCCTGCTACAGGACACAGCTTCTAGACAGCATTGGGTATTTCCAATGCTATGAGCTGTAAGATGTGAAATGTCTGCATTAAAAATATATTTTTAATTAGTTTATTGTTACCTAGGAAACTTCATTTTACCTCTCTGCATAAATCATCAAAATAAACACTTCAAATCTGCATCACATTCAATCCACGAAATTTACAAGTTTGACATAAAGAGACTGAAAGTGACTAACTTTTTAGCAATAATTCCTATTAATTAAGATGCATCTTTTGTAAAATCTCTCCAATAATTAATTGTCTGTATGATCAGCTAAGTCTAACGGGGTTTGTAATATTTTACCTATGGATATGAATTCAAAATAGAAGCATGAACTAAGAGCATTGGCACACTTCCTTTAAAGCTAAAAGAGCTTCTGGGGCCAAGGACCAATTATTTAGAGCCCTCAGTCGTCCCTGAAGCCAAGGTCATTATGTGAGAGTCACTATCATGACGCTGCGCTTTCTTTTCCTTTATCTGCAAATTATTTTACAGGAACTTTACAATATAAATAATATGAGTATTTCACAGTTTTGCAAAGGAAGCCAGAGATCGTTGTTAAGCAGATTCTGATGGCGCTAACACTGAAGCGGACAGAAGAAGTGCAGCGATCATTAAAAATACTGCTTATCTAAGGGGGAAATTTCCTGCTTTAAATGTTCTCGCTTTGTCTCATTCGAGGCTTCACCTAGAAGTCTTCTATCCCTGTCTTGTGCTTTTTTTTTTTTTTTCTTTTTTAAGATTTGAAGCTTGTAACCGTCTATTGATCACGGCTAATTTGCATCCTGGAAAAGATGAGAACTCAGATATTCATACTCGGTAGAGAAAGAGGACGATCTCAATGATTTATTCATTTCCAAATCAAAAAAAAAACGGAGTGAAGGTAGATGAGAAGGGGAATCTTCACAGGCAGCAGGCGACTAGCAGGCTCTGGGGCTGGGCTCCTCTTCCCCACACCGCCTGCAGGCACATGGTGTGCTAGTCCTCCTAATTAACAAGGTGAATCGTGCTGCCGCTCTCTAATTAGCTGACATGACAATCTAATGGAAACATGCGGGCCAAGCTGGCACAATTGGCATCACCTCACCAAGACCCCATCTACTGTCCTCCCTATGCGGGTCCAACCTAAGCGACACCTTAACATCCAATTCAAAAGCACTAGGGCACAGCAGTATAAAGGTTTGTATTCTTACATAAAGGTCAGGAGTAAAAGTTAGCAGACCCAGGTAAGCTCATCTCCCCCTTTTCTATTAGTTGCCTGAACTGAAACATGCCCTGCCTCCCTCCTACTCATATCGCCAGCGCAGGAGGCTGACAACTCGCCAACAGCATAGCTCAGGCCGCCCAATTCCCCTGTTGCTGGAGTCCCAAGGAGTGCTCCGCCGCACAAAGAGAAAAGTGAACCTACAGGCCTATGCGGCGAGTATACGAGTCGCTATCTCCCTGTGAGGCAAATATCTCCCTTTTTTTGTTGTTTTTCTTCTCATTACAGCACTTCGTGATATTCAAAAACACACAGGAACACCAAAGGTACTTTAAAAGCCTACTTCTGTTGTTTTTTTTTTTCTTATAATATGTCTTGAGGTTAGGAAAAAAAGAACTGAAGTTGAGACTTCAGACAACAAAGCAACAAATAAAAATAGGGTAACAATTTGTTATGTAGTAGCCTGCATATCTGGAGGACAAAACAAGCCATTCTTATGTGATAATTAATCTATTGTCAAGCTGTTTTGAACAGAATTAAAACAGTAAGAAATTGCAGATGAAATGGTGTGAAATCAAAAGACACTAAACTAATCAATCATTATTGCTCAGAGAAAAAAAAGAGGGAACAAAAGCTTGTTTCCCTTCAGCAGCGTCTGTGTGTGTCTGTTGTGCGAGTTGCTGCAAGTCCAGTGAAATCATTGCGCCGTGTGTCTTTAAGGCCAGAAGACAAGAACATAGCTATGAGTCGGGGACACGCAGAACAGCAGGAATTCTGTTTGAAAGTCGGCACAGAAAGGCAGTGAATGTGGAGGAGGGTAGCAGGCTTTTGCCCTCGGGCCTACCTGATGGGCGAGAACGCGTCTTTGAGCCGAGCGGTTCATGGAGGGCCAAAGGATGGGAGCGTATGAACTCCCAGATATAACCAGCCTAATGAAAACTACCAAGTAGCTACATTGTCCTCTGACACACAAGAATCCTTTTTTAGAGAGAGAAAGTATAAGGATATAGCTGGTGGGGATAACAGTGTGGGAGAATTCCAGGATCTCCCTGACCCAATCACTTGTGAAGAAGGCCAAGCTAATCAAGCCATGTTGGTGTTAAATCCTCGTGAACTCCTCCCAATCAAATGCTAAAGGTTTAGGTAGCAAAATGTATTAATTTAAAGTCATATAATCCAATGTTTATGCATTATAAAAAGTCATATAAGCACAGTGCTACGAAAGGCTTACAGCGCTGTATTTTAAGCAATGCTTCTGTACCATAAAAAAACAATCCCAGGCTTCAAGAATTTATATCTGATGTTTGCAACACAGGAAAAATATTCGAACAAAGACAATTTTTGTGGAAAGACTCCAAGCGAGAAGATTAGTGTTACAAAGAGCAGGGAAGAAAGTCGAGCACTCACCTAATCTTCCCAACATCTTCACTCGTGGTGGGTTTATCAGTCAAAGAAAACCCGCGCATATAATTTTCATATCCTGGATTGCTTCAAGGGGCATTGGAAAACTGCTCAAAGCGTTGCAACCTTTGCTAGTTTTGTAACATATTTTATCAGGTTTATTTAACATAATATGGAGGCAGAAAAATAGATGGTTATGACATGTTTTTGGCAAATGAAAAAGGATAAACCTGTAAAGGAGACTACGGGAGGGTTAGGTTTGGCTTTTCACTACCCTGACAACAGACAATATTATGACCAAGAATGATAACTCTAGATTAGCTGCAGGACTAAAGAACCTAGAAAACTACTATCCATGTACAGCATACATTTTATTTTAAGATTTTGAGTTGAAAAGAAAGACCTCTTGTGTGTTTCAGTTGAAAAATGATAGATGCAGCACTATGTTGTGTAGTGATTACAAGGTAACCAAAGAGGAAATCCCTGTTAGAGGCCCTAGAGAGATCTATTAACCTGTTCACCCTTAGTGGATCATTGCTAAATAACCTACTCTCTCTTTGTAGGCCTGATGCAATAGGACGGGGCAAGTAACATTTTCTTCAGATAATATAAAACTGATAAAGATGTAGACTCTAACAAAGAATTTATTTGGATCCTGCTCAAAATAGTCGCTGCATGCCGTCCTATATTTCTCTAACCACTTCTTACTTGCCTAATTTTATCAGTTTCACAAAAATCTACATAGAATATTGTTCTTCCAAATTATTTTTTTCCTTTAAGAGTAAAAGGGAATCTAAAAAAGGCTGAAAATCTGTAATTGTGACCATATACACCAAAACTTTCAGGAAGATCAAGCCGTTGGTGGTGGCCAGAACATTTCTGCCCTGATTGTCTGTATCTAAAACAACAAAAGGAGTCGTTAAATCCCAAAGTGAGTTTTTGATAAGCGGCCAAATAAACATGCAGAAATATGGAATGTTAGATTATTTGCTTTGGAACCGATTATGGCCAGGTGGGTTCGCCTTTTTGTCGTTTCTCTTTTTCGTCGTCGCTCTTCTCCTGTCCTCTTTCCACTCCTCCACTGCCGCACACTTTTTTTTTTCTGGTGTCCAGTTGTGCCTGCAGACGCGGCTGCAATGATGAATCTATGGCTGCAGTGTGTCTGTGTGTCTGACATTGTGATGTATCTCTACTGGCCTTAACTCCCTCTCTATCTTTCAACTGGTCCCTGAACCCCAAAGCCTCCTTTTGCTTTCTATCTCTTTGTCTCTGTCTCTCTGTGTCCATCCCTCGCTCTTTCTCTCAATGATCGGTTACTGACCCCCTCCCTCCTTACTTTTGCCTTGGCGCCGCAAGAGAGAGAGAACACAGAGACCCACCTACGACAACAACAAACAGGAACTGGACTCCACGATTTGCCCATTGATTTTCACTAGGGGCATTTCTGAAATAGCCCATCTGACCTTTTGGCCAAATGGTAGTGAAAAGAGGAAACAAACTATCGCTCACGCTTCACCTCCTCAGCAGCTATGTGACAGGACTGCACAGCTTGTTGCAACACTGTGGGTTAATTTTATCGAGGAAATCTGCAAACTAAAACCAAGGCATGGGCTGCAGGAGGAACCCCAAGGCCTAGACTAGTATTTACAAACCTGAAGAGGAACTTTTTAAATATATTTCTGCAGGTAAACTTTTACAAGTTTTGGAAGTAAGTTTGGTCCAAAGTTCAACAGATATACATTTACAAATAGAGATATTTAGTGGTGCAAACTGTCAGTAAAAATAGTGATTAAAGGTCACACAGGAGAATGCCTCATCAATTTATTAGATATGTAAGTATTCATATGTACGAGCAGTTTTATTGAAAGACATGCAAACTACTCTCCACACCCATTTTACATTTTTTTTTTATGCAGATTAAACCACGAGGCCCCCAATTTATCACAAGCATAAGATGCTCTTTACTTTTCATGCATCTCTAATTTCTATACTACTTGCATGTGGACCTGTTTCTGTGCCATGGCTGTAAAATCAAAAGTGCAAAAATGAGAAATAAAGTTTCTGTAGCGCATAGAGAGACTGCTATATCAGGGAGGGCCAAAGCGACAAGTGAAATTTTTGTTTTAAGTTAGCATTTTTTGTATATAGCAGCTTTTATCCATGTGTAGATTATACACATTACGGATTATACTCAAAAACACCAAAAATCTCTCTCCTCCTTCCTTCGTCCTCTCACTGCCTCCTTACCGGTCCTCCAGCGTGCACTCTCTTGAGCGTACGCAACTGTTTGAGCTGGAGTGAGTGCTGTTTACCTGGAGCAATGGACTAAAGGTGGACTCATATATAGGGAAGCTGTCAGGAACACAAAACAGAAAAAAAGAGAGGGAGAAAGATGTTGCTGCGGTGAAAGGCAATGTCTCCAAATCTGGGAGAAGCTCTCCTAAAGGTGGGAGTTGAACACTTCCCTAACCGAGGGCTTTGCAGACATTCCCAGCAGACCCTCACTATTCACTTGGGCCTACAAAGTCTGTACGGCATCCTCCTCTTCAGCATGCCCAGCTCACCACTTGGTGGTGATCAGTCGACACCAAGACATCGCCGAAGGTCAGAAGATACAACTACGAAGTCGATCACTTACCTACGACCTAGGGTGTCTTGGTGCCAAGTGCACTGGTGGACATCCCTATGCCTGAACATGGTGTTCATAATGGACAGTTCATGACTTGCACAGAAGTCCAATAACAAAACACTATTCGGGCTCCGAGGTAAGGGGCCCTTTCCTACCAATCTTACCACCACAGGTGTAACTGTTGTTTCCCACATGGGCATTGAAGTAGCCAGTAGAATGATGGAATCCCAGGGAGGGGTGTCATCCAACACCCTCCCAAACTCTATACTGTCCTTCAGCCTATAGGCTGAAACAACAGACCTCCTCACCACCCACTGGGGTAAACTCCAACACAAGACTTCCGAGCTGGGGGGAGAGACAATCAAGCCTACTCCCGCTCTCCACCTCGGGCCACTCCAAAGTAGAAGAGAGTCCAGCCTCTCACAAGGAGTTGAGTTCCAAAGTAGAGACTGACATTTTTGCGGGAATCCCACGGGTCACGGGATTCCCGTGGAATTCCCGTGGGATGGGAGTCAGTATTAGTAACAATCACGTGATTGGGACGGTACAGGATTAAACATTAACGGGAGCAGACGGGAGCAAACCAATAGTAACTAAAAAAAACTAGGATCGTCAGGCGCTTGCTGACTAACCCCGACCTCAGGCCTGGCTCTGCCGTACCAGACGACACCTTACATGCAGCTGATTTTGCAATATTATGGAAGGCCTTGCCTTCAGTCTATTCTTTTTATTCTGGTCCATGACCTTTAGTTTTGTCAGCTAGGCAATGATTTCTGATCAGAGTCCGTGCATGACTTTTTGAAACAAATTAACTCTAGCTGGTCAAAATGGGCACAGTTTTGTGGTAAGTGGAACTCTCAGTTTACTACAGATTTCCAGGTTAGTAAATGGAAGCTCTTCTTTAATATGAACTTATCTGCAGCTACAACAAGCCTGGGTCAGTGGTGGTGTTTTTGGAGTGCTTGTTTCTCTTTAAGAAGAAGAGTTATCAATGCTGTTTGAGGAAAAATGTCCTATTGAGACGTATATGTACTATGAGAGGAATGGCTTTCCCCGATGAACTGCACTGTGATGTCCCACAAAAATGTGAAACACACTAAAATAAAGGATTATAAATTGCAATGCTTGTGTGTGCAATACTGCAATTTATATAATATATAGATATTCTATTACACTTGACCTGAAAATCCTGCATGCCAGTTTGCTCATTGGGTGTATATATTTTACAGCTGCCTCCAGACAGTGGTGGGGAAATTGGAGGTGGAGAAAAAGAGATAAATGAGTCAAGAAATATGGGCTTATTGTTATTAAAATCATAATATTCACCTACAGTGTTGCTGTGACGTTTCCTATTCCTGACATCATGAATTAACCTGTAGGAGAGAATTGGTTTAGTATGTGAGCTAAAAGGTGAGCTACATTTTCAAATTTTCTTTCATGAACCACATATAAACTAAACGATCTGTTGCTTACGTCGAACCATTCCTAAAGACGTAATTGTGGTGGTGGACCATAACGCTGCTATATAGTAAATATAGTTTGATGGTAGTTTGGTGGAGGCAGCAGTAGCTTTGTGCAGAGGGGTTTGTAGAGAGGATGGCTCCTCTGGCCGTCGCCTGAAAGAGCAGCTCGGGCTCATTATCCTGATGAAATTTGCGCAGATGTGTGAGCTGCCGACAGACTCGGCAGTGACACAAACAGCCAGCTCTGTCCCCTTGAGCCAGTCAGGTGATGAAAACCGGAGAGGCGCGGGGGCTGAGAAACGGCGGCCATTAAGCAAAACAGAAAGAGGTGAGGGATGCTGAAAGGGGGGTGTTTGTGTATGTCAGTCGAAGGGGTAGGTGGGGGCAGTTATATAAAGTAACTCCAATCCACCTTCTTAAAATTCCTGATGAAAATGGAAATGTGCATAAAGACGGCATCTCCTCACGAAGCTCTAATCTGGTCGTATTCAGATGACGAGCGGACTGCCACTTAACGGGGAGGAGATCCACTTTGATCACATGGGTTCCCCCCGGAGGCACCTATCATGATGCCTATTACACCACTTCATTTGCATATGTGGGGCTGAGATCTACCGTGAACGTTCAAAACTGCAGCAAAGCTCAGTGTTACTAGAAAGAAATGACTGGGGAGGAAGAAGGAAAAAAAGACAAAAGCCTTTTAAGACGCTCAGAGTGCAGTAAGAGAAGACATTTTGTCATTCAAAGGTCATAAGTTCAGTAGCAGACCAGTGAAGGATGTTAGAAATCGAGTTAGGGAATCCAGAACTAAACAATAGGCTGTTAGGAGAGATAAGTGTGGAAAGGGGGCAAAATTTATTTGTCAGCTGATAAAAATGCGTACTTGTCCACTATACTTTCCCTGGATGAATAAAGCATTTTCCTTTTAAAACCCATGCTCACTTCCTAACTTCCACATCAACAACAGGTGAGCTTTGCTTGTTTCATCCTCCTGCCGACTCAAATTTCTCCCCTCTGCGGAGGCTCTTGATCCTTGTTAGCGAGCGCTGACACCAAGTGAAGTTATTCAGGTATAAACACACCAGGAAAACAAAAAAAAAGGAAAGAAGCAAACTTGTTGTGTGAAAGAACAGCCTCGTTTGCGTAAACAACATTAACCATTCGCTAAAAGATTAATGGTCTACTTTCTGAAGCTCCACTGGGAATCCATTCATTTGACAACCTGTAGTTGAAACAAAGATATACCACTGTTCTATCTGACAGAAAAAGACTCTCTGAAGGAGATAATTTACCAACTAGTGTTGGTGTCACACCTGGGCCTACTGGGAATAGGGGAACTTTTTTCCACTGTTTATCACAGTAAAAAAGTAAATGCATCATTTAGTAACCTTACTGAGTTCTTACTGAGACCGCTACCTGTTGTCAAAGAATTTTGCATTTACTGCGGCAGATTAAGCTGATCTGCAGCAGGAATGTATATTTACCAAAGATTAAATAACAAATGAATAAATAAAGAACCTTAAATTTGACTTGCAAACCTGAGACTTTTGTTTGTGCTCCAGCTTTCGATCAAATTCAGCAACAAGAAATTCTTGTTTTTATTTTTGTTGCTCTTTGTTTAATTTGATCTATTAATACATTCTAAGTGTTTAAATCAAAATATGTATTCTTTACTCATAGTTTTACCTTCTGCCAGCATTTTTATTACATAAAACTAATGACACATCGTGACAGCAAAATAAAGCCGCGTCCCCTACAGAATGAACCATAAAAATTTTTAAAAGCATGTGGTGTAGGATTCTGTATCTTTAAGCGCCATTTAAACCATAATCAGAGTTCAAAACAAATGTTCACATTTAATGTATTTTTTTAAAAACCAACATTGCTGGCTCCAGTCTTGCATCTTATTGTAAGAAGCTAACCACAAGTTAGCTTCACATACGTTAGCACAAGAGACAACATTCCAGTGTTGCCACATTAGTGAATTTGTAGCTATATTTGGGGACTTTTTAGACCCCTATAGAAAATTTGTTTCTTTACGTACTTAAATAATAAGGCGATTTCTTTGTTATTGGAGAGTTTAGCGACTTCATCTGAAAGCAGCAATGATTCTACAGCTGACAATCGTTCTGACCTGGATTACAAAGCAGGATATTCATCTAATACAAATATAGTTTTAAATCTAGTCTCCTTTATTCTATGAAACCTGAATTAAATTTTGATGAAATGACATCTGTGTTTAGGCCTCACAAGCATCTAAAGTTTTCTCCTGCTCTCCCTAAGGGCTACCTAAGCGAATGAAATTCCCTTCATCAAGCTTTGCTTTGCATGCTCCTTGCATTCCTCCTCAGTGGACATCTTTTAGGTGTTTTTGACAATATAAAAATTAAAATAAATAAATATAAAAACATGGTCACTGTCAAAACATGCAAATACAAAAGAAAATCCTTCTTAAAACAGTCAAAGTATGTCTATGACAAGAACAAAGAATTAAAAAACACACTTCTTATCTGATGTAACACTTGGTGGGCAGCAATCGCCCCAGACTTTAACAGAATTGAGCATCATGCTAACAATGTTGAAAATACAAGGAGCTCTTGCCACCCCGCTAAAAGCACCAGGCCATTAGTGTTAACCTCAAATCATAAAATAAGCAGATTGGGTGATATTTTTACTCTAAACCTTAACGCCTCACAAACACCCCCAGAAATGGCTATAATTGGGAACAATACCAGACATTTGAATCAAAGTGGCTTTGACCGATTGGCATCTTTTACATATTGGACGCTGTACACCTTTTAAATAGAGCTAACAGTGATTTATCTGTCGTATTTTCCTGGTTTTTAACTACTAAATTACACTTCTGCCTTTCTTTAAGCCTCAATCTGTCTAAGACAGCTGTGGGAGACACAACTAGCAAAAAACGGCACAGTCAGAGAAGCTCCGGTTTTGAGCTTTGGCTTACCCAAATCATTACAGCCTGAAAATAGATTTAATTCTTAAAAACTTGGAACAAAAAAATGTTCCTTTGTAATGTTTATATTCAAGGCTTCTCTGTATTTGGGATGACTGGGAACCCTGGGATGAAGCACAGAAAGGTATTGTTAAAAAATCTAGGATATTATGCTCTGTTCCAAAAATCCAGAAGAAAATACGTGTTTAAAAAAAAATGGGAAAACTACAAATGGAGGTGCAATAATGGTTTAACCTAATGGACAGTTTATGCATTTCTTATCCTTTGTATCAAAGAGGCAGAGCCCAAAGAGTAATAGATAACACTCAATGATAGGGAGGCTGAATAGAGAGAACAAAAAAAATAAAAAGGTGGAAGCTGTGTCTTTGGTGTGCAGAGAATCATTTTCTACACACCGGCATCAATCGGTGCGAATAATTCTCCAAACTTTTTTAAGTCCGACTTTAAATGGCATTACATATGTAGCGAAGCATGAAAAATTTATGCGCTGGAGTTGGGGAAATGTCAAGGGTAATGATCTCCGCAGCAGCTTACCTCCTTAGCTTTCTGTTTCAGTCGAGCTTGCTCTGGGTCTTCTTGCCTGGAGCGACTCTGTGGAGTTAAAAAAAAAAAGAGGAGGGTGAGGATGGGTGGAGGGGATACAGGTTAACAGCTGGTTTAAGCAGCCCACCTCTCCAATACACAGACACGTTTTGCTACTCATCTGTTGCTGTAGAAGAAAAAAAAAGTGTAAAATGGGAACAGGATACAGAGGTGTCAAGGACATCATATCTGAATACAGAGAAGAGCAATGGAGCACCCCCCTGGGGGGCAGTGGCCTTTAAACCTGCTCCAAATCCAGCCCTAAATAAGCTGCTGCAGGGGGATTCTAATCAAAAGAGGTTATTAAAAAGTCTGCAGGAGCCAGAATACACACACACACACACACACACACACACACACACACACACACACACACACACACACACACACACAGGGGAGAGGATGTTGGTGAGTGTTAGTGGCAACGGCTGTCTGTGTGTCACCGAGTGTGAAGCCAGTGTGGCTATCCGTGTGTCCCTGGCGTAACAACACAGCACTTCTATTTTAATCAGCCGCTATGATCTGGGTGAATGTACTTGTCCCTGGAAATCCTTCACGACAGAGCCAAATGTGCATGTACAGATGACCACTGCGGGCAACACAGGCTCATCGTGGCCCCAGGGACTAACTGAGGGTTGTTTGTGAATGCAGGCATAAGGTGCATCGTTTCATGTGGCAGAATTAACCACAGTCTGCTCCATGAACATGGGAAATAGAGCAGTTCTTGAAGGGGCATTACCACGTCCTGACCTTCTTTTAACATTTTATTTATACTTTTTTTAGGGTCCTTAATGTGATGAATCAATATCAAATAGTTCTTGACAGTGGGAGGTGAATTACGTGGGTTTTATTCCAAATGTTTTGCAAATAACAAATACATAGTGTTCCTTTATTCTTTTGAGCACGTAAGACTAATTACCAAAAGTAAAGGTAAGTTTATATTTAGAGTAAAAAAAAAACTATTATATTAATACAAGTGCATAAGATCTACTTGTCATATTTTAAAGGCAAAAATTGTCATTCTATTGGCAGATCATCTAATTTATCGGCTCTAATTATGACCAAATATAATTTTTTGGGGGAAATGTTTATTCATTATTTGATCCGTTTTTAGAGTGTGTTTGGTAGTTGTGATGTTGGAGCAACATCTGACATGAAGAAGAAGGTTCTTCTAGTTACAAGAAAAATGGAGAATCACTGGGAACACGTGCTATTCGCAGTGATACACGGTGCAGGTGGCATCATGCTGCGGAGAGCAAAGTAGATTGGTAAGAAATGATGAGAGAACAAATGGAGCTTAATAAAGGATAATCTTTGTATTAGTAAAAAAATAAAATAAACTGTGTTATTTAGCTTTCCACTTAATAATTATGTGGCAGTTTGTGTTGAGATAGGTTAAAGTTTGTGGTTGCAGTGTGTGAAGTGAATTCTGTTCCATTATTTTTGCAGGCAAAGAACATGGTGTCTAAAAAAGATTTTCTTCTTCAAATTTTAGCTTTAATTGTATTTTTTCCCCTTGTTTTATAGATATACAGATTTTTTATATTTTTATATTTTTTCTCAAATTTTTGTTTCTCAGATTGAGTTTTGCAAATTGCATTCTTTTCAATTAGCGTTATCCAGATCACATTCTCTTAACCTCTGGGGGCAGGTCCTATTGGTCTGCATGGACATCCGTAACAGCATTTTAGTGATCAAAATGCGCCTCAAGAGCGAGTGTTATTGGGCTTGAAGTGGAGAAAATACGATCTGTTAAAAGATATTTGAAAAGGATGCAATTCATAAAACTCAATCAGAAAACCTATAATTTAAAGAAAGAAAAAATATAAAAAAAATACTTGAAACAACAGCAAAGTTGCTCTGAAAGCCATAGTTTTTATAGGCTTTTTCTTCAAAATTTCCATTCACAAAATGAGTTGATTTTCTTGCAACAACAATGGAAAAAGATTATCTTCAATGAGACAAAACGTGGAGCCGTTAACTATGCAACTATATTTGGACAAAGACATCTAAATCT
This sequence comes from Cyprinodon tularosa, assembly GCF_016077235.1. Taxonomy (NCBI): domain Eukaryota; kingdom Metazoa; phylum Chordata; class Actinopteri; order Cyprinodontiformes; family Cyprinodontidae; genus Cyprinodon; species Cyprinodon tularosa. Next base: position 551,100 of record NW_024038652.1, on the reverse strand, counting down.
GAGCAAACCTCAGACCATCACTGTCGAATGTATCAGAAGAATAGTCTATATTAATAAAATAGTTTTTTAAACATTATGTTTATTAAGAACAGCTTCTATCATAATCACTGCAGACTATTAGTGCGTTTCTCCTCCATCCATCTAACCTATCGTTTGGATGAAGATCAGCAACTCCTAAGCCTTCCTGCTAATTGGCTTTACATATATCAGGCAGTGCACGTATTGGTCGATGTCTGAACCAAGACTAATGTGTTTGCCCTCCAGTGGGCCAGAGCATCCCTCAAGTCCTGAGTCATCTTTTAAACGGCCGGCACGGTCGACAGAAGGAAGCCTTACAATGAGGGAGGAATGTGGAAAGATGACAGTGGAAGGGATTATCGCAATGGATTTCTAATTCTGGAGCCCAATGAACGGGTGCTGGAACAGGAGACACGGAGGGAGAGAGGAGTGGGAGGGGACGGTGCAGATGGACTGTTTGCAGAGACCAGCGTTGCCACTGGCAGATTCTGCATCTTATCAGCCAGCTGCCGCAAAGTAGCGTCTAAGTGCTGAGAGAAAGAAAAGGATGCATTATGTTTGTAAAAAATAGGACCCATCCGAACACTTAATATGCGAGAAGAGCAAATCTAAAGACTGAAACTTTTCTTTTATTGTAAAAACAAGAAAAATTTTGGAAAATTTACAGCCACGCATTGTTTACTAAACTTTAAAATCCAATGACTTGAACTAGGCCATTCTCACGCTTGTATAGTCCTTGACATACAGCAGAGGTGTCAAACTGCAGTGCTCTTGAGCCCCTGCTCTAAAACACCTAAATAAAAGGGAAGATTTACTTCCCAGTATTTAATATATTTGATTTGGGTTTGATGAAGTAAAGAAACATCTAAATGTAGCAGGAGTTTGACACTTCTGATGGGTTTGGGATCATAAATAAATAAGATGTTGTTGTTTTTTTGTGTGTAGTTGTTTTTTAAACGTCTTTATGTTTAACTCTCTTTATCTTCCCATCACCTCTGACCATATTCCCTCTCCCTAAGGAAGAAAAATCAACATCACAGAATAATGCACCGAGCTTCATTGTGGGGGAGGTGTGTTCGAGCGATAAGCTCTGTAAGATTATCACTTCTATTAAGTTACATTTTGTACATCCAACCAGAGAATCTCCTTTTGCATGTTTGCTATGTCCTCTATACAGCTTAATGCATAATAAAAGATAGAACCTTCTCTGCATTTCTATCAACAAATGCTTTCTTCTCCACAATTGTCTAATGAGACCAGATTCAAGAAGCTAACAACTGTTTCGTAAAGATTCCTCACCCCTTAACCGTGGATTTCTGCAACTCAGAATGACAACTGTACATAATAAGACCTCTTGTTTTGCGATTATAATTTACAATGTCTTACTAAGCTTTAAAAATCAATTTTTGCACTTATTATGATTCCTTTTTTGTTTTTCTAAAAATTAACAATCTAAGATAATCTTTTTATCCTTAGTATATTAATCTCAATACAAAATCAATAAAACTTTGCCGTGATCTATGATTGTAAGACTTGATTAGATGGAAACATTTCTGTTGTGGAGGTGAAGGCCGAGTTAACATGCTCACTTTCGCTCACTTTTGATAAATACGGTTTAAAAGCCGTCAACATCTTCCTTCCAGATCAAAAATATTCCCTTTTTTTTCACAGTTTTTCCAACTGAAAACATAATGCTTGTAACGTGACATAATTTGGAAAAGTCTAAAGAGAAGAGAAAATTTGGTGAAAGTGCTGAACACAAATAATCAGCCACAGCAAAAAGTAGCTTCTCTGCCTGAAACATATTACTTGTGTAAACAATTAGGGATGCATGATATAATCGGCCCCCTATCGGTATCGGCCTTAAAACTGAATATCGGACATCGGCCACCCCACCGATATTTAACCCGATATTTGATCAGCTTCTGAGTTTCTAAAGTCTAAAAAAAAAAAAAATACTACTTTTTCTTCTTCCTCAAAAACTTCTTTTTTACAGACTTAAAAACTTCTAAAGACGAGGGAAAAAATATTGATCCATTAAAATATCCCAATATCTTCATATGCTGATATATTGCCATTTAAAAACACCATATCAATCTCTTTTACTAATGAAATATTGCTATATGTCATAGTTATGCTACGAAATCCCCCGAAAATTCATGAAATTTTGCCATATTTTTATTTGTTGATATATTGACGCGGTATCGATCTATTTTACTAACAAAATCTCAAAAGAATTTGCAAAATATCACGAGAGTTTGTAACAGAACGATGAAATTTCACGAGATTTTGAAAGTAAAATAGATCGATACCGCGTTTTTAAAAATCTATTTGATATCAGCATATGAAAATATATTTGAGTATATTATTTTTCAAAGTGTCAGAAATGGATAACAAAACTGCTATTTTCAATGACTACTTATTTTTGTCCAGCTTTAACATCAGTATCGATATCGGTTATCGGCTACATGAGTTTTAAAATATCGGCATATCGGATATCGGCCAAAATCCCGATATCGTGCATCCCTATAAACAATCTAATAAAATATTAGAGTGAAAAATGCAGCTAACAGCACAAAATTACACTTAAGGTTTTGGTTTTTGAAAAAGTCTATTTTCCCTTGTTTTGAGAAGTGACACAATTTGCCAATGGAATAAGATGTTTCATGTATAAAATAAGAGAAAATTGTATTATCTTAATCGAATTCCAAAAAAAAAAAATCATCTTATTCTAAGGAGTCAAATAAGAAAATACAAACTTGAGCTTGACTTCTTTTTAGATCCGTCTTTGCAGTGTATCTGATTTATATTGATAAACGAAAGTAATGATATTTTGCAGCCACTTTAACTGCAAGTTTGGTGCTGAAGGGTTTTCGTTTTTTAAACATTAGCAGGTTTAATGCCCACTGAGTTACTTATTACAGATTTTATAACTATATTTGATCCTAAGTAACGCACAGCAACTGTACAGAGGACATGAACACACATGTTGGAAGCAGTTGGTTTTTCCTCCACAACCGAGAGTGGAACAACTTGTATAATCGTTACGCAAAGGGCTGCTCTCCAAACATCTCCTCAAACCAAAACACCATGGCAACAGCAGCCAAAAAGCCACAGATATAGCTCTGGGGTGAAGTCAAACTTTCCTCTGCGATCCGTGCAATCATGCAGTTTGAACAGCCTCGAGTGTAGCTCCTCCAAGATGGACCAGGCTTTTTTTTTTTTGAAGAGTTATTTGTTAATGCTGCTACTAAAAGAGTTTACTACTGTCAAAAAAAGTGTTTTAGAGTGTTAAATAATGCAGAGCATGGTGCTGACATAGGGATCTAAAAGCTATTGTTTTTAGCGCCCTATTTAAAACACCCCGATTCTGAGAGGCACTTTGCATTGATGCAATGCTTTCTTCACAGCTGGCCAGCAGAAAATCTATGACTGTTTGAAAAGACATTAAAAACCAGGCAGGTCTTGAGGTAACGTGGTCAAATTTTATCAACAATATAATTTTTTTAATAACCTACATTGAAGGACTTGGATATAATGATGCAATTAACAAATTAAAATAAGCTTTTAAGAGAATCTGTACAGTGGGACCCTGGTTCCATCAGAAATAATTAAACTACCTACCTTTACACTAACCTTGCACTGCAGGGCATTTTCCTTTGGATATTATCAGCTTTTTCCGACTGCAGTGAATTTTATACATTTTAAGGAACACGTATGGCTCAATAGGAGACAAACGTGGATAAAACATACAGAACTCATAGTCAGTCTGTATTTTGACAATAACATCTATGTTATGGGATGAAAAGTGGTGCAATGAGTAGCACTGCTGCCTTGCAGCAAGCAGGTTCCAGGTTTGATTCCCGGCCCGGGGTCTTTCTTCTTGGAGTTTGCATGTTCTCCCTGTACATGCGTTGGTTCTCTCAGGGAACTCCGCCTTCCTCCCACAGTCCAAAAACATGATTGTTAGGTTAATTGGCTTCTTTAAATTCAATTTCGGTGTGAGTGAATGGTTGTTTGTCCTGTTTGTCTCTGTGTTGCCCTGCGATGGGCTGGTGACCTGTCCACGATGGACCCAGCCTCTCGTCGGTTGACAGCTGGAGATAGGCAGCAGCACCTCTCACGACCCCAGAAGCGATAAGCGTGACAGAAAATGGATGGACAGATGGACGTCTCTGTTGTTGTCTCTCATCCCAGGTATGAAGCTGTTGCTGATCTGGCGATCTTCAGTGAGAGATTGCTGCAAACTAACAGCATTATCGTAGTCACAACGCAGGACAGGGCGCGGGAACAAGTTTACCGTAAATTTTGTATCTAATTTGCACATGTTCTTCATTTTCCATCAGCTTTTTACTGACTATTTTTTTACTCTCACAGTAATACGGGACAAAGTGCGTTCCTTTTCCACTAATTACGGGACAGGTTCTTCTATTTCTAAATACGGAACAATTCCGCAAGTTGACATGGCTCATTACACTATCACTCATTTAGCTGTAGTAACTTCATACTATTTCACACCCAACTGAAATCTTGTCCTCTTTCCTCTTCCTCTTGACAGTACCTTAACTTCCAAAAGCATTGCTTTAGTCATCAATGAGGATTTGTTCCAATAAGTGAATCAATTGTCAATGAACTGAAGCGAATCATTAAGTAAAAACCAGGGTGAGAGGGTTGGGAGTGGGACCTCCGGCCTCTGCGACTTACAAAATAATCTCTGTTACCCCCAGCTAATAATGGAATACCTTTAAACTAACGACTAAAGCTGGTTAAAGTTAGCTTCCCTAAGCTCACCTACTGGAAACACAGAGAAATGCGAACAAGGAGCGATTCACCAAATATTAATCACCAGAAATCCTGTGGATTTACAGTACGAATCAATGAGTGAATCCTGTAAGGCGGTGAGGGTGATGTTTCATGAACTCATCGCCTCATACAGGCAATGATCTACCCCTAAATTATCCACTTAAGCTAGTCATGACCTGGAAATGATTTTATTTTGTTCTCTTAAACTCATGATATATTTTTTTCATCCTTTTTACATCTGAGTCAACTAACTTACAGTTGCAAAAGAATAAAAAAACTTGGGTTAAATTGAATCTTGAAAAGTTTGATCTTTCTTACCTTCTTTAACTGTTAAAGGACATAATCAGTCTTATTGTTTGATGATTAGCACACCTAATATCACTAAAGCCATGCTTACTGCCTACTTTAAATGTGAAGGAGCAGAAACTGAGTCAAAGCTTTGAAAACGACAAACTAAATGTGACTGAAGCAAAACTTCTCACCAATTTGGACTGTAAAACCAAAATTGTAGCAACAAAAAATTATGGATTTAAGGAACGAATCTTTTGAATAAATCATTTTAATGAACTGAATGAAGCGATTCAATTATATTCAACAGAAATGCTGTTCCCATCCCAAATGCTCTAATGAAATGCTTTTTTTTTCATCATGAAAGAGAACGTGTAACTACTGCATAGTAGTCCATACATTTTTCTTTTAATCCCATCAGTATTACACCTCTGGCACTGGGATGTGGATTAAAACTTTTAACTTTTTAAAGTTTTATCGCTTGTTGGATGTCTGTGTGTGTGGTGGCTATTGAAGTTCTGACCCCAGCTTCTCCTTAAGGCATCACCAAAAGTCATAAAGTGGCTTTTTTTCAACGATAATCTCAAAGGATGTTTATCTCTGTTGCATATGCTTCAATTTCAACTCGCTTTTTTTTTTCCCACGACTCTTTTTTAGCATTAATATGTTTAGATACAGCACCCTGCAAACAGCCTGATTCTTTAACAATTAGCTTTTGCAGCTTCCCATCTTTGAGGATATGTGTGTCAGTGACAGTTAGTCACACCCTATGAATGTAGGCAATAACATTCCTGGGAAAGTGGATTTTGGGCTTTCATTAGCCGTAAGCCAAATTCACAGAAATGAACAAGAATTAACACTTGAACAATATCACTCTGTGTATGTGATAAACATTTATTACATATGTTTAAATTTTGAGCATTTGAGAATCAATGCTTTGAAGGTTCATCAGTTACATGTTTATTATTTATAGTTATTCTTAATGTCTTTACAAGTAAAAACGTTAAGAGCTAAGAGTTAAAATTGACAGAGAGAGTTTATTCCTTTCGACTCGACTAAAATGTGAGTTTGTTTTATCAGGAAATGTTGTTGAGTTTCTTCATAATCCATCAGCTGAGCAAAGGCCCTTTTCTGGAGATGCATCAACCAGGATATATTGTGGGCATAATTTCACTTTGATTTTCTTCTTCCTATAAACACTAAGATGAAACAGAAAAAATGCGCTGCAGGTGCTTTCATAAAGGTGAGCCTTTCAATAGAAAAATAAACATCAAACGATGCGTCGCTTATCCTTTTACAGATATTTTTTATTCTTACGTATGTTAGTGGATGTGATAACAGATGCAGTTAGGTTTGATGCTTTCAATGAAAATGAAAAAAATCCAATTCTTCACGTTTTAGAACCAGCTGATTGATCTGAGCTGAATTAATAGGTGTGTTTCTTGTGTGTGTTGGCATCAGAGGAAACAGTTTGGATTAGAAAGGGTCAATCTGGCTGTGCTGGATAGGAGTTTTATATCGTACTGATCCCAGCCCCTCCTCCTTGTGTCCAGGGAAGAAGCGCCAGGACAGAGGAGGCCTGAGGCCAGCAGCCTGGGTCACCTCATCCATGGGAGTCACACTCTAATTCATCTGTCAGAGCCAACACAAGAGCAACACACGCACTGACACACACTCTGTCACACACCCGCAAATCAAGACAGCGAGGTGACGATAACTCACTTTAGCGGCTTTCAGAAGGATCTCTCTCTCCTGCTCGTCCTTCCTCTGCTTCTCCATCCTCTCCAGCTGCTCGAAGAAGCGGAGCTGCGAGCGAACGTCTGCAGACTGCTCGTAGCATTCGTCGTCCTGGGAAGCAGACGGAGAGAGAACGATAGCAGGGTTACAACGACAAAATAAGAAGCTACGTCTTCAGCTTTGCCAATAAACTTAATCAACATCCTGACAGATGTTAGCAAATCTACACCCAAATATATACATTCACATCATTTTGGAGTATGTTTTTTAAAGCTTTTCTTTCAAAGAAAGAGATTTAATTTTACTACTGACTTTAATTGTTGCTTTTGTACAAGAAACCCTTTTTTCAAGGGAAAACCTGTAGAATTAAAGGGCAAACAGGTTTGCCTCAAACAACAATTATTGTTTTGCTGCACATTATGTTTTATTTGCGGAGAAAAGAGACGTAGATGCAGACTGTATAGATGCAATCACCTGGGTTTCTTTAGATAGTAACTTTTTTAGCAGTTTAAAAACAGATTTAAGAAAAGTGCTTTGTTTTATAGTTTAGATATGCTAGGATCAGAGAAAGAAAGCAACACAGACAACAAGTTTTCCTCACAGTCTGTCTTGCTGAAATATTAATGCTGAAATAGGGTAGTAACCAATGAAGCATGAGAAATATTTTGCTTCTACCATTAACACGCTTCTTCTTCAAAGTTCGTCAGCAGAGACGATGCACATGTACTGAGTCAGAAAACCATTTGGAAATACATTTAAAAGACACCTGATCTAGGTTGTTTTTAGAACAGCTAATCACATCATTTTACACAGAATGTAATGAAATCCAGTCTAATATTAAAGCTTCTTTTAAAGCATAAGAAATAAGTACAAATTTCTTAAAATATGAGTTTTTAGCCTTAAGCTTAGCAGGGTAATAAGGTGATTTGCCAACAGAATGAGTATTTCTGTCTTTAAAATAAGAGGATTAGATATTATGCATTTCAAATAAGATATTACAGGTGTTTTTTGTTTTTATTTTAGAGGTAAATCATCTTATTCCTGCTCAAATCAAGAGAAAACACTTATTTTAAGAAAAAATGACTTTCTTATACTCCATATTTGCAATGTACCTTTGTTGTGTTTTCACTTTCTAAGCAAATATGTGTCACATTAGATTAACAACGTTAATTAATTCGAATTCATTTGAATAATTTGACTGATTTTACATATTAGCCCAATTAACTTGCTTTAGGTATTTTGTCAAATATTTCAAAAGATACAATTCTAAAAAAATAAATAAACTGAATTTGGCTGAAAAACAGAAATAAAAAGTTGTAGGTATGTAGCTTGATGAAGGCGAACTAACACACCTGTTTTTTCTAGATTAGAACGTCTCAGTTTGGGTATTTTTCTTTATTATTTGTGTAGAAAACAGCTGCTATTGTTTGAGGAAGAAAAGTAATTAAGTTGAACAGAGCAGCTAAGAGTTAAAAACAGCTATAAACTATTTATTTAGCTTCTAAGTTTTTATTTTAATAAAAGTTAAGCGTTCATCTCTGGTTGTTGAGCTAATCTAGAGAGCAGATTTAAACCTTTGAACATGAAGTTTAGGGACCCCAGTTATACTGCTTAAGGCCACTTTATACCTGTTTTCAACTAAAAAATACGAAAAAACCATCTGAACGCGTTCGGTTAAACAACAGGAACAAATAAAGACGGAGCTGAAATGAAACCCAACCGGTCTGCGCAAATCCGCACTCCTAACCACACAAACTTCTTCTATTTACAGACTCTGTGCTTCACCTCCCATGTGGGAAATAAGAAGGCAAATGTAAAAAACAACTTTTTTAGGTCATCAAAAGTTAATAGGATAATTGCTTCTCTCTCCCTGTGTGGCTGCATGTCTCTGATGCAGCTCTGTTCTCGCGTTGCGCTTCATTTCGATGCCACTCTCCTCTCGTCTTCCGCATATATTCAGTGTTTCCATAAGGGGATGAGAGAAGCTGAGTGGCACACAACACAAAGACACATCAGAGGGGTCTCTTCGCCATCGCCCCCGCCTCTGTCTCTCTCATCCAGCCTCCCTTCTCTTTGTTGCAGAGCTGAGCCTGCACTCTTGCCGTAGCTCCTGCTGAAGCCCGGCTGCTCTTTAAGAGGCCGCCTTGTCTTTTGGTCTTCCTCCATTGCTCCCTCTTTGTTTTCTTTTTTCGCTGATGTCAACAGAGTGGCTTCACAGAGCTCCCTCCCTTCTTCTCTCTCTAGCTAGAGCACACCTCATTTGGAAAACCACAAAAAAGAAGAGAAGAACGAATAGAGAGTAGCTGCGCAAAAACAAGAAGGGGACAACTGTGCCAGTGCTTTCCCTCCCGCCGCCTCGGCATCAAGAAAAACATATTTTCAAAGTTTCCCCCCAGTTCCCCTTAACATGCAAAGACTTCATCTTGTTGTGGGGATGGCTTCTGCTTTAATGTAGACCAATTAAATGTTGTTATATGGTTACATTTATGGGATGTGTGAGGTAGAGTCGCCCATAATGAGAAAAAGTGTGCAGGTGTACGTAGGCGAGTACTTTTCTCGGGTTTTCAGTGATAGTGTGGAAACTTCCAGCTCTCATGTTAGGTGACAACTTGAGGGCATTTAAAGGAGCTCTTAAACTAAGTTTTGTGGGTTTGTATCAGCTACAAACTCAAATTCTTCCATGTGCAGACTTCGCCATATGAAGCTAAATAAGCGGTTCAAAAAGCTCACTGAAGTTTCTGTGCCGTTCTGAAAAAAAATCCATCATAATCTAATCTGAGTGTTTACTTTATGTTGTCCAACAAACGGTAGGTTCAAAGCTGCTAACGTAAAATGCTGTTAAACTTTTTTTTTTCTTTTTTCTTCAGCTTACATCAAAACAAATGAGTCTTATTTGACAAACTAAAGCAAAGCAAATTAGAGTGGAAGAAAAATTACTCATGGTTTGCATATTTATTCGAAGTCCACCTGGCTGCAATTTACAGTAACCTCAATATAAATACTGCTGCTCTGGAAAAACCTCAAAGATCTTCTATTAGAGAAAACTAGTGAACGCTAAAAAAAAATCCATATTAGAGGCTGAATGTCTTAAGATTCAACAAAAAGGAAACTCTGGTCAGTTTAGACAAGCCCCGGACATGGGGAGTGAAAAGCAAAGTAAAACTAAAACTGTACATCACCATAAGCTCAGCCTCTCCACTGAAGCATGGTGGTAGCAGCATGATGCTGCAGCTATGCTTTCTTCAGCAGGAACAGGATGGTTCTTAAAGAAGGAAGGATGGAATAACAGCATCTATCGGTTCTATTGAAATATTTTAAGGATGTTCTTACTCTCGTTTTAAGCCTACATGAATTAGAAAAATTAACTTGACTGGATTGTTAATTTCATTGAAGATAGCTAATTGCATAAGCAATATAAATGTATGGCCTAGAGAAAATCCAATCAACTGTCTGAATTTGCTCATATATGATGAACATCTGAAAATCTGAAAATCTTGCCTGAGCAGATTGTTCATATGTTTTTTTTTCCTGTCTCAATGAGGTCACAGGTCAAGGTAAAAAAAATAAAAAATGTAATTTGTTCACAATCATTTATAATCCCTTCATTTCATTTTATTAGGTCTTGCCTTTTCCTTTGGGCTTAGTTTATGATTTCCTTGTGTAGTTTGTTTACGTATTAGAGATGCACGATCCATTTTTTTCCAACCATGATGCTGAGCGTACTGGCCGATGTCCAATACTGACTGGATGCTGCGCTGCATGAAATAACCGTGTACCTCGCCATGTGAGTTAAGGCATCATGCCTGACATAAACATGGGTAAAAAAAGGTGACAAATTAACACAAATATAAACCATGACGCTACAAAAAAAATTTACAGAAGTTTGAATAAAAATCTACAACAAAAAGGCCGTTTCACCAGATTAGGTTGAGTGCAACAGTCGACATTAAAGCAAAAGCAGAAAAAAAAAGGTCAACCAGCAAAAATAATAATAAGAAGAGACCAAAAGTTCAGCTGTGGGTGTTTAAAAGAAAAAAAAAGAAAGAAATATTCCCAATTATTACTGTTTAACTGGAATGGTGCCATGATAAATTATGTGTTTTACAGCCAAGATAAACAATACTGTAACTTCCTATCATTAGTGACATCTGAGCACACTCCCTTCTGGGTAAGACCATATAATACTCTGGAAGTACCAGTTAGGACGCTAAATGGTGATAACAAAACACAAAACAAAGACAAGGCTGGTTTGGTAATAAAAGGATCACCAACAAAAAAAAAATTAAAAAAATGTGTCTGTCATAAAACAAAATATGAGCAGGGAAGGTAAGACCAAAACATTACATGTTTGGATGTAATCTGTGCCTTTTCAGCCTTTTCTGATCTATTTTCCTCTGTTATAATTAAAAGAATGATGATTTTTATTTACATGCTTAGAAATTAACAGTAATTTCATATTGAACTAGTTTTTTTTGGTTGACACCACTATAAATAACTGAGTGAGATGAAAAGATGACGTTTCATATCAATTTGCAGACTTGTTTATTAAAAATTAATGGAAATTGTACGTTACAGACTTTTTAATAATGCCAATCATCATAACATCATCAAAACAAACCTGTAAAACATTGTTTTGGAATAAAGCCGGTGATCTATACCCTTATATTGCAACACAACAAACAATCCATGACACATTAATGTATAAAACAATAAAGAGAGAGGTAATGGCTGCTGTTTAAGGACAGAAAAGGGATATTAATGTGTATGGATAACGTGTTTTACACTCGCGGAAGGAGCGTGATCCAACGTGGACTTCTGGAGAGCGCCGTCTCTGCAGCTGGAGTCTTTGTTAGTTACTTTTTGCAGGACACCCACACCGTATTCACATTAAAGCTGCAAATCGGATTCTATTTTATTGGATTTTATGTGATAGGATAAAGTAATGCATAGTAGAAAATGAAACCCGTGGAACGGGCAGGTCAGAGATAAAGTTATGGAGATGCAGCGTTAGGCTACAAAACAATTCAACTTTTGAGGAATGAGCCATAAATGAGCCAAAGGTAAAGGAGCATGGTCTAATCAGAACTTTGCCATATGGCTTAAAAAACATTTCATGATATAAATCAATATTAATAATTATATGTTCATGTTTTGTTACATGTTTGAATTAAAGGAAATTACAAATTATTCTGTAACCTTAAATCAATTTAAATCTAACATTTAACATTTAAAAATCGGTCTGCCCTACCACTAAGCTTGCTTAGCTTGGCCAAAAGAGCTTCAATTCTTTGATCTGCCTACATCCCCCAGAATGACGTGTAACTCTGGATTTTAATCCAGTGAATTAAAGAACATTCTAACAGAATTACCTTAAAATTATGTTGATCTGGTATTATAATTTATATTGTTCTTGTTTTATTGACCAGCTTTACGTTCATTTGTAAACAAGGTCGTCACATTTCCTGCCTCATTAGACTCAAGCATCTTTTCAGACATTCGTGTTTCTTAGGTTTTTTCTTATTGTTTCACAATTTCTGTTATGTCTGCCCAGCTCTGATTGGCCTTTTCTTTGTTAGAAATGAATGTTTGGGTTTTTACAATGTTTTCTTTCAAGATATATTTGAGTTGACCTCTAGAATTATTTTCCACAATGGCTTTCTTTGTACGAATAGAATATTAAGCATTAGATTTATTTTTTATCCATGTATTTTTATTGTATTCTGACTACTTGTCTTGTTCACCTTACTTTGTTACTTGGTGTGTACAGTGCCCTTCAGATTCTTGTATAAAACTTATTATTATTTTAGAGTGTACAACCAACAGGGGCCCTGTTAATACTTTTTCCACAAGTTATTTGTTATAAAATTTGTATTGTATCTTGGAGCATCAGAGTGAAAGTTGCCAAATGCAAAGGCATACCACGTTTTTTTTACTTTTTATTTAAAGATTTTTAGTAAAATTCTTTTAAAACAAATCTATATACGTATATATAGATATATAATAATAACATATAGCGGCTTTTGTGACAATTTTAAAGACTTGAAGAGGCAAGAAAACATTTGTAAATCATTCCTTCCTACCTTACATGAGTCGAGTCGATGCTGTGCGATGATAGAAACCTTTTCTACTACGGTTCGGAGTCGTGACTGCGTGGCGTGTGAGATGAAAGTCACGGCTTCCATTGGAACCTCCGTCACTCCATACTTTTTAGCTGTGAAGAAGACAAACATGCAGCATCTCGAATCATGTTATATTTTAAAGAGAAATCTGTATATTCCTGCAGCACATTTATTAGGTTAACATACCAAGAAAGAAGCAATAAATACACATAAATGCACATCTGTGTAGCATCAACACACAGGAGGAACTGCAAAGATTATTATGGGTAATTTACTCCCAGATAAAGGAAAGTTCATTTGTTTCCCAGCCTTTCAGAGCAGTTTTACTAGCTGAGCGCCTTCCAGTGTGTAACATTGACCATCTCTTTCTCTTTCTGCAGAAGGATAATTTAGTTTCCTCGCAGCAAAATTCATCTGAAGACATAACAAAAGAGAGGAGGACAGACTTTGGTAGGGTTACTATCTGCTTCCAACTTCCTTTTAAATTATGCCATTAACATAATTTTCTCTCTGGCACCCTTTTAAGTAAACCACACCAATTATTTAAATCAGCCGAACAATACATACACTCTTCAGCTGCTCAAGCTTTGAAATAGATGGAGGTAGCCCTCTTAGTGTTATAATTGCAGTAGCAACACATGTGGCAATGTCATGAGGTCACAGTAAAGTGCTAACAGGCTTCCACTCCCTAATAACACAATATTTCTGGGACATTAATATTTCAGAAAAAATTTAGGAGACTCTGCTATAGATAGAGGAGAGAATTTTCTGTGAGCAATAACAGTTTCTGGAGCTGGTGCTAATTATAATATTTCACCTAGAAATAAAACCAGACTAATGATCAAAGCTGTAATACTTTGGGTGTTGGGCGATGAGGCTCAATAGGGGGGTAGTTGCCACAAATATAGGAAAAGTTTGAGTTTAATTCCAGCCTGTATATCCTAAAGTTTAACCACAAGTAAACCTGCACTTTTGACAATGTGATGAGGCGAATGTAGCTCTAAATTTCAGAATAAGAGTGAAATTTATGTGCAAAAAGGAAAACAGGAAAGAAGAAGAGGTCTCATAAATAATCCTGGTAAGAACACGGCACACGTTTATTCATATTTTATCTTTATTTTGGTTTGTGATTATGTGTAGAGCAATTCACAGTGAAGACGCTTTGCAAATCCTTAACTTTAGATTAAAGTGAGTGGAAAAGTCTAGTAACAAGTTACAAAAATAGTTCTTGTTTTCTTCTTTTCACATAGAAGAAGAACTTATTTATACTATACTTTCAGAAAATATTGTCAAGCACCACTACAGCTGCTCAAGAGTGTACATGAACCCGTAAGGTAGCAGGGGACTATCGTTACTTTGAGGAGTCTCTTTTCGAGAGAGCTCCAGCTGTGCTCTGCCCCCTCCCACATTGTGGACATGCCTGGAGACTAAAGAGGGGAGGTGGACAGACGTTCGCCAAAGGACGACTGGAACATGTATTTGCTTACAGGCAATAAGTAAAAGAGTGGAGAAAGAACACAAAGAGGCACCGTAAAGTGTAAAAATTAACCTAGACACAAGGTAGAACATCTTATGGTAACATTTACCTTTGTAAATAAAAAATATAGATTTAAAAAGAAGGAGAGAATACTATTTAAGTTTTAGTAAGATGTTAATATGGTATACAAGGGCTGTATGGTAGAGAGGAGCAGCAGCACCTCTCTGATTGAACAGAGCTGGCAGGCTGGAGGAGCCTCCCTTGGACTTCTGTCAGCTGTGAGCGCACAGAGACCAATCACTGACACAACAAAGCTGCATAAGTGCCACTTCCCCAGCAGGGGGCACCCTAGCCTCCTGCCCCATATCATGCTGTGCTCTCCCCCGAGGAAAGATTTATATTTTAAAACAACCCCTCTACCCAGAGGTGACGGGATAACAACCATGCCAAGAGACCATGTAACGAAACATAACATGACCTGCAGGCCCCCAAAGATACTTTAATTGAGATGAAACAAGATGAGGGCGCCAGGCTCCCCGTCTCGTGGAATTATGCTGTGTGTTTTTTGATCCGTTACACTGAAGAAAGATGCTAGGCAAAGTTTTACCAGACTGGGAACACTCATTACAGCCTTTTATACATCTCCATTTGAATCCTTGGACTTTTTAAAAAGTTTACATATCTTAATTTGGATCTAGAGAAACAGGAAAATATTAAAAGTATTAAACATAAATCCAGAGTTTTTGAAAGGATGAAATAGTAACTTTGAAACATCCTTGTTGGGTTGTTTTTATGAGTCACACCCTCTTCAACATGTAGGTGTTTCCATCTGGAGACGATGAACCTTAATGCAGAAGTTAAACAATATAATGGATTGACCTCATGCTACCAAAAAAAATCAGTATCTCTGTTTTAAAAAAAACAAAAACTTTTTGGCTGGAGGTTAAGTTTAAAGAACCAACTTCTGTTGTGTTACTTAGGCTACGTTCACACTGCAGGCCTTAATGCTCAATTCCGATTTTTTTGTGAAATCTGATTTTTTTGTGTGTCCGTTCACACTTCCAAGTATATGCGACTTGTATGTGATCTACTGTGTGAACTGAATGCGTCCAATCGAAGTGTCCCGCATGCGCACTCGAGGACGCGATGACGTCACACGTAGCAAGCGTCCTCAGTGTTTGCGGAAGTAAACATGACTCGTAATACCGCAGCGTATATTGCGTTCTTTAAGTTCTTCTCCAACAGGAGCAGGCACATTACGAACGAAATCTTTTTAAGAAGATCAAAAAGAAAGACCCTCCCCCGGTTCCGGTAAGACCCTTCGAGTTTGGTCTGAATCGAGCTTTCTAAATATGAATTAAGTCAGCAACCTCACTTTCTCTCCATTGACTGCTCTCTGTGTTATCTTCCGCCATGGTTGTTAGTTTTTCCCGCCTCCGCTTAGTAGGACGCAGATTAGTAACGTTTAGTAATATTTGTCAAGTATCAATGACGTGTAGGTCGGATGAATGCGACCTGGCCGTACAGACACAGGTCGCATTTGAAAAGATCAGATACGTATCGGATTCAGGACCACATATCCAAGTGGCCTGGGTCGCATTTGAAAAAATCCGATCTGTGTCGTTCAGACTGTCATAAAAAGATCAGATACAGGTCACATATGGGCAAAAAAATCGGAATTGGGTCACTTCAGGCTGCGGTGTGAACGTAGCCTTATAGGTTAGGAATGGTCAAGAGCTAGACCACATCGGCAAACTGCAGATGTTTGTGAGCATAAAGATCCTAATATAAAAAAAATTTAAAAATGTTTCAGTATTTTTTTATGTCTTAATCAAGTAGCCTACTGTTTGGTACAGTTATAGGATGCAAAATATTGATTCTATGAATTCTTGTCAAAAAACAGTTTTTAAAGGTTTTAAAACAATACTTCTAATTTTCCTATTAACTTTATGCTGATGATATTCAGCTTTATATATCATCTGGGAAAACTGAACACAACAAGCGGTCTTCTTTAGAGAAATGACTTACTAGGATTAGTGGAACCTTGGTGCTTTCAGGTCTTTTTCAATCAATCCATAGAAACCGTAAACTTTGACTCTGCCTTTTCTGTGGCATCATCCAAGACAATTAACAAAGAACTATTCAAACCATATTTTTATACCTGTAAATTCAATTTAATTCACTTTAATCGCCATCAAAGACTGACCACATAATTCGGATCTCTGGATTTCTAATAAAGATGTTTCTGTGCTGCATGATGGGTTACGTGAACAAGTCTCACCAGTTTCCAGGATTCGTCGGTGTAGCAGCCCAGGATGAAGGAAAGCCTCATCTTTACACGACCGGATCTGTGTCCCCACCAGCTCAGAATTGGTTGCTAATATTCTGGCGCTCTCCTCGTTCAGGTTCACTCCGGCCATGGAAGCCACATCATTGATGTCATCATCGTCTCTGTAACACGTGAGATCGAAGACTATTAGGTCTTAAAAAGGTACAACTAGGAATTACATTCAAATTAAATGCACTGACATAGAGTACTTTAAAAGTTTATGAGCATAAAAATGTTGGCCAAAACACAATTTAAGGACATGGTTCTGAAGGAATGTCCCAAACAACTCTGTCCCATACTTAGGCAGATAGTAGAGAGGTTTCATAATGCCACATTCATCCCACAAAATTGGGAAAGTGGATCTAAATTCTCTGTCGTCAAAAATAGTACATCCAAAAGTCCTAACTAATTTTAGACCAATAGCTTTGTAATATTTTGGCAAATGCATGGAGCAGGTGATGATTAAAACAAACATGTAGCCCACCCCGTAGACCCCATGCAGTTTGCTTACCGTGCCAACTGAGGGGTAGAGCATGTCTGTCACTACCTTCTTGACAGTGTCAAGTGTCATCTAGATAAGCACCAAACATTTAGGTGTGCATTCGTCACACTTTTCATTTTTTCAGACTAGAGGATGAAAACAGTGGTGTTCCACAAGGTTGTGTCTTTTCACCACTTCTGTTTTCCCTGTACACTAATGGCAAACATTTATCTGCCATCATGTATAATAGACGGCCCTAGTCAATGTCTTTAAGGATCCTGAGAGCCTCTCCTAGCTTCTGTGCATAAACCAACAGTTTCCCAGTTTCCCTAACATCAATAAAACCATGAGATGAAAGTCAGGAGGAGCTGGTACTGGCTCTTCGTTTTGACCTGATGTCATGAGAGGCAGTGAAGCTCAAATACCTGGAACAATCTGAAGCAAGATGACCTTCCAACCCATTGTCTGTTTGTATAAAAAGGCTAGAAAAGACTCTCTCTTAGAGAAGCTAAGGAGCTTCAATGACAGTAAACACCTTGCTAAGGGTGTATAGGTCACTCATTAAAAGCATTAGAGAAACTCCTCACCAGAGACAGGAACAAGCTGAACCAGGTAGTCAAACAGGCCAGCTAGATAACTGATCACCAGTAAGTCAGATTCTGTTTGTTACCTTTTAATACCTTTCAATGGCCTTAATTTTAGATCATTCAATTTACTACCTTTTACCACCAACCCTATTATTGTGGTCCCCTTATCAACAAACCGACTCTGCCTGGGTGTGATCTTATCCAAGTAGCGACACAGATGTCCTGTTAAGGCCTCAGAGGTTTGTTAGGGAACATGAAGATGAGTTAGAGACTTGGAGAACTTCAAATACTACTGCAGGAGCTGCAGTGACAGCTCAACGTGAGAGTGGCAAGAAATGTGGAGTAAAACAAAGTTACAAGATCCTACAAGAACTTTACCATGGTGGACAAAGCAGAAGATGCTCTGGTCTGACCAGAACGATATTGAATATTGCTGCCTGCTTGTTAAATAATTTGCTTAAATGGAAAACTGCACCATTCTAACTGATACGCATGGTGATGGCAACATCATGATGTGGGGATTTTTTGCTTTGTTTTTTCAAGAGCAACAGAAAAGGTTAGAGTTAACAGAAAGATGGCGGGCTTTAAAAACAAGGCATTTACTGAAGAGAAACTGTTGAAGGCTGAAAGAGTCCCAACTGTGGCAGAGGTTTAGCTTCCAGCATTTCAACAACCATGAAAATACAGCCAACTTTAAATGTATGTTAAAAAATGTATATCAGCCAATCTGGGTTTTAGACCTGCAGCTGGAACTACAGCAAAACTTTAAGAAGGTTTTGATACTTTCATACATCTTTACAAATGTGCCAATTAAAATAAATAACTCCTCATTAAGATAAGATAAATATGTAAAAACTCTAAGAAACAAAATGTTTTAATCCAAACACATCTTCAGAAAAGTGTGGATGAAAAAAACAAAAACAAAGCAAGGTTAATGTTTCTCTGTTTATGAGAATCAGCAGTTGTTTTGGATTCCTATAAAGCCTCTCGTCTGCTCGACCAGACAGACAGACAGACAGACAGACAGACAACAGCAGATCAAGCAAACACACATTGTTAAAGCAACTTTGCTCTCTGGTGAGAACGGATTTACAATGCCGTTGCTTCACATTACAAATAGTTGTTTGCGGCTGTATTGAGGAATGAAAAAACATATATTCAACATAGAAATCTACTTTCTATATCAGCATTCATGTCACAACATTATTAACATTTACTCCTTGAAAATATATGTCAGGGATACATTTTTTTTCTCATGAATATTATTTGCCTGGAAGAAATTCTGCATTAGTTTTTCTTATTTTTTTTTCACAGGGGTATACTTTGGTCATAATGGTACAGACTTTTCATTCCAGGGTCTATTAGTGTCAACACTTAGAGAGGCGGGGAGATGAAGAGTGTTTGGAAGGAGTTTGCATGGTAAGGATGCTCCTGAGGATTAGCAATAAACAACACTAGCTTTATTTACACTCTGCTATGCTCTGATTATTTCTCTCAGGTGTAACGCTGACTTCACAATGTTTACATGTTACTGCACTTTACCAAAAACAAGAGAAAACAACCATATAGAGAGTGTTGTTGGCTTGTTTTACTTGCCGGTCAGAACATCATCGACATTCCCTGCCTGTATGTTTCCTTTTGATTTGACACTGTGAAAAATCCCCCTACTTGGGGAAGTAATGGTTGTGATTCTGGCCTGAATTAGGAGAGCAGTGACATGTTGTGTTTGCGGGTCTGGCCCAAAGCAAGAAGCAGATTTTCTGAGTGTCTTTGACAGAGAGAACAAAGACCCTCAGAACACACACGAGGTGGCCTCTTGCCACTCTCTGGCTCAACTCTACGGTCGTTTACGTTCTTGCCGCTGCTGTAGGTAGGTGTGTGCGCTTGTGTCATATACTGTTGTGTACTCAAGTGCGCCAGATCCAGGAGGCCTTTAAGGCATTTTGGAGAGTGGGTTTAAACCATCAGCCTGCTCCCCGCTACTGAGGCCCTACTGCTCCATGCTGCTGCCGCGGAGACCCAATATGAAACCTGACACCACGGCGGGAGGTTGACAAAGACAATTAGAGTAGATCCCAAAACACACCCCACACTTTAACCTCTTCCCCTTTCTTCCATGTTTTTATTTTCCAGCACTCTAATTAAACCTCCAAAGATAATCTAAACCACATGTATAGATCTATTCACTGTATGAGCTCCATCACAATCTCACAGATAAACAACCAACAACATGCTGGCAGCCATATTTACTCAGGTCAAATGGGAGTCTGCCAGTTCAACAACCAAAAAAGAAAGTAAGTGCATTAATTCAAAAACATCAAAATTCTAGAAAAAAAAATCTAGATAAATAAAAGTTAAACTCAGGTAATATCAGCAGCAAAGAGTGACACAGATGTAAATCTTCACTGCTGATATTACTTGGTGAGAAGGTGTTAAAAAAAGGCCACACTGATTTTTGTTTTCAATCTAAAGTAAAAAGAAACATAAATTATAGTTACACATTTCAAATAAGGCTCAAAAAAGCCTGATGTGTTTTGTTTTTTGCCCCTCTCTCTCTGACACCCCTGGTTTCATTTCAGTTTCAATCAGCTGCCCTCCGAAAGTACATAACCCAAATGAGCCTGTATGTAATTAAATTTTAGCTTACAGACAGCTGTGATTTAAAAGCTTCAGAGCTTTGTTGGAGAACATTACAAAAAGATAAAAACATTAAGATTAAGAAAAAAAGTAATGAGGTGAAGAATGAAGTTCTGGAGAAGTTTAAAGCAAATAGGTTATAAAACAAATCCAAGCTTTGGAGATACAACAGAGCTGTGTTCAATCTTTCACCAAAATTCTAAAAGAAGAAAAGCTTTACTAAGAGACGCGGCAAATGGGTAATGGTAAGTCTGGAGTAATCCTCAAGATTTGCAGAGAATTTGGCAAGGGAGCAACAGTTAGTCATCTACTCCACACGTTCAGACTTTTCATGTAAGGGTGGAGAAAGAAAGACAAAAGAAGTCTTGTAAAACCTAAGTAATTCATATAATCCAAGTCTTGCTTAAGTCATGTAGAAGGAGACAGCAGCAAAGATTTGGAAGAAGGTGCTACAGACAGAAGAGACAAAAATAAAAAAAATTTCACTGATATGCAGAAAGTAAGCACATAGTTTTGGAAAGGGCAAGTCTACGTTCCTGTTTGCTGCAAGACTTTAAAGTAGCTAGTCATTCATTCTGGCTGCAAACTTTAGTAGGCCACAACGTTTTTATTTCTAAACAATGTTGTCTTTTCAACACTTCTCTTTCTGCTTCATTTTTTTTTTCCAAAACTCATTTTAATATACTTTATAAATGACTGATGAAGATTCTCAGTCATCCAGGTCATAATGACCGACCTTCAGAATCATAGACAGGTTTCATATATTACAGGCTAACAATGAAACCAAACGACTCACTCATCGGTTACCATTTGCATGTTTCCAAGCAATACAAGGCCTTGTCCATATAAGACTCAAACTCACTGCGGATCCAGACATTTGAATTGAGAAAGCTAGCTTCCTAGAGAGGTGGAGAAACGTCTTCAAATCTTGGAAACCAAGTCCAGTGGATATTTTTTTAACTTTTACGGAACTTATAAATGACACTATCAAAATCTGAATATTTTGGTCTTTAAAGGTATGGCCTTTGTTCTTGAGGGGCAAGAATCTTGCCCAGAGCTAACAGCTCCCCTATGCTGTGAGAAAGTCCAGTTGCCTTTAAATTTAAACCTGTTTTGGTTGGCGTGACCGAAATGAAGGATAATTTACAAAGGCAAGGATTTGGATTATTTTCAACCCTTTGTTAGGAAAGATCAGAGGGCATTCCAAAAGTGACAGGGGGCATCAGTGAGAATCGCATCAGGGCAATTGTGAGAGTTTGCCTGCAACTGAAACATTGACACTTTAATGCCTAGCTCTGGCTTTTAATGTTGTGTCCTTGGGCAAGATACTTGACTCATATTGCCTACTGACGGTGGTCACCTGCGCACGGCAGCCTTGCTTTTGTCAGTGAACTCTAGGGCATTATCAGTGTGTGAGTGTGTGCTTGAAAGGGTAAATAACGTCTAAATGTTATTTACCCCTATAAAAAATGAATGAATGTTGCATAGAACTTTGGTAAAGTTTCCTGACTTGAAAAAGTCGCTAAGTAGAGGCTTTTTTTTAAACGTTCCTGCAGCCAAAGATCAGAGATTGACTGCAAAGAATAGAGATAGTTCTAAATTCTCTTCAAGATCCAGGTGGTTCTGAGAAGGAACATTTAACTCCCAGCAACTAAAGCAAAAAGCAACAGCAATTTGAGGAAAAACATCCACCTTTAGACTTGCAAAGCTTGTCGAGAAATGTTAAAAGACTTTAGAATGTGTCTCTTTCAAGACCTTGGCACTGATGCCTGGTCTAAATACTAATTTGACACACCTACTTAGCTCCACCCAGTTCTCAGTACCCACTTATCTGATCCACCTGCATTAGTTTTTATTTAACCAGCCATTAGAGGAGTCATCAGTGTCAGATTATTTCAAGCCGTTGATCAGACTCCCGTGTTCTGATTACCTGATCCTGACCTGTTCCGCCTCTCGACCTCTGAGCCTGCCTGTTCCCTTCTGATCCGTTTGCCTGTCCTGTCCTCTGAGTCCTACCGGATCTCTGCCTGTTTATGTACTATAGCTGGAACTGTGAGCTAACTCCGTCCTGGATTCTCCCTTGGCAACTAACTGGATCTCTGACCTCCTGGCTCTGACAACCAAGCATGTCACCGACATCAGCTTTTGCTTCATCCTCTGGATTATCCTTCCTACATTCTGCTGTTCGGTTCTGATCTCCTGCCTGTCCTCCAAATACCGATACATCAGCATCTGGGACCCACTGTGCGGCAACGGCTGTGCCAGGTTGGTATCCGGCCAGCAGGAACCCACCTCGCTCTCTGGGCTTGGACTGGACAATAAGTCCAGGTTAGTAACTCACGTTTGTTATCGTCCACATCCAGAAAGAAGTTGTCATTAACCTGCTGTCTCCCCCCGCAGAGGTTCCTGCCTTAGATGCTGATGCTGCTCACTCCTGTTCAGTTTTCAATAAGTGTTTTGAGAAATTTGTTTGTCTGCTTTAAATCTTCTGTTCTGCGCCTAACAGTCTCTTTCCTTTGGTTTCAGAAATGTGAATTATTTCATGTTGGTCTAGGATATAAAATCCCCAGTGCATCAAATGTTTTGGTTAGACAACTATAGCTTTCAGAGTTGAACTTGAAATCAATCATAATGTGCCACTTCACAATGATCCTTGCCATTTAGGCTAATAAAAAAAAATTTAAATTCATAATATTCTGGACCGTCCCTCCAAACTAATGAAGAGCAGAGGAATTAGCCACCATGGAAGCTAAAGGATAACCTTGAAGGTACTTGCTTGGTTTCTAAATCAAGCCTGTGCTTTGGTGAGGGCATGCTATGGGCGGTGGGAGGAATTAACCTGCTATCTGGAAGTGCATCCAGATCTTCTGTGTCCCTCACGCCCTCCCTTTCCCTGTGGATAAAGGTCTCTGAGACCTTGCAGGGGGCCCTGATTGATCCCTGTGACTAACACCCAGGCCATGTGTGCTGAGAGAGATGAGCCACTGGAGTGAGGTATTCTCCTTAAGGCACCTCTGGGTTCCATGGGCAAATACTGGATATGTGCTCATGATCCAAATAGTGTCATTGCTAGTTATGGCTAAAGAGATGCCAATAAATTCATCAACAAGCTAAAGAGCATGATGTTTATGAAGTGAATGTATTCAATGCTGAGAGACACCCACAAAAGGTTTACACAAAATATCAGGCAAGTCAATTATGGTTGAATAAATGATGTTCTAACAGCGGGAGACAAAAAATAACTGGTCGTTAAAAATCCTACATTCAATCTATTCCTTTAAATTCTTCTTAATTATTTCAATAGTTTTACTTAAACTATTCAGAATAGTGCAGTATGGAGGGTTAAAAGGGAATAAATTAAATACATAAATATGTAAATAAATAAATGTAACAGGAAATAATGGAACCTAAAATGAAACAAAATGTTTCATTAAATGTTCCATTAAATAATAAAATTGAGCATTTATTTAATACAGCATTAACCAATTAAATGTACCATTAACTTATAAAATGCAAAAGTAAATGATAAAATGTGCCACAATGAAAAGCATATTTAAATGAATTTATTTAACAAAATGTAATCTATTTATTCAAACGCACATGTAATTATTCCCTTTTACATTTCATAACGTAATGATACAATTGTTTGGTGCTGTATTAAATAAATAAATGGTACATTTAATCATTAAATGAAACCTTTGATAAAATGTAATTTATTTAATTTTAGATTGCCTTCTTTAATAGTACATTTATTTATTGCATGGTTCATTTAATGAAAGAGAAAATTATGTCTTGAATAAAGAAATAATTGGTACATTTAATTGTTTAATGGGGCTTTTAATATTACATTTATTTTATTTTACTTACTACATGGTAAATTTGTTTATTTCATGTTATATTTACATTTATTTATGTCAATTTATTTATTTGTTTTTGTCCCCTTTAACCCTCCATACATGCAGCAACCTTCTGGTTCTAATTTAATCTTATAGCTACTAACAATTAAAGACTAATTTTATTTACATTTTTTTTTCCACATCAAGGAAAACATGTAGCAGCTTTAAGTGAAATATATTCTACATAGTAAGCGAACACAAATTAAAAAAATAAGGAAACCTAAAGTATTTTTTTTACAAATGCTAATTTTAATGATGAGGTGTGTATTTATATTTTCTAGAACCACATCTTACAAGGTTTCACCAGCTCGATATTTAAATTCTTATTGGCTGGGCTTTTTTAGCTCAAACTCAAGGAGAAAAGTCTAAAAACATTTTTTAAGTCTAACAACAGATTTTTAGTGGGAATTAGTTCAATGCTTTGACTGAGGGATTCTACAAAATGAAGAAGTTTTTTCCTAAAACAATAAAAACCTCAACTTTCTTCTAAGAAGGTTTGCAGCTTCTGGCAATTTCCCTTGAATTGTAGGCCTAAATTTATCCATCCATCATTATATCAGCTTAGAGCAGCTTCTCGGCCCATGCTGAAGAACCCCCATGTCATGATTTTACAGGTAGAGATAATGCATTGCATTTTACATGTACCCAAGAAATGTCTTCTTTTGTTCTAACTCCAGAACACCTTCTTCTACATTTGCAGCATCCCTTACAAGGCTTTCTTTTTAAAGCGATTGTCTTCTTGCAACCCTTTTATTGAGGTCAGATTTCCAGGCTGCAGGAATAATAGCTGCACTGTGGACAGATTCCAGGTGAGCTGTTTATCACCACAGCTTCTCCAGAGTTACCATAGGCGTCTAGGCTGCTTATCTGACTGGAAAAGTCAAAGTGGGTGTGTTGCTGAGTGATACACTTGAACAGAGCTCTGTGAGATGTTCAGAGATACTATTTAATAAGAAAAACCTGCTAATCCCATAAACTCACTCCAACTAAGCCTCAGCAGCCTTCATAGAGGTGGCCTCTGTATACCAGATAGGTGACTTCTCAATGTGATTGTATGCAATGGAATCTTCTGTTACAAAAAAATCCCACTAAAATCAAACAAAGTTTAACCTCTTACACCCTCAGGGGGTATAAATTAATTTCTGCCTGACAAAAACACACAAAAGTAAATCACTTATAGCCTCACAGCTATTAGATTTAAGAAGAAACTTTTGGTACCTCTGTAAAGGTAAGATGTCATAGAATGGTTCTCTGGTGTCAGCACCATTGTAGCTTTGACCCTGCCTGAAATATTAGGGACAAAATACAAAATATTTTGCATTTTTTGAACCTCGCCAAAATTTTCTTTGAAATAAACATTACAAAGCACTACCAAAATATTATTTATAGCACAAAAAAGTAGTACAGACTTTTAAATCTAAATGTTGTGTAAAAATATACCAAATTTGGACTCAATCAGATGAATCATATTTATTTTAGAATGGTATTAGTGAGAAATTTCTTAGGCGGAGAGGCCATTTTGGCACATTTATCCAAAAATGTCACCAAACTGTGCCAAATGTGTTTTTTACATCAATACTGGGGTTTGTTAAAATTACGAGGTCACGTGGCAGCTGGACCCACCGGTGGGTCCGTAGGGTTCTAGGGGTTAAGCATTACAGAATGTAAAATAGTTAAAGTGGTAGTAATACGGTTGCAGGGCCAATTCATCTCCCACTGCATATGGGCTGGGTGTACACCATGTAGAACAGGGATGGATTTGTGGGACTGAAACCAAGCTTGTCGGCTGGCGGAGGGCAAAAGGCCTGGCTCGCCAGTGATTACAGCGGAGGTTGAGTATTTACACAGGGAGAAGGAGGGGAGGAGGAGAGGGGGGCAAAGAGACAGCTGCTTTCACTCTGCACTGTAAACGACAAACACGCACAAGTACAAGCACTTACACAGGACGCTGCAGCTACATTGGAAACCCCACAAGCCCTGCAGTGAGAATGTGTGTGTTTGTGCTGAAGCTGGCCCGCTGGGACCGGCGGTTCAGAGTGACAGCCATACACACATCAGGGCACTGGCTGCAGCTGAAAACCATGCAGGCTGGGCGGAGGAAAGGCTGGTGGGGGCAAATTGACCAAGCCAGCTGTCAATTTATTTTCTCTACAGCCAAGTAGTAGTTGTATGTTTTCATTAAGCTGTTGCTTCACCCTGTTATCAAATAAAAAATGTGTAAATAAACAGAACTATGTGACTCGAAGGGACTTTAAGTTCAATTTAGATTTTTTTTTACTTTGTCTTTAAGGAAAGTTGGAGTTGGGACACTAACACTGCTTAACCTTTTAGTATTTCAAATTTATCACTTCTTGAAGTGAAGATAAACATCAACTAGTATGCTTAGCATGGAAAAATTGAGATTTTCTCCTATAGGGTTAAGACAGAAAAGCGCCGGGAGGATCATCGTGTCTTAAGGCCATCTGAGGACACAGCCATAATGCATTCATTTGTGTGCTTTTGTAACACTCTATTTTTCATAGATCTGCTCATGTTCTCCAGTTGGTTTTAACCATATCCTTCAGCATAACTGGATATATTATCAAGGAATTTATTTACAACACCCTCTGCTGTTCTTTGAACTTTTATTTAGGTTTAATTAGGATCTTTAGAGAAACAAAAAAGCATTTATAATTTGGAAACACAGAAGTGATCCGGATAGCATTATTTCCCCCCATCGTTAAAAGGCAAAACAACCGTTAAGTTTGTACATGAATTCAGAGAATCCGACCTGAAATTAAATCTCAACTAGAACTCCCCAGAGAGTCGGGATTACAAAGTTTAAAGCGAGTTGTGAAGAAATTCAAAGTTTAAAGCTGTTTAAAAAAAAGACAGACATTCTTCCAATCTGGATTCCTAAACAGATTAGACTCCATTAAACCAGGAGTTTCCAAACATTTCAGCCTGTGATCCCAGAACTAACCAGGAAACAGAACAGAGACCCTGTAAAAAAACATCTAATTAATTTAAATGCATGTATACATTTAAAATTAAGTAATTATATTCAGTGTTACTCAATAAATCTTAGCTGATATTTAATATTTTAATCAATTCTTAGTTATATAACTACATATTTATTTATTCATTTGTGCATTTTAAAATGGTATATTTATTTTTTGAAACATGTATTAAATAAAAAAAGTAAATCAATAAAATTGACATCATCTAATTTCAGTAGACATATACATTTATGTATTTTATCTCATATTTTGGCCAATATGACCCTTTCTGTCTAGTATCTCTAATGGCGCGCATATGTGTGTATATATATATATATATATACACACTACCGTTTAAAAGTTTGGGGTCACATTGAAATTTCCTTATTTTTGAAGGTAAAGCACTATACTTTTCAATGAAGATAACTTTAAACTAGTCTTAACTTTAAAGAAATACACTCTATACATTGCTAATGTGGTAAATGACTATTCTAGCTGCAAATGTCTGGTTTTTGGTGCAATATCTACATAGGTGTATAGAGGCCCATTTCCAGCAACTATCACTCCAGTGTTCTAATGGTACAATGTGTTTGCTCATTGGCTCAGAAGGCTAATTGATGATTAGAAAACCCTTGTGCAATCATGTTCACACATCTGAAAACAGTTTAGCTCGTTACAGAAGCTACAAAACTGACCTTCCTTTGAGCAGATTGAGTTTGTGGAGCAGCACATTTGTGTGGTCAATTAAACGTTAAAATGGCCAGAAAAAGAGAACTTTCATCTGAAACTCGACAGTCTATTCTTGCTCTTAGAAATGAAGGCTATTCCATGCGAGAAATTGCTAAGAAATTGAAGATTTCCTACAACGGTGTGTACTACTCCCATCAGAGGATAAATTCTGACTTATTTTAAACAATAGATTAAAGTTTATAATTTAAAAAAAATGCATTTTAAAGGTGGTATCTTTAGGGAATTAAACTAGAATGTAGTTTATTTTACTGCAATATTTAATTTCCTGCTGTTGTTCTACATTCTAATGGGTTAGAAAGTGAGGAGGTGCAACAAACTTGCTTGTAAACAAAAGGCGGCCCGGCAAGAAAAGTTTGCGTACATCCAGGAGCCATGCCTTTACATCATGTGAAGTGCACCCACTTGCTCTCTATTGTTAATGTTTAGTTTTATCAGTTACATTTATTTTTATTATGTAAATGGCGGAAGGAAAAAGCAATATTGTCTCTATGAATCGTCTAACACATCGGAGATCAGTTAAACCGATGTCTAAATTATCAGCATCAGCCTTAAAAACCTGTACTGGTTATTCTCTAGTTTGGTTTGAAAACTGATTCTGCATCAGGCTCAAAGCTGTTGGAAAATTTTAATCTAATGTTTTTATTCTTAACTCCCCCCTCTAATTTTCTATCTTAAACACAAACACCTTGCTCGTCCGTAGCGTGTCCCTGTCCTCGAAGGTTAGCTGCAGAGAACAGTCCTCCTGTGGCGGCGGTTTAGTTTCCCCACAGAGGTCTGGGCATACCTTGATACCTAAACTGCTTGCACCACACAGCCAATTCATGATTATATATTTTTAAGATAATCTTGTAAAATAAACCCAAACCTGGGCTTATCAGTCATACAAAATGCTCTATGTGGGAAAAATAACACTTGGCATCATCCAGAAAATGGATTTGCACGATAAAACACGGTTGTGGCAGCAACATGCAGTGGTGTCCTTCTGTGTTTATTCTTAAATACTGCAGAAAACTTGAGAGTTGAAAAGGACAACAAATGTAAACATACTCCAGCTGCTAAAATGGACTGGTTTAGATCACATGATTTGTATTAGAAAAAGCCTGAATAAGAATCTGGGGCAATAGTTGAAAACTGATGGCTACAGCATCTCCATCCGGTCTCCCTGAGTTTGAGATGTCTATACTGAAGAATATATAAGCAGTTCTAAGTTTTTTTTTCCTTTAAAAAAAAAATTTAATCCTAAGCAGAAAAAAAGACCTCCATTATATCGGCTTGAATTGATCAACATCTGCAAAGAGGATGTCTAAACTTTGCTGCATTAGATTTATAGCACAGGACAAACAGAACACATCACTGTGAAACTGACTGCAGACAAATAATTGTTTCATCTCCAATAATTGTTTCATCTCAGAGTGTTTCTATAATTGTTGGAACCCGATGTAATTGGAAAAGAAAAAATAAATATATATGTATATATTTAATTGCACGGCTACAAAACAAGCATAGAAAAAGACTCAAATGATGAAAACATGGTGATCTGTCAGGTAATAGAGCTCAACAAAGCTTTTGGCCAGCTAAAAAATATAGAAAATAATTCAGCGTGTTTGTTAAAAGAAAACTACTTTTCTATATACTGAGAAATAAACAGATACAGAATAAGAAACCTACAGTGTTTTCAATAAAAGTCTGACCTCCGACAAATGTGCTTCTAGTCATACTTTATCAACATATCAAAGTACTTTTAATGTCACCAAAAAAAAAAAAAAATTTAAATAGAGAGGGATAAAAGTTACTCAAACTAAACAAAATTGGGGCTACAGAGGGAGGAAAAGTCTTCAGTCAGCTTCACTTCAACTATGATAGACAAAATGAGAAAATGACATAGGAAACTAAGTACTCGGTCAACAAAAGTTCAGCCCAATACTCTGTAGTATAAGCTTTGTTTACATTGACAGAGGTCAGACATGTGCTGTCAGTCTTCTCCAGGTTTCCTCAGACTGTAGCTGATGTTCTGTTCCAGTGATGTTTTGGGGCTGTTGCTGAGCATCGAAGACTTCCAACTCCAACCACCAATATTCTATGGGGTTGTGGTCTGGTGAGCAGCTAGGCCGCTCCTGGACCTTGACATGTCTTGACATGTTTGGGATCATTGTCCTGATGGAAGACCCAGCCACCCTCCATCTTCAACCCTCTCACTGATGGAGGTTTGAGCTTAAATTCTCACCATTCACGGCTCTGTTCATTCTTCCCTCAACATGTATCATTCAGTCTGTCCCCTTTACAGAAAAACAGCCCCAAAGCATGATGTTCCCACCTCCATGCTTCACAGTAGCTCAGCGATCCTCTTCCTCCAAGCACCATGAGTTCAGTTTGTGCCAAAAAGTTTTATTTTGGTTCCATTTGACCACATGCTATTCTCTCAATGCTCTTCTGGATTCATCTCCTCTCTGGCAAACTTTAGACAGACCTGGACATGTAGTGGTTTAAGCAGGGGGCACATCTGGTCCTGCAGGATGTGAGTCCCTCTGGTCGTAGTGTGTTACTGATGGTAGCCTTAGCTCCTTTAGTTCCAGCTGTCAGCAGGTCATTCATCAGGTCCCTCCATGTAGTTCTGCTGTATTTTCTTATTGTTCTCATGATCAGGCCACAAGTATCCTTCATGTGTCCTTTAACAATTCTTTGGCCAAGGTTGAGTTTGGCATCTGACTGTTTGAGGCTGTGTACAGGTGTATTTATACAGATACGGGTGGAAGACAGAGGAGCCTCTCAGAAAAAGTTACAGGTCTGTGAGGTCCAGACATCTGGACTGTTTTTAATGACAAAATACTTTATTCAACCATAACTTGCTAATGTATTCACAATTATCTCAATTATTTTTCTCATTTCGTCTCATAGTTGAAATGAATCTTTGATGAAAAGTACAAACCTTTATCCTTTTTCTAATTATGGAAACTGACTAAAGACTTTTTTGCTGCCTTATGTGTTGAAAATCTCCCCCTAGTTGTTTCAGGATGTACTTATTTAGATTAATTCATTTATAGATAGAACATCATATTACAATATGAAGAAATGTAATACCAGATTTCAAGGTACTTAATATTTAACAGTTGGGAAACTCTTAGAGATTCCAGCAATGGGTGAGAATAAAGAGCCCATCATCATCATGGGCTAATACATGTATTTTAAGATTTTTCTTTACTTGTTTTACATCCGTTTTTGCAGTTTTTTTTCACCTGAAAAAGAAAAAAAAAAACTAGCTGCACTTCAGGAAAAAGATAAATCATGCTATCAGTCAAATGAGAGGGTTGTTCTTCTGGGGTTTCTTTGCTTTTTTGCAGAAAATTTTGAAAGAGAAAGTTTGTACAGTATCTGTTGATCTCCTGCTTGAGTCCTTCTGGGATCTGAAGCAGGACGACTGAATGAAAACCAGGAAGTCCACTTCTGAATGGCTTTGAGGTCAAAGCCTGGACCTTAAACATGCAGGGGGGGGGGGGCTGTGGCGAGGCCTTAAACAGGGCGGTCATAGAAAATCTAAAATCTTAAATCACTGTATGATAGTAGCTGTCACCAAAGGGGTGGCAAAAATCGCTTATAATGTTTCAGAAAAAGTTGTTTTTTTGTTTATTTGAGGTGCTTGTCTGTTGCTGAAATGTGTTTAAATGTGAAATAAAATTGTGGCATCAAATAAATTGTCCAAACAGGTGAAATCGGAGAGGTTTTTTTTGACAGCTATGAAGACGTGTTTTACGACCTGACCTTTATTAGAGGACAATATGCTGTGATGTCAGGTTGTGTTTCCTCTGGGAACCGCAGCGCCTTGTGTGCGTTATTGGGTTCATACTGTAGCGAA
The DNA here is from genome assembly GCF_016077235.1 of Cyprinodon tularosa. Classification (NCBI taxonomy): domain Eukaryota; kingdom Metazoa; phylum Chordata; class Actinopteri; order Cyprinodontiformes; family Cyprinodontidae; genus Cyprinodon; species Cyprinodon tularosa. Next base: position 519,150 of record NW_024038652.1, on the reverse strand, counting down.
ACCAGCTCGTTCGCGTGTGGAGGGCCACTATGATCGCCGCGGGGGGGAGGGGAGGTTGTCAGCTTAATTACCAAAGCAGCTAAAGATTTATTGGTTTATCAATCAGAGCCAGGGGCAATGCCTTTCCCCTGAGGAGACGGAGGCCATTACCATGAACCCGTCGGCCCATGTGACCCAGACTCTTCTTGTGTTGGCCCAGTCACTCTGAGGTCATTCCGAGCCAACCTTGGAGTGGCCAGTGGGAGCACAAACAAGATGTAAACAATGCAAACATGCACAGAAATGCTGCACAAACATACAAAAAAAAGCATAAAAAAACATGCAGAGCCCAAACCACAAAGGCCAGCATGTGGGCGAGAAACCTTTTATGTTTGGAGACAAAGGCCCACTAGAAGCAGAGAGGAAACCAGAGAGCGAAAGAGAGAGAGAGCGCCAGGCTGCAGGGATAAAACCGCATGTCTGACTTAACCAAAAGGTATTTTCAGAACAGCGTCCAGAATTTCCAACCATCTGGACACAATTATCTTTTTTCTAAATTAAGATTTAGCTCATTTGCAGTCCTGCCAGTGACTTGTGACACTGACACAAAGAGGACGAGTGCGAGGGTGATCTATTGGTTGGCAGTGTGTTGCTATGTGATGAGCACTGAGACAGAGAGAGAGAGAGAGAGAGAGAGAGAGAGAGAGAGAGAGAGAGAGAGGACCACCGATCATCCAGCCGGGCCAGGCAGGCAGCCAGGTGGCTGGGCAGGCAGCTTGGATAAACACTCATAGCCTTAGCTGAGAGAGTAGCCTGAGAGCAGCTTGATAAAATGCTGCCCCCCTGTGGCGGTGACTGGGAATGACACACAGAGCTTCTTGTACCTGAAAGAACCTCCTCCGGGGTCGTTGAGCTTGTTTTTCTGATTCCCGGCGATCTGAACAGGAGGAACCATGGGACATTTGCCTGCTTGTATGATGGCCCCCTTTCCCATTGTTCCTGAACAGGAGAGAACAGAGAAACAAAGCAGGGAAAAGTAATGTTATCATTGAAGTGTCCCCTTCTATCTGCATCACACTGAGGACTACCTTCAGCTGTCCCCGTCTTCCTCACAAGGCCCCATGAGTCAGGAGGGGGGGTAGATGAACCAACCTGGCATCGCTCAGTCAATATCGCTGCGCTTCAGCGGCTTTCCTTACACTCCTAAACCGCATCCTGCTCCCAGACACGGTTTTTTTTTTTTTTTTTTTTTCTTTCTTGTTCCGGAGAGGCACAAGGACTGCCAGAGTGAATTTAAACTTGATTTAAACAGGCATGTTCCTCGCCAAGAGGCGCAGAGGAGTATTTTTAGATCTATCCCCGCATTCCAATTTACGGGCATAAACAACCTACAGATCTTTCACTGCAGGCGATCTTTGAGAAGAGGGGTAGATCAAATTTGTATGCACCTCCGATTCCTACATAGAAAGGCAGGTACGCACACACGCACGCACACATACAGGCTCCACTCAAGAGCACGGGGCTCTCTTAGGGGAGCGTTCCACTCGGTCGGTGTTGGGGGCGATATTTGCTGGGCTTCTGTGGGAAGAGTGTTTGTGAATCAGTGTGAGTAAGCAGCAGCACAAATGTTTGTGGAGGCTCTATAACAGAGCAGAAAAACAACAAAAAAACACCTGTTCTCTCTGCTGCTCCTGTCTGTTTACACATCATCCAGCACATCATGGGAACATTTACAGACCCACTTATGGCAAGCTTTGGCTTATTCTATTTTAGTGGATCTCAAACTAAAACGTATACAAATCTTCCCACAAATAATGTCTGTTTGTTTTTTTTTCTTTTATCCTGAGACGCCTGAATGCCTCGGTGATGTGCAATAAGGCTGAGCTCTTACCTTGCGGTCTGATGGACTGCGTGATCACCATGGGCATTCGGACCTGGCCACCAACAGTCCCTCCTGTCTTTACGCCCTGAGGAGAAAAACTTTATTAAAGCAAGGAAAGACAGAGATGGAAAGAGAAGGAAGATTTACAAAGAAATAACAACTCTATGCTTATTTATCCAGCTTCAATATTCAAGGGACAATAAGCTTTTATCTTAAAATGGAGAATATGAAATGAAATAAACTTTTATCTAATTTCTCTGCAAGTTAAAGATCAGCCGTACATACAGGCTCACACTACAGAGTATCGAGGTTGAAATGTGAACTCTGCATGAATTTTCTGCTGCAGAGGAGACAGAAGACCAACCAAAAAATGGTTGGTCTGGAAACTGGAAAGAAAAGGTTAAAACAAATCTGTACTTATAAAAATAAAAAAAAGCATGGAAAGCCCTTTATTACCCCCCAGAATCAACCACCTTTACCAGACAGCTGCATGTCCTTCTACGTGTCAATAGACGGAGATTTATCCACATTCCTCCTAACAAAACCAAACTGATGTTCAAACAGTACAGATGTTCAAAGGTACGGACTTTGACTAGGCCCTTCTAACAAAGAAATGTGCTTTTAAGGGGCTATATCAATAAAAATGAAATTTTTCTTATTTTTTCAGGGGCTTTAGGCTTTCCTAGAACATCATCTGGGCTTTAGAAACTTCAGAGAAATGTCATTTTTGTCATCTAATTTCCTAAAGAGATAAGCATTTAGCAGAAATTTTAAACACATCAGGACTTGTCTCTTTGTGCACTTTGGTCCGGGCAGCTTTGAGAACCTTGGTCGGTACCAAAGTGGATTAAAGAAGTGTTTAATCCTTAAACATGCAATTCCATACAGGAAAGCTGCTGATGACAGCAATGCTAAGCTAATCACACTTAATACACTGCAAAAAAAAAAAAGTCTTTTTTCTTGCAATAGGTGCATTTTTTTCTTGAATTGAGGAGATAAATGAGACACTCTGCCAATGGAGCAAGACAATTTACATTTAAAATAAGAAAAAACAATTGCATATTATCTAATTATCTTATTTTAAGAGTAAAAATACTTCCATTGGCAAATTATCTTACTAATCTACTAAAATTAATGATAAGTACACTTAATTTAAGACATGTTTGGTAATTTCTAGGTCGTTTTTGCAGTGTACTATTCAAGCATGATGCTAACTGGATGTTGTGCTAGCTACGGCTGCTAACTAATGTCTATTTTGCTAATCGATTAAGTATTCGATCAATGATCGGATAGGAAAAGCTTCCTTAATTACTTTTTTATTGAGAAAATTTAAATCAGGTGAAGCTAAAACTGCAACTTTAGGAGTTCTGGAAGGATATTTAAGATAACTTCATCTCAAATAGAAAAGTTTTATATATTCTTTTTTATCATTTTTATAATAATTATGCCTCTGGGTGGGTTGATCTTTTTGCAAATCGCATGTATTAGAGTCTATATTTTTCCAGTCATAGATAAATGGATTAGTCAATTAGTTGACGGTTATCAATAATCGATTAATCAGATTAATTGATTCCACCCTAGTGCTAGCTAAATGCCTGGAACATAATACTGTATCACCTCGGTTTATGGCAACATTTGCCCGATTGGTGACACTTATATTAAGGGTCAATACAAACAGCTGTGAAAGTTATTGTAGCCGCTTCATAAAGCTTATGCCAAAGAACCAGTTTCTCTAAAATGCAAAGAGCCAGAAAATATAATATGTTTAAATAAAACACCACTTCTTATTTTTGTTAAAGATCTGCCATTGGAAATCTTCTGCTATTTTATCTAACAACAGACTTTTTTGTTTCATTTTTAATTTTTGAAGCTTTTACCACCATATTTGAGTTTTTTAAACCTTTACATCATCACTGTGTTTATTTGTGTTCTTGAAAAAATTTATTTATCCAATCAGACAAATGTAGAGAACAGAAAATCCTTAATAAACTACAGAGAAATCCCTAATGTATCACAAATGACACAATTAATTTCATTTTTTTTTTCAGAATGTCAAATGACAACATTAATTTAAAACAAAAAGAAAGATTTAGTATTTACAGGGTGAAATAAGAGGAAGGATGGGCTTTATGTAAAAAAAAGTTTCCAAATTAATGACAAAAACTATAGACCTCAAAACATAATTCTGTTACTTTTAAGTCATTCTGTTGTATGTCTAAACGTCTAATAATGATATTAGTCAATATACTATATTCTAAACAATTATTTGGTTGTTTAACATTTTTGCTACTATTAAAAGCCGTTGTAGAGAATCGAAAAGGGACACTTGCGGCTGCAGAGCCGCAGGCTGCAAACCCCTGCAGTAGACTTTAATGGAGCTGACGTTGCAGTAAAACCAAGCATTTTGGAAAAGCGGCAGAAATATTTTATTTTAAATGAATATCTCAAAGTGCGAAAGGCAATATTTCATCATATATATAAGAAGAGTTCAGTAACACGCCCCCCCATAACTCATTTGCCCTGTATAAAGCTTTATCTGTATTCCAAGCATGATGCTGCCACCTCCATGTTTCACCGTGGGAACGCTGTGTTCAGGGCAACTCTGCAAAACTTTGCTTTTATTCAAACACACAGATTCACCAAAATATTCAGTCTCATCAGGGCACCACCTTCTTGCTGAATCCTCTATATTATATATAAACAGGACTTTCTATGGCTTTTTTAAACAATGGTTTTCTTCTTATCACACTTTCTCATAATTTTGTGTCAAATATACATATAAAAGTTGGCCTGTGGACACAATGAATCTCTGCAGCTCTTCCAGGTTTCGGTGTGATCTGTTCTTCATGCACAGCTTCCCAGTTTTGTTAGTTTAATGTTTCTCTATGACCTAAATTTTCCTTTAACTTCTCCACATATTTCTCCCTGACCTGCCTGGTGACTTCCTTGGTTTTCATGAAGCATTTTTGTTCACTAATATTCCATAATAAATCCTTTACAAAGCAGCTGTACTTCCAGTGCTGTTACATTACCTTCAGACACAGCAAGGGCTATAAAACTATCACTAAAAGATCTTTATTAGAAAAAAATGAAAAATTAAAACCATGCATTATCAGATTAGACTTTAGTATTACGGATGGCTTTAAGTCGGTCTGTTAAAATGTTAGAAAGTTCATGCGTATTTATACTTTTATAGTGTGACCTACATTTGGTTGTATTTCCAGATAAAATAAAGTCAGGACTTTGTTGAAATTGTTGTTTAGACAAAGAAGGAGCAAAAGAAGATGTAGCAGAGTGGGGGTGGGGGGGAGCGAGCACGATGCCGGGCTATTAGAGTCACTTCCTTCCTTGGTAGCAGCTTCAGGCCGAGCCTCTGGCTCAGCCATCCATTCCAACCATTTTGCTTCTTGCTGCATATTTTTTAGCCTTGTTTTCCATTCCCTGACACATGCTATATTACTGTTCAAGCTACTAAAAAAAAAGACACAGGCCATTTTTCCCAGAGATCCACTGCAGGGGTCTGGAGGAGTGGGAGGGAAGGGTAAAAATACATTCATAATAGGCAGAGATAGCTAGCACCTCTGGCTAGCTGGCGACACAGTTAACACGGGAAGAAAAAAATAAAAATAAATAAAAAGGCAGAAAAGGTGGGAAGTTGGAGAATCACAGAGAAAAAGGTTTGACAGCAGAACTGCAGCAGCCGGCTTATGTTTAAAACGCGTTTAACTGGATACTAAATGTCAAGATTGGGTTTAAGAATTAAATATTTAATATTAACAGTCAGCTTTTAACAAAGTAAAAAAAAAGTAAATTCAGGAGGGGATTCAGATTTCAAAACAGAACTGAAACAAGAGGTAACAATCTTCATTGTAATATAAAAAGTTAAGTGAGGTAAAATAAAAAATCTTTTGCCAGCATAAGTTAAGTATTATTATTTTTTTTTTTATGATTTTAAAATAAAGAGAAGCCTGTTTGATGCTGACTATCTGGGATATATAAGCACATGTGTATCAGGCCAACCTACAAGCATTGCACTGCACATAAAATTAAGATTTTGTGCAACAGAAAGGCACACAGCCGATCAGGCGTCACACCCACAGGTCCCGCTTAAGGCTAGTGATAAATGAACATTACTGTCTTGGTTTTGCTGGGAGGGGAGAACCCCTGCTTTGCTACTTAACAATTTTCTAATCATGGGATGACTACTCACATGATCTCAAAGCATGCAATCAACCCGTTTCTCACTAAAATCCGTCAAATCAGAATATTTTTTTTTTCGCCATCTAGAATATGTTTATTATATATAAAAAGATTCTTAGTATAAAGTAAATAAGGCTTTTTTAAAGTATCCAGACCCCTTTGAGTTGTCAAAATCCTCACATTACAATTAAAATTCTCACTTTTTAACTATCGGGATATTCTATTGGGATTTTATGTCATAGACAAACACAGAGTCGTTCATATTTGTGGGCGGGATATAAATAGGAAATGATCTGCAATCATTTAAAAAAAAAAAAAATTTAAATAGGTTAGAATTTATATTCAGGTGCCATGAATCTTTGAAGAACCACCTTTGCTGTAATAATAAACTGCTAATCGACTGAAATATTTGTCTCTTCTTCTTTGCAAGGCAGATGTAACTCTGTCAGATTGGAGGGAGAACTTCTGAGCTCTCAGACCAGCAAGGATTTTCTCCCAGCATTCACCTCTATGTTACTCCTTCGCTCTTGAAATCAACTTTGAGCAGCTTGAGCAGCATGGCTGCAAAAAAAAGACAAGCATCCCAGAGCATAGAGGCACCATCTCCATATTTTACAGCAGGAAAGGTGTGTTTAAGATTATGCACATCTAACAGACCCCTTTTAGTTACACATTTCTTCTCTCTATTGTACACTCTATTGTTTTTTTTTTTTTTACTGTATTGTCCCACATTTCTCCATTGTGGAACAATAAAGGGATTTTCTATTCTATTTTATATCTATTTTATGATATATAATATCTATTTTAAGATATTAAACTTTGAAAAATTCACAAAAAAGGTTTTTTTAAATAATTCTGTTTTCTCTGGTTATTTTTTCAATTTTCTTTCTCATAGATTTTTTTTCATATTTCTTTTTTTCCGATTGAATTTTACCAATTTCATTCCCTTCACTTCAAGCCCAGTAAGACCGTTTGTTGTCGCTAACGTCCATGCAGACCAATAGAAATGTGTCTTCGCTCCCCAGTTTGTATTAAATCACGCCCCCAGTAGTACAGAGAACGTGATCTGGAAAAAATAAAATTAGATTAGAATGCTATTCTTTTTCAATCTGAAAAAGAGAACCTTGAAAAAAAATAAAAAAAATATGAAAAAAATATGAATTCTATAAAAAGTATTTTTAAAGAATAATTAAAAAAATGGATCTGAGAAAAACGCAAAAATACTTTCTAAAAATTTTTGATTAAGATGTTTTTTAAAGTTTCATTGTTGAAATACATTTCCTTTTATTTTTTCAATTAGAAAACACAACTTTTTCTTGAAACAACAATGAGACAAAATCCACTCCATATAAATGAGGATTAAAGGATTCTAAATTCAATTGAAGACTTGCAAATGTAGACTTTTAAATATAAAACATTTTCTATTTTTTATTTTATTTATAAACTATTTATTTATGGATCCCATAATAGCCCAACAAAACAAAACGGAAATTTGTGGTTTGATGTGAAAATATGTAAAAGTTGTAATGCTTTTGTGCGTCACCGTAAGTTACTTGGTGCAAATAGAGACTAAATTTAGCTAAATAAAGACTATGAATATAAAAGAGATAATATTGGTTAAAAAACTAATTTATAGAAAGAACAGCATGAAAATAAAGGGATTATGCAGCTGTAGGATGATCGGGGAGGTTAAGGATTTCTAAGCTTCCTCAGACAGTAAATGCATCCTTATATGTTAGTATCCTGGAGGAAAATGTGAGGCCATCCATTTGACTGCTAAAAAATGTAATTACTGTGATGATTGTGCAACAGGAGAGCTGTAAAAAATATTCTAACCTTAACCTCAAACTAAATCTTTTGCTTCTAACAAGTCTCAAATAGCTGCTTAATTATTGCACAAAAGCAAAGATCAAAACATCAGAGACTGTTATGAGAGTCTGCCGATGTGACGTGGTTATGACACTTTTTTAAATAAATCTCTCTATATAAGGTTGCTTAATTTCCTAATAAGTTATTTCTTGCTGTTTATTTCATCAAATGATTTTAGCAGCTGAAAGATTGTGCAGGATTACGACAATCTCTCTCAGCTGCATGTTTTTAGCAAGAAAATGAAAAGAAATCAAAAAACAAAGTTTTATTAACTGTTCTGTAATTTTGGGCTTGCAGCCTCTGCCACAGGATTTGCTGGATGTGGAAATGTCAGCAGTCATTTGCAAGTTTAAAGTTAAGGTACAGATCTACATTTTGCGAAAACTGTAGTGCGGGCCTAATAAACAGAGGACTTCACTTTTAACGAAGCAGCCTTGGAATCAAATCCCATCTATTAGACCTTTGATGCATGCCTGACTCCTCTTTCTTCATCCTCTCTCCCAATGTAAAATAAATGACATTGCACATAAGATAAATTGCTGCAAGATTTGCGAATTCAAAACCTCCTGAAAATACATCTTGCCAGACGCCAACAGATGTATTAGAAATGATGCAGAAAAGTTGAGGGCCAATGAGATGCAGAAACATACATGACGTCAACACGTCAACCAGAGGCGGAAGCAGAACAAAGATGGCTGCGCCGGTTTCAGCTGGAATCCCCTCTATTTCCTTTGGAGAAAAAAAGCAAGAAGATGTGATTTTTGAATTTGTGGATGGGAAAGATGTTTAACCTCTTAACATCCACCTCATTTTGGGTAATCCTCGCCTATTTTGCATACCCAAATGAAAAAGCAAATAACTTAGGAACTGTAAGCACAAATTACATGTGCAATACATTATATGGAAGCTATAACAACCTCTAGTTTCGTAATATATAAAATTGTGTGACTAGAACACAGAACAACCTGCACTAGTTCAAACATGACTCAAAGTTGCTTTTTTCTATTCTCTGAAGTAATAAAGACATTCTAGAGAAAAGGCAGGTTTTATTGTATTATATTTGTTCTACATCATGTCCCCCACAAATGCAGAAAATTTCAGACCTCTAGCTATAACAGTTCCAGAGCTGTGGGGTATTGAACTTTTGGTGTCAGCTTTGAGCTGTGCGCAATGGCTCCACCTGCTGGTAAAAAAATTTACCTCCGGAATTTTATGCATTCTGAGTTATTACCCCACTTAAGGTACACTGGGTCGCCGGCGACCCGGTGGGTTTTAAGAGGTTAAGAGTTCGTCCCGACCAGATTTGGTAAGAGTTTGATTTATCAGTTAACTGAGTTGTTGTGAAGCAAATCAAGAAGGTGATTCGTCGCAGCTGCTACTGATGCTGCGATTGGCTAAAAGCTTAACATGGGACGCAGGCTACACCTTATAAGATCCACAGGATTTACCGAATCAGCTCAAAGATTTAAACTCAATGTCCCTCCGTTTTGCAAACACTTGCAACAGCAGGCTTTCCAGATGGATATGTGTAGCTTACTTTGAATTTATTTGGCTTATGCCAGCTTATAAAATAAAGCCAACAAGCATATAAAAAGGTATAGGTCAACATTTTCTACATTAAACAAAAGCAAACCGGCCATGCTAATCCAGTATTACATGTAAACAATATCTAAAAAAGTCATAAGCTGTTCAGTGAATTTTCCTATTGTGACCGTGCCTGTAAGCATTGAGCATTACCCTGTTTTTCTAGGCTCTCCAGATCACATAGAAACTCACAACACAAAAAGGCCAATGGCTTCTTCTTACTGTAAATTGCTTGCAACTTTTCTTCTCAACATATTTCTTGATGAAATTTGGAACAAATCCTTCAACAGTTCTGTGGTTTTAATTGCAGTTTTAGGACTTCTCCATCCCTTTGAAAGACTTTGATTAATTTGGGGACTTTTCCAAGTCAGTTAAAGCTGTTTTTTGGTCCATTTGCCCTGAGGAATGAAAGCAGCCTAATAATTATTCACACCTCGATAAAGCTTACTGATGCCCTCGTATCACAACTTCCCTCATTACAAAAACACACCCTCACCTGATAAGCTTTAACTCTAGAAGCTTTCAAGTTCCAACAGCTTGGAGGTACAAAACATGCAGAGAAATAACAATATGATCAAAATGTTCGCTAATGATTGTGCAAACAGCCACAAACACCAAACTTTAGCAAAGATATCCTAAATTTGTGGACTGCAAAAAGAGAATCAATTAGTCAGACTTCTGTGTGACTGTGGTACCAAACATGAAGCTGCTTAATAAATAAAAAAAATGACACTGGAGTTTCAGCCCATTCCAGCCTCCTACATTCTTCTTTAAGATCAAATTTTCTTATGTCTGAGGGCAGCAGCTGGAGTCAGAAATGTGAAACTTGGACGTTGTGGGGTGTTTTATTCAAACAACAAATACATGTAAACATTTTTGGGGTTTATTTATTTATTTATTTTAATGGATAAAGCCTATTAGTGTCCTGGAGTGACCCATGCACCCACTCTAAGCCTCATCAATTTTTTTTCAACCTGCCAGGAAATCTACAAATTTAATGAAATCTAACACTTCAGATAAATAAAATTGGTCAAATATCAGGAAACATTGTTATTGTATCATATTCTGGTGATGTTTTTTTTTGTTTTACAGTATTTCATTGTCTCATTTCTTGATATTTTTAGGTCAATTTATTTCTTTAGATTTTTTTTTTGACTTCGACTTAGATAGACTTTATTGTCAGTTTGAACACTTAGAGTGTATACAAAACAAAATTTCATTCAGTACAGCTCTCATATGTAAACATAAGACTGGTATATGATTTACAGTTTTCCAACATCTAGCACTTTTTTCCTTTTTTCCCCATTTTATTCCACATTCAGCAGTCTAATGGCAGCGGGGAAGAAGCTGTTTTGGAATGTGCTGGACCTGCATCGGATGCTTCGAAGCCTTTTCCCAGAAGCCAGCAGGTAGAACCGTCCATGGTGGGGGTGTGAGGGGTCATTTATAATGTTGTGGGCTCAGCGCTGGAATGAAATGTCTTTTATAGAGGTATTGTTAGATATAATACAGGATTTATTGATAGAAGTATTATCATCCTTCTGTTTATTTAGTTCTTTATCTGGGATCATGTTCATTTTTATATTTTCTGTTAGGTTTCCCATCAGTCCATTCCAGCCCAGTTTTCTCCTTTCCTCCTACGTTGATCCTCCTCATCAGTTCCCCTTCTCCCCTTAATACCCCACCTGCTTCCTTTGTTCCCACCTCCCTCTCCCAGTTGATTCTACAATGATCCTTTTGGAAAACTTTCTTTAAGCTTCAATTTTAAGCTGTTTTATTAAAGATTGATTTAACTCAGCTTTTTCTCTGATGCCCTGCAACACAAATATTCCCAGAAGTTTCCCCTAGACCTAAATCAAGGCCCATTTATCAAAGGTGAGGACTATAACTATGCTTCAAATTGTACTTTCTGTAAATCATTGAGATCTTGGGCATATTATTAGTAGAAACATTAAAATGTATCTCAATTAAACTCACTCTTAGGCAAGTTAAATGAAGTTAACTAAACCAAAACAAACAGAATAACATAAAAGGCGTTAAACAAATCTAACTGATTTCCAGTTGATTTCGTAATACCAGGTTAATGCATTTAGAGCATGTGAGTCATTAAGAGATTTAAACTGGTCCCATGCTCATGAACATGGCTGTTGCATCTGTGTCGGCACAGGAGCACAGCTCTGCTCTGTACATACCATGGCAGCTGCATGTCCGACGGTCCCAGTGGGCAGAGCGCCGACACCCACCGTGGTGCTGACGCTGTTAGGGTGCCGAATGCGGACAGCTGGTCCAGCTACCATGGCAGGAGGGGCGCCGCCGGCTGCTGGTTTGACTCCCTGCTGCAAGGGCTGGGTCAGGGACTGCTGACTGTTGAGCAAAGACAGCCTCAGGGCCGGGAGGCTCTTCTGTTGACGTGAACAGAGAGGTCATAAAGATTTTAGTCACACAGCAAAAATATTCTATACATCTGCAGAAAAAGATCCGACTGATGGATTCACTGGTTATTTTACAGGAGTTTAATAAAAACTGACTAAAAGTGGCATAAGCAGCCATATCAATGTGTTCTTTCATATCCTACTGGTTAGTGCTTTTTCATTTGTTCAACATTAAACCTTTACTTTGTCTCTAAAATGCATTAAAGCCTCTAATCAGGGTTAACATGAAAAACTTTTGTTTTTTAATAAAAATTGTTATATTTCAATTTCCTCTAAGGAAATTGAAAAAAAGTATTCATATTGCTTTATCTTTTCTCCATTTTGTCACATTCGAACCACAAACTTTAATGAGATTATTTATTTATTTGATATTTCTTAAAAAATGCGCAAATAACATTAATCTAATTCGAGCTAATTCCCTTTCACCCATAAGAAGTCTATTCTCTGCTCTACAATCCAGATGGGAAACAGCAAACATGGAAAACGGTGGTTATGTCAGATCAGATCAAAAATATTATTGTTTTTAATGCAATATTTGTGCGGAAAAAGTCAGCATATCACCCTGAACAAATCTTTCTTATAGCAGCGGGTGGTAGTGGCTGCATCATGCTGTGGGGATACTTCTCCTTAGCGGGGATCGGGAAGCTCGTCAGAGTTGATTGGAAGATGGGTGAAGTGAAACACATGAGTCCTGGAGGAAAACTGGAAATCTTAACATAAGCTATGTGATTCCAGAATCTCAATAAGCTTAAGAGTAAAATGGGGCGGTGCAGCAGTCAGGAGCAAAGGTCTGAGAGAGAGCGGCAAATCACAGGTGTTCAACTTCTTGTTGGAAGAACAGAGCGAGGCAGTAGCTGTGTATCCATTCACTATCAAATCGCGCGAAATTTTAATTATCAAAATAAATATGCTAAATAGAAACACTTCAATAAAAAAAACAAAAAATTTTTCGATCAAAAGTTTTCAATATTTCGAAATGGTGGTTCTTCTTCTGTCATCAAAATTCTTACACTTTGCAAAACTGCAATGGAAACAATGTTTTAGCATCATGTCTCATGATCTGCAGCTGAGCCTGACAGCCTTGTAATAAGACTGGGAGTATTTGGAGGATGATGGAGCCTATTAGAAATATATATTTCATGTGTTTACATCCGCCACTGCCATGATGTTCCCAAAGTTAAAGCTGCAGTCTGTTACATTGAGAAGAGAGCAGACTTCGACTGAAAATTTGAAGAAAAACAGGTTTCACGCCACTCCCCCACCCTCTCAGCTTCACTCATTCCCCACCTCCAAGCTCCACCCCTCTCACAGCATCTGCGCGGCTACCGCATGCGACCAGAAGCGTCCAAGCAGCGTACGCGGCATGCAGTATGAACCGGGGAAGAGCGATAACACTCACCTCCAAGCAGCTAGATATAAGATGCTGGTTATACCGAAGTTTGCCGTGTAAGCAGTTGTCGGCAGGGGCAGTAAGGGCAGTTTCTCTTTAGCTGGTGGCTGTCGCTCCGCCATGACTTCCACGCGCGTCCTCCTGACTGCGGCAGCCGGGCATGGGGGGGCAGGATTCAGCGTGTGTGAGCTGTGATTGACACTCCATCAGACGCTCCTCTGGCTGTGATTGGTTGTTTTGACTCGTCCCGAATTATTCTTTCCAGATTGAAATACAGGCAGTATGCGGGACCAATTGAAGCAGTTTTTTTCACAGGTTACATATCACATGTACTGCTGTCTGGGCATAGGGACAGTTTTAGCCAATATGACAAAAAAGTGATTTTTAAAAACTTACAGACTTCAGCTTTAATGCGTGAACAAACATATTCACCTGCACTTTAAGTTGTATTTGTTATTCCATGGAAATACCAATTGCAAAACTTGGGAATTTTCAAAATGAGCAGAATAGGGACATATTTTTTTAGCACATTTGCAATTGAAACGCAGCTAGTGTGACTATGGTGGATGATCCTCCAACCACCACAGCGTGTTAGTATTTTTTTCTTGCTTTATATTATATTACAGTTTATGTTTAAGTTGGTTATTTCTTTTAGACAGGTATTAATGTCTGTCTGAATGGTTTATTTACACTTGTTCTTTTGTTTGAGGTGCTGCTGATGCAAACCAGCTGGAGGAGGAAACCTGGAGCGTACCATTTGCTTTTTGAAAGACTGACGGGGGAGACTTGTTTCAAGTTGTTTTTAATTTGTTAGTTTGTCACTTAAATACTCATTGTTTCTGCTAAGTAAAAGTTAGTTTTGCTTTATTTGTTTCATAGAATGGTTAATTTTGTATTTATTGGTTCTTTTGTGATGTCATGCCTCCCTCATGTGGTAGACTTGGGTTACTCCATCCCTTTTTAAGCAGCCTTTAGTTCTTTGTGGGTCAGTTTTGTTGTTTGAGTTAGATCCTCAGTTGACCTCAGTTAAATTGGGCCCAGATCCATGTTATTTTGTATTTAAGTTATTTTGTATTGCTTTTGAACCTTTGTTAACAATTTTGGACACAATTAAATTAAAGCACTTTTTCAAATTTCGAACACCTTTTGTCCTTATTTAAGTTTGGTCCCTCACAGTGACATTGCTAACCTTTGGTTAGAAGAAAGCTAAATCAATTTTATTCTGGGATTTTTCTACCTTCCTTCCACGTGAAAACCTTTGATAATTGCAGAGTAGGTCGGGGTTCTTTAGACTACTGCGAAAATCTGAACACTGCTAGCAGTTGCAAGGGAGCTAGGATGAGGAAGCTGAAAGTTTCTTAGAACCAATGCCGTTAGCATAGGGATCTAATGAAAGTCTTAGCCCCCACAAGGAGCTATACAGTTGCCCACAATCCAATGTATGACAGCACAGTTTATCTCACAGAGATCAACACTCTGTGTGACATATGCTAATGTCCTCACCTTTATATGTTTTGGAGAGCGTCAGCCATTTTATACATGTCCATAACTAGTTTTTGTAGTTCTTTTTCCAGAAGGCTGTAGTCCCAATTTACCCACCATCATTCACGTGCGTCTGTCAAATAATGAAGCTGAAAGCTGTCTGGATTCAGCACAGCAATCTGGAGCTCCTTTCCTGCTCAGAATCGAGTTATAACTGTTGACCCCATGAGAGGAGCTAGGAACAGGAAATAGCAGCTACAAGTTGAGGTGTTTGGATCGAGTCTGAATTAAACTGGGAGGCTGATGCTAAGAGACATATCCTGCAATCAATCTGATGGGGTTTGAGTTTTGTCACAAAGAATTCTCCAAAATGGCGTCGTCTGGAGTGCAAAGTCGTTGTAGAGAACTCAAAAAGACTGAACTATGAATGTTTTCTATTCATTCGGATTATATAAAAATGAAGCTGACAAATCAAATCTAAATAAACCAGAACTGTATGGTTGTAATGTGACAAAATGTAGAAAAAGTTCCAAAAGTTAAGAATATTGCATTTTTAAACTGAGAGCGGAAGGTCAGCGGGTTCAATGTAGAAATCAGCCTGTGAAGCATTTTCATTTTATCTGATCAACGGAAGTCCCGAACCTTGAGGAAAGGCACCAGGTAAGGCTGTGGGGACGACTTGAGCTCAGTCTGCAGCCTGCTGGTGAACTCCTCCGGTTCAATCTTGGCATCCTGTCAGTTAGAGAGGAGTGAAAAAAAACAAGGAGCAGGCAGATTAGCACTGTGACTCCAGCATATGATGACACCCAAACACTTGCAAAGGCGATAATCCTTTCAAACCGCCATCCTGGAACTCCGGGGTATAATCGTAGGATGAAGGCTGTAAATTCATGACAGAGAAAGACATTTGTGGAAAAAAAGTTTCATGCTGCCATCTGCAGGTTGGAAATATTCAATGCAAAAAAAAAAAAGCTAAAAGGTCAAAGTTGACTTAGTTCAAACATGTTATTTTCATAGGGCAGCTTATATTACAGATAAATGGCTATCTGCTGCTGTAATTTGTGGTAACCAAGACAACAGAGGTGGTTTGGTTTCTGACACCCACCAGCAGATCTTGGACCAGCGCCTTGACGTTCTTGGAGGTCTCAGGAGATGGAGAGTTGTGAGATGCCAGCTTGATAAGTGTGGCCAGGAAATTCTTACACTTCTTCACATTTTCTTGCATTTCCTGTAAAATATAATGAATAAATATTTTAACGTTTTCAAACATAAGTACTAAAAAAGAAATAAACCAGGCTATAGACAAACAAATCTCAACAGTCTCTTTCCCTTTTAGACTTAGACAAACTTTAATGTCGCTTTGAATACACAGAGTGTATACGAAATTTTGATATGTACAGCTTTCATGAAATTTGCTTTTCTTAAAGTGCAGCAGTGATCAAATGTAAACATTGGGAGAAAAACAAGCGGAAATATTTGTTATCATACCATAAGTCAAATGGGTATGTATATATTAGTCAGAATTGGTGCTTCTTGTGGCAAATGTTTATCTATGTTCATGTGTCTATGTAGATCTATGGAGGTCCTGGCTGAACAGAAGCAAGACTTGAAGGTGACTGCATGTCCTTAAGTATGCACTGGTGTGAATGCAGTGGTGCAAATGTTAGTGGGCATGTGTGAGACTCCTTGTCCACGTCTGGCTGTGTGATGTAGCAGAGAAGACGGACCAGAGCCGGACACCCTGTGGCAGCTGTACCCTGTTAGGGCGAAAGAGGTGGAACAAACCTGGGACACGACTGGAGCTCCGGGGGCCGGTGCGATGCTCGCCTGTGTAGGTTGAGCTGGCTGGGAGGTAGACTGGGTGGTAGCCTGCGGGGTCATGACCACGGGGGTCTGCTGCGGAGCCGTCACCGCCACAGTCGGTGCCACAGGGCCCTTCTGAAAGAACAAGGAAAGAGACAGAGAGATAAACAGGACGTGACGCTTTGCTCGCAGCGAGGCCACAGAGAACAGACGTCAGGTGCCGCGGCGCTCCTGTCACATCTGGTCTACTGACTTCAGTGGACATTTTTTAACAGAAGAGGAGCACGAAAGGGTAGGAAGTGACAAGAAAGGGACTTAGAAAGAAAGTAATCCATTAAAAGCATTCCTTAATTACATATTTTTTTAAGCCCGTGCACAAATAAATAACAAGACAAATCATATCTAGAAGCTATCAATGGTTTTGTCATCTAGGTTCTGCTTCCTCTTGGCACCAAAACATCTTTCAGGATTCAACACACAGTGCCTATAGCATTACAACAACATGGACTACGTGTATATGTTAAAGACATTAAAAACCTTAATGACTATAAATTATCTGCTTTTAAATGCAGACAAAAGAGAAGTTAGTATCTTTGAACCACAGTCTTTGAAAAATAAGCTGCCTAGTCAGTCACTTCAGTCACTTTTTTGATTTAGCAGTCCTGTTACAAAATAACAGAGATATGTACCAAATATCTGTTCTCCAAAGGAGTACACAGAGAAGAACTATCTTTGTCAACAAAACCATTCATTTGTGAAGGAGAGTATTTCAAATGGTGGCCCTATGCAGAGTTGTTTTGGGGATACAGAGATATGGAAAAACATATTATAGTTTTTTTTCCTGAATGTATTGCTACATTATCTGATAAAAATTTGCTAAAGTGAAAACTTCTTTAGGGACAAGAGAATTCTCCAAAGTTAAATTTTAAGGCTATTAAAAAGCAGTCTGCTAGGATATGGCTGTGAGGAAATATTATTTCTTTTGAATCAATGCCCTATATCAGCACAAGTATGAAGATGAGAATGTGTGGGTCTGTGAACATTTTGAACAAAGCCAATGAAGTCTAAGATAGCATTAAAGGCTGCATTTAATGAAGATCTTCAATGTCGGCATAAATGTTAAAATATCACTCTATAATGACCTTCTCAGTATTTAACATTAAATCATATGTCTAAAATCTGATCTAAAAATTAAGCATAAGTGGCTGGTAGTCTAAACAAAGGTTCTGCTGTCAGAAGGAATATATAATATTTTGTAAAAAGTATAGTAAACTAGTTCTTATTTTGCTTAGAGAAAAAAAAACTATATCAAATAACTCGTGCAACAAATCCTAGCATTGTTTCCTGACAATAGCTTCCAGTAGGGCTGCAGGAATTAAACATGAAATCTGCTTTCAAAGGGTTTTAGCTCACAGGGCGGAGTGCAGGACAGGAGGAGGAAGAGGAGGAAGAAGTGGTCTGGAGGGCAGGACTGGAAGGTGTGGTAGAGGGAGACGGTGCCACCTTGGCCGAGGTCAAAGGACACGGCCTTGTGGTCTGAGAGGTGGCAGGAGACTGCTGGGAAGACAAAGGATAAAAGGATAAGGAAAAAGCAGCAGCGTGCCTCCGAGACACGAAGACAAAGGTCATGATGGCAGGAGAAGATGGTGGAAGTATGATGGCGAGGAAAAAAATGACAAAAAGCAAAGGAGCAGAAGATCAGGATGTCACAAGAACTGGCTGTTCACTCTATGTCAGGTTTGAATGCATTAAGAAGGAAGGAAACTGAGGAAGGAATCATTGGGGGAGGGGTGATCTCTTTAGCCCAGCAAAAGGCAAAAAAAGCTCTCTGTCAGATGACAATCTGTGCAAATGATGTAGAAAACCCCTTTAAATAGCAAGTTAGCTAGATTATAATTGGTAAATCCTACCTTTTTGGTATGGTGGCAAGTAAAACAAATGTCTACTCTAATAAAATGTACCCAAAGACTTTACAGGTAGTTATTTTACAATGTGCAGCTGTTTGAGGATGTGTAGCTGTTAGACAGCTCAAAGGAAGACTGTTAAAATCTCCGCTGGGGGTTTATCTAATTTAAATGTCAAAGTGCAGGGAATCTGATGTCCTTTTTATAAATTTAAAGGAAAATGTTGGACACAGAAGATAAGTGTCTGCACCAAAGTAAATCAATAATTATTTGAAAGTAAACTTTTTAATGACTTAACGCTTGATTTTTATCCCAGCTTATTATGAATAGAAAGTCAAAATAGATGATCTACCTGCTTTCATTTAGAGCAGAAAATTACAAAAACTACTGCTTAAACAAACATGTTAGTTATGGCAGCTCTTAAACTGTTATTTTTTATTTATTATCTTTCTGGCGTTAATAAATAAACCAGCAAAAATTGCACCTAATAAGTTAAGCAGAAGCTTCCAGGTGCTCATAGTGCACAAACATTTTACTTCTTGCTGCTCTGTAGAGAATAAGCACAAGTGTACACTCACCGGCCACTTTATTAGGTACCCCATGCTAGTAACGGGTTGGACCCCCTTTTGCCTTCAGAACTGCCTCAATTCTTGGTGGCATAGATTCAACAAGGTGCTGGAAGCATTCCTCAGGGAGTTTGGTCCATATTGACATGATGGCATCACACAGTTGCCCCAGATTTGTCGGCTGCACATCCATGATGCGAATCTCCCGTTCCACCACATCCCAAAGATGCTCTATTGGATTGAGATCTGGTGACTGTGGAGGCCATTTGAGTACAGTGAACTCATTGTCATGTTCAAGAAACCAGTCTGAGATGATTCCAGCTTTATGACATGGCGCATTATCCTGCTGAAAGTAGCCATCAGAAGTTGGGTACATTGTGGTCATAAAGGGATGGACATGGTCAGCAACAATACTCAGGTAGGCTGTGGCGTTGCAACGATGCTCAATTGGTACCAAGGGGCCCAAAGAGTGCCAAGAAAATATTCCCCACACCATGACACCACCACCACCAGCCTGAACCGTTGATACAAGGCAGGATGGATCCATGCTTTCATGTTGTAGACGCCAAATTCTGACCCTACCATCCGAATGTCGCAGCAGAAATCGAGACTCATCAGACCAGGCAACGTTTTTCCAATCTTCTATTGTCCAATTTCCATGAGCTTGTGCAAATTGTAGCCTCAGTTTCCTGTTCTTAGCTGAAAGGAGTGGCACCCGGTGTGGTCTTCTGCTGCTGTAGCCCATCTCCCTCAAAGTTCGACGTACTGTGCGTTCAGAGATGCTCTTCTGCCCACCTTGGTTGTAACGGGTGGTTATTTGAGTCACTGTTGCCCTTCTATCAGCTCCAACCAGTCTGGCCATTCTCCTCTGACCTCTGGCATCAACAAGGCATTTCCGCCCACAGAACTGCCGCTCACTGGATGTTTTTTCTTTTTTGGACCATTCTCTGTAAACCCTAGAGATGGTTGTGCGTGAAAATCCCAGTAGATCAGCAGTTTCTGAAATACTCAGACCAGCCCTTCTGGCACCAACAATCATGCCACGTTCAAAGTCACTCAAATCACCTTTCTTCCCCATACTGATGCTCGCTTTGAACTGCAGGAGTTTGTCTTGACCATGTCTACATGCCTAAGTGCACTGAGTTGCCGCCATGTGATTGGCTGCTTAGAAATTAAGCGTAAACAGCCAGTTGGACAGGTGTACCTAATAAAGTGGCCGGTGAGTGTATATTGCTCTAACAGACATCTTCCTTTGAGTTTGCTGAGTGTAGTCAGCTTTAAAACAGTTATCCTAACAAGACAGATAGGTGGCACTCCTTTATTTTAAAAATAATGACCATTTGTGCTGTAGGAAATTGGAAAAACTTTCATTTGGATCAGTCTGTTTTTCTAAGCCAATAAAAGCGACAAGTTAGTAAAAGGAAACAGCATTATGTGCTCTGTTATCACAGAAGAAGCTGGAAAAGAAACGATCCAGGAGGGCTTCTGCTCAAACCTACCAATCAAAGAGGCCCAAGAAGTCAGAGCTACACATCAAAAAGCAGAAGTGCTTGTATTCTGCAATCGTTTTCATACCAAAGCTTCTTTATTTATTCTATTTGTATATTTTTTAAGCTTCATGATGATAAATAACAGGAGTTCTCACCTTAGGAAGAGTAGCAGCAGTGTTAAGGTGCACCTAACCACAATCCACAATGAATAAAAACAATAAACCTGCACTCAATGTCAGGTCCTGTCATTAGAAGCAGCAGAAATACAACATGAACCCTGTTAGACAGCTATATTACAAAACGACCCAGTTCATCAGTTTAAATCTAATAGCAGAAGGTGACGGAAGCACATGCAGTGCATTAAAGATGGGTTTGTCACCCAGCCCCGCTCAAACTCAAACTGTTGAATATTGTAATGAAAATATCAATTAAGATGCAGATTCACCAACGTTTTTGTTTAGTTTTATCAAATCAGCCACCTAAATAATGCACGTTTGGTTTGAATCAAGGGGATCCTAATGGATATACATGTTATCCATTTTCATGGCACTTTGCATGAAAACTGATTAATCCAAGCAGTGTTTTGAGAGTAAAATATTGAAAATATCGATATGAGGGGGAGCAGAATAAAAGGAGGAGGAGGGAGTTTCCCCTCCACGCAAAGTTTTGTACAGCTTAAGAGTTGGGGGAAGTCAGTGCATGGCGGATGAGGGTGGAGGAGATGGGGAGGGGGGTTAGAGCCATGGGGTGCATCCCACCCCGAGCTATGCCCCACTGGTGCTCACTCTCTCTCCCACAAACACACAGGAGAACCAAAGCCTTGTTAGCTTTTTAAAATAATCAGGCAGTTGGATGATGAATGATTTAACAGGTATGGAAGGAAGGAAGCTCAGGATGCCTTCCGCTTCTCCCCTCAGGCTCATAGGAAGAGTGACAGGCCGACAGAGGGGTTGAGCTCTGGGAATAAACACCATTCCCTTTCATTTCGCTGCTACTGCTTTTCTTGTCGAGATGGCAATGCCGCGGCCCGCTAATTTGTCAACAGAGTGACTGAGAGAGGCGACGACAATCTGTGACTGTCGTTTGAGTGAAGCATGTCAGAATGGAGGACGGTTGGCCTGCTGGAGGCAGAGTATCGCTCCAAACTGCTAAAGATTTCTGCCCTGGACAATCCTGACCAACTCATTGTCTAACATTTTACTTTTTTTCTAATTAACATTCAGGTTAAATGCTTAAAATGAAAACAACCACTGAGTCCCAGGTTAAAAAGTATGACAGTTTATTGTTTGAGGATGTTAAACAGCCTGCATGGACTAAGTCTAACAGATATACCTTTAAAAATAATAAAAAGTAAAAAAAAAATAATAACATAAAACCAAAATGTTATCTCAAGGTTGCATAAAAAAATCAGATGAACAGATAACAGTAATTGTCAGTGATTGAAACCAAAGAGTCTGTCAACAGAACGAAACTACATGATGAAATGCTGCCCTCTGCTGTCGGTTACATGGCATTGCAGGTACAGGTTTGTTTTGATTTCCCAAACGTCATTTAAAAGAAAAGTATTTTGTAAGGCGAAAAAACCAAAAACTATTTTATTTTGTATTTAAGGGGATTTTTTAATAGACTAAAACAAAGTAGTAATTATAATTTGGTAGGAAAAAGATAGATAGCTGCACAGTGGCAGTTTCTTCTTCCTGCTCCTCCATAAAGGGCAAATATTCATGGCTGCTAACTGACGTCTCTATGATACTCATGCTGGAGCTCTAGATCTCTGCAGCTCTTCTAAAGTTCTTGTATTTTGCCTAAATGCCACACTTTCTAAAACTTTTTTTTTTCCAATACTGGCATTTATGTTAAGCCTTTCATTTATCTTTAAGGTTCTTTGTCTTCATGATTCTGTTTGTTTACTATATTTCTAAAACTAAACTTTAATATCCAGAAGAGCCAGATCTACTTTGACTTCTGAAGTAGAGCTGTGTCAAGAAAACAAAAAAATAATTTTCCAATTCTGAATCACATTCATTCCTGAACACAGATTCAAACAACCAAACATTTTCCACTGTCCATAAAGCTGATATTAATTATAATTTCTTTATTCCTTTTTCCATTGAATGTAAATATAATACTAGTATCAGTATGCTAAAACTACACAGCCATGTAATCCAGCTAAAGGTTAAAGCGAGTAATACAATTTATGATTGGACCAGATGTAACTAGATTGAAAAATATATATTTCAAAATGGATGGAAAACTGGTAGTGGATCATTTCTGGACAACCCTATTTTAAAGGGCAGTGGTATTTCATTCAGAGATGCTGGGATAATATTAGGAGTTGGATTTGTGAAGAAGCTCACTTTATTTTGTTAAAGAGTGAAATTAAAGTACACAGTTTTTACAATTTCTCTTAAGAGTTAACAGCAGTTTTTAATCAACACATGAATGCTTTTTTGGCAACTTTAATAAGCTCCAAATCCAAATATTTAAAATGCTAACTTAAGCTTTAGATTTCAAAGATTCTTTTATTATTAACAGATTTAAAAGCACAATAAAAGACAGAAAATATCAAATATTTGTGCATCTGGCAGCTTTTCTGGTGGCAGTAAAACATCTGGGCTCTGAGTAGTTAATCACTTATTAGCCTTATTTAAAAAAAATGTTATAATTTTTAAATTCCTCAAGGTGTGAATCCAGCAGCATAGGTAGCAGCTTTCAAATGAAAGATGTATCCACAGGTGATGATAATCAAATTCCTATTAATGATTCAGCAGACCGTTAAATTTTAATGAGAAGACCCCATGGGGCCATTATGAACCCTTAAGATATTAATTCACCAATTAATCTCAATTGAATTTCTGATCAAATAATCAAATATATTCATTATCTCTAATTGGCCATTTTAAGATATTAATCACACACTGCAATTAATGACTAGAGCTAAGCTATATTCAGGCGGTTTGGGCCCATCAGTGTAAAACTGGATAAACGTTTGTGGATTTCAATCAGTCAAATCAGTTTTTTTACAAAAGTCACCAACCATGACATTAGCTCCGATTGTTCAGGGTGGAAGACATTGGGTTTAAAACCTAGATTTAATTATGCTCTCTTGATCTGAGAATGGCTTTTCACACACACACAAAAAGAAACGTAATGAAATTAAGATGTTTTTGATACACTTTCCTAGAGTTAATGCTAAATGTGAATGTGAATGTTCTCCAAATCTGTTTAATCACGTAAAGAGCGGAAGGAAGGAAGGAAGGAAGGAAGGAAGGAAGGAAGGAAGGAAGGAAGGAAGGAAGGAAGGAAGGAAGGAAGGAAGGAAGGAAGGAAGTCTTTACGTAAAAGTTGGTTTCCAAGATTTAAACTTAAATTAAAACGGAAGGAAGGAAGGAAGGAAGGAAGGAAGGAAGGAAGGAAGGAAGGAAGGAAGGAAGGAAGGAAGGAAGGAAGGAAGGAAGGAAGGAAGGAAGGAAGGAAGGAAGTCTTTACGTAAAAGTTAAAAAAAAATATCCACTGGACTTGGTTTCCAAGATTTAAATTTAAATTAAAATGGAAGGAAGGAAGGAAGGAAGGAAGGAAGGAAGGAAGGAAGGAAGGAAGGAAGGAAGGAAGGAAGGAAGGAAGGAAGGAAGGAAGGAAGGAAGGAAGGAAGGAAGGAAGGAAGGAAGGAAGGAAGTCATTCCGTAAAAGTAAAAAAAAAATATTTACTGGACTTGGTTTCCAAGATTTAAACTTAAATAAAAACGAAAGGAAGGAAGGAAGGAAGGAAGGAAGGAAGGAAGGAAGGAAGGAAGGAAGGAAGGAAGGAAGGAAGGAAGGAAGGAAGGAAGGAAGGAAGGAAGGAAGGAAGGAAGGAAGGAAGGAAGGAAGGAAGGAAGTCATTCCGTAAAAGTAA
This sequence comes from Cyprinodon tularosa, assembly GCF_016077235.1. Classification (NCBI taxonomy): domain Eukaryota; kingdom Metazoa; phylum Chordata; class Actinopteri; order Cyprinodontiformes; family Cyprinodontidae; genus Cyprinodon; species Cyprinodon tularosa. The sequence goes on along the minus strand of NW_024038652.1, from coordinate 494,674 downwards.
AAAAAAAATATTTACTGGACTTGGTTTCCAAGATTTAAACTTAAATAAAAACGGAAGGAAGGAAGGAAGGAAGGAAGGAAGGAAGGAAGGAAGGAAGGAAGGAAGGAAGGAAGGAAGGAAGGAAGGAAGGAAGGAAGGAAGGAAGGAAGGAAGGAAGGAAGGAAGGAAGGAAGGAAGTCATTCCGTAAAAGTAAAAAAAAAATATTTACTGGACTTGGTTTCCAAGATTTAAACTTAAATAAAAACGGAAGGAAGGAAGGAAGGAAGGAAGGAAGGAAAGAAGGAAGGAAGGAAGGAAGGAAGGAAGGAAGGAAGGAAGGAAGGAAGGAAGGAAGGAAGGAAGGAAGGAAGGAAGGAAGGAAGGAAGGAAGGAAGGAAGGAAGGAAGGAAGGAAGGAAGGAAGGAAGTCATTCCGTAAAAGTAAAAAAAAATATTTACTGGACTTGGTTTCCAAGATTTAAACTTAAATAAAAACGGAAGGAAGGAAGGAAGGAAGGAAGGAAGGAAGGAAGGAAGGAAGGAAGGAAGGAAGGAAGGAAGGAAGGAAGGAAGGAAGGAAGGAAGTCATTCCGTAAAAGTAAAAAAAAAATATTTACTGGACTTGGTTTCCAAGATTTAAACTTAAATAAAAACGGAAGGAAGGAAGGAAGGAAGGAAGGAAGGAAGGAAGGAAGGAAGGAAGGAAGGAAGGAAGGAAGGAAGGAAGGAAGGAAGGAAGTCATTCCGTAAAAGTAAAAAAAAAATATTTACTGGACTTGGTTTCCAAGATTTAAACTTAAATAAAAACGAAAGGAAGGAAGGAAGGAAGGAAGGAAGGAAGGAAGGAAGGAAGGAAGGAAGGAAGGAAGGAAGGAAGGAAGGAAGGAAGGAAGGAAGGAAGGAAGTCATTCCGTAAAAGTAAAAAAAAAATATTTACTGGACTTGGTTTCCAAGATTTAAACTTAAATAAAAACGGAAGGAAGGAAGGAAGGAAGGAAGGAAGGAAGGAAGGAAGGAAGGAAGGAAGGAAGGAAGGAAGGAAGGAAGGAAGGAAGGAAGGAAGGAAGGAAGGAAGGAAGTCATTCCGTAAAAGTTAAAAAAAATATCCACTGGACTTGGTTTCCAAGATTTAAACTTAAATTAAAACGGAAGGAAGGAAGGAAGGAAGGAAGGAAGGAAGGAAGGAAGGAAGGAAGGAAGGAAGGAAGGAAGGAAGGAAGGAAGGAAGGAAGGAAGGAAGGAAGGAAGGAAGGAAGGAAGGAAGTCTTTACGTAAAAGTTAAAAAAAATATCCACTGGACTTGGTTTCCAAGATTTAAACTTAAATTAAAACGGAAGGAAGGAAGGAAGGAAGGAAGGAAGGAAGGAAGGAAGGAAGGAAGGAAGGAAGGAAGGAAGGAAGGAAGGAAGGAAGGAAGGAAGGAAGGAAGGAAGGAAGTCATTCCGTAAAAGTAAAAAAAAAATATTTACTGGACTTGGTTTCCAAGATTTAAACTTAAATAAAAACGGAAGGAAGGAAGGAAGGAAGGAAGGAAGGAAGGAAGGAAGGAAGGAAGGAAGGAAGGAAGGAAGGAAGGAAGGAAGGAAGGAAGGAAGGAAGGAAGGAAGGCATTCCGTAAAAGTAAAAAAAAAATATTTACTGGACTTGGTTTCCAAGATTTAAATTTAAATTAAAATGGAAGGAAGGAAGGAAGGAAGGAAGGAAGGAAGGAAGGAAGGAAGGAAGGAAGGAAGGAAGGAAGGAAGTCATTCCGTAAAAGTAAAAAAAAAATATTTACTGGACTTGGTTTCCAAGATTTAAACTTAAATAAAAACGGAAGGAAGGAAGGAAGGAAGGAAGGAAGGAAGGAAGGAAGGAAGGAAGGAAGGAAGGAAGGAAGGAAGGCATTCCGTAAAAGTAAAAAAAAAATATTTACTGGACTTGGTTTCCAAGATTTAAACTTAAATAAAAACGGAAGGAAGGAAGGAAGGAAGGAAGGAAGGAAGGAAGGAAGGAAGGAAGGAAGGAAGGAAGGAAGGAAGGAAGGAAGGAAGTCATTCCGTAAAAGTAAAAAAAAATATTTACTGGACTTGGTTTCCAAGATTTAAACTTAAATAAAAACGGAAGGAAGGAAGGAAGGAAGGAAGGAAGGAAGGAAGGAAGTCATTCCGTAAAAGTAAAAAAAAAATATTTACTGGACTTGGTTTCCAAGATTTAAACTTAAATAAAAACGGAAGGAAGGAAGGAAGGAAGGAAGGAAGGAAGGAAGGAAGGAAGGAAGGAAGGAAGGAAGGAAGGAAGGAAGGAAGGAAGGAAGGAAGTCATTCCGTAAAAGTAAAAAAAAAATATTTACTGGACTTGGTTTCCAAGATTTAAACTTAAATAAAAACGAAAGGAAGGAAGGAAGGAAGGAAGGAAGGAAGGAAGGAAGGAAGGAAGGAAGGAAGGAAGGAAGGAAGGAAGGAAGGACGGAAGGAAGGAAGGAAGGAAGGAAGGAAGGAAGGAAGGAAGGAAGGAAGGAAGGAAGGAAGGAAGGAAGGAAGGAAGGAAGTCATTCCGTAAAAGTAAAAAAAAAATATTTACTGGACTTGGTTTCCAAGATTTAAACTTAAATAAAAACGGAAGGAAGGAAGGAAGGAAGGAAGGAAGGAAGGAAGGAAGGAAGGAAGGAAGGAAGGAAGGAAGGAAGGAAGGAAGTCATTCCGTAAAAGTAAAAAAAAAATATTTACTGGACTTGGTTTCCAAGATTTAAACTTAAATAAAAACGGAAGGAAGGAAGGAAGGAAGGAAGGAAGGAAGGAAGGAAGGAAGGAAGGAAGGAAGGAAGGAAGGAAGGAAGGAAGGAAGGAAGGAAGGAAGGAAGGAAGGAAGGAAGGAAGGAAGGAAGGAAGGAAGGAAGTCATTCCGTAAAAGTAAAAAAAAATATTTACTGGACTTGGTTTCCAAGATTTAAACTTAAATAAAAACGGAAGGAAGGAAGGAAGGAAGGAAGGAAGGAAGGAAGGAAGGAAGGAAGGAAGGAAGGAAGGAAGGAAGGAAGGAAGGAAGTCATTCCGTAAAAGTAAAAAAAAAATATTTACTGGACTTGGTTTCCAAGATTTAAACTTAAATAAAAACGGAAGGAAGGAAGGAAGGAAGGAAGGAAGGAAGGAAGGAAGGAAGGAAGGAAGGAAGGAAGGAAGGAAGGAAGGAAGGAAGGAAGGAAGGAAGGAAGGAAGGAAGGAAGGAAGGAAGGAAGGAAGGAAGGAAGGAAGGAAGGAAGTCATTCCGTAAAAGTTAAAAAAAATATCCACTGGACTTGGTTTCCAAGATTTAAACTTAAATTAAAACGGAAGGAAGGAAGGAAGGAAGGAAGGAAGGAAGGAAGGAAGGAAGGAAGGAAGGAAGGAAGGAAGGAAGGAAGGAAGGAAGGAAGGAAGGAAGGAAGGAAGGAAGGAAGGAAGGAAGTCTTTACGTAAAAGTTAAAAAAAAATATCCACTGGACTTGGTTTCCAAGATTTAAATTTAAATTAAAATGGAAGGAAGGAAGGAAGGAAGGAAGGAAGGAAGGAAGGAAGTAAGGAAGGAAGGAAGGAAGGAAGGAAGGAAGGAAGGAAGGAAGGAAGGAAGGAAGGAAGGAAGGAAGGAAGGAAGGAAGGAAGGAAGGAAGGAAGTCATTCCGTAAAAGTAAAAAAAAAATATTTACTGGACTTGGTTTCCAAGATTTAAACTTAAATAAAAACGGAAGGAAGGAAGGAAGGAAGGAAGGAAGGAAGGAAGGAAGGAAGGAAGGAAGGAAGGAAGGAAGGAAGGAAGGAAGGAAGGAAGGAAGGAAGGAAGGAAGGAAGGAAGGCATTCCGTAAAAGTAAAAAAAAAATATTTACTGGACTTGGTTTCCAAGATTTAAACTTAAATAAAAACGGAAGGAAGGAAGGAAGGAAGGAAGGAAGGAAGGAAGGAAGGAAGGAAGGAAGGAAGGAAGGAAGGAAGGAAGGAAGGAAGGAAGGAAGGAAGGAAGGAAGGAAGGAAGGAAGGAAGTCATTCCGTAAAAGTAAAAAAAAATATTTACTGGACTTGGTTTCCAAGATTTAAACTTAAATAAAAACGGAAGGAAGGAAGGAAGGAAGGAAGGAAGGAAGGAAGGAAGGAAGGAAGGAAGGAAGGAAGGAAGGAAGGAAGGAAGGAAGGAAGGAAGGAAGGAAGGAAGGAAGGAAGGAAGGAAGGAAGGAAGGAAGTCATTCCGTAAAAGTAAAAAAAAAATATTTACTGGACTTGGTTTCCAAGATTTAAACTTAAATAAAAACGGAAGGAAGGAAGGAAGGAAGGAAGGAAGGAAGGAAGGAAGGAAGGAAGGAAGGAAGGAAGTCATTCCGTAAAAGTAAAAAAAAAATATTTACTGGACTTGGTTTCCAAGATTTAAACTTAAATAAAAACGGAAGGAAGGAAGGAAGGAAGGAAGGAAGGAAGGAAGGAAGGAAGGAAGGAAGGAAGGAAGGAAGGAAGGAAGGAAGGAAGGAAGGAAGGAAGGAAGGAAGGAAGGAAGGAAGGAAGGAAGGAAGGAAGGAAGGAAGGAAGGAAGTCATTCCGTAAAAGTAAAAAAATAATATTTACTGGACTTGGTTTCCAAGATTTAAACTTAAATAAAAACGGAAGGAAGGAAGGAAGGAAGGAAGGAAGGAAGGAAGGAAGGAAGGAAGGAAGGAAGGAAGGAAGGAAGGAAGGAAGGAAGGAAGGAAGGAAGGAAGTCTTTACGTAAAAGTTAAAAAAAAATATCCACTGGACTTGGTTTCCAAGATTTAAATTTAAATTAAAATGGAAGGAAGGAAGGAAGGAAGGAAGGAAGGAAGGAAGGAAGGAAGGAAGGAAGGAAGGAAGGAAGGAAGGAAGGAAGGAAGGAAGGAAGGAAGGAAGGAAGGAAGGAAGGAAGGAAGGAAGGAAGGAAGGAAGTCATTCCGTAAAAGTAAAAAAAAAATATTTACTGGACTTGGTTTCCAAGATTTAAACTTAAATAAAAACGGAAGGAAGGAAGGAAGGAAGGAAGGAAGGAAGGAAGGAAGGAAGGAAGGAAGGAAGGAAGGAAGGAAGGAAGGAAGGAAGGAAGGAAGGAAGGAAGGAAGGAAGGAAGGAAGGAAGGAAGGAAGGAAGGAAGGAAGTCATTCCGTAAAAGTAAAAAAAAAATATTTACTGGACTTGGTTTCCAAGATTTAAACTTAAATAAAAACGGAAGGAAGGAAGGAAGGAAGGAAGGAAGGAAGGAAGGAAGGAAGGAAGGAAGGAAGGAAGGAAGGAAGGAAGGAAGGAAGGAAGGAAGGAAGGAAGGAAGGAAGGAAGGAAGGAAGGAAGGAAGGAAGGAAGGAAGTCATTCCGTAAAAGTAAAAAAAAAATATTTACTGCACTTGGTTTCCAAGATTTAAACTTAAATAAAAACGGAAGGAAGGAAGGAAGGAAGGAAGGAAGGAAGGAAGGAAGGAAGGAAGGAAGGAAGGAAGGAAGGAAGGAAGGAAGGAAGGAAGGAAGGAAGGAAGGAAGTCATTCCGTAAAAGTAAAAAAAAAATATTTACTGGACTTGGTTTCCAAGATTTAAACTTAAATAAAAACGGAAGGAAGGAAGGAAGGAAGGAAGGAAGGAAGGAAGGAAGGAAGGAAGGAAGGAAGGAAGGAAGGAAGGAAGGAAGGAAGGAAGTAAGGAAGGAAGGAAGGAAGTCATTCCGTAAAAGTAAAAAAATAATATTTACTGGACTTGGTTTCCAAGATTTAAACTTAAATAAAAACGGAAGGAAGGAAGGAAGGAAGGAAGGAAGGAAGGAAGGAAGGAAGGAAGGAAGGAAGGAAGGAAGGAAGGAAGGAAGGAAGGAAGGAAGGAAGGAAGGAAGTCATTCCGTAAAAGTAAAAAAAAAATATTTACTGGACTTGGTTTCCAAGATTTAAACTTAAATAAAAACGGAAGGAAGGAAGGAAGGAAGGAAGGAAGGAAGGAAGGAAGGAAGGAAGGAAGGAAGGAAGGAAGGAAGGAAGGAAGGAAGGAAGGAAGGAAGGAAGGAAGGAAGGAAGGAAGGAAGGAAGGAAGGAAGGAAGGAAGGAAGGAAGGAAGTCATTCCGTAAAAGTAAAAAAATAATATTTACTGGACTTGGTTTCCAAGATTTAAACTTAAATAAAAACGGAAGGAAGGAAGGAAGGAAGGAAGGAAGGAAGGAAGGAAGGAAGGAAGGAAGGAAGGAAGGAAGGAAGGAAGGAAGGAAGGAAGGAAGGAAGGAAGGAAGGATTTTTTTTTGCTGCTATGTAATACATCTAGGTTATTTCATGGTTTTTCAAAGAAATGTATATAAATTCCAAATTTTTGGGAAATTCTTATCTTTTATGACAAATTGCTAATATGATTTTAGGTATTAGCTTTATTTATCCTACTGCATAGGAATGATCAAAATGAATGATAACTTTAATAAAGTAGAGCTATGAGGCATGTTTGGTGGTCTAATTCATGTATGCTAAAAATTAACAAAACTTCAAATATAACCTTTATTGCCACCATATAAGCAGGTAAAAGCACCAACAAGGTTTTCTCCTTCACAGTAGGGAAAAACTGATGGTGGAGTTAAAGAAATCTTTAATACAGACATCGTGAAATTTTGAGGATCATAAATGTGTAAATGTGAAACCTGTGGACAGGAAATTTGCAGGAGAAAAAATGTGGTGTAAAGAAGAAAAAAAAAAGCTCGAGAGTTTCATTATTATTACCATTAAAGGGAAATCCTTTTTTGTAATATACTTGTTGTCCAGTGCATTTAAAGATCTTGGAAATGATACGGTTATAATCTGGGACTTAAGATACGGAGCATGTTATAGGTACCTAAGATCAAACATTTTTGTTTTCTTATCGTTAACAGTTGCATGATTACACTTTTGTTTGACGATCCTTAAGTCAAAGAAACTACTGTTTATGGGTTCCGGGAAACAGTACAGCCGGATACGAAAAAACGAACAAAAATTAGTAATAAATTTTTTAACGAAGAGCTGCATTCTCACAGTTTTTGTCCTAATCAAATGAAACAGATGATTATAAATGTAAAAGCAGACCATTCCACATAGACGCAGAACAAGGAACGTCATGGAGAACCAGATATGATAGCATGTTTTCAAACAGAAAACCTATTTCAACACATGATGCATCGAGCTCTAAGCTCTGGAGGCGAGTCTCACCTGTGGAGTTGTAACTCTGAAGGACGTCCCTGTGGTAGGGGCAGCAGGTCTCGGGGAGATGTTGTTCTGGGCCTGAGCCTGAGCTTGAGCTTGCGCCAAAGCCTGCTGAGGGACCATCACCAACTGGCCCAGCTCAGTGCGTACGAGCACCATTCCTGCAGGGCGGCAAAGAACAGTCAGAGCTGGAGCCAAATCAGAGCTAGGAGTAAAAACAGAGGTGTGCTCTCTCAGACAGTATTGAACATTTCACCCATTATCTTACCCTAAATGGATTGGAGTCTACCTTCAGTAATATTTTTTATTCTTCTACAGAGAAGTGCATTTTGTGTATCCTAGAACCCTTCCACTTTAATTTGCCTCCCTTTCCATGATGACTTTTTTCCCATTAAATCAAACACATCATGTTTCTTCATCTGCTTTGAGTTCTTCATAAAACTTCACCACTCTTATGAGTTTCAGAAGAAAGGGAATTTCAGGGCATAAATCTTTGTGACATGCACCAACCTGACTTTTGCCGGAAACTAAAACACTTGAAAGGTGTTTTTATTTTTTGTTTATGTGTTGATATATCTTCTCTGCATATTACAGCAGCAATCATTCAAAATGGCCGTTCCCAGTCAAACACCAGCCGAATGGCAGCCCACTTCCCTGCAACTCCCAGCAAAATCTTTTCCATGTTCCAGCCACTGGCCTTCCCCTGGGCGTGGATTTTCATTTTCACTGAATTACAGGGTCTGAGTAGGAGATGGTGCTTCTCTTTAGATCCTAATGTACACAAATCATGACAAAAAGGAATTGTAGGGGACCAACCAAGGGCCCATCAAGGAAAGTGGGGAAATTTTTAATGGCTACTATTTGATTCCTAATAATCTAGGTCAGTAGAAAAGCAACAAGCGGAATGTTAAGCTCTTAAAGTGGAAAAGTTTACTGCTGCAATTAACATTTTTATAGAGGTCTGACTTTCTCATTCAGATTCTAATAAATGACACCCTTTTTTTCTGATAACACATACGGTAAAGAAGATAAAACTAACCTACCCTACAAAAAAAATAAAAAAAAATCCCGTGGATTTCACATGATTCCCATCTTCCACATGTGGCTCACATTTTCCACATATGATTAAGCCTTTTGTTCATGTCCCATTCAACTGCTGATCACACGTGGAACTTGGGATTGTATATTTTTCATGTGCACCAAACATAAAGATTTTCTTCCACTTACTCTGCTGATGCTTACAGTAGGAACGGGAGGGTTTGAAAGGTAGGTACTTGGAATGCAAACAGCAAAAACAGCATAAACATTTGTTCATAAAGACAACTAAAGTGGTCAATGAGGTAATGAGAAAGTATAGATCACATCTAGGGCTGCAACAACGGTTTGCAAATCGATTAATCTGTCCATCATTTTATTATTTTTTTGATTAAGCGATTAATAATCGGATACTTAGAGAAGTTTTTTTTTTTTACTAAATTAAACCAGGTAAAACTAAAACTTCTGCACTTGAGGAGTTCTGATGGAGTATATTGACAGATGAAAAAGTTTTTTCTTTTCTTTCTTTATCTCAAATGCAAACTGTTTATACATTTTTCTAAGTGGTTGCTATGCATCCTAAGGGTATATTTTACAGTCCTCATACTCCCCAGGCAGTTAGTAATTCACTCATTCACTTATATGCTGATGATACAATCCTTTACACCATGGGGTCCTCCCCTGAAGTTTTGGTTTTACTAAACAGCCAACACAAAATCCAGTTTCTTTAACTGGATTTTGTTTCTTTAAGACATTTTTTCTTCTAAATCATCTTTCCCACTGCTTTAATTAGCAATAGAGATGTTATAAGAAAGCCTGTTATCATGGATAGAACAAACAACTTTACCCAGGCTTACCCTTCTGCTTCCACTTTACCCTGTAACTCAGGAGATGAGCTGCAGACATCAACTGTTTCATTTAACCAGTTAAAGTGAGTTGTCTCTGGGAAGATTAAATCCCTGTGGAGAAATGCTCCATCAGTGAGAAATTAAAAGAGGGAGTGCCGAAAAGCTGAAAAAAAAATGTGGCAAAATAATGGACTCTAAGTTTACCAAGAAATCTATAAAGACCAACTTCACTGATTCAAATAAATGATGCAAGATAATATTTCTACTATGAGATTTTTAAGAAAAATGAACAATGCTTCCACCTTATTTGCCACAGGTTAACAAACCGTCCTATCTCAGTGGCTGATGAACTCTACTCTAAAAAGTCCAGCAATGACTTTGCAAAGTTTTTTACTGAGAAAATACAAAATATAAGAAAAGCAGTCTGTACATCAATGCCAACTCCACTACCCATATTGTCACCAGTTAAAATAAACTATGTTAAAAGGCCCCAATTCTGCCAATTAAACTGCAAAACTTTAGAAGAAACTGTTCAGTATCTAAGATCCTCTTCCTGCTGTCTTGATGTTTTACCCACAGGTTTTATTAAGCAGGTTTTGTCTGTTTTAGAGTCTGATTTGATTGAAATCATAAATGCATCCCTCATGTCGGGTGTTTTCCAACGAGCCATAAAAACAGCATTTATTAAATCATTCTTGAAAAAGGGACGCTTGGACAAATTGGCCCTCTCCAACCTCCCCTTCATGAGTAAAATGTCAGACTTTTTATCACCTGAAGAACATCTCCAGGTTTAAAGGACTAATGTCCGAGCTGATCTAGAGAAACTCATTCATGCATTTATCTTTAGTAGAATTGATTACTGCAGGTTTGCCTTAAAAGTACGTCAGACAGGTAAAGCTGATCCAAAACTCTACTCACTAGAACTATGGGGCTGGTTACACTCCTGCAGCAGTGTGTCAGTGAGCTTGCCGCAGGTATGACGCAGATATTTTTGATTTATGCCCAATTTTGAAGTGTGATCAGCGCTATGTTATCCCAAGCTACAACGCAAGAGGGACAACTATGAACCAGATGTGTCTAGATACGGCCGAGGCGTTGAGGAAGTGGAAAAATGCAAGGGGCAAGTTTGTGCAACGACAGAGGGACATGAAGGCAAAAAAGAGAGAGGGGATCCAGGTGCAAAAAGGGTCCCAGCGTTCTCGCGCACCTCACTCTTCTAGCTGGTCCATCTTCACCAGTCTTTTTCCACAATGGCGGTTATACAACAAAAACTGAAATGTTTTAACTGTAACTATACAGTCATATGTTTACATCACTTTTTTTCATCACAATGTTTTTTATCACGGCTGCTTACCCACACTTTAAAAAAAAAAGGAAATAGTCTAGAGAGCTGTACCTAACAAAATGTCTTTTTGTTTACACTTGTGTGTACAAAGTGACAAAATAAAATCTGTCTAAGTCTCTATAAGTCTTAAGAAAGCATAAAGCATCAGCCCGGTTCTGAAGTCCTTCCTCTGGCTCCCTGGAGCTCAGAGAATAGACTTTCAAATCCGTCTGTTAGTGTAGAAATCACTGAATGGATCAACACCTTAAAGGAATAGTACACCCAAAACATGATTAGCCTTCATTTTCTACTCACCCCCATGCTGAACAACACTCTGGAGTACTTTTTTGATATCTCAAATGCATCTGGAGATCTGGGAGGCTTCTTGCTGTCTGCTGACATTCAAATAATGGAGGTCTATGGTGCCCGAGTCAGAAAGGTCCATAAAAGTCCACAAAAAACGTGTCAATATTCCTCCATACTGCTCGTCCAATGTATCCCAAGTGTCCTGAGTGGGTAGCGTCCAGAATTTACTCGAAACGAAGTCATTTAGAATGTTTTTAGAGCATAAACAGTAGTGTATAGGATTTCCTAAAAGCGCGCGCCTGCGAGTTCACGACGCTACGGAAGCCGGCAGACCAAACCAGATGAAAGTGCGCATTCAGCGTCTGCTCTGCCGATAATGCAAGCGTAGAAGAAGAAATGTGCTGTTTACCTGTGCAAAGAAAGAAACAACGAAAGAAAAATGTCTGAGGACTTCAGTGTTGAGGAAGAGCATGAGTTCTTCCACGACGTCGGAATCACCTACCTTCTCAAGTGATGAGGTTTGTTTACATAGATAATTTTACAGATAGTATTTCATTAGTCTGTGTAGGGTATAGATTTCATGTAGACTTTAGATAATAAATATACCCGTTATTTTTTCTACGTCGTTGTGACGTTTTGGTGAGCTGCTTTGCATGGTGATATAAACAGACGAAGTAATTGTAGTCATTAGTTTAACAGCGAGATTGTGTTCGCTAGAAGAATATATATTCCCCGTTTACAGAGTCCAAGTCTTGTTTGTGGCACGGGGGTTACAAGGCGAGGAAGAGGGAGAGGAAGAGGGCAGAGAGGCCGGGGTGAGCGTGCAGCCAGGGCCAGGCGAGAGAGGGGTGCCAGCGGGGTGACTAGAGCAGAGGAGGAAAGGCTTGAAGATCTCCAAAGGAGCCGGAGAGAAGTAACCGAGGTATATATCCAGAAAATTATTTTACAGAAAATTACTGAATCATTACCTGTGAAACGTCAGGGACGTTGCTGAATAAGTATACTGGAGAGTAACAGCATCATCACGCAGCATGTTATTGTTTTAGACAGGTCTGAGCATCCTGTACTCCAAAAACTGCAGTGATATTAGACAATTGTGTGTGTAGGATTAATTACCTGTCCAAGAGAAAACTGGCAACTTGAGCGTCACTTTGAAAACCTTTTTCCTCCATCAGTGACTTCCATCGTGGAAATGCCGTGCCAATGTTGATCCGTGTTTTTTGCCGTTTCTTGTCACGCTTGAGTTTATTCTCGTCGTGTTTCCGCTTCTTAGATGACGGGGGTTCGGTGTCCGCCGCTTTTCGTTGTGATACAGAGTAGGCATGATCCTCCATTCGTCTGATGTTTGGCCACACAGTGCCAAACAGTTTGCCAAGTCACTCACGCCTGCCGCCTTGTTCACCTTTGTTGTTACTGAAGCGCCGTATACCTGCTTCTTCTTCTTCTTTGGTTTCAGGCAGACTAAACGCTTCTCAGGCATAATACTGCCATCTACTGTTCAGTACCGTCTCAGTTCATCTCTCTCAACTTGCCGTAGTTATTTTCGAGCGTAATGGGAGATCTCGCAATCGCTAGTTTATTGCCTCTGCACTTGCCGTAGAGCAAAGATGTCAGCCCCCATGGCTGCGCGACCCGCTCCTATGTAATTATAAATAACGAATTCTAAGGCAACGCAAATATTATGGTTAAAAGGCTGAGCTCAAAGGTGATGATAAATAACATAGTTATGTATAATATATTACATTTCTGACTTTATATTCCTGTAAAAATTACACACTGTAGCTTTATATAAGAATCATTCACACACACACACACACCCATGTTGTGTCATAATATCCTTGTGGGGACCTTCCATTGACTTCCATTCATTTCCCACTAATTTATATGGCCTAACCGTGACCCTTGCCCTAACCCTAACCCTAACCATTACCGACACATACCTATCCCTAAACCTAACCTAATCTCAATTCACACCTTAGTCCTAAACCTAACCCCCACCCCCAGAAGAAAAACTCTCCTTATGGGGACCAGTTGTTGGTCCCCACAAGTATCTATGAGTCCCCAAAATGTAGCATATTCCTAGGAAATTGTCCCCACCAGGTATTAAAGACATGGCCACACACACACACACACACACACACACACACACACACACATACACACACACATACACAAACACACACACACATTTGGGGTTTTAAGGAGCTCAAAAACAACATGGTGACAAAAACCTGCATTACAATAACAGTAAAATGGCCAAATTACTGTTTCTAGTGACACAATGAAATCAAAATATGTGTAACATATGTAATCTATTTATCTTTACTGTTTTTAAGTACAAGTAGGGTAGCTCCATATACTCATGCTTAAATGAGTATATGCACTCTCCATCAAGCTGATCAACGGACATTTAGCTGAGACTAAACAGAGAAACAGGAGGCTCAGATGATGATGAAAATAGACTTTATGTCAACTGTTATATATATATTTTTTTTTATGCTGTTTTTTTTTGTATTTACTGCACTTCTGGACTATAACCCGATAATTTTTCCTACGCTTTGAACCAAGCAGCTTAAAATAAGGTGCAGCTTTTCTGTGCATTTTTTCCTAACCCGCCAGGGGGCGGAAATCAAAGAAGGGGCCGATTTCATTTAGCACAAGCACTTGTTAGCAGGACACACAATGGAGTCCTGATTTCACACATTTTGACATTATTTGCCACATTAAGCTGTTGAATCAATGAAGAGCTCAACTCCTGCAGAGCTTAAATAAAGACCTGAAGAAGCCCCCGACTTTTATTAGAAGCTCGTATTGCCACAATCCAACAAGCTTACGGGAGCTAATGGGGAGATTTTCTTATTAATGCTAGATTTATAATTCGTAAAGAACATTTAGTGCCAATTTTAAGTATCTGTGTGTCAGTAATGCTGGATTTGTAAATTTTTTTCATTTGTAAATAACATTTTGTGCATAATTTCAGGTGCTTTTAATTGTGTGTTAAAAAAAATGCAAATATAATGAAATTATGAATACAAAATAAAAATACACACACAAATCTGATATTTACAAGTTCAAAAAAGTTCCTACGCATACAAACCATTAAATTCAAGTACACAGATCACATGAAATACAAGGACAAAACGACAGTTACACACAAATCAGGTTACAGTTGCACATTTCAGACATATTTCATGCTTTGAGCTCCCTGATTCGTGTATATTTAGAAGGCTTGGTTGCTCCAACTATACACCAACACAGTTTTCCTAGTGGCGGAGTTAAATGAGGGGCGTTGTGGGTGTACTCTCTGTACGGAGTTTGTCTATCTCTGTGTGAGGAGCAGACAGCAGAGCAACAAATGGGACAGCAGGGAGACTTACCAAAATAAAAGACAAAAGGACGTGATTAAAGCGGAACTGTGGTCCGAACATTTACTCGCATTGTGGCAAATGATGCTCTGGCATTAACTCGCCAGCTGAAACATTTTGTTGCATTGACTAATGTCAATTATGGACCCTGGTTGGGGTTGTGACAGTGTCGGAGGTTGTAGATTCATACGCATAAATTAGTGATTTGTACTCTTATTTTTGCAAAGCTGTGATCTCACAGAGAAAACATATGTATGAGTTGACAACAACAAGCAAATTCAAATCTTAAGGCAACACTGTGCAAAATTTAGATGCAAGGGGGGCTAGACGTGTAATGGCCAGTTTTAGCGCCCCCTTAAGACCACTGCTAGCGTTTCACTGTGGAAAAACCTAAACAGCTTTCCAAGTTATGGGGTTACTGGTAAAGCCAAGACAGCATTCACCACTCCAGATTAAATTTTATGTCAGAGAACTGGAAAAAAAAGTGTGAACAGGTAAAAATCACATCTGCTTGCTGGTTAACAACAAACCTGCAAACAAATTTGGCCCAAACCCAATTTTTTTCCCCCCGGAAGTGACTTATTTCCTGACTGTGTGAAGGGTCACATGAAAACTGACTTCTTCAATCTGGGCTACATTTGTATGTGGTTTTAAATCCGGTGCAGTTCGGCTCCTTTGAAATGTAACTGCGGCATGAACAGAAGAAAGATTCATATCGTAATTAGTATGATGATGATGTCACTCTATACTGATAGAGCGGGACAAACACAAATGCTGGCCAGTAACAAAAGGAGTATGGAGATCTGAAATAAATTTCTAGACTTCCAGAATGTTTATTCTAGATGTGAAGAATGTAATTTTGGTTTGAAGCGGTCATTTTGGCAAGGGACAAATATATTTTTTCAGATATCAGGAATACATTTTCAGTGAAACTAATACATAACAAAACGGCTTGCCATATGTTGTGATCGCGATGACATCACGGGTTTATTTCTTAAATGCTAGTGAATCAATGTATTCCACTCAGGTGAAATCATCTGGCAGCATATGAGGATGAAGTCTAAAAACGTTGTTCTAATAGATGGAACCTGTTTATTATCTCATGGGGTTCATCCTCACATTGTCTTTTTTTACACAGTAAATACTAAGTGGCTATTTGCAGCCGCTTCAGATGTTATCCTCCCAATAAATATAGGAGAATTATCCTGCCATAATGCAAGAGCACATAATTTCAATTTGAGAAAAGAATTTCATCTTCTTGCACTCAAAACATGCGCGCTCTCTCAAATATTTTCTCTTCTCTCTCAAATCTTTGTTTCTTCTCTCAGATTTAATGCTTCTTGCACAGATATTTTCTCCTCTCGCTTGCCTCCTTCTCTTCGCGCACAAACCGCGCTCTGCTCGAGTCTCAAATACGCTCGCAAACCCGTAGGCTCTGCTTGCAGATTTTTTTTGCTCTCTCTCAGATTGCAGTCAGATCGTCGCCTAGCAACCTTTCCAGCCAATAGAACGACAGCCTCAGAAAGGGTGCGCTTGTCTAACTCTACTGAGTGTGCCTGTGATAAACCTTACCAACAATAAAATGGCTTTTTAGTATTTGAACACTTTCCAAAAATAAAATAAAAAAGAGTTTGCAAACAGTAGTGTGAACTTTGGTAACATTTGGTTTTTGTTTTTGCTCTTTAAACATGCCTGCAAGCAGGAATTACTGTTGAGAGAAAGGCCATTTTCATCCCATCAAGTCCAGCAACACTTTGGGAAGTTAGTGTTTATTTTACGTCTTGATGAAAAATGGGTATTAGTTAATATAAGCATTACTCATTTCAATTTGATCTCAATGTTTGTATTAAAAAAAAGATATGATCTCAGGCACTAGCCTTTTAGTTTAAAACGATGATTATGGAAGGCATTTAATGGCGAAAAAATGTATCTAGTTTTATCATTAATTCTGGGATTTGCCCTTTTGAACTTATTGACTAGGCTATTTCAAACTAGCAATACAAGTTAAAACTAATGTACAATTCCACATTTTATGAAATACTCAAGGCAGTACTAAAGAACTTTCAGTTTTGTTTGATTTCTGCTCCGCCCAGTGGATAAAAGCTGTACTGTTTTGAAGACAACGTTACCCATGAGGAACTGGTGGTAAAGACCATAGTATGGTAAAATCCTGGTCTACCTGTCAGCTGCAGTAGAATTGAACTACATTATTTCTTCCAGTGGCTGCTGAGTTAATTAATCTAACACTGGCCAAATAATGTCATATGGCAAAGTTGAAAATAAGAAACATTTAACTTTGATTTTGTACTGTATTCCTGCACTGGCAGCAACCAGATATACAGCCTCTCAAGGAAATTTGTTTGCATTGAATTCAGTCTTTTTAATGAATGGGGAAAGGGGGAAGTGACGTATGCCGTAAAGCAGTCTCGACATTTGCATGGGTTTTGTGTGGCAGGGTTACTGCCACCACCTTTAAGGCCAATTCATGCTTCTGACGCATAGCCTTTGCAACTCCCACATCTGTCCCTGTGCAGAACCCCCGCGCTGAGGTTCAGCAGCCGTCGCGCACCTCAAAAAAAAAAAAAAAAAACTTGGCTAAGTGTCGGACGGTTGCAAACATGCGAAGACCTCAAGCGGAAGTGCGCAGACAAAAGCAGCTGTGATTGGTCCTTGGTAGGCCTTCCTGGCTGTCTGTGTGGTCGTCCAGAGGTACTGCAGCCGTCGCCGTGCACCTCAAAAAAAAAAAAAAAACTTGGCTACGTGTCCGACGGTCACAAACTCGCGCAGACAAAAAGCAGCTGTGATTGGTCCTTGGTAGGCCTTCCTGGCTGTCTGTGTGGTCGTCCAGAGGTTCTGCAGCCGTCGCCGTGCACCTCAAAAAAGAAACTTGGATACGTGTCCGATGGTTGCTAACTCGCGCAGACCTGAAGCGGAAGTGCGCAGACAAAAGCAGCTGTGATTGGTCCTTGGTAGGCCTTCCTGGCTGTCTGTGTGGTCGTCCAGAGGTACTGCAGCCGTCGCCGTGCACCTCAAAAAAAAAAAAAAACTTGGCTACGTGTCCGACGGTCACAAACTCGCGCAGACAAAAAGGAGCTGTGATTGGTCCTTGGTAGGCCTTCCTGGCTGTCTGTGTGGTCGTCCAGAGGTTCTGCAGCCGTCGCCGTGCACCTCAAAAAAGAAACTTGGATACGTGTCCGATGGTTGCAAACTCGCGCAGACCTGAAGCGGAAGTGCGCAGACAAAAAGCAGCTGTGATTGGTCCTTGGTAGGCCTTCCTAGCTGTCTGTGTGGTCGTCCTTCTCGATTTGGTGCCAGGGAACAATTACAATGGACAGCTACGACAAACGCTTAATCTGTCTTTTTGCCAACTCCATTAACAGAACCTGTTTCTCTTCGATGTCTATCAACTCTATATCCATCTCCATGACCGTGATATCTTGCAGACGAGTGAGTTCTCTAATAGGCTCCCCCTTGCGCTTTGGCGGGAAACTGCTGTGCGTCCCTAGAAATTCAAGACCAACGGTCCAGAAGCATACCAGCAAAACTGGTTCACGACCAGACCCAAGCGACATTTGATATGTGGAAGAAGTATAACCTGCCCTTTGAAGCTGCTTAGTGATCCCTCGGGGCATGACGGAGCTGGAATTCAACTAGTTACAAGTTCGTATATAAAATAAGTTATGAAAATATTTTATAAGGTTTTAAGAGTTACTTAGTGTTAGTTTAAGTTACATTTAATTAGACTAAAATCACTGAAGTACCAGCACAATTCTACTGCAACTCGCACTAATTTTAAATGCAGAGCATCCATACTGAATGCCGAGCTCTTCAGTATTAAGGTCCTCCGTTTGCACAGCCATGTAAACCAACTGTTCCTCTAAAAGCCTCCCAATCGGGCCTGAAGGTTTGGCTCCAATCATTAACATTTCGTCGTTGCTACACTGCTGCTTTCCATCTTGCAAACTACTATCACTTCTGATTGCTTTGCTGATGCAAAGTTATGACAACCACAGATTAACAGTGACATTAAACTGGCATCAAATCCTCCTTGGTGGTTCCACTGGAATCACTTTTAACAATTTGAGATGCGTACGGAAGCAGTTTGCATGTCACTTGAAAAGATCTGGTTTGGGCCTGATCTGGGGTTCACACTTATTCTAATGAGTCTGACCATAAATGATGGCACATCGTGGGGACTGAGTGCTCTAGAGCAGTGGTCTCCAACCCTGGTCCTCAAAATCTACTGTCCTACAGATTTTAGATGCATCCCTGCTTCAACACAGCTGAATCAAATGAATGGCTTGAAAAGGTAATCAATCATTTGATTCAGCTGTGTTGAAGCAGGGATGCATCTAAAATCTGTAGGACAGTAGATCTTGAGGACCAGGGTTGGAGACCACTGCTCTAGAGGTACCTAGTGTCTGGCCCCCCATGGGTAAAGGTTTAAGCCTAGGTTCTAGGTTAAGAGCTAAGGTGTGAATTGAGCTTAAGTTAGGGCTGGGTATGGACCCATAATGGTTAGGTTTAGGGTAAGGGTTACAGTTAGGCTGTAGACATGGGTTAGAAATGAACTGAAGTCAACTGACGGTCCCACAAGGGTAGAGAAACTTGATTGTGTGTGTGTGTCTGTGTATTTAAATCCATGTATATATTTGTGTAATTCCACTCATCAAAATCATGTTTTTTTGTGTGTGTGTTTTTGGTAGGGATGCACGATATAATAGGCCCAATATATATCAGACATCGGCCACCCCACCGATATTTAACCCGATATTTGATCAGCTTCTGAGTTTCTAAAGTCTAAAAAAAAAAAAAAAATATATACTACTTCTTCTTCCTCAAAAATTTCTTTTTTACAGACTTAAAAAACTTCTAAAGACGAAGGAAAAAATATTGATACATTAAAATATCCCAATATCTTCATATGCTGATATATTGCCATTTAAAAACACCATATCAATCTCTTTTACTGATGAAATATTGCTATATGTCATCGTTATGCTAAGAAATCCCCCGAAAATTCACAAAATGTTGCCATATTTTTATATGTTGATATATTGACGCGGTATCGATCTATTTTACTAACAAAATCTCACAAGAATTTGCTAAATATCACGAGAGTTTGTAACAGAACGATAAAATTTAAGTAGATTGATACCGCGTTTTTAAAAATCTATTTGATATCAGCATATGGAAATATATTTGAGTATATTATTTTTCAAAGTGTCAGAAATGGATAACAAAACTGCTATTTTCATCCATCCATCCATTATCTGACACGCTTCTCCCAATTGGGGTCGCGAGGGGTGCTGGTGCCTATCTCCAGCAGTCAATGGGCGAGAGGCAGGGTACACCCTGGACAGGTCGCCAGTCCCTGCTATTTTCAATGACTACTTATTTTTGTCCAGCTTTAACATCAGTATCGATATCGGTTATCGGCTACATAAGTTTTAAAATGTCGGCATATCGGAAATCGGTCAAAATCCCAATATTGTGCATCCCTAGTTTTTGGTTGTTTTTTTTCCAGAGCAGGAAAATACTGCAGCATAACTAGCTAACACCCACCCTCCTGGTATTGACAGCATTACAAATACTAATAATTTTAAAATGTATTACTATTATTATTAATTGTTTAAAAAAAAGTTTGCAAATAAAAAAAATAAAACTTCTCAGTTTTAAAAATGTTTTATTGTCTGCACTTCAAGCCAGATCCAAACTCCATATCAACCACCTGCCCCGTCGGGAGATGAGCTACAGAACAGTTTTGTTATTGATGGCAATAAGCTGTCGGCCGCGGTAAAACAGGTAGCAGCTCAATCTACTTTGTGCAAAATCTCTCTGTAACCGTAACGTGTTCTGAGCTACATCAGCAGTTATCAATAAAAACAGCCACACTCCTCTCTCCTCTCACCGCATTCACTTGTCCTGAGGGCTCTGATCAGATGGAGGTCATCAATGTTTATTCTGGAGTTTGGGATTTACCCTGTTAACTCTGCTAGCTGCAGTTCCTCTGACCGGATTGTTAGCCAGAGATGGAGCTTATCCTTGGAGAAAACAATAAGTTCAATGTTGTTATGAAATGTTTGAGATGGGCAGAGGAGTGGTAATAATTCTTAGAATCTCAATAATTCTGAGATTAAAGTCTAAAATCAATGGCCTTCCTTATTTTTACTTTTTTGTTCTCTTTGGCCAAACCTCTTCAATAGTACACAGCAAAGTTAGACTCAGAATGCTTTTGTTTGTTGGTTTTGTTTATAAGATAAGACATTATTGATCTCACAACAGAGAAATGAACTCATGACATCAGCTCTAATAAACAACAGGGTGTGCAAAAGAAGGAAAAGGTGCATTAAAGTAGTAAAAAAGTAGTCTCCTTGAACCCCAGTGGGCCTCAGCAGATGGCCGCTCACACTGAGCCTGGTTCTGCTGGAGGTTTCTTCCTGTTAAAAGGGAGTTTTTCCTCTCCATTGTGGCTTCAAGCATGCTTGGTGTGAAGGATTGCATTATGGTCAATGAGTCGATGCAATCAAGTGGTTTTCCTTAGATAGAAAACTGGATGATCTGGTGAACTGTAAAGTGCCTTGAGATTATATGTGTTGTGAATTGGTGCTATATAAATAAACCGAATTAAATTAAGTGTTATAAAGTAAGGTAAAAACAAAATACAAAAATAAATAATAGAGATTTAAGGTGTCGTATATGTAGACACACCCCCTTTAAACACACACACCAATAGTCTAGCTCTGGCCCTTTATATGCCATTTATAACAGATTAAATCATACTACTGCCCTATAACAGACATCATGCTGCTAAACAAGGAGAAAGCACATTGTTTTCCAGCCCTATAAAGGAAATAAACCTTACCAGGTGGGATGGTGAAGCCAGGGGGGAGCTGAATGGTGGTCTGCTGTTGTGAAGGTCTGACAATCAGCTGGGGGGCCACTATCCGCTGAGGAGTTGCCACCCCTGGCCGGGGTTGAGACTGGGCAGAGGGGGCCACCGTGGGTGTTGGAGAGGGAGCTGCGGGCCTGACCATGCAGACTGTGGTGGTCACAGATGTGGTGTGGACACATGTGGCTGTGACACACACAGCAGCAGCAGCAGAGCTCACAGGCTGGCTCACCGTGGTGCTGGGAGCTGATGATGCGGTGCTTGTTGCTGGTGTTATAGCGCAGGAAGCTGGCGGTGATACAGTGTTTATTACGGAGCTCACGCCACCAGCAAAGCCAGGCTGACGCTCCTCTGCTTTGGAAGCACCGGTGTCCGTGGCTTTGCTCGGGTCCTCCGTGGGAGATGATGAGGAGGCGGCTTCCATCCGTGCGCCCTGCTGGACCAGAGCCGAAACGCTGGTGCCGTTCTGGGCTATGCTGGCTACGATGTGACTGGGGAGTCTGCGCAGGGCGATGGTGGGAGTCCCCCGGTCCAGAGCGATGGCTGACTGACCCACCGGGAGGTTCGCGTTGGACAGGGTGAAGGTGGAAGTGTTGATGGAGGAGGTGGTTGATCGAGTAGCGCCGGTGATGCTGTCGGTCAGGCTGCCGCTGCTCCTCCTGGTCGTTACCGCTGCGCCATTCAAACTCTTGATCCGAGCAGAGGGGGTCCTTCTCGGCGTCGCGACGCGTTTTCTCAGAGCGCTGGTCTCATCTGTGCCCGGGCTAACCTTGGAGCTCCGGCTGATGCTATCCTGCGGGGAAGCCGAGGTTGACGCGCCAGATGCGGTCAGTGAGGTGATGGATGCTCCATGTGATTGACCGCCGCTGCTGCTGCTGGTGGCGCTCACACAGCCAGCAGGAGCGGTGGGAGGTTCGCCAAGAGAAGAGGAGCAGCCCAGAGACGGAGAGGTGACAGTTTTATCCACGCTGGCGTCCTTAGAGTTCACCTCCTGCCGCATCTCAGCTTTATTCCGCCGTCCTGGATGCTGTTGTTGTTGTTCTGGTGTTGTGGTACTCACTGGAGCTGGGAGCGTTTTTCCTAAGTGATGGTTAGCAGGGGCCACAGAGCCAGCGCCTCCGTTTTCGTCTGTTTTCCCCGCTGAGTTGCTCTGCCCGGTCAGCTGAGACTCCAGCGAGCCCACCAGGTCGCTAACAGCCTTCTCATCCACCTCTGAAAACAGCATATCTTCCAGGGGGTCGGAGGCGCCCGCCATCCCTGCGCATCAGATAGCAGCTTTATAGCTGGCGCACGGCGCCTGCGTGTTACTAGGCATTGTGGGAACGGGCCTGACGTCATCAGATGAGGGGGAGATCTATTTAACCCTCCAGGATCCCTGGACATTTCCTTTTTCCAAAATTATATTTAGGTAAATGTCATAAACTACATTAAATATGTGTCAATAATTGTATAAACTGTATTTGATGGCGTTTGTTAAATAGTTTTAAAAAGTCACTTTATTTTACATCCAAACTGCTATTTTATGTAGCCTTGTATAAAATTTCTAATAACTTTAAATCCTTTCGGTCTTGTGTTTGATTGTTTATTGTACTGTTAAGATATGTTCTCATGCATTACAAAGTTAACCCAAGATCTAATAATAGTACAATAATTGAATAATTGGTACTCTGCTCCTCCAGCTGTGCTTGTGCAGAAATGTGTCTTTGCGCTGCTGAGCTCAGAGTCTGCACTGATGGTTCGCTCCCAGCAGTGTTGCTCTTCCTGCCCTCGCTACTTAATAAATTATATGTTGCTAATCATCCTCTGCTAAGCGTAAAAATTTTTTTTTGTCTAACTATTCAGATTTTATTTTTTCCAGCTCACACATTTGTATTTAACCCATCCCCTTGGGGAGCAGAGGGCTGCCACTGTACATACAGATTGGATACCTTTATTTAGGATGCCATTGATGCCATTGGTACCCTGACTCATTGTGATGTTTGCCACATGTTATTCAGTTCACATCTTAGTAGAGGTTCTGGTTTACCTTTGTGTATTTCTGAAGTCTTAAATGTTTAAAAATACCTTTGAATTCAGGCATATGACTTTTGCTTTGTCTTACTTCAAACAGTAGATATCACTGTTTTGTTTCAAAACAGATATTTAGGATGCTTGGTATTATTTTTGTATAATTCATTTTATTTATTCTGTAGAGTAGTGGCTGTGTGGTTAGAGCAGAACCAGAGGCGTAGCCAGAAAATCCTAATAGGGGTGGCCAGTCAATAATCAATGTACATTGAGGGGTTACTGAAAGGCACCAGAACCTCAGGGTCAATCTACACTGTTCCAAAAGGATTGAGCACAACATCCATATTTTCTAAATAAAGAAAAACTATACTTTCCTGCAGCCTTTGCTAACAAATGGATATATTTAAACATCTATCCTGTGTAAATGAAAGGTATAGTGGACAAAATTCTTTCAGGTTTGAGTTCTGGGGTGAAGATATTTTACATTGTCATTACCTACTTTAATCAATAATCATTCTGCAAAAAAAGATATTTAAATCTACTAATATCCACATTTAATGGAATTTTAACTTATTATCAAATTAGTTATTTATCTATGATTTCACTGAAGACTCCTAGATGACTTGCAGAGGTACATTATTTTATTGTTAACCCAAATAATTCAAAATTTTGTTTTGAAAATAGCGTGAATTCTGTATCAATCATCTTTAATGTTTGTATATTGATGTGCATAATTAACCACAGTGTTTCTGTTGTCAAGAAGTTGGTAATATATGAAAAATGTAAATGTTTAATAAGTTTGAACATTCGCCTTTAGAGTATTACTGCTGCCACAGTCTGTATTAGAGGGAAAAAATGAAAGGGGTGGCCACAGGGGTGGCCAATGAGTGGCTAAGGGTGGCCATGGCCACCTCTGGCCCCCCATCTAGCTACGCCCCTGAGCAGAGCACATCTGAGAAGGCTGCAGAGTTAACCCTGCAGTCTACCACTCTGGGTCCCTGAGGTCCCTTTAGCCCCAGATTGCAATGCACCCAGAAGGATGGGTTAAACACAGAGGTCAAATTTAATTGTAATGTACATTCGCTGTAACAAACAAATTTTAGCAATCTACAGAATTAATAATTTCTCTTTTTTATATGTTTATATTCACACGCATCCTGTCGTGGCATTCCAGGCTTACCATTAAGAAAAACAGACTGCATAAGTACATTTTTACTCTTAATTCACATTTTATAGTACATTTTATTCATACAAGAGCAAGTATTTGTGTTTAAATCTATATATACATATTATATATTTATATTATTGAGATGCATTTGAATTATTATTTTAGTTTATTTCATTGTAATTATGTTCCACTGCGCTAAAACAACGGATTCTATTGACGTGTAATATCGCGAGATAACAATCAGCTTGAATAACATTGACGAATTCTTTTCTTCAGAGAATAAATTAATCGATTATATCCATAGATTTAAAATTGTCAACATAATATTTAGTATTCAGTTGCAGTTTATATGAATACTTCGTTGAATAGAAAATTGAAAGAGTACCTATTTTGTTGTGTTCGTTTTTTTTAAGTGTACAATCTTTTTCCCACAATCCTCAGCGGCTGCAGAAGAAAATGAAGTCGGCCATGTCGTGTTAGGAGTCGCGGAACGGACGACTGTGTTCAGGGAGAAAGGCTCATTTATTTGTGTTATGCAGACTTAGAACCCGGCTTAAGAAATCTCATCATTTGACTTTATTTGTACTATAAACGTTTTATTTGGAAGTTAGTGAATTATTGAACTTAGAGTGTAAAATATGAGCGGAGGAGGGACACCGTATATTGGCAGCAAAATTAGCCTAATCTCTAAGGCCGAAATCCGCTATGAAGGAGTTTTATACACCATCGACACTGAAAACTCGACAGTCGCTCTCGCTAAAGGTAAGGAGACGCATCAAAAATGGATATCACTGAAATAGTTTTACTTCTGCATTTTGTGGATTTAGTTTTGTCAGTGTGTCACTAACGCTGTTAGCAGAGTTAGCTAACGTAGCGTTAGCCGTCTAGCGGCTAAACTGCAGTGATGCTCTTTTGTTTACGCTGAATTCGGCCTCTGTTTCAATCTACCATTGACAGAGTAGTAGAATAAGACTTGAGCATGTCGATGCTTTTAAAACTTTTCCCCAGCTTCAATTATATAATGTTTGTACTACCGTTAGCTGATAGCATAGGCAGGATAGTGATGTTGCATTGTAATATTCTCCAATGTTTCAATCGATATTACATGAAAACACTTAATTATTACCACATTCGTTGTTGGAAATTTCAACCCCGATTACTAATTGATTGTACCGTGTATAAATTGGCGTGGTTGTGTTGTATTTTTATTTTTTTTTTCCTATAACAGAACGAATATTCTAGATCAGGATTGGGGGGTCTGCAACGCTTTTCATCCAAGGAGCAATTTTTGGGCCATTAATATGGCAAATATTACATTATCTTTAAGAATCAAAAGACTGCACTTTAAAAAATGAAATTGTGTAGAGCTGTTTTAAACGAAATTTCTTTTTGTATACACTCGTGTATACAAAATGACAAAATAAACAACTAAAAATCTAAAAGACCACTCAAAATCTTGGCGAAGTAACGAATATAGAAAAAATATATATTTTTTGTTAAATATCCATTGGTTTCTAATTTTAGGTTCAAAACAATACAACAATATAAAAGCTTTTCAGAAGGAGGATGGCAACAGGTTGATCTGGTGTCAAAGTGGTTGCAGAAAGGGCCGTGTGGCTTCAGTTTTTCTTTCCAACCAAGCAATAGCACACCAGACTCCATTCATCTCATTATGTTAAGATTTGACTCAATTAATGAGATGACAAGAGTCTGGTGTGTTATTTCTTGTCTGGAAAGAAAACCTGCAGCCACACGGCCCTTTCTGGAACTACTTTGACACCCCTGATCTATAACAATGCAACTTTTAGATGTGTCCCGTCCATAAACACCTGAATCAAAGGGCAAATTAGCTCACTATGCAGAGCTCCGCTAATGAGCACAAATTGGAGGCAGTTGTTTGAAAATGGAGAGAAATTATTACAGGAAACCGGCCCTCAAATATTTGAGTTAAACCACATAAAAAAAAAAAACATAAACTAAATTATAAAAATTATCAGTGGCACTTTTTAATTTTGTTGTAGACATATAATGCAACCAACCAATGAAGAAAAAAATGCTTTAAACTTTTTGTTGCTCTAAATTTAAAAACTTCATTTTTTCTTGTTTTTTAAGCCAGTCGTTAACAGCCATTTGTAAAGGTCCAAAGAGTCCATTTTGGTTGTGAAGTTACAGATTTTAAAGCCATGTTCTTTCTTTTTTTCTTTTTTTTTTTTTCTTCTTTTTTTCTGAAAGTTTAAGTTGATGGGATGTATACTGGAAACCACACTTACATTGCATGAGATTTAAATGATTTTTTAGTTGCTATCTAAACAGCTGCACTGTTTTAAGTTATGTCTCAGTTTACATTCAAATGTGTGAAAATTTCAAACTAAAGGACCAAATGGTTTGTGTTGGATATCCACTGTAAAAAAACAAAAACAAAAAAACCCAGAAACAACCAGTGGTTTAATTAAATGTTAACAAAAGCGGCGTATATTGACGTGTCAGTACTACAGCTGATACCGGCTGTATTTTTCCAGTAAAACATCACATTATTTTGAACATACATACTCAAGCCATGTAAGTTGCAAGAATGTTGAGTTAAGATGAGTAAGAAGGACCGACATTTCTTAAATGCACTGAGAATCTAAAAAAAAAAAAACATAGAGGAAAAAAACTAAGCTAAAAACATTATTTTGTTTAAGGTAAGAATGTATGATGTAGTCCAAATTACATTTTTACTCAAAATAAACATCTATTTTGATTGATTCATTTATTAGTATTTCCATGGGGTTGGAAAACAATACTTTCTTTTTATCAGTTGATATTCTTAAAACTTTTAAACTAAACCCTAGCAAATTAGAATGTGCTTTTAAATGTAAAGGATTAAACTTCCTTTTGAGATCAATAAACTATTTTTTTATTAATTTTGATTGAAATGGAACCACAGAATAAGTAGGAGTAATCTTTTTTTCTTCTCTTTTTCTGACAATCAGTTCGTTCCTTTGGCACTGAAGACCGTCCCACAGACAGGCCTATACCACCTCGGGATGAGGTGTTTGAGTACATCATTTTCAGAGGAAGTGATATAAAAGATCTAACAGTTTGTGAGCCACCCAAAGCCACCAGCACCCTGCCTCAGGACCCTGCCATAGTTCAGGTAAGTCCATTTATTTGTGAACTGTTCAATAGGCTGGTGTAAAAAAAAAAAAAAACCTGAGTTCCTGCAACATCCAATTTCCCTTTTGAACCAATAAAGTATTTTTTTTTATTGAATTCCAGTAGATGGATAGGTGCATTATTAATAGGGGAAATTCACCTGCCCGATAGCAAAGATATAAACATTTAAAATACGACAAAAAACACAAAATTAGATGACTATTATTCCAGTGCTCAATAAACCTCAATTAATTTGACTGTTTCTGACCTAATATTTAAATGGACCTACATTGGTTAATATTACATGGGTCAGTTGTTTTCATGCCTGTTGATGTTTCTATTCTCTCTCTTAGTAATATGCTGACAACTTTGAAGTGGAAAAAATATGGATTGGTTAATCCCTTTTTCTAATAATTAGCATAACCGTACACAGGTCGATCTCTACACTCTGCTAATCTAACTGAATTATTTACCTTTAAAGTCAGGTTGAATATAAAGACCACATATATTAAAGTAAAGCCAACTGATGTGCCAACACCTGCTCAAAGCTTCCAGTGAGACTAATCTCCATAAGCTGTATAAAAATGGAAGTTCATCTATTTTAAAGAAGTTGAAATATGTTTTATTCTTAAAAATGGCTGCTCCCACCCAGAAATCCCAAACATCAACATTGACCATTTGACGTGGATAATTAATCATCCGTCCAGGTTTGCTTTGCCTGTTAGTACTACATTATTTTTTGGGAAAAAATAATGTAGTACTGCATACCTGTGAATGGCTCCTGTGAGCGCTGCATATTGACTGCACAAAGCTTGCAATTGCAACACTGTTAAATGCTGCCGTTAAGCTATGTTTCCACATTATTAATATGCTAAAGATCATTGGTTAATTAGTTGCTCGGTTTTAATTTGCCACAAGGTGCAATAATCAATCTGTTCAGTTTTCTTTCCTGTTCCTATTAAAGGTGCTGAAGGAGATCTTGGAAAAGTGGTTCTAGCGAGCTGTATTTTTGAAGATGCACAACTATGTCTCCTTTCGAATTCTTCGAAACCAAGGCTTCAAAACACATGAACGCACATGCTGTCTGCAGCGCGTCTAGAGCAACAGGAGCAGCTGCTTGCAGCGAGACAGGCAGCACTGATGATGCAGAGTGCTATAACTCTCCTGAAAGAGTTTAACACCTAAATTTACTTAAAATGCCAAAATCTGCCGGCAAAACATAATCGCTTTTATTGTCCTAGTGCCTGCAGTTTGGATTAAGGACGTGAAAAACGCCTTCTAGCTGGTCGCCTCCACAGCAGCAAAACGCGAGGAGGCGACCCGGCCAGAGGCTGCTGTTGAATGGGATTCATAGTGACAACGTACGACCGGTGTACGGGGGTCTGAGCGGCTCCGATAGAAATAACATTTGAAGGCAGGAAGGTAATCTGGATGAACTGACTGCACTGAAGATGTTTTCAGGTGGACTTTCTCAATTCAAAATAGATTCAAACTACTTTTTACCCACTGATCACAGCAAATGTAGCCACCATTGTTACAGGCAAAGAAATTATATGGTAGCTCCGCCCAACCAGCCAGAGCAGCAAAGATGATTCAGCCGCACTTCAGAAATAAACTTGTACAAGCATCAAAAATGAAGAAGCATGTGCGTTTTTGCTGCTTTAGGTGTGAATAGGGTGACCAGACATCCTCTTTTTCCTGGACATGTCCTTCTTTTCATACCTAAAAAAATCGTCCGGGATTTTGCTCGACTACAGTGCAGTAGAACCGAGCCTTGAGCTCTGGAGCGAACGAACCTGACCTGGTGACGGTAGCCTGGACACCGGCGGCCCCGAGCTTTCCCCTATAGGCGGGGATTTTGAAATTCCCCCCCGGACCGTACCCGACCCGGTGACGGCATGCTTTTCCCCGCCTGCCTTACAAGCAGACAACCATGACTGACGTGTCATTGAACCAATCGTGTACAACGGACCGTGTTTTGTGATTGGTGGACATTACTCATTGATTTCTCACTGCAGCGGGGACCATTTACTTTTGTTACACTTACAGACCTTCTATTTCACTGCTTGCTAAGCGGCTGTGGGGAGATCTTTAAGTCACATGGTAAAAAATGCGTCAGAAAGGATCTCCTACTGCACCTTTAACGTATGGGTGTCTGTTGTCTTTTTTTTCAGTCATCAATCGGATCGACCAGTGCAGCAGCTGCACCATCATTCCAGGGTGCTGGTCCCTATGCCCCATTTAGCAGGGCCCCTGTTCCACCTTACAGCCAGTTCGGAGTTGCACCCATTGGATCGCAGCAGTTTGGATCTGCTG
Source organism: Cyprinodon tularosa (assembly GCF_016077235.1). Taxonomy (NCBI): domain Eukaryota; kingdom Metazoa; phylum Chordata; class Actinopteri; order Cyprinodontiformes; family Cyprinodontidae; genus Cyprinodon; species Cyprinodon tularosa. Next base: position 465,146 of record NW_024038652.1, on the reverse strand, counting down.
GAGGTAGGTCGATTCAATACAGTTCATATTTGGCCAAGTTTCTGTCTTTACATTGCTGAGCTAATTTAAATTGGTTAATGCAAGTCTTGGATATGTAAGAAAATGACAGCTGGTCTTATCCTTTATGATCACTTAATAAACCAAAGCTGTTCTTATCTGGGCTTCTGAGCTAATCTCATTCAGATCAGGGGTTCATTTCCGCTCCTGTAAGTCAAGTACAGCCATTAGTGTCAACAGGTGTCTGTATTGCTAGAAGTTTAGTATAAAAACAGCCTCCAGGCCATTAGTTTAATAAAACATTCACCATTGTAACCACCAAAATGATGCAGGCATATTTTTTTTCATACGATTTGTTAAAAACTTACAGTTAACCACAAATTGTGGGGACAAAGAGAAATCGTATTTCGACATATTCTGACATGTATCAATCCACACTGTTTAAATCTGTGGTTAAACAGAGTACTGCAGGTTAAAAGTGAAGGCTTCTGGCTTTATCATGAAATCACTATTTAAACCGATTTGTAGGACAGATTACACTAAAGATGGAGAAGTGGAAATGTGTTGTAAAATGTAAAAAAACTTAATCAAATCAGATTGTTTCCATTCACCTGTTTAGAAGCAGCCCTTGTGTTTATGCCATAGCTGTGCAGAAAATGGTGAACAGCATCAAGTTTCTGAATGAAAGGAGCGCTGTTTTAAACTGAGGTTTACTTTTCCTCCCATCTGAAGGACGTACTAGTCCACAGCGAGACTCTTTGGCGAAAAGCTCCCCCGTGGAGCCGGTGCAGGCGCCGCCGTCTGCCACCCCTGGTCAACCTGCGGCTGTGGGACAGAGGAGTCAGACAGGAGGGGCGGCCAAACCCAGCAGCTCTTCCACCGTCACCCAGAAACCCCCTGATCTGCTTGAGCAGAAAAAAGGTCAGCCTTTAATAACTAATGTGTGAAGCTTAACACATAAACAATTATTTATTTATGTCTAATAAAAGGTCAGAATCAGATTAACCGTTTTCTGTTGAGGGTCGGGTAGAATTATCAAAGTTATTTCTGTTTGCTTAATTTCAAAATAAAGAAAGCCTTTTTTTTTAATTTCTTCCTCTTAATTTTTATGTAAAAAAGATTTGTATACCCTTAAACAGTTTATTTTAACAATATGAGTGTTGGTACAGCTGTTGCTGTAATTTAGAGCAACAGCTCCAACACAATGTTTTAATTTGGATTGTTTTGACATCCTTAAGGGAAGGTTTAAAGATTCCTGAAGCCTTTTATGATCGTCTTTAAACGGTGTTCTGCAGGTTTAAACCCATAGGAATGTCTGATTATAACGCTCAGGAAGGAGAATATGTTGTTCTGTGAAAATGAGCATTAGAAATAATCATACGAATGTCTTATTATCCAGCTCCTGACGTTCAGAAAGCTCCCCAGCCGGATCATGAACATGCTGTTGAAAACCGGGATCCCAACAGGCGTCAACTTGGTAAGAAGCATCAAGTTTTTCTTTTCAGTAAGAGAAATTAGTTTATTTTCAATTATGGCTAACCTGAGGTTTTAATTGAGTATAAAAGCATTTAGTTAAAGCCCAAACACAGCGTTCATCCTTAGATTGATCCGTTCTGTTTTTTCCCGATAATAGCAGGTGTTCAGTCTAACCGCCGAGGCAGGGGAAGAGGAAACCGCAGCAGGGGCAGAGTTAACGTGCGCAAAGACGGCACCGTAAAATTCGATGAGGACTTTGACTTTGAAACTGCCAACGCCCAGTTCCACAAGGATGAGATCGACAAAGAGTTTCAAAACAAGCTGAAACTGAAAGGTAACAATTTTACCCATCAATGAAGAGGACATGTTACCCTCTGGTGTGCCTTTATGTCCTATGCTTGTCAAAGAGAGAGAGACAAGACTTAGACAGATTTGTCATTTTGTTTACACAAGTGTAAAACAAAAATAAACAGCTCTCTGGACAATAATTTTTTTTTAAAGTGCAGCCTTGAAAAATAAACAGATAAAATAGAATAAACGTACTGAAGGGAATAAAATTCAAGGAGCTCTTTCTGAACTTTTTTCCACAAACAGATGACAAACCTGAAAAGGCGCTGAACGGAGAAGAGACTGCTGACTCAGAACATCCAGCTACTGAGGGCACCGCTGAGGAAGAGGAGGCTGCGATAAACGCGTGTTACTACGACAAGACTAAGTCCTTCTTTGATAACCTGTCCTGTGGGGATTCGAGGTACGACGAGCCAGACAGCCGCTCGGGCTCCTCATCTTTCTCGACTTTTACTGCTGTAGCTGCAGCTTGCAAGCTGACATGCTGGTTCTGGTTTTAGATAATCCATTGAACCAAGCAGCTGTCACCTGATTTAAAAACTCAAATATTTAACAGTATCATCACTGCTCTCAGCAATATCTTCATATAAAAATGTGAAGTCTACTTCTGCTGACAGACTTTTTGTTTTTATCTCTTTAAGTAAAACGGGTGATGGTGGATTTCAAAGGTAAGTCTAAGCTTCAATTACATTTATCATGTTCAGTTTGATGTGCAAGCTTTCATTTATTCAAAGCAAAATGTGGAAAAGGCCCTGCCGGTTGTGTTTTTGTTATTTTTTAGTTGTTGACCATGTTCTGATTTTGTTTTTGTCAGGGAGCGCAGGCCGACCTGGGCAGAGGAGAGACGGATGAACGCAGAGACGTTCGGCATCCCTCTCAGACACCACCGTGGAAGAGGAGGTTACCGTGGACGGGGCTACGGTGGACCCCGTACGGGGCGGGGGCGGTCATCGAGCAGAGGTTATTTCGCGCCCCGGGGAGCCCCGCCTGGGTTCAGGGGCACATACAGAGTTGGCAGAGGAGGCCGGGATTTCCCTGACCTTGATTACAGGGTAAACCTAACAGCTATCTCCATATCACTGCATTGTTTATTCAAACAAAGCTCCAGCAGGTTGAAAAAGTTTTTTAATAGCTTTAAATGTATTTATCGCAAATCTCTCGAAGAAAACGGACCTAGTGAATGATTTTTTTTTTTTATGCGCAATACTATGACCAAAATCTGACTAAATCAGGAAATGAAACGACGTGATTGGCTATAAGGAGAGCAAAGACCGAGGAAACTCCCGAGTTAGGTTAACAAAACCTGTGGAGAATGTTACTATGGCGACTGAAACAGGTTGAGAAAACTCTTTGTGAAACGGAAAACTCGGTTTCCTGTATTTCAGGTTTAGTAAACATGCTTCGTGATTGTGTTTAAAAAGTGTGTCTTTAAAGGACACACTTCTAAAATGTTGGAGTTTTATAAACTTGACAACATAACAGACTTAAGTTTGTACCGGATGTTTGTTTTTGGCATTCGCAGCCGTTTTTCCTTTACTTTTTTTAAACGGATGTAGAAATGACATTGACTGGATTGAAATGTGGAAATAAATCCTGGTGGGGAGTGGCAGCAGTGGTTAGGGTGGTGGCACTTGGAATCCAGAGGTTCTGAGTTCGAGCCCCACTCCCACAGATTGCCACTCTTGGTTCCTGAGTAAAGACCCATAACCCCACACTGCTCTCCAGGCACTGCACAATGGCAGCCCACCGCTCCCCAAAGGGATGGGTTAAATGCAGATCAGTCTGAATTCCTTTCTTAAAGTTGTCTTTGATATAAGGAGCAGAACGCGCTCTCAAAAGTTCATTTCTTTCCTCTGTACTCGTGACAGTGAAATGACAATAAAAGCTGAAAAAAAAGTTGTAAGTTTCAACCTGCTGGAGTTTGGCTGAAAAATTGGAAAGTCAAAATCCACTAATTAGTCTGCTGTTAGATCAGATTAGGTCAGAAAAGCAAGACTTGTCTCCCACTGTTGCCGGATATAGATAAATGAAATTAGAATGTTAGTAATTATAATTCTGTTAAACTCGAGCTGATTACTAAATCGTCCTTTTTTTGTTTCTCTTTTCCAGAAGGATAACAAAGTGGCTGCGTAATGCTTCAGTGATGGATCCACAGGGAATTGTAGCCACTTCTGATAAAATAATATCCATTGTAGAAATTTCCTGCGGTCTCTACATTTTGACGAAGAGAATGAAGACGATATTTGGACACCAGCAGCTCGGTGGACTGTTGGACATGATGGGGTGACAGTCCAACTCCCTCTCTCTGCTTTGAGACTTTGTAGATTCTTTCTCCAGAAGTTTTGTCTGAAAAATTCAAAGATCCCTTGTAAATGCAAAGCTTTGGAGTAATTGCGTACTTTTTTGATCCGTCTGAATTCCTTTCTTAAAGTCGTCTTTGATATAAGGAGCAGAACGCGCTCTCAAACTGTGAGCCGATCACAGCCCATGTGATCCATAGCTTTACTTTTTTTTTCACTTTTTGATATATTTTTTTTTCCGGCACCAAATTTGTCACCTTCCTGTTGCACCATGTTTTTTTGTTTGTTTGTTTTTTCCTGCACAGTTGGGTTGCCATTTATTCAATGTTTTAACTTTCTAGTAGTTTTTTTCCTGTAACATTCATTTTCTGTGATGTAGTGAGGCCAAACGGATCAAAAATTTTAATTTGTAAAATAAAAATTGAATGTAAGACTAGCTTGAACCAGAAGACTTTCCCAGCTTTGTATTCTACGTTAGATCAGACCTGAGCCCTCAGACCTCCTCGTTTTCCTCCTGGTTTCATGGCTGGATGTCCGCTGGTAGCGAATTCAAGAAACCAAACTCTTTGGTTTATCACAAATCTTGAGCTGTTATGGGATTTTATGAGTGCAGCTTTTATTTAGAATCGGGTTTGTTTACATAAAGGATACAAGATATATTTTTTTCCTAATTTGTGTTAATTAATAAAATTATACAAGGTCTTGGCAACAACTTCTATTTACCTAAATTTGCTGCTCTGCCAGAAAAGAAGTCTTTAAAACAGAAATTGTCATTGAAATGTATGCGCTTGTAATTTCAGTAATTCTAAGAATGATTGTTGGGATTTTTTTTTTTTTTTAGTAAAGGCGTCCCTTTGTGTTGTACTTTTGTCTCATGGATGTTTCTCCCACAATGTCAACAGGCAGCAAGTCTCCCTGCTAAATGAAGCACTTGTAGTGTTACATGAGTTGTTTACTCAGCGTCTGCAACTAATTCAGATGCATTTCTAACTGGATTTTGATCGATTGTAGCTCCATTTGTTGCATTGTTCTCAGGAGTGAATTTATTTTTTTACTGACTTGTTAACAAAGGGACAAAAGCTGGATGCGGAGCCAGTATTGTCAAGTTCTCGTTCATTTTTAAATCCAATCCTCAGACATTTTAGGGAGTGCCTTGAGCGTAGCGGTCTGGTTTGTTTCCCCTGCATTTCTCTCCCTTTAACTTAAATGTTAAATCTTGACAGAAGTACTGCTAGCACTACAAGAGGAACATAGATCCTCTTCTTTGTATGTGGTCTAAACAGTAAATGTCTTGAAAAGTTTATTGCACAAACAGCTGAGAAATGCTTGATGGCCTGTGGAATTTCTATTTGCTTAAACAGTATCTGATATGATTCGACTCAAAATTGTTATTCTAGCCAGAACTGACATTTTTCATGTTTGCTACTCTTTCCAGTCACTGGAATTGTTTTCTTGGGATATCGTTCAAATTAAGTTTTTACAAAAAATAAAGAGTTGTACAATTTACATGTCTTCCTGTTTTTATTCTTTTTTATATGTATATCAGATTTTTAATATTTATCGTTATTTTCTTGCGAATAAGAATGTTTGTTTGGGTAAACTGGTGCTTTTCTAGCATCTCATCTCAAACTTGGTTTTTATTACATTTAACCTGTGACTCCAAATGACCCAACAATGTGAGTCTATTGCTGTCGTGTGTTGCCCTGGTGACCTGTCCAGATTGAAACCTGGCTTTTTCTTAGTAAGCACATTGCTCATTTAGTGAAATATGTAGATGGTGTTAATTGTAGAATTTCACATATTTCTACACAAATATACCAAATATAATTAGCTTATCTAGTCCCATCAGCTCTTCTGTTGCAATCTAATTAGCAAAACTTAATAGTTCTTTAGTTAATTAGTTCTTTTTTTTCTCTTCCTGATGTATAAAAGCCAATCTTAAAAATCTTTTTTTATTTGCAAAGCCAAGGTTTTCAACCTCCAAACTTTTTTGTCTTGTATATTTATTGTGATTCAGTTCATACAAGATGGTGCATTTCTTAAATATAGTTTTAGATCATCTATTTTTTGTTTTAACCAGAGGATAAAATAAACTAAATTATTTCAGATTTGCCATACATTTCTCACATTTCCTTTTGTATTTGTTGCACAGTGTTTAAGATGTTCTACGAGGGGGAAGTTAACACTTATGTAGGGAACATGTTAACATCCACTTTGTGAAGCTCATTCCTAGTAACACTGCAAAAACGATCTAGAAATAATTCAACTTTCTCAAATTAAGTTTAGTCACCCTTAATTTTATTAGGTAAATAAGATGAACTGCCAATGGAATGAGTAATTTTACTCAATTAGATAATATGCACTTGAAATAAGATGATTGCACTTGTTTTTTTTCTTCAGATTTTTAAATGTAAATTGTCTTCTTATATTGGTGAAGTGTCTCACCTCAATTATTTCAAGAAAAAATTCTCTTTTTGGGGGAGTGATGCCAGCACTGCTCACCAGGCGCCTCACAATGGCAGCCCATTGCTGCCCAAGGGGATGGGTCAAATGCAGAGGTAAATTTCTCCAGTGTCACATTAACAAAGTTAATTAATTACAAGCCAAAGTCACCCAGCATCACTTTTCTACATCTTAGGCAAATTTCTCCAATATGAGATCAATAAAGTTACATTATTATTTAGATTTCAAATTTTTCCAGTTAGGTTAATATCAACGAGAAGCTTTGTTTGCAATTTCCAGTAGAGGGCGCTAATGCTCTGAGACAACACAACCTTTACCGGATTCAGGAGACAAAGAGCAAGAAGGACGGAAGTAAACGCGCGGCTACCCGATGTAAACAGGAATTAACGAGCTAATCAGACATGTCCATTGTTTTTGTCCCAAAGAAGCTCCGAGGCAAGGCAAAAATCAACCAAGAGACGATACAGAGGGTAAGAAGGTGTTCGGGAAAATGGACAAGAAAAAGTAGAAGCTGCTGCAAATCGAAAAAAAATAACATAAAAATATTTAGCTTAGTTTTACTTGGTGAGCTAAAACATGTCTGCCTTTTGGGTTTATACAACGATGCGATGTTATATTAATATCTCAATGTTGTATTTCTGTTTTGTTCGTTTTTCTGAAGCTACTGGATGAAAACGATCAGCTGATAAGATGCATCACTGAGTACATGCAGAAAGGACGCGCCGTGGAGTGTGTGCAGTAAGATAAAAACCTCATCATTTAGCGGTAGCCTGTTCATTTGGACCTGCGGTTCTTCATCTGTTAAAATAAATCGAGCCTGGCATCTTTATTTATTAACCATAGACGATCTCATCTCAATTTCATTCCTAAAATGGCTCGCACCAATATCTACTGAAAAAAAAATTGTAAGAATTATATTCTAATTTTGAAAAAAAAAAGCTGGTTTTTGTGAGATGTTGCACCCTTTTTATGGGGTCCTCCTTAAAAAAAAAAAAGCTGTTTTCTCCTGAATGCAAAGTTTCTATGGTGAAAATTGTCTCTCTGCTGCCCCCCTCCATTGAGCTTCATTCAGTGGTTAGTTGTGGTCACTACAAGTAGTCCTACTCAATCCAAGTTAGTGGTCAAACAGCTACATCTATTGACTACTGGCGGTATTGCAGGAGAACCCCATATACACACACATATACAGATATATATAGATATATGTATGTGTATATAAATATGTATATATGTTTATTTATATATATATATATATATATATATATATACACATACATACATACGGCATATACTTTTATATAGTATAAATTCTAATATCAGCATTTTTAACTAATATTCTGGAATGCTGTCCCTGATCATCTGAGGGAACCACAGACTATCCAGGCTTCAAAAAAGGACTAAAAACATTGTTTTTAACAAAACTTACCACTTAACATTTTATAGTTATGCCACTGACTGGATTATTCATATGTATTTTACAGTGATGTTTGCTTTTACTTGTAGCACTTTGAGATTTTTGTTAAGTGTAAAGTGCATTACAAATAAAATTTATTATATTATGTGTTCAATAGAATCTGTAATTGGTATTAAAACAATAAAATTCACATTTGAGCATTTTACTCTTTAAAGTTGGACTGGCTAAAACCTGACCAGAGTTGGTCAGTGCAGCCTTTCAAACACAAAGAGCCATTTTTCATGGAGTCCAGATAAGGAGTCATTTAGAGCCACAAAATAGAACATGACTTTAATAAAGCATAATCTTTTATCTTTGATTAGCTACCATAAGAAAGCTGTTACTATTTCAAACAACCTAGATTTGTGTTTTTTAGATCTTAAGAGGGAAAATATAGGGTATTATTTGATAGAAAACAAATTCCAAGAAAAATAAATATAAAAACATTTATATCATAAAAAAATCTATTTAAATGTAAGATTTAATAAATTGGATGAAAAGAGAAATGAAAGATAAAGATTACAAATTTTTTTATATCCTTTATAAAAGCCACTAAAGTTTAAAGATGGGTAAATGTTATTATACTACATTATAATTTTAGCCACCATTAAGCTCCAGAGCAAATAGCTGGCAGACTGCTGCTCCACAATCAGCCTCACAGTTTATAGTTTACAGGGTTTCATTTACAAACCTTTTATTCTACTTGTGGAAACAAAACACCTTATAATTAGCATTTTACGGGGTGGAATAAAGTCTAAAAGACCATAACTTTTTCTTTTCATCAGTGTGTAACACTATTTCTGTCCAGCTATAATTTTTCCAATTTAGGAAGCTGGTTTTCCGTCTCAGTCAGATGGAAAACTATCCGTCTTTGGCTATCCGATTATTAATCGATTAATTCGACAGATTAATCAATTTACAAAATAATTGTTGCAGCCCTACTTTAGACTTAATTAAAAAAAATCTGTTTTCCAAATCAGAACCTGTTTATATCGGTTATCACACTAACTTAATGAACCCGATTTAATGTGAAGTAAACTGAAATTTGGTCTTGAGTTTTTCCAAAAACATAAGCTAATTCAGCTGTAAAATAGACCACAGCAGATGGAGGGTATTAATGGTAAAATAAATCCAAACAGCCCAAATCTGCCATGACTTGAGTTATGTTTATGTGAAACAGGTACCAGCAGATTCTTCACCGGAACATCGTCTATCTGGCAACCATAGCGGACGCCAGCCCTGATGACACACCGCCCCTCACAAACGTAAGGAGAAACAGCGCTTATTAAGAGTCAGACAGTAAGGTCTTATTACCCCCCCCCCCACACACAAATCTCTTTTCTTTGTTCCCAGTGTTCATCCAGCGACGCCTCAACAGCTGCTCCGACCGGACGCCCAGACCCTCCATGATAGTTTTCACATAAGACGATTTTTATAATGAAATATTGTAGTATATAATTCATCCGTTCCTGCTTTTTCTGTAATTTACAGATGAGATGTACAGTAAAAAGTATTTGTGTAAATCTGAATGTAGGATGATTAAACAACTCTTTGCGTTTCCAATTGCTAGTTACTTTTATTCAATTTTTTTTTTTTTGCTTTGCTGGTACACTTGGGAAGAAAAAAAACAAAGGGTCAGTTGCCATCAAAACAATAAGCAACATAAGCCAAGCAATCTCCCTTCATCTTATCTTCCAGGGTAGCATATTTTTTATTATTTTTCTCCACCTTTTTTTTAGTAGAAGCCACTAGTAAACCATTTGTACACAGCCGAGAAGCTAACAGTTACAGTCCAAGGTCTGTAAATGATGTCTTTAAAAAACAAAACAACAAAAACAAAGGCTGCAACAGTTAGGGAGATAACACAGACAAAAAGCAACAAACCCTATATCTTGATTGTGCAAAGCACATTAACTATAAAAAGATATATATTTATATGTATGTACAACAAACGATTCTCTGTAAACATGTTAAGTATGTTAGTTATCTGAAAACACGGTGTCGTTTCATAAATACAGGCAACATTGGCATCCGCAAACATCACAACAAAAAAACCCAAAACATTCTGGGCTTTTAAACGAAGCCCGCTGCCAAAATCCCAAAGGAACAAGGCCCGCCCTCCTCTGCACGTTTTAGTGTTTTAGCCTGGAATATTTGGTAACCTTTGGAGATCAATGGTTTCATTTGACTGGAGAAAAAAAAAAAGAAATGTGCTTTTTCACAAACAGGGAAATGGAAAAAAAAAGAAACTAACATACAGCTGTGGTATAACATGTAATACAAAAATAAGATTAATACTGTCAATACTTGTACACAAAAATATCTTCAAAAAAAAACAAAACAAAGTTTATGGGACTTAGTGTCAATTAGTTATTTAAATTTATAAGCAAAAGGAAAAGAAAAGCCAATTATTGAGGAAAGAAATCAACTTGTTGGTTAGTGACCGCCGTCTCCTCAGCACCAGTCGTCCTCTGAACGCTTTGGTTGGAAAAATTTAATCTGCAAGTGCTTTCAATACCAACATGGCACATAGATATAGCTAGGACTGGTCAGTTGATGTAAAAGTAGTGTATTTCTCTCAAATGAAACCTCTGCAGTGGCTTACTCTTATTTTACGCTGAGCCTGCTCAAAGCCTCTCCATAAAAAGAACTAAATATATTTCAACTTCAGTATTTTTTTTCTTCTTACAAGCTATGAAACAGTAGATGCTAGCTGTACTCGGTCATGTTGAATGAGATTTGGCAGTTACAGCTATGTAGACACAGTATACTCATTATGGGCATTACGCGCCCCCTCATCCCATACACAGCTGCAGAAGCAAGTTGGTGATGGTCGTGCATGTCTCCAGCTCTGGTCAGAGAAACCACCACTAGATTTGACTGCTTCTGGTAGGACGCATGCGTCGCTCGCAGTTAGGAGATGGCAGTTCAGAAATCGTCAAAGAACGGCTTTTTTTCTTTTTCTTTTAATGTGATGTTTAACATGGAAAAATATAAATACTAAAAAGAGAAAATGCTGAGCCAGTGTGTGTACTTAAATCTTCCATTTTTAGTGGGTGGCGGAGTGTAATGATGGGAGCTGCAGATCCTCAGTGGCACATTACTTTGGACTGGTTTGGATCAGTACTGGTGAAGGTAGGAGGGCCTGTGCTCGGGTTTGATGGGGAAGGATTTGAAGCCCTTGGTCATGGGTTTGTGTTGCTGCTGCTGCTGCTGTTGCTGTTGGGCGAAGGGGAAACCGGAGGAGATCCCGGTGGAGGCCGAGCAGTCGCCGGCGGTGGACCACACGGGAGACTGCAGCATCTGCATGGAGTCGCTCCACTGGGAGGAAGGAGGCAGGTTCATCTGGTACAAGGAAGAGCTGGGATTGGGCATGGTGTGGGTGGTGTGCTGCCACGGCGCCTTCGGGGGCCAGGTTTTGGTTTTGCTGTCCTGTCGGGCAAAGGGTTGAGAGAAAATGACGATTGCATTCGCTCAGAACATGGAAATGAAAAGCACATCTAGTCCGGGCTGCTACCTGGTTATCGTCGCTGATGTGATGTAGAGGCGGTGACGGCAGGGTGCACACCTCTGGCTCGCCGCAGCTGTGTTTCCTAAAACCAAGACAACAGAATCCTCAATCAGTCACAAAAAAAAAAAAAAAACGGCCATCAAACCCAAGTATCTAAATTTCAGAGGCGTCGACTCTAGCCTACCAGCCGCTATGCTGCGCTGATGCTAAAAGATCTTTTCAAGATCTTTTTTGAGCAAATACTGAGTTTTAAATGTGTTACTTTAATTACAAAAGGGACATTGCTGCATCAAAAAAAAAAAACTTTTATATGTTCTACATGTCACGTGTTTAGAGGGAAACTGAAAGCTGTACAAATTGACTTTTTTTCCCCATAATATTCATACTTAATGAGATAATCATCATAAATTGCGTGGATTAGCGCCCAACTTACCTCCTCTGTTTCACCGCTGCTACAAGGTCCGGCCCAGAAAACATGGAGAACAGGCTGTCGCCGTTGGCCGAGGACGTCTCATCGCTGGAGCTGGCCGAATCTCCCTGGTTAGCCGACCAGCTGCTGTTCACGGCCTCCCTGAGAAAGCAACCGCAGCGTTTGCGTTATGTTCTTTTAAAAGATGAAAAACACTCATGTTCCGTTTAAAAACACAGGATGTGTTAGAAGCTGGATCAGTTCAATGAATGTTCCTACTGTTTCCATACGAGATGTAAGTGCTGCTGTGGCAGCTTGTTTACCTCGAGGTTGGAAGCGGGAAGGAGTTTCATGTGTAGGTGGAAATAAATGGCGATGGTGATTAACGTGATACGGTTTCAGCCGTATTAGGAGTTCAATTAAAACACTGACAGAGATTATTGCGAAAGATGGTTTAAACTTCTCTCCATACTTCATACAGGACCTGCATCAGACCCCAATGTTTTTACAGAAGGAGTCAGCTTGTTATTATCCAGGCATCTGAGATCTAACGTGTATTTATGCTACTATGGGCGAGTGAATGCATGCTAGGACAAAAACTGTCTGCTTTCTCCCAGCTTAGTGAATCTGCATCATTTCCACTAAAGGCAAACCAGCAGAAGGAAGGCTGCTCAGCATTTAGACTGTTAGTTAACTGTTAAAATGGTGGTTTAATCAGAGCGGGAGAGATCTGATTTAATTGCCAGTCATTCATGCTGATTTTCAAATGCAACATATAAAAAGTTTCAGAAACCCTGGAGGAATGGGGATTTTTAAATGAGCAGGTTTGGAAACAGACGGACTGCCTCTCATTTGATCATCACCACAATGAGGTCTGAATTTATGGAGCTAAATTTGGGCCATAAAGTTTTATCAAAAGAAAAGAAACCTGAAACAAAAATAGTAAATAGGTAAAAGTCAGTGAAAATCAGGGAAATGTTATTTTTACAACCAATCACATACGCATAGAATACTGATGTTTTAAAAACATTTCAACTTCTCGCAGCATTTAAACGCAACAGCTACTGTAGGTTTAGGTTGTTCAGCTGCTGTGTTGAATCATGACTCCAGGTCCATAAGTATAAATCCTGAAAAAAAGAAAAATAAATTCTGCGAGTTGAATGGAAAAAAAAAAAATGGTAAATAGAATATTTTTTAAACAAACTTTATGGCCAAAATATGACTCCACATTGATTTCGCCACATGTTTTGGGTGGTTTGGGTCTTTTTGCCATTTCCCTCTGCATAATACAGATGGACCTTATGGTGAATTTGCTGGCATGTCTGGCAGCTCTTTACATATACCCCATTTACACTAAAAAGCGTGCCGAGACCAGTCCGAGCTCAGTAACTGGTATAACTTATCGTGTGTAAATGGAAAGCAAACTGAACTGAACCGACGTAGACACAACCGAACCGAGATAACTGCAGACCAGTTCTAGAGGTGGGCTCTGCTCGGTTTTTCCCTGGCTCGGTTCTCTGATAACAAGAGCGCATGAGCAGAACGCGTCATCTCCCTCTGGCTGCACATCCTTATTCACACTCCATTCCAGTAGTTGGCGGTAATGCCCCTCCAAAAACAGAAGAACAACTTCTTCAACTATAAACAACAACCGAAATCTTCTCCACGCAACATTTTAAATAAAGGCATTTTAAATAGTGACACCGAAGTACAGCAATAATAATCAAGCATAACATTCTGAATGTGACGGGCGCCGCCATTTTGATTTGCTTGATTCCTCCTTCTTCGTTTTCTTCTTCTTGTGTTTTATGGCCGTTGGCAAACAACTTTCGGTGCATTACCGCCACCAACTGCTTGATTTCCTCCTTTAATACTGGCAGTAATACCGCAGATCGTCACTAGGAGGCGAGGAACCGAGATAGCGTGATGTGTAAACGGTCGTCAGAACTAGGGGTGTGCAAAATAATCGTCATGATGATGCATCGCGATTCTAATGTTTGTGATCTACTGCATCGATTCTTGACGCCAAGTATCGATTCTTAATAAAAAAAAATGAACAAATAAAATACATAAATGGTTGGCGCACATCAGCCAAATCAAGTGGAATACAACTTCCAGTCCAGCAGATGTCGCTGCAGATGTGTTGACACCCGCTGCTTTGTGTCACGAGCATTTCCGGCCGTGGGATACTGAGACGAGTCATTTGTAAACAAAACATGGACACTGAGAAAATTCGCCCCCCGGCTCCAACACATTTCAAGTCAGATGCTTGGATGCATTTAGCCTTTAAAAACAAAGAAGATGAAAACGAAATTGATATGATGCACGTAATTTGCAAAAGGGGAAATGTCATACATTTGAATATTTTCGTTTCATTGGTTTAAAGGACCACTGAGGCAGTGTAAACGCCACTGATTATCCTTATTTTGTTATTTTAAGTTTGATGAATCCTAAGATCTTTTTGTCAGTGTGTCCACGCCAGTAATAGTAATATTTGTGTCCAGTATTTGTTTTCATGGCAACACCTCCTAAAGTTGTTTCAATAAATCCAGCTATGTATGAATTCAGTTGCTTTCAGGTATGTATCAATTGAAGACATTATCCAGATCACACCCAGCCAGTCAGCCACTGGTAAGGGCTGGATCTTTTTCTTACAGTGTTCAGGGAAAATATTGCAATGCATCGCCATATTTCAAGTATCGTGATGCATCGTGATAGAATCACATCGTGGCATGTGAATCGTGATTCGAATCGAATCACGACTTGTTTGCAAATACCCAACCCTAGTCAGAACCGAGCCTGGCCTGGTTAACTGATCCGAACTCGGACTGGTCTCGGCATGGATCGGTTTTTCAAGGGTAGTATAAATGGGGCTATATTTTCTAATAATCTCACTAGGGCGGACACAATAATTGTAAATAATCGATTATTGAAATAATGGTCAACTAATTAACTCATCGATTAATCATTACCTGGAGTATATAGATTATAAAACATGTCTTTAGCTGATAGAGAAACCCACTTAAAGGAGTAATTATAACAAAACTGTGAAATATATATTATTACTTTGCATTTAAGAAAGAAAGAAAAAAAAGCTTTAATTTCACCTGTAAAAAAAATCTTTAAGGAACCTTTTCCTATCTGATTATTAATCAATTAAACATAATTATCAAAATAATCATCAGTTGAAGCCCTAAATCTCACCACTGAATGGTACAGTTTAAACCTTTATTTGGATACCAGTAAAGAAAAAAGTTCCCTTGTGTTTTGCAGATACCCACCCCTCATTAAAGTACTCCGGATGGGACCAGGTCCTGTGCTGCTCATCGGGCATCGGCCAGTTGCTGCGCGTGTTGCTGGGGCGACGGATTTGCTGCACCTGCCGTTTCTGCTGCATGGCCTGACTGACGCCGGCCACATAACGTGCAAACTCTGGGTCAGAGCCAACTGTGCGTGAAAAAAAAAAGAAAAAAAAAGATGAGGGGGGGATAAACGCACATTAGTTTCTGACTCTCTCAGCTTTTCTCTTTGGCACCCAGCAGCCAGACTGTCGACGACGGCAGGAAAATTTACAAAAGCCATAAGTCAACTCTGAACACTGGGCTTCAGCTGCTGTCAAAGAGAGAAACAGACAAGCCCAACTCAGCACATTACCTCCATCTATCATCACACCCAGATGATGCAGAAAAAACAGCTGCTCTGTGGATCCTGATAGATCCTTTAAATCAGGAAGTGGATAATTACAGACATGTTTACTAAATGGCACTAAGATTCTGTTAGTGATGAGCATCAGATATTCTGTATGCAGACCCTCCTTGTTTATTGAACTGAAGCTCTGCAAACTAATTTCCTTTTGTGAAGTGAGAAAGGTTTCACTTTAGCTGAGAGAACTTCTATTGGGCAGAAAAAAAAATATTCAGTGGTTTGGATTTCAAAGTTCCACTTAAAACAAACAAACCTTGTGAACTTTACAGAATTGATCCCAATCACCGTGTTTCTGCTTTATTTAATTGTAGCATCCAGTTCATTTTTATTTTAAGATCTAAACAGCACTTGTATGTTGTTGCTGCTGGCCTCACCTGCAGGGTCAAAGGGTAGCGTGTCTCCCAGTACTCCAAACATCCCCTCACTCTGGTCCCTGTTGGGCCAGGTGTTGTTGCGAGGCCCCTGTGGCTTCTGACCCAGCATAGCGGAGATAACGCTCTCCATGTAGGTGCTGTCCAGGCCCAGACTGTACAGGTCCGAGCTCAGATCCGGCAGCCCGGGGGATCCCCACTGGTTGATGGGGCCTAAGGGTGACAGGCCCGCCGGCGGGGTTTGTGCTGCAGACTGTTGCCCTGAGGTGCCGAGCCACTTGTTCGCCACCCTCTGCTGTGGTAGAACCTGCGGCGGGGTCTGCTGGGGAGGTGGGGCCTGTTGCTGGGTGATGGGCTGCAGCAGGTGCTGATAGTACTGCAGGGCAGGTGGGGAGGGCTGCTGAGGAGGAGGAGGGGCAGGCTGCTGCTGCTGGGGTGGGGGGGGCTGGGATTGAGGCTGTGTCTGCTGCTTCTGCACTGATGGAGGCTGAGGTTGAGGCAGGGAGCTGGATGTGTAAGAAACAGACTGGGAAGCTGGTGGATGACCACTTGGGGGCTTGAGCTCCGCAGGGTTAGCAGAGGCCACAGAGTTCCTCCTCTTCACCAGGGGGGAGGCCTGCTGGGATTTGCCCATGTTGAATCCTGAGAGAAAGTCAATGACGTCTTGCATCTCCTGGTCGGTGGGAAGGTTCATCCCCTGGTCGTCGCACACTGAGCCGTTAGCCAGCTGGTTCTGCTGGTTGGCGTCGGGGCCGCTGGATAAGCCGCCCATCGTTACGGCGCTCTGAAGCCTCCCGTTGCTGTGCCCGAGGCCTTTGGACTTGTCGTCAGAGCTACCACTGGAAAGCATGCTGCGGGATGGAGTGCTGGGGATGGAGTAGCTGCCTCCGCTGTTGGAGCTGGATGAGACCTTCTTGGCAAACTTGGAAGTCAGTTTAGATATAGTTTTTGGCAACCCGCTGGAGGTTTTGGAGCTGTTGCCTGTAGGCAGGTCTGCCTGGCCGACGTATTCTGGGCTTTCCCGCTGCAGCTGTATCTGTATTGTCGGCAAAGTCTGCTCCCTGGTTCGGAGAAAGACACAACCCGTTACTCACAGCGTTCCGGGCTTATCAGAGCAAGGAAAAACTACTTTCATGGGGGAAGGAAATTATTCAACATCCCCTTACTTTCGTTCTTTCCATCGGTTCATGTCAAACACTGCTGTGTAAAGAACATCGACCAATCCAAGCGTCTTCTCTGGGTCCAGGCTCCGCTGGAGCAGGGACATAGTGGCAGGGTCCTCCTTCAGACACCTGACCGATAACAAGACGGCAAAACATCAACATTTTAAAGGGCAGTGAAATAATTTGAAAAAAACAGACAAATGTAACAAACAATGTAATTAACAGAAACTAACTCTCACACTAAAATGGTTAAAAGAAGTCTAAGAAATACATGAAAAACAGGGACAGAAACATTATTTTACCTTAAAACATTAATGCTGCTACAGGAACTGTTTTTTTGTTTTTACTTGTTCACTTCAATGTTCAACTTTTTAACTTATGAACCCTTTCCAACTTAATTTACAGTGGGTAGTAAAATCTCACCCAAGGTCTCATCAGATTGGTCAAATACCAAATTGCCTAAATGAGATGTACTGCCACTTGGTAACATCTTTGATCGGCTGGTTATAAATCTTGTGCTTCTAGACCTCACTGAGGGAAGCGAGTGACTCCAATTTTAGGAGGTGTGCAAGTGACCAAAAACATCCATCAGTGTGCGTGGATAGACCCACCATGTCGAGGGGACCTGGACCACCACCTTGGATCCCTCCAGAGTGATGTGTGGAGCGTAGGCTTCCTTATTTTCAATCTGAGCTGTATCAACAACCACCTTTTGGGACATAGAAAGAAAAAAAACAATGTAATGATGCTTTTAAAGGTTTTACAACCAAATATTATCAATTATCTTCAAAGATCATTAACATATTGCAGTAATAAGCTAAATCATTATGAATGACAGCAGTTTCCTTCAATAATGCTAACTCACTAGCAGCTGGTGTCTCCTGAGCAGAGAGAGGCGAGTTCAAGGTGGAAAACCTAAAGCTTCTAACCAGACAATCGTCATTTCTTTCTGCTTGCTGTGAGCAAATGTTCCATCTATTTCCAAGTTCTCTTAAAGTAGCCTTGGCTCTTCGAAACCCATACAAGCTGGGTCACAGAGAGGGAGGGAAGTAGGGAGGAGCCCGTTTCCTGTTTTACAGGAAATGACTATTGTTTTTGTAGAGCAGGTGTATCCTTTAAAAACCTGCTTAGTGGTATTTTTTCCCCCTAAAGAGAGCAGCACAGATAATTCACCAGAAATTCATGTTAAAAACATGTTTGTCTTCTGATTCTGTGTCATGATGCAGTTTATACATATTTTTATATATTCTGAACAATTTAAAAGAATAAAAGTTAAGATTTCAGTTTTCAATCTAGCACCAAACATGGAAGTCCTGTATGAATAAACAGTACTACTACTGCCATTTATCATGGAAACCATTTTAAGAGATTCTCTTATATAGACATTATACAGTTTCCAGCAGTGTTCCGGTTACTGTCCTGTGAGCTCTGCTGCACTGACAGCAAGTGTTCCACTAAGTGCAGGGGGTTTTAAGAAGTTGGGAACTGATCATTTGCATGAAGTGGTGTCTATTTGCAGCTTAAAGGCGAAAGGCTGGGATAAGGAGCTAATGCTAAAGACTCATTCATCAAAGATTGTTTTACAGTTCGAGCTCCGCTGGGAAGGCTTGATGGGAACTCAGCTTTAACCCACCAAACAGAGGATTACAGAGGAGAAAAAAACTAAACTAAACACAACAATGACCCAGCTTCCTTTTCATTCCTTCTTTAACAGTAAAAGGGGAAAAGTAAATGCTAAAAAGCAGTGGAGCTTTGTTCATGGACCCGTCCAGGCAAGCCTTTCCTGCATTATGATGCTGCAGGAATGTTTTCTTCTTCTTTTGTTTCTCTGGTGTTTGTTTACACCTTGAAGCCATTAGAGTCCTGCTCCTCTGTTACCAATTTAAATAACAATGAAGACAAAGATAAGAAACTCAGAGCAACACCAAGGATTCAGTAACTATTTCCAGAGACCTGTTTGAAATAATGACCACTTAACAGATTTTCTACAAAGTTAGGAGCAATTAACTCCAGGTTTGCTTCTCACCAGACCGGCCTGAGCGAACAGCAGCTGGACCGCCGTCTTACAGGCCCCCCTCCATCTGGATGGGCAAACCTGATTGAGGACTTCAGTGACCGGAGACTCGTCCCTGGGGGTCATTCCGTTCTGTCCCAGCAGATCTTTAATGAGCTGAAGCATTGTTTGCTGCAGACAAAACACACATGGACGTCAGTTTGGATGCCTCCTTTTAAACATCTGATGATGTTAAACTGGCTGTGGTTGATTGGTTTTTGTTGCCGTCTCCATAGGAAGAAAACTGGTATCCACATAGCAGTCCTCCAGTTAGCTGGATATTCTGGTTTAAACAGCCACATGATCAAGATTGTAATATAAATCCTACAATTTGGATCATTTTTAATTGGATGGTGGAAAAAGCTCTAATGGAGCATCTATTCATCCATTTCTACCCTACCAGTGGATGTGCACTTCCAGTCAGCTGGCTGAAAAACGGCTCGAACACTTTTTACTTATTATTTTAATATGAGCAGTTTGAAAATATTTCTGGAGGATGAAAACAAGGAAAACGAGTTTTTTTAAAATAGAGCAAACATCAACCGGCTGCTGTTTAAACATTGAGCTTAAAATGCATAATTTTTTGCACAACCGTGGCTATTTGAAAACCACAGCTAATTCTAGTCCTATTATAACTAATAACAATAAAAAAAACTGCAGCAGTACAAACACCTCTGATGTTAGAAAGTTAACAGAAATACTTTGCTTCTATCCAATTTGTTTTAAAGTTTATGTAACACTTCGGTAAATAAGAAATGGGTCATTTTTCTTATACCTGATGGTTTTAACTACTATTTTCTGTTTGAGAAAACTAGTTTGATCAAGCCTTTTTATCATCCCACATTATGAAATAAGTAATAACGTTACGTATGAATCATGCTGACATTGTATCGTGTAAATACTCAAAGCTCAAAGCTGGGTTCGTGTGACACCAACTTTTCTACTTTGAATTCCAACTTTTAGTTATGTTTACGCACGCCTTTACAATCAGATTAAAAGATTCAACACAACTTCTTGTGTTTGTTGTTACGACACAACAGAAGAAATGTTCAAATGTCTGTCAGTACGACGATAAGTGGAAAACTTGGTATTGACTGAGGTGGTTCTTGTTGCAACAGGAAATTGAAACATTCCTCAAAAACATTGAAGACATTTAAAAATAGAATTTTGTTATACCATGACAAAGAGACATGATCTAACGCTTTAGGACCATAAATCAAACTTATATACAAATAACTCTACGCTTTGATAAATTTATATAAAAAAAAAAAAAAAAAAACAGGCGGTACCGTTTTCAGTTTGAGGTTTTCAGCTGCTGACTCATTGAAGGAGACCCCTTTCAGGAAGTGGGAGCCGATCTGCACAGGGATGGTGGGAAGCTCACACTGGATGGGCTGGGAGGGGGTCTGCCTCCTGCCTGCCTGCTGAGCCTCAGCCTCATTGCAGCAGCCCTTCACATAAAACAGGCCAAACACGTTACAGAAAATCCACCATGGTGGTAAGCTGGGAATTAGTTTGCAAACAGCATCCAACTGATCTCCAATCTGGTTAAACATTAATAAAAAAGTAAGTTTGAAAATAGTTTCTACCTGTAAGGCAGCCTCCACAGCTTTAGGGTTGAGATGAAAGCCGGCCTTCAGTGCATACTCACTATGGCCCAGGCTTTCCAGAGCTGCTCTGTAGGCCTTGATGGGGAGGAAACACCAGCAGCAGAGTAAATACACCAATACTGAATATTTGAGGGATAGATTTTAAACATTTATTCCTGTTGCTTTTCATTATTGTACCCTAAAACTAAAATTAATCTCTTTTTTAAAAATTGATTACTGTAATGTTGTATTTTACAAAAACATAGCAATACAGCTGCCCAAACAGTGCTGGATCAAGACGTATTCATGGAAAGTTGAGTATAAGAAAAAAAAACATGGTGCCAAAATAGATAAATGCAGCCTAAAGAGGACTGGAAATCCCTTTGTAGACGGCTATTTTTCATTTTTCATTTTCTCATAAAAATTCTGTATTGGTCTTTTGTTCTACGTAGATTTCTGGAAAAACAGGATTTGGAGTTTTCAAGTATATAAAAACACTGAAAAATTCCTAAATGAAATTATCTTTTGTTGATGCCCTAATAAATCCAAGCACTGTAACAGCAGGAGTTTGTGAAGTAAACTTAGGTTTGATGAAGCGGCTGCAGGCGTACTTGTAAAGCGCTGTCAATCTTCATGTTGAGCTCCTTCAGCTGGTGTTCAGGGATGGTGGTGTTGTTGGAGCAAAAGAGCTGCTGAACCTGGAGGCCAGCCAGGCAGCCGTCCCGGCCTCTTTCTCTCAGCCGAGCTGTGGCCTGAAGGCATAACAGCAGATTTTAACTGATTTAACGTTCTGCTTACACATCTTAAGGTATCTGATATTTCTACATTAAGTAAAATAAACACTTTAGCTGCATGAATCTTGTCAGATACCGCTTTAGAGAACAAAGTTGTTGTTTTTTTTTAAAGTGATTTGAAATATGACTGTTAGGTTAATTGGCCTTTCTAAATTCTCCTTAGGTGTCAGTGTGTTTGTCTCTGATGCCCTGAGATAGACTGGTGACCTGTTCAGGGTGTACCCCGCCTCTCACCCGTAGACAGCTGGAGATTGGCACCGGCACCCCTTGCGACCCCATCAGGGATAAAGCGTGAGGGAAAAAATGGATGGATTTAAAAACAGCCTCTGTGCCCTATATGCAGTCCTTGTTTCTTCCAAGGCCATCATTTACCATGTCAGGGTTTAACAGATCAATCAACCTACTACTTTCCTATGTACTCCTCTTTATACAACTAGACTTGAATGGGAGCCAGAGAGGCTGATTAGCCTGAGGATTAGTCGGCTCCTTTTACAGAACAGGCTAGAATTAGAGGGGCGCAGTCAAAGCTATGCAGGTTCACAGACGCGCTGCAGCCTGGCAGAAAGGAAATAGGAAATTGTGGCTGGAAATCTCACAGCTAGTGTTCATCAGGAATGTATTACAAGCTGCTTTTTGACCTCATACGACAAACCCAGTGTTTCCATGGCCTAGGACCTGGAAAGACTCCTGGCCTAGTGGCTGCATACCTCAGCTGCACCTTTCCATGAGCGAGAGGCTTCTTCCAGCTCCGTTAGGGGCCCCAGGTCGGAGCTTTGGGAGCGGGCGTTGACGCAGCGCTCTTGAGCCTGAGCAAGAGCCTCTGCCAGGCAGTTCTGGGCCACAGGCTGGACCTTTTGCAACGCTTGTGAAAGAAACTGGAAATGGACCTGCATCACTGTGACGAAGCACCGACCCAGCACCTGGACAGACACAAAAGCAGGCGTTAACCGCTATGAACATCATCAGGAAAATACTTTTTACAACATGAGGCAGGACTGCTGAAGAGACATTGTTAGAAACCATGGAAACAACCAGGAGAATACAAGATGTACTGCATGGTTTGTTTTCTGATAAAATAATGACCATTATGAAATTCAATTCAAAATATGTTAAAAACAAGAAAATCTAAATCACGGTAGAACTAAGATTTTCAGGTTTACTTGTTAATGAATGATGACATTTTGCTGTAAAACAAACCTTATTCTCTGTATTTTTTAATTACAGAAGACTGAAAACATGCTTTTTTTCCTCTCTTGACAATGTTTTCCAACAGTTTTGCACCATTAAACGCTGAATCATCACATTTGCCAACATCTGTAGCCACATGACAGTCAGCAGACTGTCATACCACTAATCCGTCTAATGATAAAGCTATGAATCATTCAAAAGCAGGTCTTCCTCTGAGGCCATTGCCCTTTCCATCTAATCAGCTCAGGTTATTTAGGAGATAGTAATGCTTTTATTCCTTTCTTACCATACAGTGCTTTCAAAACGATTCGGCACTTAGTGGCCTACTTTCACGTTTCGTCATAGTAAAACAACTAACTGGTCTTATTTATTTAGATTTTAAGACAAAGCACAGCATTGCTACATATTCCCCGATGGAGAATAAAAGAGTGTGCAAACTGTGGAATGCCATGCAGCTCTGGACGAGCTGCATACATCTACAGCTCAGGTGGAAGAATCACTTCAGATAAATTTGTCAAAGATTGGTAAGAAAAAAATCCACCATTGGACGAAAGTTCCAGCATAAAAATATCAGAGCAAATATGAACTTAAGATGGTTCAGAATTCAATTTTCAAAATAAATAAAATCCGTTAGAGCAACAATAGTTCAGATTAAGAATGAACAAAATTTAAAGATATGAAAAACAAAAAGGTTTAAACTGATATACATAAAAGCTCTCAATCCAATTTGACTGAAATGAGGTATTTTGCAAAGAGGAAAGGTTTCAAATATGGTGGAGACATTCTCAAAAAAGGACCAGCTACAAATATGCCACATCTTTTAGACTTCAACTTGTAAAAAAAAAAAAGTGAAAACCATGAATTTGTTCCATTAAATGTCATAATAATGCACTGCTGTTTGTCTATCACATTAAAAAGATTTAAATTTTTAGTTAAAAGGGTCAAAATGGGTAGTTTCAGCGTTGTAACTGTTTTACAAGTACTATATCCTTTTTGCCATGGAGAAACTCCCTTGGATCTGAGGCCTTGACTATATCCACAACAAGATGAAGGAAACGTTTTTCACTTTATTTTTAACAATAATCCCTACGTTGCTCTTTTGATTGTGTCTGTACATCATTCTGGAAACTATTTGGAAAAACATCCAAACTGTGTTTGGCTGCTGAGAGAGTAGCTCTGCCTTGTTTGCTGGTTAGAGGAGGAGAAACAGGACACCACAGGGCCCACCATGGTCACAGGGTTTTTCTTTTTTCAGGTACTTGCTGAAAATATCTCAAGAGATTTGCTGAGCTGTGAGGACGGAAACATGCTGTCGTGTTCTGACAGCGGGCAGAAACAACAGGACGCAGCCACTTTCAGGCCTCAGCACCGGACTTCATGAGAACCATAATTGTGCCGCGTAAATAAGGGGAGGCATATAATTCCACTTGTTGGAAGTTTCATTGTTATCATAACAAAGCTTACGGATTCATTACTTACAGAGGAATTTTGCAGCCTCATTCGATTTTTTGTTATTCCAACCGGGGCATTTCAGTGGTCTGTCGGCCATCTTTTTTTTACTACA
The DNA here is from genome assembly GCF_016077235.1 of Cyprinodon tularosa. Taxonomy (NCBI): domain Eukaryota; kingdom Metazoa; phylum Chordata; class Actinopteri; order Cyprinodontiformes; family Cyprinodontidae; genus Cyprinodon; species Cyprinodon tularosa. The sequence continues at coordinate 440,762 of NW_024038652.1, read as the reverse complement.
CTGTCTGGGCAAAGACAAAATAGAAAATCCTTCTAATCTAGGGATGCTTATTTACTTCCAATTTATTTTCTGTATATATATATATATATATATATATATATATATATATATATATATATATATATATATATATATATATATTCAAGTAGAAGATAGCACTTGCTAACATCATAAAGCGATCCTCTGGGGATGATAACTGTTGGTCACAGCTTCATTTCATTATGGATTTTGCAGCAATACTGTCAGTACGTAATATATTTTAATAAAATAGAATCCAGCTCTGTTTGATGGTTTCTCACACGCAAGGAGACATTCAGCCTAATAATGAGGCATTTAGGCTCATATATCACAGGCTGCAGCATTCTCATTAAGATAAAATGCACAACCGCACCCGGATCAAAAACTAGTCCAAGTGTGTGAAAGCCTACAATAGCCAAGCAAACGGAAAAGAAAAAGGAGGACATGGCCGCAACACAGATAATGGCTAACACATGTTATTGGCTGCGCAGTATTTTACACAGACATGGAAAATATGAGAAATAAGGAGAGCAGCAGCCAAGCCGCTGTTGGCCCCTTCTGCTACCAAACAAGGCCAATCAGGAATCCATCACCTCAAGACGTCCATTTTCTGAGAACACCTGCACTATCAGAACACAGAGTCTTAGCTTGAGATGATAATGAGGTCCAGATCGCTAAAAGGATGTTTTTATGATAACAAGATGGCTGCATGGTGGGGTTGGAGACCCTCTGATCTTATTTCATGTTAGCAGCTCCAGACCCATCTTTGAATTGACATTTAACCAAGTTAACTGCCACTCCAAATTTCACTAAAGTCTTAAAGGTTGTTCAACCAAAACATCTCTCATCAATTAAAAAAAGCTATTTCCAGATATTGCAGCATGATGCAGTTTACTGTTCTGTCCTGTGCATCCCGGGCCTGTCTCCAGCCTTTGATAGTCAACTAACCAATCAGGATTGATGGGCTGAGAAATGAGGCCGGTTCTTAATAAATGCAATTTCATTATGGTGTTGGATCTGTTTTAGGGCCCCTGTTGTTTAAGTATACTCCTTCTTTATCACATTTTGAGAACTGTAAAAAACTATTTGTAATCCCTTTTATGCTTTTTAAAAATAAAATTTAAATCTCATGATTTACATAAGATTTCCATGTAAAAATAAATAAATGCAACCAGCAAAGACTATACTCCAGGTAATGGAAACTCCTGGTCCATCTCTTAGGTTTTATCTTCAGAAAACTTGGAAATATTTTGAGTAAAGCTATATGGGGATATCCCTCTTTACACTTCACGTTGTTAAGAAATACATTTTTATCAAGACATCATTAATGCAAGTGTTAATCTGCCCCCCCAAAAAATATCCCAGGAGCTCCTATATGTTCACGTTTCCTCTGCCAGGGTTTTGACAATACTTCTATCCTGACCACAACAGCTTCTCATCAACTTAAAGAGCAATAAAAGACTAAGGTTATTTTTCCAAACATTTATATCTAGATGGAAGAGCACTATGGAAAACAGCGTCAAAAACAAATTTCCTATTATTTATGGGGGCGTCCTGCTTTAAAGTTTTCATTTCCGATACAATAAAGATATTGCAGCTTCGAGAATTGACCGACACTGACCCAATACGACATTAGCACAAATCATACATGCTTTCATAACTTATTTAGCAATGTATAATGTAAGAAAAGCCTTGATCAAGTAATATGACTAAAACAGAGGACAATAGTCAACAACAGTAGGTATGAGAACAACTGACACATTTAGTATTAATCAATGCGTTTTAAATTTTATCATTGTGCTAATATTAGCCAATATTATTTCTTTGGCTTATTTTGGACTGATATGTGATATCTGATATGGGATCGGGACACCACCAAATTTATTTATACAACTTTTCCCAAAATTCTAATCTTACTTGTTCAAAAGTAACAGGACCAAAAATTTACACTAGATTCCAGTTAAATCGTAACTTTTCTCATTTAAACTTTGGAATTAGCTAAGAAATGCTGCAACACCAGCCTGTGAAGCAACTCTTTTACTTTTATTTCAGTTCCTATTTTAGTGGTAATGTTTTATAAAAAAAAATTGCACACAGCATATTATTTATGTACATGTTCCTCAAAATATTAAAGTATCAGCAAAATAGGTCAAAGGAAATTACAATCAAAAATAATTCTCCGCTTCTCTAAAAACAGATCAAACCTAAAAATATCTAATAAAGGTAAGCCTAACAATTTATGAAAAAGGATGTTGGAAGCTGCAGGCCAATTAGGTTGACCACGGGGATGAGCGTGTGTTTTTCAGACGGCCATAATGCCTCCCCACATATTTCAGAGCTGCAAACTTAAATGTTTCTCAAACAGACCCTACAGAGAAGGACATTTTCATGCATATTTGGCAGCATTGTCCCTCTGAGCTGCCAGAGAGGCACATTCCTTCAATAGAAAAGAAAAAAAGAGAAAAGGGAGACTTGAGCAAAAGAAGGAAAGAAAGAGAAAAGCTTCACATACCACAACTCCCCACACTCAAAAATCTATTTGGTTCATTTTGAGGACCTCACAGTCTGACCAGCTAACGGACACGTTCCATGAATGAGGAACTCAAACATTCATGCATCTTTTATATCTGATATTAAAGCCTGAATCTAAAATTTATTCAACATGTCTTTGTTTTTATAAAAAATAAACACTGAGAAGGAAAAAAGTGAATGCAAACCATTGGCTGCAGATGAGTCACCACCCAGCCATGCGGTTCCCTAATGAAGTCCATTTCACTGGGACAACTTTCTCTCTTTGGGTAAAAAGCAAAATACCATGACTGTTTCCATCCACTGTTCTTGTTTAAATTTTTTTGAGAAAGTCTTAACTTACTGACATAATATTATTGTATATACAGAGTGGTTTTTATAAAAGTTATTCCAGCTAATAACCGAGCCATCCATTTCTACTGAAACAAATGTGCTATAAATGCCAGGGTCCAGACACCAAGTGCAAGTTCCAAGCTATGCGGTCTAAACTTTCACAGACTTGGCTTTCCTCTAATATTTATCTGTGCATATCCACAACCACAAAGAGTCAGATTAACTGACTGCGGTGCAGAAGTGTTTCCTGTTTGGGCTCAGCCACATCCACACAGATTCTGCAATCCTTCAACAGTCCTGGCTGCTGCTGTGCATCCCATGGCTGCAAATTGATAGTTTGGTTTTAAGATACTTCATCATGAAAGGGAAAATTAAAACACATCCCTCATAATTTTGTTTTATATTGTGATATTTTAACCATACAAACCAACGGCTGCTCTTATTTTGTAGCAATGCAGACTGGATTAAGATGTTTTACTACAGCCTTTGCTGTCGCACAGAGGGCCAAAATCCAAGGCAATCCAACACCAGTCCCTTGATAAATATCTTTAAATGTGATGATTAAAATACAATTTAAAAAACACATCTAATAGAAAATTTTTAGATCTGATGTTAAAATGTATTTCAATAATAATTATTATGTTAAAAATCAGAGGATCATTCAGCAGCTATTTCACAGCCTGGTGTTGCACCATGTTTAAATTTATTTTATTTTTTCAGCTTTATCCATTCAAAGGTGGGAGATTTGACAGACAACAGGATTGGCTGCTGTGCAAATTTACCAATGAAATGTTGGGAGGCCATTTTCTGAGCAACTTGGACAGCTTAGATTATTTTATGATGCAATCAATGACTGAAACATGTTCTGTTGATGAAGATAATAAAGGCTAGATATTGTCATTTGTCATCATTAGTATGAAACCTAGGGAGGAAACATAAATATATAAATCTAAAAAAAATCATAAAATATAATAAAAAGCTCTGAGATTATATTTTTAAGACATATCGCCCATCCCTACATTGCAGCAGACAAAAAATGTATGTCTTATTTTTATGTATTGACATATAATAATAGCTATCTTCATTTACATAACAGATGTATTGCACAAATAACCATCACAAGCAATCGTTAGCTGAAATATGCACAGCAAACATGGATGTTTTGCATATTAAATGTACCTTTTAAAAGTAACCTTTACTTATCCTTTTATAAACTATAAGGGGGGAAAAAAATCATAATTAAGAGAAACCAAGGCTTGAAAAACAGCCTGTGTGTAATTATTCTAAATAATGTCTCCCACTACATAAAATATTATGAATGACATTTTTAATATTTTTAATTTTGGAATTGCTCTACAGTATATGCATTTTCTTCTATGGAGTAGCAAGATTATTGTATCTATTTAAATATACTATGGTACTTGTTTAACACTGAACAGAAAGTAAAGATATTCCGTCTCATTTAATCTCTGAAATCAAGATTACGTTTTAATGCTCTCCAAGTTTAAAATAAAATCACTGTAACTTTCAGTCTTAGCCGTATCTACTTAATCTGAAGTGTCTTTATCCATCACAAAAGCTTAATCTGTATTGGCCTGTATTACTGCAGCAATGCGGCGTGGCATGGAGTCGATCAGTCTGTGGCACTGCTCAGGTGTTATGATAGCCCAGGTTGCTCTAATAGTGGCTTTTAGCTCTTCTGAATTGTTGGGTCTGGTGTATTGCATCTTCTTCTTCACAATACCCCATAGATTTTCTATGGGGTTAAGGTCAGGAGAGTTTGCTGGCCAATTAAGAACAGGGATACCATGGTCCTTCAACCAGGTACTGGTAGCTTTGGCACTGTGTGCAGGTGCCAAGTCCTGTTGGAAAATGAAATCTGCATCTCCAAAAAGTTGGTCAGCTGCAGGAAGCATGAAGTGCTCTAAAACTTCCTGGTATGTGGCTGCGTTGACCCTGGACCTCAGAAAACACAATGGACCAACACCAGCAGATGACATGGCACCCCAAACCATCACTGACTGTGGAAACTTTACACTGGACTTCAAGCAACGTGGATGAAGTGCCTCTCTTCTTTTCCTCCAGACTCTGGGACCTTGATTTCCAAAGGAAATGCAAAATTTACTTTCATCAGAGAACATGACTTTGGACCACTCACCAGCAGTCCAGTCCTGTTTCTCTTTAGCCCAGGCAAGACGCTTCTGACGCTGTCTGTGGTTCAAGAGTGGCTTGACACAAGGAATGCGACAGCAGAAACCCATGTCTTTCATACGTCTGAGTGTGGTGGTTCTTGAAGCACTCACTCCAGCTGCAGTCCACTCTTTGTGAATCTCCCCCACATTTTTGAAGGGGTTTTGTTTCACAATCCTCTCCAGGGTGCGGTTATCTCTCTTGCTTGTACACTTTTTTCGACCACATCTTTTCCTTCCCTTCGCCTCTCTATTAATGTGCTTGGACACTGAGCTCTGTGAACAGCCAGCCTCTTTAGCGATGACCTTTTGTGTCTTGCCCTCCTTGTGCAAGGTGTCGATGGTCGTCTTTTGGACAACTGTCAAGTCAGCAGTCTTCCCCATGATTGTGTAGCCTATAGAACTAGACTGAAAGACCATTTAAAGGCTTTTGCAGGTGGTTTGAGTTAATTAGCTGATTAGAGTGTGGCACCAGGGGCCATCAATTTTGAACCTTTTCACAATATTCTAATTTTCTGATATGATGAATTTGAGATTTTCATTTGTTGTCATTTGTAATCATCAAAATTAAACAAAATAAACATCTGAAATATATGAGTTTGTATGTAATGTATGAATATAATATACAAGTTTCACTTTTTAAATGGAATTACTGAAATCAATCTACTTTTTCATGATATTCTAATTTTATGACCAGCACCTGTAAACTGAATTGAATTGAATTACTCCAGTTAACAAATAATAGATTACTAAATTAGTTGACAATTATTTCAATAATCAATTATTCACGATTAGTCAGATTAGATGTTTCAGTCATACCTATATCCCATTTAAACTTTGTTGTTTTAAACTCATTTAGTTAATATATTGTTTATTCTCCAAAGAAGTAACCTCAGCATACAATATCCGCCTCCATATCATCAAATGCAAGCCTGCAGATACGGTGCAGTCTTTATGGTAGCAAAATGTGGCGGCTATTCTCACATCCCTCTTGTTTTTCACGCCTCACCCTCAGAGATGCTGACACTGGGCGTAAGAGCCCTATTTAAACCAGGAAACACTGATTCATAGAGTCCGCCTTATGACAGCCTAAGTCTCTTAGCATAGCATCCCAAAGATAAAACATGAGTAAGATATAACATGTATGTGATGCTATGCTGCACTCTTTCCAACAGAGTCCCCAATTAGGACAATTATTTGTTGGTGGGATAAAAAACAAGAAGTGATAGAGACAATCATTTTATACTCTTAAATTACTTTAAAAAAGGCTACTCTACAAAAAAATAAAAAATAAAAGATTTTGTGCAGAAGAAATCATGTGTTCCTTCACTAATTATCCTGTAGGCCTCCCACAAGTTTTAATTAATAAACTTCTTAAAGTTCTATATCAGTGCTTGGCCAGATGTCTGCAGATGTCTTTATGTATAAAAAGCATTTTTTTTTTTTTTTTTTTTTACTTTACAAAATGTTTAAGACATATATTTGAATTTTACAGGAACTCTGAATCGGGTACAGGACTGGCTTTTTACTGATCATATTTGGTCGTAGTGTGTAAGGAAGAAAAGACATTTCTATAATATAGATAAAAATATCTATAATAATTATAGCCATATTTTCTGAGACACATCCAGCTTTAAAGTCACATAATGTCCCTAACGTCTTAAGAAGCTTATATATATCAGCTACACAAAATAAACTTCAGGTGTGAGAAAAAAGGGCAGCTATGGTCCATCTAACTCATTATGTACCATTGGGTTACAGAGCAAGGCCAGACACACAGACAATGTGCTGCTTTACAAACATCTATAAATGTTTTTCAGAAAAAAACAAACAAATATCTCCTTGAGATTGAAAGAGCAAAATATTTTGACTAGATTCTGATATCTCACCTTAATTTCTCTCACCTTTAAAGTCAAAATAAGGCATGCTGTAAGGGTGATTCTCATATATTCCTTCTTAAATTGATCATTGATAAACACTTTATCATTTAAAAAGAGAACATACTCTTTCATTATGGCTCATCTAGCACTTGATCTGAACGTTTTAGCTGTGTATTTCAGTTCATCCTCTCATTACACCAATTAACATGTCTGAAACTCGACATAAGAATTAGCAAACTAGACAAATCTGACACGTTTAAAGGATTAAACTAGTCATGAATTTGCACTGCTCTGTTTAAATGAATGAATTAAAGTTTCTACTACATTTGAATATGCTTTGGTCATGAATTAACAAAAATTATATGCAGAGGCCTTGATGATGTGTGAGCACATACCTCTACGTCCTGCAGGCTGAAGTCGTTCTGGTCTTTAAAATTAGCGGCCCCGACGCTCAGCTCCATCAGCATCTTGGCGATCTCTGGCTTTATTGCTGCAGTCAGCCTGCTGGCTGCCTCCATGACGTGTTCCTGCACGTCCTTCAGTTGCATAGCTGCTTTGGAATAATGAGAGTTCCTGAACACGCTGCTGAACAGGTCTGTAAGGAAGGCGCTGGCCCTGCAGAACACATTGAGAGCATCCAGGTATTTGGAGATGCCTTGCTGGATGTCGGCAACGGCGGTTGTGGTGCCAGAGGAAGGTGGGTGGCAGCTGCCAGGAATGCCCACCCCAGTGCCCATTGGCGAAGAAGTCAGAGAGGCGCTCAGGGTCCGGCTTAGCTCAGGCATCTGGTACTGCTGGTGCTGCTGCACTTTCTGCTTGGACCCGCCAAGCAAAAAGCGACGCTTGTAGTCCATTTTACTTTCCTGTGCACTACAACAATACATAGGTGGTGCAACAGCACCGGAAGCTCCTGTCTGCCCTAGTTTGCTTTCCACACGAAGCGGTCTGGGCCAGTCTTACAAAAACACTTAGTCCAAAAGTCCTTAAACTGGTCAAGTTAAGTCGAGAGACAGCTCAAGGATTCCACCTGCCAGAGGTTCATCCCAGTGTCGCCTTGTAAAGTGGCAAGAAAGAAAAAAAAAAACGCTGACAGGCTGAGTTAAATGTTTACATGCAGCCCGGCTGCAGATATTTCATGGCTAGCTTAGAGAACGAGACACGCCCCAGCCTCTCTATTTCCAGGTTCAAAAAAACAACCATAACAGAGAAGGAAAAGTATCACAGCAAAGGTTTAAAGTGCATTAACTTTCCTTCAGAATGAGAAAAATACTCCTAATACAGTATACAACATTCACATATGTATTTACATGTATAATTTTAAACCAGCTTACACTAGTAAAAGTAGAAAACTTGTTTAAAAGCAAAACGCAAAAAATGCATCCATGGAAAAAGACACACTGGTCAACAGCACAAAGGGAAAAAAAAGAAGAAACCACTATTTTTTTTAAAAATCAAATAAATTCTGGAGTAACAAGATTTGACCGTTTGTTTTTTAGTGGGAGCAAAAAGGCAGACAGATCCAGTCCGTCTTAAATCCTCTTCACAGAACAGGAGAGCTGCAGGCAGTGAGCGCACGGCCAGCTGTTGGCTCTGTCTGCCGGTCTGAAGTCTCAGAGCTGCGTGCTGGTTTGTTCCCCGTCTGCTGGCTGAGGTAGATATTACCCGCGGAGGAAACAAGTGTGCTCCTAGATCTCACCGTTTTCTGCGGATGCAGATTAAAGCGACAAGAGCACAAATGTATCTGTAAGGCCTCTAGGTCATCTCCTGTGGGAGGAAAAGGCAGAGCAACAGAAGATAGGGTTAACATCATGTTCGAGAGAGGAAGGATGGGCTTCATTTCATCTACTTCAATGACGCAATGCACATAAAAACAATCAAAAGCAATTACATCCTAAGGTCATTTACAAAGATATTAAAAATGTTAATTGTCTGAAATGCTATAAATGGATCATAACAATGTGTAAATGAAGAGATTATTTATTGCTCACCTTTGTGAAAATCACTAAACTGAGACTAAAGTCTGATGTTGATGGATACTCCTCATTTCACAAGAGAATCTTAAAAACAGTCATCTATTTCCATTTACTATGCAAGAATCGTGTTCCTGTTTTTTGTTTTGTTTTTGTTTTTTAACTTAACACAAGGTTAAAACTTCTTGTATTTCATCACACCGTTAACCCCTAAATGTTCTTGCCTTTTAAATCGTAAATTAACGGCACAAAAAATGATTTCAGTTTCCCTCTGTTTGTGAAACAAGTAAATTCTCTGAACTCTACATTAATATATTAGTACATTATTACAGTGGAAAACAATGCTGTGGTGTAAAGCTGCTTGTTTTTTTAACTATTACCAAATTCTCCCAACATATTGCTAAAAAAACTCCCAAGCAGCGTCTGATGTAGCAGAACACAGCAGCAAAGAGACATTCCTGCTAGACACCATTGTTGGAACACACTGTGTAGTCTTAGTTATTCATAGTGGGAGTCACAATCCTCCTATTCTGTCAGGCTTGTCCATATCCCTGAGGCCTCTTTACTTGAATAGATGTCAAATACTTTGCACTGTCTAAACCAAAGAACATTCCACGTCATTCCTTTTTTTAAACTGAAATTTAATTTGAATTTTCCAACAACAGTTTGTGGCCTAATTTACAAACATATGTACTGTATTTATATGGGTGAGGTAGAATTAAAAAGAACAAAAAGGTTTTATTAATAATAGCAAACCCCAAATCTTTCATAAATAATACATAAATAAGCATGCGCTTGCAAAACTTTTTGAGTCAGTAAAAAGCAGACCATTATCTTTTAGCACCATGCTGAGGTTTCCATGTTTGGATAAAAGTTTAAAAAAAAAAAGAAAAAGGAAAAAACTACCCCCAACTAGATAACATCATCCCACTGTGGGCTAAACAGCTGTGTTGCTGCCCCACATGTGCAGCAGCTTCTATTACACATCTCCCCCAGAAACCCTCCTGATCTCTAAACCTCACTTCCGTTCACAAACGGCAAGCAAGAAATAAGATCAGCCCACCCTTATCTGTGGGACCACTGACTGAGTGCAGGATCAGAGCTGATGGAAACCTACTGAAGGAATGGGGCAGGGTTTTTTTCTTTTCACTTTAACACTTCATAAGCTTAACTTTGCACCTCGATTATCATCTTTTAAAGTTCCTTAAGGATAAGCATTTTAGAGACACACTTTACCCAGATGGTTGTCTAGGTCTGCCTGTGATTAATTGTCCAAATAATCCAATAAGTGCTGGTCTGATGTGCCACATCAGTGTCATCATATATTTAGACAACATGAGGATCAAATAACAAATAAATGCAACGCTTCAGGTTACATTTCATCAACAAAAGCTATTTTTCATTCACTCAGCAGATCTCTTGTAGCTGTACAACAGATATAATAGATCCATCATTGGGATTTGGGCAATATCAACAAGTTCGACTGCAAATAACGGCCATCTTAGAGCAAAACTAGGTATTTTAAAACTAACAACAAAATTAAGAAATCCAGATGAGGCATTGGTTGCAAAATCAGTATTTTCTTTTGCCAAACAATTGACAAAAAAAATAGCAGGATGGTTTTAAATTCAATTTAAAAGATTAGCAAACTCAGGTGCAATTCCAAAGAAGGCTCAGAGAAGTTATCTGGCGCAAGAGTGCAGGCTTCTTAATCCCTTGGATTACAGGCGCAGCGAGTATCTGCAAGGTGCCCCACAATGCCTGCTGGTTTACATAGTTAATAGGATATCAGCCTTTGCAGGGTAAACAATAAACCAGGCCATACCTAGCCTGGAGTGATGAACTCTGTATCCAATGCTTTCTCTAGATAAATATGGTAGCGTCATCTTCCGTATCCCAAGATAATGATATAAGAAGAAAGATTAAGTAATGTTAACTCATCAAGTACAGAGAGACAGCATAAAGAGCAAACAAACTACACACTAGTAAGGATACTTCCAATTAAGGGTGCAACAATCCCACATTAGTGCAATCCTATAACATCTATAAATAATAGATACCAGCATCATTTGCCCTCTAACAGCTGTTATGGGTTTAAGCACAAATCACAAATGATTCATAAAAAAATATTAATCAAAGCAATTGTCTGGGATACATAGTTTTTTTTTTTTTTTTTTTTTTTTTTTAAAGAAAGATAAAGTAAATCCCCATGAAAAGCTTGGAGTTTTAGCACTTTCATTGTCTCTAAATTCATCTCTACTTCAACATTTTTAACTTCCATAACATTTATAATATCAAACCTTAAAACAAATAGACGAGTCTTGTTTTATTATATGGTTCACAGTAATTTAATTCTGTTTCATGTGTTTTTTCGATTAAGTAAGTGAAAATCTTTGCCTTTGTTTCACCTTTGGACAGCTAGAAGTAACAATATAAGCAAGTCACGGTCCATTAAGCTTAAGCAGAGCAGGATCCCTGTTCTGAAAGAACTCTACACCCCTTTATTTGGGTAACCTCATTAGAAAGTGTCAGTGGTCTACATTTCCGGCCTGGCAACAAGACCTTGTAAACAGAGGTTATAGCATAACAAGAAGACATGCTATCAATATTAATGATGTCTCCTGGCCTCTCAGGCTGGCTCTGGTAGCCGCCAGCCTCCAGCGGCAGAGTAAACTATATTATACGTCCCACCCAAACAAACGTGTGATGGAAGTGTTGGTTTGGATGCACTGGATCAGTGCCAGCCCACTTCAATATCCCTCCTTGAACTGGAGCTGCTTGGGGCTAATGTTAGCACTATTTCCCCCACTCGCCATACATGTCAGCTGCTAAACTTTTAACAGGAGGAGGGTTTAAGTTTCCAGCGTCAAGCTCCCTGTCGCCACCAAAAAAAAAAAAAGAATATGTCAAGCATAGAGTTACAGGGGATATGGGTATGCAGTAAATCCAGTACCAAGAATGATTTCCTCTTGTTTATCATATAGGTGTACAACTGTGACAACTAACATGTGACTCTAAAGTAGTGGAACTCTACTGACAAGCTTAAAAATGTATTTCAACACATCCTAACAAATTAGATATGCACAAGTCATCATAGCAGACCCTCATCAGCCAATTTTCTTTACATCGACTGGGGTAATTTTGCATATCAGGAAATGTATAATTTCAGGGGCGTTAATCTGGGATTTATGCTTGGGCCACTTTAATTCTCTGCTTCCTCCAGATCAGATTATGAATTACTATTTAATTTCTTACTTATTTCAGAACCACCATAGTAACTCCTTCAAATAGAATCCCTTACACACTATCCATAATATTAATATTGGGGGGAGATAACATTATTAGCATATTAGGGATAGATCAACATTAGCAAGCCAAATCAATCAATGAGGGTTTAACTCAACAGGTTTTAACTCAAATATTACATTTACATTCCAACTTTAATTCAGGAGGAGTGAGAAGTAGCCATCCAAGAAATTACTCAAGGAGTCAAAGAGTATTTGGAAAAACAGTTACTCAAGTACTTAGTAACTTATAATATCAGATATACTATTTAAAATTATGTAATAAGAGAGACCAAACTGTAAATTTATTCACAAATTTTGGTATATTTAAGTCTACAATTCAATAATTGAAATATATTATTTTTTCGTGGCTTAACCAGTTTCTGTTTTGCTATATTATATCTTAATTGCAAAATGCATTAGAAAAGGGCTTATTGCTGCTTGTTTATTGGTATAAACAAGTATATTAGTTTGTATTTAATAGAGCTTGTACTATAAAAAGGTTAAAAAATAACCATGTGTTTGTTTATTTTTAGTATATTGGGAATAAAATCATCCTTTCACATTAAGGAAAGACCCTCTTGATATGAGAGAAAAGTCAATTTTTTTAGAAAACATTCACCTCTCAAATAATGAGTCTGTGTTAAAGTTTAGATTATCTCATTAATCGATAACTTTCATCCCTACTTTTTGATTATTTTTTTAATTAACCATTTAACTAAGGAAATTATTACTTTAGCAGAAGTTCTCAAATTACCTCAAACTCCCTTTCTTAAAATACATAATAAAATCCTATTACTCCGCAAGACCTCTTGACTCATCAGAGACCAGTTTACAAGCTTTTCCAGGATGAGAACAAAACAAGCGAATGTAGAATGTAACTTAAACACTCTTGAGCTCCAGAGCACACTCCCTCAAAATGGGGTTTAACTGAAGCTTCCTCTAAAAGTTTTGTTATCCGCGATGTGTCAGGGATTTTGTTTTGAAAAAGGCAGTTTAGTTGTCTATTCATGTGTCGAAAATAGGCCGTTCCCTTTTTTTTTTATAACTAGTCCTCCAAAAAAGAAAGAAAAGCCCAAGTTAGACCTAAAAGAACATTGGGATGCATCTCGAGAAAAAATTAGCAGCGTAACCCAGTTTCCAGGTCTGATTATGGAAACTTCAGGATAACTTCCTTTGTTGGAAACGCAGTGGGATTAGTTTTGGGTAGCTGGACTTATGTGAGCCAATTTCATGAGACACGAAGGTGGCTTTATAGGTGGGGATGGGTCAGCTGTTCCAAATGCTGACAGCTTCTTATCCATCTGTGACTGTAAGGCAAACACACAAACCCCAAGATGATTTAACCACAGGCACAACATTAGGTCTCTCATGAAGTCTATTTTGGCCTTCCTGGGCAAAACAGCTGCCCTAGAATCCACACTGCACTGTTTTTAGATTCTGCAAAAGGTTCAGTTCAAAGTGGGAAAAAAAAGAAAAAAGAAAAACTTCTCTACATCTGTTGTCAATGAAGCAATGGAATGCAATACCCCAGAAGCCTCTTCATGTGGACTGAAACAAGCACAAAAAAAGCAAAGAAGCAGAAACTAACATTAGCTGTGAAACATTGCCACAGTATCGAGAACAGGACAGATATGCATCAGTGTAGTAACTGTTTTTTGGATAGCAAAGTTTGAATATTTGGCAGGGTCTGTTTTAATGGGGAAATTCAGAGCACAGAATAAGTCACATTTAAGGCAATCAGCAGACAGGTCAAGGAGGTCGGTCCAAATGACAGGACAAGTGCCATGAACAACTGTGTGACAGGAGCTGAGCCGGGCTCCTTCTTGCCTGGAGCATATTGTGGAAGTCCCATTCTCCTCATACCAATGCATAGGAAAAAAAAAAAAACAGACTTGCACATGCAGCTGCATGACTTTTTAAGAAGAAGCAAAAGGCCTTGGCTTCTATCAAATATTAAACAAGAACACATATTCTGTAGTCAATGTGCTTATTCTGGAATATGGTTTACGTTTTTCTCTCAGGTTTGGTTTTGCTCCAACAGTTAACCCTGTTTTGATCCGATTCTTGATTTTAAACCCTGGAACTAAAAATTAGTTTCTTGACGCTTCTCTTATCCAAAACCAAACCTACATTATTTTAGTAACGGTCAAGCTACACTTTATCCATTTAAAATTTCCTTAAGGATCACGCAGTACTAACTTTACTTGGATATGGAGTGCATACTTTAGAAGAACTAAAGCTACAAATAGTGGAATCCAACTAACTTGGTGCATTGGTAAAAATATGAATAATCACATAAAGAACTTAATTCAATGTATTTACATTTAAAAATGACCTAGCAAATAAAAATGTAGGACCTTGCAAGTAAGGCTGTGCAAATAAAGTAGCTACAAACTCTCTGTAAACTCAAGACACTCTTTGACTCCTTTGACTGTCTCAAAAAGTTTTTGCTTAAATGGTGGGAAAAAAGAAATAAAAAGGATTGTTTTTAGAGTTTTATGAATCGATAAATGGCCATTCAAACTAAAGATCAATTTAAAAACAGCACATCGATTTTTCTTAAACCCATCATATTTGAACTGACATTGATATGAATAAAGCATAAAAGTCTTTAAGTATGAGAAAACAGGATAAGCTCCGATATCCTTTCTACATACCTGTACAATAGCGCGTGTTTAGCGTGCTCAACCAGTGGATTTCAACAAGTGAGAGCAGTGATAAAAAGGCTGACGTAAGTTCCATTCATGAAGGGCTGCTGGTAGCCTATGGGGATGAAAATGCTTCCCTTAGCCTATATTGAGCAAGCTGCATTCTCGAGCTACAGACTGTGTTGCATTCCAGCCACCAGGGAGCTATATTTTTAGCCAGAACAGAAGTACAGATATATATTTGCAGAACTTTCTTCAAACTCTCTTAAAATCCCAGTCGCTGAGGATTATGCCTTTATTAACTCCGCTAGCTCTTGGTCTTGCTGACCCTGAACTCTTATCACACTGTAGAAGCATAAACCCTACAGTATTTACAGCACTGGTTAATAAAGATAAGCATCAGCTTCTAAGAGAGCTGCCCTGATTCTTGTTCTACAGTGTTTGGTCATCTCTAATGCACAAGCAGTCATGCATTTCTCATAGGACATTTGACTGTGGGGCAAATAGCCAACCACAAGCTAACACTGAGCCCGTCTCCAAAGAAACGAGAGGGAGATTTCCCAGGCCACAAGCCCTCACCCCCTCTTATCTGTAAACCCTCTCGCTGCTTCACTATCTGGACTGGCTTCTTTTTTTGCATGTGTCTCACAAACACTTCTTTTGTGAAAGTTTAGGAAACCAGTTGCATTTATGAGGAGAGAACAGAAAACGTGATTTACGCCTGCACACATCATAAACTATGAAGATCCAGGTGGAAGGAAACTGTGGAAAATTGGACGGAGCTGAGGGCCGAGTTTCTTCAATTGAGGACCTATTAGCTACTAATGATGAGAACCTAAGGAGACTTAATTTTATATCCACAATCAGACAGTTAAGAATGACCTTGATATGTGGGACAACTTTTCCCTTTCCTGCATGTGCAGAATCAGTCTTATAAGGATTAGCATTCTCCCCAGGCTGCTTTATTCTTTGCAGACGGTACCATTGTGGATACCAAACAAAGTTTTCCTAGATCTAGATAAGGCATTCTCACAATTTATCTGGTATGATAAAAGACAGAGAATCAGAATTAATAATTTCTAAGTCCAAGAGAAACAAAGAGGTGTAGCTCTCCCCAATCTGAGGTTTTCTAACTGGGCTTGCGACATTCAAAGAGTCTGGGATTGGCTCCAGTCCCATTTAAAATCGGAAGCAAGTATCGATGAATGGTCCATCTCACCCTACTCTGCCCCGAGTTAACTCTCTGATTACTGAAAAAAAAAAAAACAGGTCACCAGAAAATATGTTTAATTCTATTAGCTACAATACTACCAAAGTGAGGTGAGTCATTATAAAGCACTTTCCTGAAAAACATCTAATCCTTTGCATTAACATCTGTGACTAGGAATGAGGAGTTCATCCCAGGAATTGTTAAAAGTGTGTTTGATATTTGACATAAGAAAGGCTTCAGGGATTATTTGGAATGTATACCAAGGTAACACACCGATGTCCTTTCAACACTAAACAAAAACACAATCTTACATCAGAAGACTTTTTTGGATACCTTCAACTCTGCAGTTTTATTATGTGAAAGGTGAAACACCTTCACACAGATATCCCCTCTCTCAGCGACATAGAAGTATTTATACTGAACCATGAAGACACAATATTTCCTCTCTCATTCCCATTTCCTCTTCTTTTCCTTAGAACCTTTAGATATAAGGGAGGTGATACAGAGGTGGAAAGGTAATCTCGGAGGGTAATTTATCGATGATGACCGGAAAGAAGCAATAATCTCTACCAAAACCACATTTATCTGCAACTAAATGAGAGAAACCCAGCATATGTTACTGATCCCACATGATACTATTTATTCTTAACAAGATAGATCACCAGATCTCAACCATTTGCTCTAAATATAAATAATCTGATGGGACATGCATTCACTTTAAGTTCCAAAGGATTCTGACATCTTCATATAAGGTTTGCCCTAAAAACAATATCACAGTGTAGGACAAATTTCTGACTTTGGGACAAACTTCTGTCCCAAAGATGCAACTTAAAGCAGTGGATAAGCAATAAACCTCTAGCCTACATGAAGTGGTGCCAAGAAACGTTTTAAGTTTTATCACAAGAAAAACGGATAATGGGGGGTTAAAATTTTTTTGAGGAAACATGGTCGGCCTTTTTGATGTTCTTACATGCGCCCCTCTGGGAAACGGTAAATAAGGGAAGATATGCTTTTGACTGTGTACATGCATGTACGACTTTTCCTCAATTTCAGAGTTGAAGTATTAAAAACATAGTTTCAAGTTTGTGACTTCTTTAAAAAAAAAAGAGAAAAGGCATCAGAAAGGCTTCTGCAGGGCACTGAACAAGCTGGTAAGAGTCAAACTCTTTTCAGTTTTAAAGAGGTTAGTATCACACAAGTGCGATAAAAAAAAAAAGATCAAAACAAGGAGCGTATGAAACTTCGATGATGTAGTTGAACTAAGGTGGCTTTGGCAATACAAATCAAGCTAAACTAAACACTTTTATGGGATGTTCAATATTACTTTAATTGCAAACCTGATAAAACACTGCAGCTGTCACTTTTTCAACCTGGTGGAAACTGAGAATAACTAAATAAATAACAACTTTTCTAATACTTATCTAATACAATGTCTGGTGGAAGAGGTCTTATAAGAAAACTCAGCTTCTGTTGATAAAACAGCTAGCTTCAGAGCAGTAACTACAGTAAAATCAGGACATTCAGGTTCGTGTTGCTAAGGAATTGGGCATAACAACATACCCTGAATCATTCCCCTCTACTCCAACAAGAGAAGACACTGCAGGACTCACCTGTATAATCTTAAACCCTGTACCAATAATAACACTAGAAGGCTGCTTTGTTTAAGGAAGCATCCCTGGAGCTCCACCCGAGGCCAGCACAAACAGTAATCTTGTGACTATGTTGACTTCCTTAAATATGCATCCGGATTGAATGCTAGACTGAGGAAAAGTGTCACTTCCAGACCTATCACACGCTGCTGGAAAAATATGACAACACTAAAAGGAGAGGAAGCCCAATGGAGGCTGAACAGCAGTCCAACAACTACATTAGGCTGACCTTTTAGAGGACAGTGGCAATAAACACATTGGGTTTAAACAGAAATGGGAATTTTATAGAGCCATGCTTTTTATAAAGGTGCAAAAGTGCGTCAAACCCAACAAAAACAAGGAAACTCTCCAATCTTAAACAGCTTTACCTTGTGCCAAAAAGTCATGTTTCTGTTCGACATCAATTGCCAGCCATGACCTACATACAGTTTATGAACTGTTACATTAAATTAAGTCTAATACCTGTTGTGCAAGTCAATAAAATAGATATAATCTGAACATTAACAAAACAGTGGAATAAACATAGCCATCAATTAGGAGGGTGTGGGTACTGTGTACATGTTAAAACCTGGATGATCACCATCCATCACAGGGAGGCACAGAGAAAGGCGACAACCAACCAAACTTGCACACATTCATACCTAAGGGTCATTTAGACAGATCATGCAACCTGATAGCCATACTTTCTGACAGTTGGAGGTACCTGGAGTACCTGTATGCTACTATAGTTAACGTCCCCTCCTACAGCAAAAAGGTTGTGGCATCAAGTCCCCTGATGTTAGCATATTCCCCCCACTTAAATAAAAATTGAAAATTGCAAGCGAGGCTCCAAATTACAAAACATCGCCTTTCACCACTTCACAAAATAAAAACCCTGCAATCAGTATAACCCCAAGAAACTCCCAAGATCTATGCTGGAATAATTAAGAGTCTCATATTATGAAAGAAAATTGAAATGCATCGGCTGAAATTCACAGCGGGATATCAGGAATAGTGCATTATCTGATCCTTCCCCACAAATACGGTTTTCATAATGCGGGAAATTCCCTTTTAAAAAAAATCATTGTGATGTGTAGCTTCTAATGTGAATGTTTTTGGATTTAGACCTAAAAGACCATCTCTGCTACTCAGTGGTGCACACTCTTTTCTTTTTTCTTCTTCTCTTAGAGCATAGTTTAGCTTTTAGCTAACAAGCCAGTGGTAATCATATTTAATGTGTTTAACCTATAAAATATTCCAAATATGAATCGCTGGCTAAAATGCTAATCTATGGTTATATCAACAGAGAAACCAACTCCTGAAAAAAAAAAAAAAAAAACACAAATCAAAAGCGATGCCGAACCCAGTTATGTTGGGATTGACCCAGATACCGCTGATCCTCCAACAGGTGTCAATATCACTTTTTGCATATATATGCATTGATCTGAGGTAAGAATATATTAAGCTGCGTACGTAAACTTCCAAGTTTTTTCCTTGGAAAGGTTTCCATCCTTAAAAAAAAAAAGTTCCTTTAACTCAAAAGTGAGAAAAAGAGATCAAGCAAAGGTAAGTGCAAGAGAGAGCGGCTAAAACAACAGCTAGGAAGACAAAAGGTTACAAATGCAAGCAACTTTTAATCTGAGGTATGACTAGCATTTAAGACCTGTAGTGATTAACAAATAATCCCCCCAAAAATATATAGATCCCCCTACACTCTAGCATATAAGGGGGATCCCCCCCCCCAAATTTCAAAAGCGGATTTTAGGCAATGAAATGTGTAACTTCATAATGCATGAAATTCAACAATATTTATCGAGATGGTCTAAAAAAAAGTATTATGGTTATAACAACATTATTACATGTATTGGTATTTTTATTTGGTAGGAAAGCTAAGGTACTTTCTAAATATTGCAGTTTTCAAGTAAATCTGTTTATTAGTGAGAATGCTAAATATTTTTCCCCAGTTCAAACATTATGCTAACAAAGGCTCTACAGTGTTTATTAGTGAGAATACTAAATATTTTTCCGCAGTTCAAACATTATGCGAACAAAGGCTCTACAGTGGTGCTGTGAAGGGTCCAGCTGATCCGTTCCAGCATTGGGCTCAGATACAAACATATTTTACGTATCAAAAAAATTTCAATCCAACTCTAAAATTTGTCTTTATACTGCAGTATTAAGCCAAGTTTAAGAAAATGGTATGCCCATGCTGCTTAGGAGCACGGCCCAAGCCCTGGCCCGGTCAACTGTGCCGCGTGTCTTTCTACTTTCTCTACACCCATTTTCCCCATCTACCAGCTTTCAAAACTTAAGATCACTTAAAAAAAAGGGGGGGGGGGCAATTAAATTTAAAATACTTGAGGTTTGAAGCTAAATTCTAAATTGATCTAACACATTTTTCATAAAATCTAATGTCCATCAGCATCAAATTTGTAGTATTCTCAGTGTTGTTGGAGCCCCAAACATTTATCACATTAGTCGCCAATGGCCGCTGGGCTGATCTTTGGACTACTCTGTTCTACAGACATGCCAGTTGTAAATTACTTAGCGTAGTTTTGACACAGCTTTAGCTTAAAGGGTTTATAGAATGCAAAACCGAGTTTACATTGTCATAGATGTCATAGACATTTCAATGGGTGAAATGGACGTACAGAGAAGTTCAAACCCCATTGACACCTCCTTTCTCTGCAACTCTCACAATTCTAAACTTCAACCATAAAACGGGCGAATTCCAGGCAATGTCCAGGCTACCATCACCGGGTCGGGTTCGGTCGCTCTGTCCCCAGCCCCGACCAGCCCCAGAGCTGACGGCTCGGTTCTGCTGCACTGTAGTCGACCAAAACCCCAGATGATTTTGAAATTCTCCCTGGACATTTTTTTAGGTATGAAAAGTAGGCCATGTCCGGGAAAAAGAGGACGCCTGGTCACCCAACCATATCAACAATTCGATGTTTCAATGAAAGAGTGCTTGTTGCTATGATGCGTCTTTGCTCAGAAGCTTCGCTCGTTGTAAACCAGCCAATCAGCACAAAGCTCATCTAAATATTCAGGAGCGTACCATAAAAGGAAGAAAACCTGTGTTTCATTCTGGGGCTCTTAACCAGACTTGCATTAGGGCTCATAGAACAGCAGATATACCATTTTTCAGCCCAAACAATATTACACACCCTATTCAGAGACCCTATATAATCATTCTATGACCCATTTAAAATAAGTTATTTTTGGGAATCCGTTAGCTTCCAAATGACCACTGTCCGATATTTTTGGAAAATACTTCATAATAACTACTAGAAAGGTATTGCAACCTTATTACAACAGGAATGGGGGCAATGTCATATTTTTTTAATAATCTTTTTTTTTTATGTTATTACATGATTATATTTATATTTTCTTTCTAGTGTACTGCTAAACACAAACCGCCCTTGGTGGGATTAATAAAGTGGTCTAAGTCTAATGCTTTGACAGGAAAATTGTCATATCAAAGGCTGAGAAGAATGCAGGACAACTCCAAAAAAAAAAACAGCCCCATCTCACGCAATAATAAATAACAATCCATGCAATCTGATCTGTCCCACGAGATTCTCTGTAAATCTTCACAATAGACATGTAGAAAGGAAAAAAATCCCTCATAACTGTGCTTTATATTCTAGATACCTGGAACATAATTGTTGTTCCCTCACAGGAGAACCCAGCAACCAATACAACAGCTCAACCCCAAACATTTAGCTTACTGCAACACAATCTATTGAATCTGTTGTAAAAACAAAAAAACAACAACTTTTATTTAGAGACAAGATCACTATTTAGCAGGAAGGTGACAGAGAGTATAAGAGAATCCCCGCAAGCGCTACAAGCCGGTTTCACCGAAACTCGCTGGGATGTCATGGCTCCAGTCATGGGAACACTATGTCGCAGCTATTAATACGGCCTTTTAACGCCAATTGTCGCCGGGAAGGCTCCTGCGGAGGACAACCGCGTGGAGAGGGGCTGACAACGGAACGCCACGGCCTACACAGCCGGTCCCTTCCACCGCTAGGTCCGTTCACTCGCCCGGTGGACACCCCAAGCCCCAACACCCGCCTGATGTACTAAAAATAAAATTCAACCAAATACACTTTATTTGAACAAAACGACACCGCTACACCCCAAAAGCGCCAGTCTTTGTCACCCGCTGGAATAACGTTAATCTACATCGTTTTTTTCCTCGGTTGGTCGTTACCGACAGTGGCACATAACTTCAGACCGTGATCGCCCAGGTCCGTTATCGGACACAACGGCAAGTTAAGTCGCTTGCTGGGGAGGACACATCCTCTCCATATTTTCTGCTCAGCTTGGGCTAAACGTAATCAAGATGTGGATGAAATCTGAGGCAGTGTGTGGCAGTGACAACAAAAATAAACAAGAGCGCGAACCGCTCCTCTTTTGCTAGCCACCGAGGAGGCGCCTCATCAGCGAGGCATCATGCTGGGGGTCTTGGGTACCAAAATATGGGTTGTCGACATTAGCACAAACTTAGGGTGTATCTAAAATACTGAAGGGAGACAATTTTAAAGTTCCAGCGGATATATTATTTTATGACATAAGCGAAAAGCGTAAGTGCGCTTGGCTGAGTGAGGTGCGTCCGATAATAGACGCATGAGGAATGTATCGGTACTAAGCAGGCTAGCCACCAAGCTAAGCGAGCAACTGTTAGCTAATCAGCTAACCCTCTGCGACACGAATGTAGGCGCTGGGAGGGAAAAATACAAGCTAATACTGACGCTCAGGAAACAGTTATTTAAGGTCTAACGCTTCAACCGCGAGGACATCCGACAGCTTCGATAAAGCACCACCAAAAAATCTAAACTACACGTTAACTTAATCAAAGCTTAGCTCACCAGCTCTTGGCATCCACCCTCTTGACAGCGAATTCCCTGTCTGTGTGTGAACGTAGCTAAGCGCGCGTGAATATACACTATACACTTCCGGTGGAACTTTCAAAATAAAACTGAGATATGCTGTATAAACTGTGTTTCCTGTTAAAAATACTGGCCCACATTCAGTATTTAACGATTACCTAACTAGTATTTTCTTAGACCTTGCGTTGATTTTATTTTTTAAGTTTGTTTTTTGAGTTTATTTTTTAAGTATATAATTTGCATTGAATTAAGTTATTTATTGACATGATTTATCATGTATTTATTATTATTACATTCATTTTTGACTATTTTATTATTAAAACATTATCTATTAATTTATCCATGTTAATGATAACTTGTTTGCATAACAGAGGGATGAAAAAGAAACCATTTTCATTTAGGATATCTATCTATCTATCTATCTATCTATCTATCTATCTATCTATCTATCTATCATATTTTTGCTTAAGAAAAGAAGTATGAAACATTTCCCCATTCACTTTATTTGTCAACGTCATCATTTATATATTTTTAGTAATATTCAATTTAGGTCCGGACGACTTAATTACAATTGTTTAATAGTTTTAATGGCTCCTGGAAAGAAAAGAAAACCTCCTGGCTGAACATTTGTCGCCCCCTATCGTTTAGAAATGGATATCACACTCTGTATCTGATCCTTTGAAGCGGAGTCACTTGAGGGCGTAGAGGTCTTCGGGTTTCTCTTTTCTGTGTGGAATGTGCAGCAACTGTATGGTATCATAATAGAATATTATTTACTTTCCAGTCCAAACACTGATTGGAACATCATCACAACATAAAAAAATGATCTTAAGCTTTTGCTCTAGAACTTTCAAAGAGTTTTTTTTTTGCTAGTTTACAATAAAAAAACATTAGGACTCATAAACAGAAAGCCAAGCATTTGATCAAGTTATCAGTCTCTTCAAAAAGTACATTTACATTGAAACTGTATTAATTAAAGCTTTTGTTGTTGGTGGTGCAGATTTGCGTATCACTAATTTCAAGGGCGTAGGTTTGATTTGAACTTTGGTAGGGACACTATTGGTCGGGTGTCATTGGTGCTGCAATATGCATGCCCTTTTTTATGCTCGATGTGAGCATCCGTACTGATAAGACGAATTCATTGTTAAAAGAGAAAAGCATCATTTTGCTACATTAATAAAAATTTTATAAGCACTACACTCACTAGATCAATGTTTGAAGTATCACTGGCTCTGATGAATGTGGAATTAGGACTGTTTTCCACTTTGTAAATGGTTTCATTTGCATGACTAATAGAGAAGGTAAATACAGTATTTTCTTTTGAAGATATACAATTGTGCAGAGTTAAACCCCACTCTTATATTTTACCTACTATGCTCTCTCTGTATCCAGCAAAATAATACATTCAATAAAATATTAACTTCACTATAAAAGTTGAACATCTGGGCTGTAGTTACTCTGTATAGCCCATTTTATGTATTTTATCTAGGGCTGAAAAAATGAATCGTATTAATAGTTTATTTCAATAATCGTCAACTAATTTAGCATGTGATTAATCATTAACTGGTGAATGGAGACTATAAAACATAATATAAATGTAAAATAAATGTCCCTTTCCCCTATAGAACAATCAACTTAGATCAGTAATTATACCAAAATTGTAAAAATACAATATATATATATATAAGATTTAAAAAAAAATTTTGTCTGTCAATATTCTCCATCCAGAACTCCTCATGTGGAAATATTTTAGTTTCACCTGGTTTATTTAGACATCACCTGAAGCACTGAAGGGCAGCTGCTTTACCTACAAGCTGCCCTGCATCATTATTACTGGATATCTGTGTTTCCTATAATCATATAATGTATAAGTGCAATTTTAATAGTAAAGGATTAAATGTAACACAACCTTTTATCATTGTCCTATATTGCTTACTGTCTGACTGTTTAAATAGCTCCTTACTGTATGTCTATTTTCTTTTTTAGTGGAATCATCTACGAACACAACACTAAGAATGAGCCTAATTGTACCGTATTCAAATATAAAATAATTTTTAACAATTATAAAAGACAATATAACACTATCTTATCTGTAATTTAACATTATCCAAAATAAACAGCCAGATTCCAGCATTTTTACCAGACATTAATGTTTGTACTAATTTACTTATAGACTGTGTGGAAATCAATGTAAGATAAAATCAATGTTTATATTCTTCCTTTTTTTGTTCTTGTCTTTATCCTATTTCTAGAAGTATAAATAGTCAATAAAATAGAACTATTATTATGTGGAACCCTAATTATGCTTTTTAAATGAAAAACAGCAGATGTTTAGGCCCGATTTCTTGTTGTTGTACTCTATAAGAGAAATAACACCTGCTAATAATTATACCTGAACTTTCTCAAAGAGTCATAAAAAATGAAAACAGTAATAGCAACTAAATATTGGTAAAAAGGAAACCCTCACATTTTCTTTTTTAGTTGGCTGTGGATAAGAATCAGAAATGTTGATGGCTTACAGCCTTTATTTGCCCATTTTGTGTCTTCAGAACTCCTGGCTGACTCAGAATATTTCGCTTTATAAAAGAAAAAAAAAGGTTTTTGTTTTTTAGTGTACATGATATTCATTTTTTTTTTATTGGGACTAGTTTTGTAGCCTAATATTTATTGTAGTAACCGCAGCATTCTAGTGTGAATAAATTTTCAATTTTGTGCTCCAAGCACGCCAGGACTAGAAAACAGCCAATCAGAGAGAGAGGAGGCGGAACCTAAGGCAGAACAACCAATGAGAGTGGAGTTAAACAGCGCAGCACAGTTCCATGCGCTGCTACATGAAAGGGACAGGAGAGACCAGGCAGAGGAACTGCGAGAGGAAAAGAAGCCACTGCTGCAACAACTACTGCTGTAAATTATAAACATGTTGCTCACATCCAATTATTGGCAGGGACAATTAGGTCGGTTCAAAATTTTGGCAGGGACATGTCCCTATGGTCCCTATGCAAACCTACGCCCATGACTAATTTACAGCACTGTCTACAGACAGTAAAGATATGTAAAAAGATTATTGGAGTAGCAGATTATCTTAAGAGAGTAAAAAAGTTTTAGTTCACTAAACATACTACTATTAGTTGCCATCAAAGCCCCTTCATTTTCTATGAAACAGATTTACAGAGAAACTGAGATTTACAGGGATATTATTCAGTAAAACATGCAGATGTGTGTTGATCTTAACAAAATATGAATAAAGTGTATTAGTTGTCTTAAGTTAAATACATGTATATATATATATATATATATATATATATATATATATATATATATATATATATATATATATATATATATATATATATATATATATATATATATATATATATATATACATATATATAGGCAAAGTCAGGACTGAACAGTTCAAGAGATATATGGCTGGGTATGCATCCAAATTTTCTTGTTGCCATGGACACTGACAAGGATGGTATGGAGTACTACAAATATTAGAAACCTTGTTGTTCAAGAAATACACCAAAAACCAGCATCTTGGAATCATCTTTTATCCATTCCACAGCCATTAGATGATATATCTGGTAATACATCAATGAGAAACAATTGATTAAAAAAAAAATTCTTTCAACAACAAAAAATAGTTGGTATTGCATAGAAGAGTATGTGGAAAAGCAGCAACTTTGCACTATTGAGTGTTGGTGGAAAACGTTTGTTCCTTTCATATCATCCGGGAATCTGTTTACAGAAACTTATAGAGTCACTTAGAGTCACAAGTGAATTTCTGAAGTTTATAACTCTTCATCAATAGGCCAACGCTGAAAATCTAAAGTAATCATGACACTGTTCAAAGTGCTGTTCATATATAATGCATATTGTTCTTCTTTGATATCTACTGTGACTAATGGCAGGCCTGAATAAATCCTAAAACATGAAATAAAACAAACATAAAAAAAGCTAAATTTGAAGGTAATTTTTGATACCAAAATAATGAAACAACAGACATCTAAATCAATTGCGATACAAATAGTTTCCTGAAAGTGGTCAATATGGAAGAATATTATTGAAGTTATATTCTGGTAAATGTTGATTACCCTTCACACTGCCACCTACTGGCAAACCGACGCAAGTTCTTGAAAAACGTCAAACCCATGGGTGAAATGCTGCCCTCTAGCTTTAATATCACAGCCTAAGAGGTAAAAATTATTTCTTTATCATAAGTTAGCAATTTTGAAATTTTGAAACTAAATAGGGAATAATAAGGGAATTTAATCTTGCATAAAACTGGACATCACGGAATAATGACTATGGTTTACCTAAAATATTGCCATTATTGGAAAATGCCTTAGTTTCTGTGGTAAGATTTTAATTTTTTTTTTTTTTACATAAAATTGTTTAATAAAGAAAACAGGACCTTAGCCTTTGGCTGTCCTGTTTTAATGCCAGATCCTTGTACAGGTTTGTAGTCAGTGAGTTCATCACTTGCAACGTATTGGTGAGTACTAATACAATATCAGACATGAACATTCAGAAACTGCCTCAAGCTGCTAAAGAACTACACTGGAACTAAACTCATCTAAACTGGCTGAACATTTCATGTTGACATTAACATCTGGATAAAACATATTTTCTGTATTTTCCAAAGCACAAAACAAAGAGCCAGATTTGGCTGTCACTGCGGCAGGGCGAACCCTGTGGTCAAAGAGTGTAAATATTTAGGTACTGATATGAATTACAAACTAAGATTTAAATCATAACAGAGAACTTATCAAGAAAATGTAATTCAATTTGGCAAATGTTACATAAATTTGAAATAATTTAACTACTGAAGTTGCAAAGAGGCCACAACTTTATCACATTTACTACTGTTTGACCAGTTGGGGAAAAAAGTAAAATAAAGTAATTTTAACAAATGCAAAGAGATTGTGCAAAAAAAAAAAAAAAAAAAAAAAAACCTCTAAAGAATCTAAGTAAAAAGCAACAACAACAAAAAAAGATATATTTTCTTAGCTGTGACGATATAATTTCATGATATTTGTCAGAATAGATCCAATTGAAAAACAGTTTAGGCACATGAGCCAAGAGCAGAAAGAATGTGGCGTTTTATGAGGAAAAAGCTGTTAGGGCCAGTTTTCACTTTGTGTGATAGCGTCAAACACCTTGAACACCGTCTCCAGTGAAATCAGTAACATCCTGCAACTGAAAAACTTTCTCTGAATCAGTAAAAAGTAGGCAAAACATGAATTAATTTAGTGGAATAATCAGTTTATCGTATATCGTTTACATGTTTTTTTGAAGATAAATATATATTTCTTTGTTAGGTGCATGACTGATTTTATTAACACTTTGTTAAGTTTTCTTGTGATTACCTGTTTTAAATAGTTTTTTTTATGTTTTTTGCTTTTTTTTGTCATATTTTTCTATTTCACCTGATATGGGACTGATGATTAACATGCCTTAACAGCTAAATGTGGTATTTGTACATCTCATCTTGTACTCATGTTAATAAATATGCATAGTTTCATTTTGAATAAACAACTACATAAGTTATGATTTTTTTTAGAGTACATGTTAATCCTTTTTAGAGGGGGACATGAGTGCAAAGAACAGAATGTGACAAAGGTGAGAAAGATGTTTGAAGAGATACAAAGAAAAAAAGGCTAAGAAGGCATTTAAAACATGCTTTTTAAATTATACTGAGCGATATCACAAGAAATGTATACTTTTAAATGAGATTTTTGAAACAGTCACATTCTGTAAACTTTAATAGACTTATAAAACCAATTTGAAAAGTAAGAATATATATTTTATTTTTTTCTTTAAAGCTTTAAAAGGATCACAGTCACAACAACAGGTTAGCATTATCCACCTACAAAAAACGAATATAAAAGGTTTATGTGTTTGATTCATTATATCTACAGCATCTTATTCATGACAAAGAGACATTTCGGCTCTGCAACACACCCACCAAAGAGCATAACATTTGTTTGTCTAAAAAAAGAAATAAGCATATGTACTTTAGCCACTGCATTGTCAGACTGCTGCTGACCTCTAACCTTCGTGTGGAAGTGTCAAACACTGCAGCAGCTGGTGTGTCAGGTCTCGGAGTGGGAGGGGCCAGCTTAGATCTAGACTGTAGGACCTTCATAAAGTTTTGTCCGAGACCTGCTCGCTCCCACTTAGCCGGGACAGTTGAGCACAGCAGAGCACGGCGAGCCTCCCTCCTCTGGACAGCATGGGACTCACTCAGGACCCCAACTTTCAAAAGCTGCAGGACTGGTACACTGCCCATGCCCTGAACCTTAATATGAGGCACATGTTTGATGCTGATAAAGAGAGATTCAATAAGTTCAGGTATGTCTGTCACCTTAAAATGGTCAGATTCTACCAGCAAATATGGAGAAGCTGTATGAGTGTCCTTTTTGTCGTTCTGGTCATTGTCTCTTTTTTTCTTGCAGCCTTAAACTTACCACAGATGATGGAGATATTCTTCTGGATTACTCAAAGAACCTAATCACAGAGGAAGTCATGAAAATGTTGATTGATCTGGTAATTCAAGCTCTTATCATCTTATCATTAGAATGACTTTTAAAGCTACATGTAGAGGCAAACATTCATTCTGCACTGGCTTGATCCTGGGTCAACAGTTGCTTGTTTCTACAATTTTAACATTATTTACCTTTTTATTATTTTCTTTAGGGCAAGTCTAGAGGGATTGAAGCTGCCAGAGAGAGGATGTTTACTGGAGAGAAAATCAACTTCACTGAGGTGCACATTGAAGCCAAACAATCTTTATATCCTCTTCTACAATGACAGATGATAATCATTTGTATGTTGATCTTTATCTGCCGGTGTTTTGCATTTAAAAGGGGCGCGCTGTGCTCCATGTTGCTTTGAGAAACCGTTCCAACACTCCAATCATGGTTGACGGCAAGGATGTGATGCCGGATGTTAATAAGGTTCTGGAAAAGATGAAAGGCTTTTGTCACGTGAGTGCAACCAGTCGTCGGACAGGAATTTTTTAAAGTTTAGTTCATGAGTGGTGCTTGTGTTAAGTAGGTTTGTTTGTTGCAGAGGGTTCGCAGCGGGGAGTGGAAAGGATACACAGGAAAGGCCATTACAGATGTTGTAAACATCGGAATCGGAGGATCAGACCTCGTAAGTGGAACAACTTAATCAGAATAGTGTCTGACAACAGTGATGTTTTTTAATTGGTGTAATATGGCTCATTACCATGGGCGCCACTCATATGGAGCGGCATGAGCCTTCAGAAAGAGTTAGTTCATTTATTTATCTATTTATTTAGTTCTTCATGCTTTAAACAATCTTGCTACTAATGAAATGAATGTCTGATTAATTGTTAGCACTTTAATTTTGAGATCAAAATCCAACATAGTTGATTAAACGTTAATATTTTATGGAGAATATAGATTATTAATATTTTCTTTTCCAATTACTTTGTGAACTATTGCTAGTTTTCTCAAAAGCATAATAAGTCTTCCCTGGATTATCCAACTCATAACACAACTGTAATGTTGCATACGGAAATTGTATGTGATAGACTAATATAGTGCATAGTGGTGAAGAGTGATAAGGGTTAAACAAATTCTGCAGTTTTTTTACTTTTTGTTCTTATCTTATCTTATCCTATCCCTGTCTAGCTTTCCTACCCTTTTTAAAAGGTATCCTCATCACAGCATGATGCTGCCACCACCATGTTTCACATAGGAATGAGTTAGTGTGTTAGTTTCTGTGTCTCCAACAGGAAACATACTACCTTCTTGCAGCTTTGCACCATGCATTTGTTTTCATTTCCCTTATGCTATTGTTTCAATTTGTTTTGCTTTATTATATTAAAGAATATGAAAATTTCATATATTTTGCGTTTGGTATGAAGTTGAGTACATGTTTTGCACCCTGGCTTTAACCATAGGGTCCTCTGATGGTGACGGAGGCCTTGAAGCCTTACTCAAAGGGTGGTCCCCACGTTTGGTTTGTGTCCAATATTGACGGGACTCACATCGCCAAAACCCTGGCTAAGCTCAACGCTGAGACGACTCTCTTTATCATCGCATCCAAGGTACCTAGAGAGCAAAAAACCTTCAATGAGTGTAAGATCAGGAAACTCAAGATATGACTTTGCATTTTAAGAAGCCCTCATTGTTTTGCAGACGTTCACTACTCAAGAAACAATCACCAATGCTGAGTCAGCCAAAGCCTGGTTCCTGGAACATGCCAAAGATGTGAGTGGATAGATGGGTAAAAGTTGTTTTTTTATGCAGAATAACTGATATCCTCCCTCATTATTTACCTTGCACCAACAGAAAGCTGCTGTTGCCAAACACTTCGTGGCTCTCTCCACAAATGCTGTGAGTTAAATATATATTCATTAACATCAATCTCCAGCATATTAAATCTGCATCTCAACTTTCGGGTTTATCTCCTATCCTCCTTGCAGCCCAAAGTGAAAGACTTCGGCATCGACACGGAAAACATGTTTGAATTCTGGGATGTGAGTGCTCTTTAACGCCTTCACCGTGTGTAGCTGCTCCCCTTCTCATTCCAACGCTGGAATTGGGGGGATTTGAGTAGCTGCTATAAATACACTAGACTTTTGACCTGTGAAGTAGGTGGGACAGAGGCTCAGGAGAGCAGCTGCTGGGTAATCAGAAGCCCCTCTCTTCAGGTTCAGTTATTATTGGTAGTGACCTTTCATCTTGCAGAGGTTACGCAAAAGGTCATAGAGTTGCTTTCGTCTGCGTTGTCGGTATATTAAAAGGAAGCTGCTCCAAGGAGGCCTTTAAAACAGAGAATAAGTGGAGGCATGCAATATTTTTAACCCCTAAGGGCAAAAATATATATTTAGTTCAGGAATTAAGCGAAAAAACTCATATGGATAAAATTATTTTTAATATTATTTCAAGTGATTTCATGCTAAAATGATTGATGCTTCTTATAGAGTGCTAATATTGCATCAGACAATGGAAAATAAATAAAACAGCATTGCTTTATTGTTGTTATGTTCCTGTCTTCACAATCAGGTTAGAGTTCTCCAGCTGACTAGACTGTTATTTATTGGGAGGAGGGTAAACTGCAAAAAAAAGAGTATTGTTTGAAAAGCTGGCCAGACCTCCTTTGTGAGAGCATATAAATTAAACGTTGAGTAGAAGGAAAGAACTCATTGATGCAGAAGAAACAAAGAAAACTTTAACTTTGAGAGGGTTACAAAGCCCAGTCCATTCAAAAGGCGTGGACTTTAGCTGGAGCCATTGCTTCAACACCCACCGAGGTTACAACTAACTGAATACCTAAACCAAGTAATGGTACTTTTTGAAAGTGTGGTAATTTGATTTAATAAAATCCCAGTAAACTCCCCAAATCACTACCTTTCTGTGGCGTTTACGTCTCAAGTAACGCTCGCTGGACGACAGTATTTTCTAGCGAAAAATAGTTTATTGAACACAGACACAACCGACTGATGACGTAGCACGTACAGACTGCTTCAGTGACTGACGTACATCACGCGCTGCGTGCATAGAACTCAAAGCTGCGTCACATATGCGCAGTATGCAATATTATGCACTTAAACTTAGACTCTACATGACATCTCCCCCCCCTTTCAAGTATAGTAGGCATTCACTATACAAACATAAACTGTTAGCCGAACTTTAAACTGTATGCTTAATCTTGTACACCCACTTCACCTTAGCCATTATATGATAAACGAAACCTTCCACAGGCCCAACAAAAAAAAAACAACACATTTTTATAAGTTTCTTCTGTTTTTTTTTCTTTTTTTTTTTTTTTTGTCTTTGTCTTTTTTTTTTCAGAACAGTAACTAAGGGTGTGGGTGGACTTACCACAGTCCCTTGAGATGAGAAGGGATTTATTCTGCCCTTTTGTTCATTATCTCAACTAAGTGGCATACCTGGGGTTTGGTTTAACGATCCGACCAAACCTGGTGACGACTGGCGTAGGGTGTTCAGGAGAACCAGGGATGTCAGCAGGAGCGTCGGCGGTGGTCAAGCCCTGCTCTGCTGGCTCACGCTGTCCATCTTGATCCGTCGGCTGATGAACATCCATCTGTCGTGGTGATGACAGCTCCTGGTTGATCGGCCTGATGTGGCGCCGGTTCCGTCGTGGGGTGTCGCCTCTCTCCGTCTCCAGTGTGAAGGAATGCGGCGCAGCCTCCTGCCGCTGCACGGTCGCTGCCGTTGTCCAAGCCTTTTCTCCGTCGATCTTCAATCTGACTTTATCGCCGATGGAGAGTGGTGGTAGAGGCTTGGCGGAGTACCTGCGGTTGTAGTACTTCTCATAGGACTGTTTCGCTTTTGCGTCATTTTCCTTGACAGTCTCTAGATTAGGCCACATTGGCCGCAGGCTCTCTTTGAGTACGGGGAGTGTTGTGCGGATTTCTCGGCCCATTAGCAACTTGGCTGGACTTTGCCTAGTCGGCTCTGTTGGTGTTGAGCGATAACTCAGGAGAGCTAGGTGAGGGTTATCTTGTTTGAGAATCCACTTCGCCGTCTTCACAGCTCGTTCGGCCATGCCGTTGGATTGTGGGAAGTGAGGGCTGGAAGTAACGTGCTGGAAGTCGTACTCAGCTGTAAAGTTTCTGAACTGCTCGGCTGAGAACTGAGGACCGTTATCTGTCATAAGCTCCTCTGGTATCCCGTAGCGTGTGAAGATGCTTTTCAGCTTTTGTATGACGGTTTCTGAGTTTGTCTTTGGTAAGTCTAGGATCTCAAGCCATCTGGAGAAATAGTCTATCACGATCAAGTAGTGACGACCTTTGAACTCGCACAGGTCTCGTGCGAGCTTCTGCCATGGTAGGTCTGGCAATGGTGTGGAGATCAACGGTTCTCTACTTTGGCTCGGTCTGTTGATGTTGCAATGCTTACATGACATCACAAGCTTCTTCACGTCACTGGCGATGCCCGGCCACCACACAGCGCCGTTGTACCGTTCTCGGCACTTGGTAAGGCCTTGGTGGCCCTCATGAATCCTCTGCAACATAAAGTCTCTCATACTGCAAGGGATCACAATCTGCTTACCATGTCGCAGCAATCCATTGGCCTCACTAAGTGAGCCCCGGTCTTTGAAGTAGGCACTTGCTCTGACAGCTACGCTCTTCGAGTGTTCAGGCCACCCCTTTTGGACATACTTAAGGACCCACTGGAGCTCAGCATCCGTTCTTGTCTGGTCCTTTATCTGCTGGATGATCGGCTTCCTCACCCTCAGGTCGTCTTCCACCGAGTCCACGTACGCTTTCACCTCCGCTTCTAGGTCACCTAGGTCGGTCTCCGCCATTGGCTGCCTAGATAGGGCGACGACTAGGTGTTTGCCTGGAACATATTCTGCGACTGGGTTAAACTTCATTAATCTGATAAGCAGGCGCTGACAGCGAATTGGTGTGGTGTCGAGGTCTTTCGAGTTGATTAGAGTCACCAGTGGCTTGTGGTCTGTAAGTAGCTTGTATCTTTCTAAGCCGCAAAGATACTGATAGAAACGCTCAGAGGCCCACACTCCTGCGAGGCACTCCTTTTCTATTTGAGCGTATCTCTTCTCGGCATCAGTCAACGTACGCGAACAGAACGCAACAGGTTTCAGGGCCCCATCATGGCTCTGTAGGAGGACTCCTCCGAGCCCATAGCTGCTTGCGTCTGCACTTACGACGGTTGGCTTTGCCGGATCAAAGAACTCCAAGACTGGTGCTGTTGAGATCAGCCGTTTCACTTCGGTGAACGCTCTGTCTTGCTGGGGGCCCCAGCACCAATCTCGCTCAGTCTTGAGTAGCTCGTTGAGCGGCTGTAACACTGTGGAGAGGTTTGGTAGGTAACGGCCTAAGTAGTTCACCATACCGAGTAGCCGTCTCAGCTCACTCACGTTCTGAGGTGGTTCCATGGATGTTATGGCTTTGACCCTCTCTTGGTTAGGGGCTATGCCATCCTTGGTCACGACTTGTCCCAGGAAGTTCAGCTCCGGTCGGCTAAGCCTGCATTTGTCCTTGTTTAGACGTAGACCTGCAGCGGTGATGGTCTCCATTACTCGCTTTAGCCTCTGGTCGTGAATTTCCTGTGTTTCTCCGCAGACCAAAATGTCGTCCATGTACACGACTGTCCCTTCATGCCCTTGCAGTAGTTCCGACATCTTTCGCTGAAAGATCTCGGGCGCCGATGTAATCCCAAACGGTAGCCGCTTAAAGCAGTATCTGCCTAGGGGCGTGATGAAGGTGGTTAGACGTGCACTGTCCTCTTCCAGAGGAATTTGCCAGAACCCGCTCTCGGCGTCTAAGCTGGAGAACACGGTACTCTTTGCTAGCTTGGGCATGATGTCATCCAAGGTAGGTAAAATAAACTTTTCACGTTTCACATTTTCATTAAGCTTTTTCAGGTCTACGCAAATTCTTATTTTTCCGTTCTTTTTCATGACAGGTACCATAGGCGCGCACCATTCAGTCGGATCAGTAACCTTTTCTATTATGCCCATAGATTCCATTCTTTTTAACTCCTCTTCGACTCTGGGGAGTAGTGGAATTGGTACTCGCCGTGGCGTGGCAATGCTGTATGGCTCTGCGCCTTCTTTAAGCGTGATTTTCACTGGCGCTCCTTTCAGTGTCCCTAAGCCACTGAATGTGCTGATCTCATCTATGCACTTAATTAGGCCCAGTCTGGTTGCCACAGTTCTGCTCAGGAGATTGTCGCCATTTGTTTTGACTACAACTACTCTGAAGCAGCAATTTCGCAGTTGCCCGCTGATATTAGCCTTTAATTTAGCTAAAAACTGGCCCCGTGTGGCCACCGTACCGCCTGGGCTCTGGAGGGTGTTCTTCACTTCACTGAGCTTGGGCTTGCTCCGTAGTGTTTCGTATGTGGCTTCAGACATAATTGAGGTGTCCGCTCCGGAATCAATTTTAAATGACACTGGCGTATCTGCTACATCTAGAGTGGTGCGCCATGGTGGCTCATCCTCTGCTAGTGGTGCATCCGTTTGTTTTAGCTCCACTGAGCCCAGGAACACTGTCTCATCATCACCAGCTTCGGTAACCTCTTGTACAGTTTTTGAGTAACACACAGCTGCAAAGTGCCCAATTTTGTTACACTTCATGCACTTTTTGCCTTTTGCACTGCACTGCTCGGCCTCCGTATGATTACGCCCGCATCTCGTGCATGCTCCTCGCTTTGTCTTTTTGTTTCCCTTCGGCATGTTGTGGAATTTCTTATATTCGGTTTTCCTCACGGATTTTACATTGTCCACGTGCTCTGCGCCGTGCCCCCTGTCTGTATTCTGTAACTTAATCAACTCACAATGCCTGGCTGTTTCAATGGCAGTCTTCAGTGTTAAATCACTTTTCATTTGCAGTCTTTGTGACACTTGTTTATCCCGAATTCCAATCACTATGCGGTCCCGCATTTGTTCCTCTTTCAGTGCTCCAAAGTCACAGTTTTCAGCTAGCTCATACAGTTGCCTTACGAATGCTTCCACGCTCTCGCCTGGTTGTTGAGCTCTTGAGTGGAACTTGGCGCGTTCATAAATCACGTTTCGTTTCGGGATGAAATGTTCGTCGAATTTAGCCATTACAACGTCGTAAACGTCAGCATCTGCTGCATTAGTAAACGTGAAAGCCTTGAATATGTGCTCTGCCTCCGCTCCCATGGAATAGATCAATGCATGTACCTGCACATTTTCCTCCTCCTCCGCGAGCAGTGAAGCTACGCGGTACCTGCTGAATCGTAGCTTCCAGTCAGGCCACGCTTCGGGCTTAGAGAAGTCGAACTGCTCCGGTGGGTTAAACTTTGCCATGGCGATACACACTTCGTTTTTTTTTGTTTTTCTTTTTCACGTCCGACGTTACACAGCTCCAATCCAGTTGTCTTCTGACACCATGTGGCGTTTACGTCTCAAGTAACGCTCGCTGGACGACAGTATTTTCTAGCGAAAAATAGTTTATTGAACACAGACACAACCGACTGATGACGTAGCACGTACAGACTGCTTCAGTGACTGACGTACATCACGCGCTGCGTGCATAGAACTCAAAGCTGCGTCACATATGCGCAGTATGCAATATTATGCACTTAAACTTAGACTCTACATGACACTTTCCTCCATTACATTTCTTTCACATCTGAAAAGAAAACTTTTGGTCACTGAGCAAACCCGAATCTCCCTCCAGACTTTCGGTCTTCCCTGTTTCACCTCACACTTTTTCCCTCCACTCAACTTTCCCATTCTTGAAGATCTGCCAGCTTTTACTCTGTGTTTAACAATCTTTATCTGTCACATCAGCAGTGTTCTCCCTGATTGTGTAGGCCACAATAACACCACCTCTGGTTTGAATGGACATCATTTTCTAATTCTTCAATGGGGAGTTAGATTTGGTTTTCTGTTAGCTGTAAGATAAAAACATAAAAATTAAAAAAGACATTTTAAAAATCATTCTGTTTAAAAAAATGTCTATGTGGGATTTCTCAATTTATAAATTGAAATCAATTAAGTTTATATGATTTTCTAGATTATTGAGATTTAAAAATAAGTTTAAAAGTAAATTTATTCATGTCTCTTTTTTCTTCTAGTGGGTTGGAGGTCGTTTCTCCTTGTGGTCAGCAATTGGAATGGCCATTGCTTTGCATATTGGTACGTAATGGATAATTACAATGCTCATTACTGAGCTGTGACAACGGCAGGCTGATGCACAGTTATTACAGTGTTTTTGTTCATTCTGCTGAATGCACAAATGTCTGCACAGATGTTTAAAGGGATTTGTTCGATACTAGCATCAATAATTCAGCTCAGCTGCAGTGCTGTGTTAACCAACACTGTCAGGCTGCCAGACAGACTTAACATTCTGCTCATGCTGGATTCTGCTGATATGCTGGAGTTTTTCTAATTCTACAACTTCTCTGTTACATTTTCCCATCAGGCTTTGATAACTTTGAGAAACTTTTGTCAGGAGCCCACTGGATGGTAGGAGCACCTCAGTGAGCCCATCACCTCTTGAATATATAATAAATAGAGGCATTTTTTACCAAACAACAAAGCAAACATAGCTTTTCCTTCTCTCTGCTGCAGGACAAACATTTCAGATCTGCTCCCCTGGAAAAAAATGCCCCCGTCCTACTGGCGCTACTGGGCATCTGGTACATTAACTTCTTCCATGCTGAGACACAGACTATGCTCCCCTACGACCAGTATATGCACCGTTTTACTGCCTACTTCCAACAGGTCTGTTCTTTCAGAGGCATCAAGGATAGATTTTCAATATTTTTTTTTTCTCATTTAGCTTATTTCAGGCCTATATACTGAAATATTAACAGAGGAGATGCACTGCACCAGATATAGGCACAGGCAAATTTCAATCTGTGGACTTCAGAGCAGATAAAAAGAAAAAGGTTTGCAAAATTTAGACACCAAATTAATGAAAATAACAAATACTTGTCCCTTAATGCTGACACCTCATTTCTAATTAGCAAGGTTGTTTCATTTATTTTTTTTTTGTGTTCTTTTTATAAAGGATAATAAGGCGGCGCTAACAAGTTATTCTACCTACAGTATTAAGGATGATAGTCATAAGAAAAAAAGATGTCTGATTAGCCTAAACCTCTGTATTAACATTAAAGAATAATGCAAAAGAAGTAGGAATCAATACTTTTTTTGTGACAGAATACCATGAATTATAAATCAAACCAGAAAATTATTTGATAGATTTAGCAGTTCTGGATAAAATACGAAACAAGTACAAAGGCTGTCTCCCTAAACTTCTTTTATTTTGATTAGAAAAATCTAAATAATCTAAACAAATATTATTGTTTGATATTTTTAAGGAACGCAAATGGAGGGATTCTTTATGATTTCATGCATTAAACAAAATGAAAAATCTAAATATGAATTTATTATGGTTAAATTGCTTATTTTCAATCAAAGCCGAAATACTTATTTTGACATCTGGTAGATTTATTGGTGCACCTAGAAGGCTTGGTAGAATACATCAAATAGGACATTAAGAGTGACATTATGAACCTGAAGAAAAAATGGCTGCTGTATACACACTGAAAGGGATTAATGGAATATTGTTGATGATGAATGAAAAGGTAAAGGAAATATGGCAACAACAAAGACATATAATCACATAAAACTTAAGACCAAATCTAAATGATTACCACCAAAGCTAACCCCCCCAAAATCTAAACAAAATCTAGAAACCATAATCAGATTTTTAGACATTATAGAAGGAAGGAAAATAGTATAATTAAAATCCTGCTATAATCAAGGATCTCTTAAAATATGCAATGATTATAAAAGTTTTCTATAATTTAGGGAGACATGGAATCGAATGGAAAGTATATCACCAACCATGGAGCTCGAGTGAACTACCATACTGGGCCCATAGTGTGGGGGGAGCCAGGAACCAATGGACAGCATGCCTTCTACCAGCTCATCCATCAAGGTAAAAACAAAAAAAAAGACAAAGACTACTGTCATACAGTCTAATTCAATATGTGGGAAGTTTTCATTCTAGCAGCACCAGGAGCTGTTTTGGAACAAACCAGGCATGGGAAGAAATAAATCAATTTAATTCCTTTGGATTTTTTTCTGTGAAAAAAAATTAACAACATTAAAAGACAAAAAAGAAACATATGAAATAAATAATTTTGAATAAAATGCGTCTCTGAAACTAATCCTTGACAGAGATTTGGGACACAGATAATCCTTTTTGGTCCCCTCACTATCCACTGCAGGGTCCTCAAGTCTGAGAGTGCACCCTGCAACATTTCTATATGTGAATAAAAAAAAAATATG
The DNA here is from genome assembly GCF_016077235.1 of Cyprinodon tularosa. NCBI lineage: Eukaryota > Metazoa > Chordata > Actinopteri > Cyprinodontiformes > Cyprinodontidae > Cyprinodon > Cyprinodon tularosa. Next base: position 401,369 of record NW_024038652.1, on the reverse strand, counting down.
GGATACGTTTTGTATGACTTTCACAGTGAGGATTACAGCAATATACTATGAAACATACTGCAGCTATTTACTATAATTTCATATCTGTTGTATTACAATACATTGTTGTAGAAGCATAACCGTATACTGTTATATTACTGTGATTGTACAATACATTTCAGGGGAATTACAGCATTTTACTATACAGCTTTACAATAAGGCCCTATATTTTTACAGCATGTATTGTGAAAGTAATGTACAAGTTGACAGTAATTTATTGTGTATTCACATCATCCATCCATCCATTATCTGATTGTTGTCCAATTGTTCCAATTGGGGTCACGAGGGGTGCTGGTGCCTATCTCCAGCTGTCTACGGGCGAGAGGCGAGGTCCACCCTGTACAGGTCGTCAGTCCATCATAGGGTAACACAGAGACAAACAGGACAAACAACGATTCACGCACACACTCACACCTAAGGAGAATCTAGAGAAGCCAATTAACCTAACAGTCATGTTTTTGGACTGTGGGAGGAAGCCGGAGTACCCAGAGAGAACCCACGCATGCTCAGGGAGAACATACAAACTCCTTTGCAGAAAGACCCCGGGCCAGGAATCAAACCCAGAACCTTTTTGCTGCAAGGCAGCAGTGCTACCCACTACTATTCACAACATAAATAGTCAAATTAATACAAATGAAGACATCCATCCATCCATCTTCTCATGCTTCATCCATCAGGGTCACGTTGGGGCGGGCATTCCATGGGCAACAGGCTGGGTACACCCTGGAGGGGTCACCAGTCTGTCACAGTGCATCACAGAGACGTAACACTGTGCACACTCACACCTAATGATGATGGAGAGATGCCTATTAACTGAACACTCATGTTTTTGGTTTGTGGGAGGAAGCCAGCGTACCAAGAGAGAACCAACTTATGCATAGGAAGAACATGCACTCAGTGTGGACAGACAGCGAATCAAACCCATGACCTTCGTGCTGCAAGGTCACAGTGCTACAAACTGCGCCACTGTGCATTTTTTTCACATGATGGTCTTTGGAGCCCCCAGCCTGTTTTTTTTTCCACTCCAGTTTTATTTATCTTATCCTTGACTAGCTTTCCTAAACGTAGTCTCATCACAGTATGATTCTGCCACCATCATGTTGCACATAAGAATAAATGAGTGTGTTAGTTTCTGTGGCTTCAACAAGAAACATACTGCCTTCTTGCAGCTTTGCACTATAAATTTACTGAGAATCAGTAGTCATTGCACAATTAACCCCCCCCCCCCTCAACAAATTACTCTGAAGTAAAGTTAATGTTATCCCAATTGAATATTTATCAACAACTACATTTTTTTTTTTGAAACGTTCATTAAATGAACTTTAATAAATTAAAATTTCTAGTCATTAAAAACGTTGTAAAATGCAAAGGAACTGGGAGGAAACTGGCTCTTCAACAGCCAGTCATTCAGCTATCAGTGTCACAGTAACAGTAAGAGGATTGGTGTGAGGCCTACATGGCAAGATAAGAGAGGAGGGGAGAGAGAGTGATGAAGGGATGTCATAAAGGTGTCAGGCATTCAACTCCACTCAAACATTAGCAAAGGTCTCAAACATGACAAAGATAGTTTTAGTATTTGATAGACCCATGTGTTGCAGGCAGCCTTTATTTAGGTGTTCACCTGTGCATTTTCCCATATTAAACCCTAATAGACTTATAATACAAACTTGTTGGGTGCTTTTTTTTAATAGCCATTTTAAGCAAAGTAATGACGTCCAAAGCGCTATTAACTTTATAAGCTTTGGCTAAAACAAGGAAATCCATTGTCCAGGTGCTTAAAGACCACTAATAAGAGGAGAATCAACTTTACTTAAGTATGCAGCAGAACCCTTACATGTACTGCAGCAGACTCACCTTAGCCTCTTCCTATTCCATTAGCAGATGCTGTGAGAAGGGTCAACAATGTCATTTAATGGCTAACTAAATATGAACTATTTCATCAAATAAATATTCTGTAAAAATTATCACAATAAAATAATATTAGTACTTTGAATCAGTGATGCATGTAGCTTATCTTTTCCATTCAGCTTGGCATAGAGAAACAGCTCCTTCCAATCAAGCAGTGTCAAGCTCAGTTATGTAATTATTTGCTATATTTCACTGCAATAGATGCTGTGAAATCCTTGCATTTTTTAATTATGTTGCTGTAATGTTACAGACCTTGTTTTGATATAACACTTGTTTAACACAGTACTTGAACTCATCTATTTTTCGCTTTTATCAACAGCAACAATAAAATGCAAAGTGCTTTAAAGAATACTCTGCAGTTTAGGGCATCTAAAGACAGGAATTGGTTCCTAAACCAATGCCATATTTTTTTTTCTTTTAAGCCCCCAGCTACTTGTTGTTTAGTTGGAACATATATGAAAGCATCTGCGAAACATCTACATGCAGCTTTCCTTTAGCTCATTAATGCACAACGAAAAAGCAGTAGCCTTGAATGTAACCTTCCTGTACACCAGTTTTATTATTACAACATTTCAACCTTGTGCTGTTAGCATCGACATATTGTTCTCTATTTATTGGAATATATAAAATTAAGAGCTTATTGTGAAAAAGTCAACTTTTAAAGTACATGTGAGAACTTCTACTACAGTAAACCTCATGATTTAATGTATTATAGGAGAAAAATACACCAACTACATCCTGTTCACTGGATATTTTATTGTTGAAAATTTGACAAACGTGTTTGAGTACCGTGTTCATAATGGGACATACTTTAGAAAAGGTTTGTCGTTACTTGACTCTGGTTTGTTCATTGCAGGAACACGAATGGTCCCAGCTGACTTCCTGATCCCGGCTCAGAGCCAGCATCCACTCAGAGACAACCTGCATCACAAGGTGTCCCAGAATATGTTCAAATCCGATTAAAACAAAGAGAGTGCATTTGTAGATGATATGCTAAGATTATTTAGTATCCTATAACATTATATCCAGTGTTGGGAAAGTTATCTTTCTACGTGAACTAGTTCAAAGTTCAGTTCACACATTTTAAAATGAACTAGTTCAGTTCATAGTTCACAATTCCAAAAAACGAACTAGTTCATAGTTCTTTTTTTTTTTTTTTTTTTTTCATATATTGCTCAATTACACCATAGCCTACTGTAGAACCACAGACGGCAATTATTTTATCAGTTGTAACACTGAAACTGTGCGTCAGATTTCATCTTCATATCCAGTTTTGAATCCTTTTCCAACCAGGGGTTACATTAGCATTGAGGGGACAGCATTTCCCCATTGTTGCTTTAATGCTTTGTTGCTGTCCATTCACTTCACACTAGTAGCAGCTGCAGCTTTCATCCCTACAGTATATTCTCAAAAACATCAGGAAAAATGTGCTGCTTGAATGGTCTTTTTTATAAGTAATTATTAAAAGAAAAATAGGAAAGTAGTCTTTAAGGTGCAAATGTTTTTTTTTTTTTTTTTATAATTTTTTCCATTTGAAATTCCATTTCAATACATACTAAAAAGGAATACTGGAATCCTGGAAAATTATACCAGGCAGGTTTAACAAACAAGTTACATGGATAGTAAAACCATCAAGAACAGGGGTCTTCTATGTTTTCCAGACCAAGGACCCCCAAACTGATGGCGAGATGGAGCGATACCCCCTAACTATATATATTGTATGAAATTGTGTCCTATAGTCACTCTATTACAGATGGAGTAATGTAAAGAAATTATTTTCTCCCTGGGATTATTAAAGTTTTTCTGATTCTGATTCCTGGTTGATGGGACAGGTGTTGTGAAGGAAACGGTGCCCAGCTTGAAAGAGCTCCTGTGTGTCGCTGAATGTGAGCATTGATGACTGAAAGACATCTTTTGTCTCGATTTATCTGTTTACTACAGTGTGTTGATTTCATGTTAATGAGTATTTAAAGACATTTCAATTAGTGGGGGAAAAAAATGCAGGGGGGGAATATAAAAATATCAACTAACCATGCAGACCCTCATGCAGTACCTCCGTAGACCCTCTAGGGGTCGCGGATCCCCTGTTGAAGACCTCCGCTCAAGAAGATTTTACTAACACAAACTGAGGGACCAGGCTGAGGTAGGAATTTAAGGTTACTGAAGTGCGGATTTTTTTACTGAAAGCCGGCGGGCAAACTTGTTGCCATCATCTTCACCGAACACCTGGTCATAAACCTGTTTTAAGTCGCCTCCACGCTGCTGTGGCTTCCATGCTGCATTTTGTTTTGATGACTCACGCGGCATTTGTTGTTGAAATATAAAAAAAAAAACACTGGTAGCTGCTGTTGCCAGATTGGGTGTTTTTCCCGCTACATATTAAGGCTTGTTTACGGTGTGATTTAGCTGGGGTTTCGCCTGGAGGGCTTTATAGAAATCTGGCAACCTATTGAACGGAGTTGAACTGAGAGAGCGTGCCGTTCACAGACACCAGAATGAACGAGTTCACAATAACGTTCACCAGGAAATAATGCAGTACGTTCAGTTCACGTTCGCCCAAAATATGAACGAGTTCATGAACTTTCGTTCAATGAACGCGCTCAGGCACAACACTGATTATATCTATAATTTGCATCTCTAGGTTTCTGTTTTGCAGCTAATACAACATTGTTTTTTCTTGTATACATACATTTTCTTACATAAATTACTTAAAATAGCCCAATAAACCTACATTTCTGTTAATACTGACTACTGAAAGTGTATTAATTTCAATTTGTTGTTGAAATATAAAAAAAAAACATTTTAACAAAGTAATAATTTTGAAATATGTTAAAATAGATTTTAACCTGTTTTTAGATATTGGTGGCCAACTTCCTTGCACAGACAGAAGCCTTGATGAAGGGTAAAACAACAGAGGAGGCCAGGAAGGAGCTGGAGGCAAGCGGACTCAGTGGAGAAGCTTTGGAGAAAATTTTACCTCACAAGGTAAACTTATAGGAGGAAAATGTGCCATTTATTTTAAAAAGGAGATGATTATTCTAAAATAAAATATTTTACAACGGGACACAGGCTTCCCTGCGGCCACACTGAGAGCATGTGAATCAGCATCCCCCTGAAGACTCTTTAGCGTTTGCCTTAATCAAACAAAGCAAATGCATTGATTTTAGTATAATTGATCTCTATGTGATCAACTCAGGTATTCCAAGGAAACAGACCGACCAACTCCATCATCTTTAAGAAGCTGACACCCTTCACACTTGGAGCACTTATTGGTGAGATTTACTGATCACAATATCACTAAGTAGACAAATGAATAAGTAAATGATTACATGTAGTTATTTCATACTTGTCACATAATTTATTAGATCACATTTCATATCTCATGTTTGTTTCTCTTATTGATTTTATTTTTATGATTTCATGATCTATTATTTTCCATCTTGAATACTTTTAGGCTTTCCTCCTGGATCTGATCTAAACTTACCAAGATAAACCTAAATATTACAAATATTTCTTGTATTCATGCAAAAATAGTTCAACATTAAGGCAACCTAGCTAAGTATAAACAATCCAAATATAAAGATTAAAATGTTAAAGTATAAATAGTTTTAAAAAAAAGTTGTTGTTTTTTTTTTTACATGCAATAGTTCTGGAGGAACCATAGATAATGACATAAATTATATTAGAAAGTCTTTATTGGTAGCAACATTATCAGAAATAAAAATGAAGGACAACAAAAAGCTTTTAAAGTTTTGTCTTCCAATTTCCATACATCTTATAAAATAGCAATGAAATATGTAAAATGATTTTGGTGTAATAATGTGGCTCTGTGTGGAAAAAAGGTTCAAACGTGAACATTTTGGAATGAAATGAAAACAATGTTGTGAATGTTTCACATTTTTTAAAATCGCTCAACTGTTCCATTAAGAAAGCAGAATATTGAAAGCAGCAACTGCATGAATCGAAGCTGCTGCAATATCCTGAAGGGGTTCAGTGAGGACATGAGCACACAGTTGCGTGGTAACAGTCAGTCTGTTATATTATGTCATCTGTTCAGGCAAAACATAAAAAACATGCAATTAATGGTACATTTCTTTCTTTAAGTGTTATAATATTCAATCCGTGTTTCGTTGCAGCCATGTATGAGCACAAGATCTTTGTCCAGGGTGTGATGTGGGAGATCAATAGCTTTGACCAGTGGGGGTAAGTTTCTGTTCTTTCTTCATATACCCAGATCAAAACAACCCACAACGCCTGTGTTAAATGAAACCTGAGTTTGCATGTCATTCTAATGCTCAAGCTTTGAGCAAACGTATATTTTATCCTGAAGTTACTATTTACGATAGTGTAGTTTGCACATTTCTATTGGAGCAGTTCTAACTGGTTTTGGGAGGTTTGTCTTAATTTTACAGCCAGAGTAAATATCTAGGCATTTTACAGTATTTGCATCACGCAGATGATATAAAGTACCATCTGCTAAAATGCAGAAGTACATCTGGCACAGGAAGGCGAAAATAAAATAACAATTATTGGCTTTACTGTAGGTTTAATGCTTGATGTGTTTGCAAACAATTTCTCCGGTCAAATAAGGCCTAAGCAGTATTTATCGTTGTACTGTAGAAACATTCCTATAAATTACATCAGGAAAATCTTCTTCTTTTTTTGCTCTTTTTTGCTCTCAGCTCTTGCACTAACTCAGCACAAAGAAATGCAAGGTTAAAAATGAAAGAACATCAAGCACTGCCCAATAAAAACCAGGCAAGCTTTTCTTTTTTATGAAGGAAAATGACAAAGATTTTCTTATTTATTTTTTGATAAAATTACAAGTTAATAGATTATATTGTAATACACATTCCTAAAAATGCTGTGATTGGATTTTTGATTCAATTAATTAATTCTCACAGATTATTATGTTTTATGGTGTATTTAGTATGACCTGGTTTTCAGTGCAAAAATAAAGCAAACAGTGGGCAGAGAACATCTGCAACAAATGAAGATGATTGTATCCTACTGTTCAGTTTCCAGGTTGTACAGAAATTTCAAAGAGCACTGTTTTAAAAATGTTTTCCAGTTTTTGTCACTCACTTATGAAGGTACAAACTGTGTATTTTTTATGTTTATTACACACAGAATAAATAAGCCTTTATTTCTTGTAATTTGGATGGTTATGACCAATGAAAAGTTAAACCCTGCAGAAAATCAGTCAGAAAGAGCAACAGAGCAATCTACTAAAGGAGTTTAAAGGACATCATATGAATTCTTTGCATCAAGCTTAATGCAGATGCTGTTTTCATTTTCAAAACTTGACAGCTGCCCACATTACAAAATATCCCAAAAGGTGAATGTCTCCATGCTGCAGTGATGCAACAATTGATGCAATAGGAGCCCAAAGCAAGTGTTGAGTGCAGAGCTGAACATTTATTTCATAAGCCAGACCTTTCCTGTCAGTGTAAAGTTTCCTTTCCATTGATATTTTAGAACATTTATGATTTTCCAAGAGCTGATTTTTTGTATTTTATTATCTGTGAGCCATTCCTATATAAAATACAGTGAATCAAGTCTTACCATTTTTTTTATCCATCAATCTAAAGCATAAATGTCTTTCTGAAACAAGTGAGAACAAATCTTAAACTTTTCATGATTTTCTGAAATGCACCTCCTCTTGACTATACATAGTAGCATCAGTAAACTTAATTAATTCATTTCCTCTATTATTCCACTAACAGAGTCGAACTTGGAAAGCAGCTTGCAAAGAAGATTGAGCAAGAACTCAAGGACACCACGGAGGTCCACTCCCACGACTCGTCCACTAATGGACTCATAAACTTCCTCAAGAAAAACTTTGCCTAAGTTCAAAGCTTTCCCTGAACATCTTTGCCCTTCTGATTGGAATGGTGTCTCTCTGAGGCAGCTGGTCACTCCCACGCAGCCAAACCAAAGGACTTGATGTTTGTGTTTTAATTAGGACTACACAAAAAAAAAATAATAATGCAACCGTTTTTTGCATTTACTTAATCATATTCGGTTACTTTAACACATTCTTTCATGTTAGCCAGGTAGGACATAAAACAATCTTAAAGTAACTAAATATGATTAAGTAAATGCCAAAAAGTTGCATTATTATTGTCTCCAGTGCTGTCTTTGCTGTGTCTCAAATGTAGACAGTTGTTGCTGAAAGCAGAATGAATCATATCCCTGTCTCTACTTCTGCAGTAACTTGTGTTTCTGAAATAAATATTTTTTTTCAGATCCTCAGTGGCACTCACAAAATTGAGCTGCATCATTATTCTCCCACAGAATGTGCAAATGAACCAACGTGGGTCGGAAAAATAGGCCGTCAGTAGATGGCGCCAGAGTGCATGGAATAAATTTCATTGGAGCACAAAGGCTTCTCAGAAAGGACAATTTGTTGGAACAAAAGAACAAAGTTCATTTCGTTTTTTGGTGATTTCTTCCTCCCCATAGGTCCCTAGACTCCAAAGCATCCATTTAGGGAGAAAAATAAACAACATTGGGTTCTCAATCCTCTCCTAATTTGCACTTCATCTAAACACCATTATGGCTAGGAAACATATACCAAACTTCCTGTGAATATCTCAATACAGCAGGACTCCACATGTGGTGATGGTGCTTATTAATAAAATCTGCTATTTGCTGAGATGCATGATGCCAGTATGCCTCAACAAATACTTAGCATTGTCTCTCCAAACCTTCTGCTGGGTACAATTACAGAGTGTGCATGAGGACAAACAGAAAGTTAAAAAAGAATCTCAGACACCACCAGTTTTCACTGCTGTTGCCAGGCAACACTACATTACTTCAACTCCAACTTGTGTTTTTTTTTCTTTTCTTTTTTTTAATCTCCAGCTCTGAAGCATGATACAAGAAAGGGACAGAGTTAGTCTAATGATACCATCGGCATGCGCCCTAATGAGTTATTAGTTCTCATCAGCATTAAAAGGAAGTGTTGCTGTTTGCCACAGGGTCTGAGTGGTGACTGTAGGGTTGAGTTTAACAAGCAGGAAGCATGAGGCATGAGGAAACAGAACAACAAAAAAGGCCAGTTATCAAACTGCAGCATGAAAGCATGGATATGTTCCGTATACTCGTTCCTCGCATGTTTGTCTTACAGTGCCTCTGCATACCTCTGCAGTGCACTTTGAGCTTCACAGGTTTAGTAGGCGTGCATTTTATTTCCTTCTGGTCCATCTGTGTGCTCTCATTGGCCTAACCAAGGTTTGGTCCTGCGTATAGTGCCCTGCTGTCAGTTAAGCAAAGTTCAGATGGAGCATTGGATTAGAAGAGGGTTTTAGATGAGTCAAGATTTAGAAATGATCTACCAATGTTTGTAAAAATCCTTTGCAATCTCATAATGGAGAAATTAAATTTCTGTGTTTAACCCCTTGGGGAGCAGTGGGCTGCCACTGTGCGGCACCTGGGAACAAACCTGGGGTTAAAGTCGTAGGGGAACGACTGTTCTAATGGTTGCATTTCCGACTTTAAGTGAGTGAATAAAGTTAATATTATTGGTCGATTATCAAGGGGGCTGGATTGTTGTGGCGAAAAGTTCGCAAGCACACTGCAAAAAAGCCAACTTGTATTTTTTGGCCTAAAACAGTCATTTAAGTTGGTTAAACTGGAAAACATAAATTATTGACATTTGAGGCAATAAAAATAGTTAGCACAACAAAACAAGCAAGTTGTGTACTCTAAAACAGTTTGGTGAGTTGGTAATACGTAAATCATTAAGTTGGAGTTCAATCCAATGGACTAGAGTTCTGCAAACTCTTATTTCTTGAGTTTTTGAGCAAACTCAAAAGCAAAACTTAATATATTAAGTTTAATTGGCCAACTTAAAATTTTATCGAAGTTTGTTGCCTTGAAATTTTGAGTTCATCCAACTTTTTTTTTGCAGTGCAAGTTTGGTTGTGGCCAGTGTCTCGGAAGCATCTTGCTAACCAGTTAGGAACTTAGTGCTAGTAGGTTCCCAATGGGAAATTACATTGGGACCAAGTAGCACTTACCAACGACACTGTCAAGGAATGCTATGGACAGCGGAAACATGCAAGAGGAGGAGAGATTTTTGTCGGAGGTGGTGGATGAGTCTCCTCCGTAATACATTCTTTATTAGAGGAATATGGGGACGAACTTGTTGTGGAAGAGGACACCAGGGTGACAGAGGCTTGGTTTGGTGTAGAAGGCTTACAGCCGTACATGTTTGAGCCCTTGCCTCGCAACGCTGCCAGTTATGTTTGCTCTACGCCTGCCGAAGACACGGACGTCCATCCCCGTGAACAATGGTAAAGTAAATGATTCTTATTTCTTTTTTGAACCGTTGCGTATATTGGATTAGACATATGAATCAAGATGCTATGACCAAAAAAATTGGATTGACAGATGACCGTTGATATATGATTGGCCGAATTTAGGTCTAGAGGCTGACGTATAACTAACTGGCCTGCATAAAATAACGAAAAAACCCATAGATTTTAAGACAGGATTTTTTTAAAAATAGAAATGTTCTAAATTTCGGGACAATATGGTCTGATAAAAGCAGACCATATTTAAACCATGTTTAAATATGACTTCCCTACAACTTTAAGGCTCTTGTTCAGGGAGCTAGAGTAAGTGTAGGGAAAGTGATCTGATCAGATGCCTGAACCGCCTCAATGGACTAAACTCCAAGCTCTATCTTGACAGCAGTCAAACCATCCTGCAGAGATCCATTTCACATGACCATAGGTGGAGGCCTGGAAAGCTCAACCAGCTGATCAAGCTTGATAACAAGAAGATATCTTCTCTGCTTGAGCTATGAAACTCAGAGACAGAGCAATAAACATCTTTTTTTGGTTACAAACTATGGAGTAAGACTGTCAGATTCAGATAAAGCTTTACTCCGATTATCAGTGATGGATGGTAACTGTTCAGTATCTGGTATTTTAAACTGACAAAAACCCCTGTCATAGACTTGAACATCCAACCAGAAGTAAACATGGCACTCCATTGTAGACTTCTCGGGTGCAAATTGAAGACCATGGGTTGAAGTTACCAACAGAACCATATCATCTGCTGAAAGAAAAATACAAACCAGACAACTTTGACTAAGCCTTGAATCGATGGATTGTCAGCTCCCTCACAGTCTAGCTGGTTCTGAGAAGCCCAGGCACCACACACTTCCACAGCATCACCTAAAATATAGCTTGAAAGACATTGTTACTTGTAGGGTCTCGTGAACCACCTTTGACTGCTACTCATTCTTCTAATCAACTGTCCCTCCTGGTTCCCCCTTCAGGTTTTGGGTTTATTGGAGGGATAGCCTTGCGTAACTCATTCAGACTTGGCCTGGTTGGCTCTACGAGGAGAAACCTTGGAAACAAGTGCTCGCCAGCGAGCCACAACCTAAGTCCGAGTGGTTCAAAGAGTGCGATGCTCCAAGCAGAGCCAATTTTTCTCCACATCATCGGCTGTGTTGACTGGAGACTCGGTTTAGAATGCACTCTGGACGCCTCCTTTGGGAGGTTTTCCAGACATCCAAATGAAAGAAGGCCCAGGGGATCATCCAGGAGACACTGAAGGGACCATGTCTCTTGGCTAGCCCTCTTTGGCCTCCGGCTTCCCCTAGACGGGCTGGAGGAGGTGTCCTGGGAGAGGGAAGACTCCGCCTCTCTGGTGAAAATGTTGTAGAAAATAAATACAAGTCGAGTAGTGTGCTTCGTCTTTTTCACTAAACACATGTAGACTGCATGGCTGTTACTTAGTCAGAATCAAAGGCATACCACTTCATGCGAATCCAATGTTTGGCAACATAATAGGTCAGATCTTCATTCCAACACCTTTGAATAAACTTTTCAAAGGAAAATAAAGAAGTGTTGCGGCTCCAACATGAGACGATTTAAAGTAAAAAAATAAAATAAAATAAATAAGTTTCATTTCAAGAAACAAAATACGGGAAGATTTCAGGAATACGAGGAATAGAAATCTAACTAAACATTTCCATATTTAATGAAATTCCTTAATTTTAACTTAGTAATAAACTGGTCTACATTTATTAATATATATTTGTGCAAAAATGTTTTCTTCTGGTGTTAAATGGAAGTAAGAATAGTTTGAATAACAACTTGTATGTGAAAGGTCAAAGTGACCTGGGAAGCCGCAGGACCTTATTTTTCATCATGCGCTGCATTTCATTGCTGGAAGCAGGTTCATGGTCCTCAACCTTTAAATCTAATCAAGCTTTGAAAACTAACCAGAGAGAAGGAACCATGGGTATACTTTTGTTTATCACTCTAGGTTTAACTGAAGGCTTACCTTTCCATGCCGGATATACCATCAAGGAGCAGTTTTTGTTGGGTTAAATCTGAGTCCTGTAGTCATAAAACCAAGTTCTAACTCTAAACCAGGCGGCGATTAACAAGAGTGACAGAAAAACCCAGGAGGATGTAAAAAAAAGCTACAGTGTCAAGCCCAGCTTCATTTTTCCCACGACTACAAGAGTTATATAAAGAATAAGTTAAGTACGTGGGCAGAGCTCACGACACTGCAGCCTAGGAAGCCTGTTGGAGTTCAGTAAGGCCTCTTGGGACATCAGCTGACCACATGTTCCTGAGGCTCCCTATAAAATATCAGCAGATGTAAGAAGAAAACATGGCTCTCAAATGGAAAAAAAGAAGAATTATCACATTACAGAACTACCCCAAATATAAAACTCTTTTAATAAATGTTTAATTTGCTCCTGAATTCATCCAGATTCCCCTTTTTCAGACTACCAGATAACTCGGCATGTGTGGCCTGCTAAGAAGTCTCAGTGTCTGTTTTTTGGCTTTCTGTGTTTGGCTTTCTTTTCCATTCTAAGCTTTTGCAGCCTTTTAAATCTACGGAGAAAAAAAACATCAACGGACCAACATCTGGCTCTTATCAGTATCACAATGTGAGAGAAATGTAAAAGAAAAAAATCCTCCCACGCTGGCTTCTGCTTTGGCTGGAAGCACAATGCATCATAATCACAGCAATTTCTATTGACGCCTGAAAGTAATATTTTTTTCATCAAGGCTTCATCTGTTTGTCATCAGAAATTCAATGCTAGGAAAAGCATTCAATGCAATTGCTGACAGTGAAGCTGTGGAGGCAGGGTTTGTTTTTTAACCTTCAGATATGCTTTTGTTCCTTTTTCATTAGACTCAGTTACGCTTAGGTAAAAGAATAACATTTAAAAGGTAAATCAATATCAACTATTTTTAAATAAATTTTCACACAAAAAAAATTGACCTTTTAATTTATTTTTCATTTTGAATTAAATTCAGCAGCTGCTCTGTTTTGAAACAAAAATTTAATCATAGAACATTTTGTCACAAAATAAGCATCAATGCAATTTACTGGACTATTTTGTCATAGTGTTAAGATTAAAGATTTCATCATGCACTTTGAACCAGTTTAATTGTGATACCCCAAACTAAACTCCAGCCTGCCATTTTAGCAGTCCACTGGTTAGTTTATATAATCAAATTGCATGAAAAAGTGACAAGAAAGAAGCTAAAGTCGAATAAAAGCTGAAAGGAATTCAGGTAGCAGACACAGCAAACATGTCAAAGAAGGTGTTTGGTTCGCTGACACCAAAACTGATTTTTTACTTGACATAAAAAGCACCATAACTCTGCACTGCGAAACCTGATTTACAAAAAAGTATACAGTTCTTAAAAAAGTGTATTTACCCTTAATTTTAGCTGGTAGATATGATAATCTGCCTATGAAATTGGATTTATATCCTAAAAAGGACAGTATTCCATTGGTAAATTGTTTTACCTCCTCAAATTAAAGGAAAATACACCTATTTCAAGAAAAAAAATGTTTAATTAAATTCAATTTTTGTGGCGTACACGTCATTCTGAACACAAAACATCCTTGGTGAAGCATGGTGTTGACAGCATCATGCTGTGAAATTGCTTTTCCTCAGCAGCAACAGGGATGCTGGTGAATTATTGGGAAGATAGATGTTGCGGATTAAATAAATATCCAGGAGGACAAGGAGGCTATTTCAATTCTTCTGGACCTAGAGGACTTGAGTGAAAGACACCATACATTGTCTTATTTTTGAAAATTGTCCTGTTTCCCAGAATCAGCTCCCAAATTTGTTATGGTTTGAGTTGAATAAAATGTAAAAAAGGGCTGTTAATGCTTTATCAAACCTGACTTTCTGATCCTGGTTATTTTATTCAAACTTCTCTTCTGATCCTGAAATCACATCGCTTTTAAAATTGTCCATGTCTAGATATTATGATATAATTTGTGTTATAAATGTAAAAGTGCTCTCCATAATTGCTTGCGATAATTGAAGACCATTTTGGCAGAAAAAATCTATAAGATAAAAGGTCAACTCAGCTCATATTGTTTTATTCATATTTTAAACAGCAAATTAATCTAATTTACTAAGAATGAGAAACCGTTCAATCTAGAATATTTTTGGAAGTGATGAATAGGTAGATGTTAATTGGAGGAATTGGATCTGTAGTGCTGTTGCTAAGCATCCAGTCAAGGGTCTTGGTTAAAGTTTTGATTTTCCTCTTTCTTTTATATAATGAGTTTAGTTCCACAAACTGAGGTGAATTCCTAACCTGAAGACATTTTTAGCTGCTTAAACAATAAAAAAAACAATAACGAAAGAAATGTTGTTCATCAGAGGAGAAATATTTTAAATTATTTTGATTAAAGGAAATTGAAATAACCAAGTTCATAGCCTTATTATCAAGACAAAAAAACATTGTTGTTTGGGCTTTTTCCTGAAAAACATCATTTGCTTTACTTTTAGATAATTAACTTTTTCTCTTGTTTAATAAAGATAATTATTCCAAATAATTAGTGAGGAAAATAATAGTTTTATTCAATCTCATGTGGTTATTTATTTTATTTTGCAGGAATCCTCATATAAACGATTTGACAGAAGCAAAAGCGAGGCTAAAATTTCAGGTCATCATCCACATATTTGGAACGTATGAGGTAATCCTGTGGCAAGCATATTTTCACCTTTTTCTCCAAGTATCAGGGGTTCCTGTGTCTACACAGGGAAGGTGTTCTGGATTTCTTTTGTGTTGTGTAACAGAACTCACCTCACAGCGGATCCCTGGGGGGGGGCTCCACTACCTTTGCTCAGACACAAGCACACATGTATGCACACACAGAGCTCCCTGAGTCACAGGGTGGAACCCTTGCATGCATAAAGGCTGCTTTGTGCCTCGACTGTTAGAGCTGTCAACCAACACCATCCAGCTCCCCGCTCTGAAACCCCTCTGTTCCTCTCGGCGAGTGGGCAGACTGCACTTTCATGTATGCCCACATTAAATATATCTGCATCTCCTTCAATCTGCAGGTCAGTGGCTTACAAATTCAACCATCATTCAAATCCAAGACTGTTGGGTTTAAAAGAGGTGAGGAGGTTTGAAGCTAAGTGCACTTAAGGAGAGTTTGATTCCCAGAGGTGTCAGGGCATTCCGCAAAAAAACTGCAAGTTGCATTGATATGTTGAAAGAATTCATTATTATATGATCAGCCTTCATGTAGGTCTAAAAATAAATCTCCAGAGCAAAGACAAGCTCAGGAAAAGCTAACTGCGTTGAGCTGAAATTGGCCACTCTTTAGATATTTCTCTTTGATAATGTTGACTTTCTCGCCCTATTATTAGTAGAAATAAAGATGTTTAATCAAAAACAAGCATAAGGCTTATGAAATCTGGCTGTAGAGGCCTGGTTAGGGAGATCTGGGGGAAAAAGATGGAGGGACATCGCTATAGCTCAAAAAATGCAAACTCTTAACAAGTTATACATAAAACATAGGATGGGGAAACAGAAAAAGGTACTATCCCTTCTTTACTTCTTAATAAATGATGAAAGAGAAGCCAAATAAAACACAAAACTTTTGTTGAGTTAGTTATGAGACCTCTGAGACAAACTTATGCTACATGGAGCAAAAGCTTCTGTTAAATGAGGAAGAATACTCCACTGTTATTGAAACTGCTCTCTATTTTAACAGGCTCGATTTTTGTCATCCTGAGAGTTGGTTGAGGACAAAGAGAGTTCACTTTTTTGTTACCTGGTAAGGCAAGGCAAGATGAGTTTATTTCTACTGCTCATTTCATTGTCCAGCCTGTTCAAAGTGCTGCAGATTAAAAAAAAAAAGAAAAGAAAAAGAAGGTACAGTGCAGTGGCATAGAGGTAGCATAAAAAAGGTTAATAAACGAGACATTTAAATAAGAGGATTGTAAAAAAAACAATATATAACCATTGATAATGAAAGATGAAAAAAATTTAATGATAACAGAAAATGGAGCAAAAGTTAGACTGAAAACTTAATCTAAGGCCACTCTTAACAAATACTTTTTGATTCTCAATTTAAAGTAGCTGAGGTTTTAAGCGCAGTTTCCTGGAAGTTTGGTCTTTTTGGTTCTGGGTATGCATAGTAGATTTGATCCAGATGACATGAGAGGTCTGGGTGGTTGATCCACTGACAACAAGTCTGTAATGTATTTTGGAGCAAAGCCAATCAGATATTCATGGACTAACTGAATTCCAACAGTATTCAACTGTATTTTAGAGTCCATTCCCAAATACGTGGGAATCCAGGGAAAGGACTTTAGAACTGGGCTGATGCTCCCACTTTTCTTAGTTTTAGTAAGGAAGCAGGCAGCAGCATTCTGGATCAGCTGCAGCTGTCTAATCCACTTTTTCAGGCAGATTTTCGAAGAAAAAAAAACACTGCAATGATTAATTCTGCTAAAGATGAAAACTGGACTTTGTTTTTCAAGGCCCTACTGAGGCATTAGTCCTTTAATCCTGGAGATGTTCTTTAGGCAATAGAAGGAAGACCTTTTTACTGTCTTTATGTGTATCTAAAGGTTTAGATCTAATTCAATCATTTCACCCTGATTTAGAGCTTGATTTTGTATTTCTAGTTAGATTTGCTGAAGGGGTGTGATAACTTTTAAAAGCTCTTCTTTTGATGCAAATCTTTTAATTCAGTTTTATCTTGATTTTTCTGAAGAATATTTTGTCCAACAATGCATTGATTTCTACTCTGAATTTACCTCATCGTCACCTGGTTTTATCTAATGTACAGCTGTCTGTCATTTGCATCGTTATGGTTGCTGATGTTCTTGTTTGTTAAGGTCTTATTATCAAGACAAAAAAACATTGTTGTTTAGGTCCCATTGAATTACCCCGGTTGGCTTTCAATTAAGGTCTTTAATTCAGAGCTGATTCTTTCTCTTCTTTATTTTCTGGTGTTTATGAATCTAACAAATACAGCAATTTTTCCACATACAGAAGCAGCAAAAGCAATCTCTCCAGGATGTGGCCTCCTGAATGAGATGTAAAACTGACAGAAAGGACACCATCCAAGTTTCTTTGACAGACTTTTTTTCTTTTCTTTTTGGTTATCTTTGTCTTACATTAATATTTTTGATAAAATGATTTTGATTATATTCATATTACATGATACAGAATTTATCACTGTAGGTCAAGTTTGTATAATCTTTCATTTTTTATTTTAACATTATGCACACCACTTAGGGGATAATGGTTAATTGGAGCATTGTTTTGGTAATTTTGTATGTGTTTTTGGTCTTCTTTGATATCTTGTTTTGCGGGGTAGTTTGTAGAGATGAGTCAGTATCAGTGCCATATAATATATTTAAGAGTTCCTAATCTTTGCTTGATCACTGTTCTAGTAATTTAAGTATTGGATAATTGTTCCTATTTTTTATATCTAATATTAAGGAGACCATCCCTGTTATCAGCCCTTGTCATGCTCCAGTTGGCCCAAACGTTGCACATTAAAACACTGCAGGGGTGCAGTCTCTCAATTATCTAAACAATCGAGTGCTTGCATTCAGATTGATGAACCAAATAAAAACCCCATCCCAGAATGCAACATACTTTATTATTCTGCTGCTTAAGTTTTAGTTGGATAAATCTATAAATATATAGATTGATATACTGGCATTCCAGGGAAAGATGACTAAAAACACTGAAATAGAGTCCTTAAACAACGCTGTCTAAGGCTAACCTTTAATCTAACCATTCTGATACAGCAGTTAAAAATAATGTTTAAAAATTTTTTGCTGAACAAAAACAAAGGTGGTAGAGTTGCTATTGTCAGGCCATGGAGGACTGCAGATTCTGCACCCGCTCTATTTGCTCAATTAGGCCCTTTGTTTTGAAGCAATACTAATAAGTAAATCCAAAAAAGCTGATCAGAGATCTATAATACAAGTGAAAATTTTTATTCAAAAACAGTTGTTTTCATTTGATTACTAGCTGTTATATAATTTATAAATAATCATTGGGTAACATTTCAGTGAGCCAAAAAAATCTGTGATGAAGGCCAGTAATGGTTTAAACAAAAGTATATGGTTTACTGGCATTTTGTTTTTTTAACGTTAATTTATAACTTAGTAATATGGTTGTAATAATGCTGTTATGCTGGTCACAGAAATACACTTAAACATCCACAGCCTTGGAAAAACAAACTTGGGCTGGATTTTCAACACTTCATATTTCAAACATTTCTAATAAAATTTGAATTAATTTAATTTGTCTGGTGATGAAAGGGTAAAACCCATATTTAACTTTTGACAGCACACCCTCTGACCTACTTTATGATTCTCATCAACTTGACAGTGGGATGCCCCAAGCTTTTGGACTATGACACTAGGGGTGTGCAAAATAATCGTCATGATGATGCATCGTGATTCTAATTGTTGTGATCTACTGCATCGATTCTTGATGCCACGTATCGATTCTTAATCAACAAAAAGGAATAAATAAAATACATGAATGGTTGGCACACATCAGCCAAAAACGAGTGGAATACAACTTTCAGTCCAGTAGATGTCGCTACGGATACTGCGACGAGTCATTCATAAACAAAACATGGAGACTGAGAAAATTTGCCCGGCTCCATCGCTTTCCAAGTCAGATGTTTGGATGCATTTTGGCTTTAAACACAAAGAAGTTAAAAAGAAATTGATTTGACGCACGTCATTTGCGAAAGAATGTTTCCATTAAAGGACCACTGAGACCATGTAAACGGCACTGTTATTTCAAGTTTTATAAATCCTACGCACTTTTTGTCAGTGTGTCCACGCCAGTAATAGTAATATTTGCGTCCAGTATTTGTTTTCATGGCAATACCTTCAAAAGTCATTTCAATAAATCCAGCTATGTATGAATTCAGTTGCTTTCAGTTATGTATCAATAGAAGGCACGATCCAGATCATACCCAGCCAGTCAGCCACTGGTAATGGCTGTATCTTTTTCTTACAGTGTTCAGTGAAAATATCGCAATGCATCGCAATATTTCAAGTATCGCAATGCATTGTGATAGAATCGCATCGTGGCATGTGAATCGTGATTCGGATCGAATCGTGATTTCTTTGGCAATACCCACCCCTACATGACACCTTCTCTTGGCTTCTACAACATGCTTCTTCTGCAGATGATATTGGACTGTTAGTGTTTTTAAAAGAAATCTGTGTTGGATTTTGGTTTTCACCTGTGTCTGTCTGTCTTTTAATCATAAGTTGTTGTCATTGCATGTTCTCCATGCAATGACAACAAAGCTATATTTAATTATAAATTTAGCAAAAACAAAGCTTAAATGATTAAAAATAGCAGATATTATGCCAGCAGAAAGCTGTAAGTTGTCATGCTGTAGACAACCAGAGTGAGTTAATGGCGTATAAATAAATAAAAAAAGTCACATATTGTGACTATGTAACTTTAACAAGTGTGTAAAACATACATATATAGCTTAAGTGTTTATCACCCCTCTGGCCAAACTATATGTTTTTTACACTTTAAAATGATGAAAACCTGAATGACCCTTTAAAAGGTCTGAAAACAAGGAAGAAAAACCAACACTTTTTTTTACAGTTAGCTACAAAACCACTTTATTGAAAAAGCAGATTATGTCATCTACAGTTAAATGATACGTCCTGATTTTAATACATTAAATAACTTTAGACTTTTTCATGTTTAGATAAATAAATCTAGTTTCCTTTTTTCTTTTAAATGAATCATCTAGTTTATCAAAAACACAGAGCGATACAAAACCGAAGTGAAGGGTGTTGACATGTGCTTGTTGGAACTAACAGTACAAGTGTTTTCTTTCAAAGTGATTTTGATAGGAAACAAATACAAATAGAAAACTAGCCTCTTTATGAAATACAAACTGAAGTAGTACTTAAAAAAAAGTAAATTAAGACATCTTTTAAAGGGATACAATCCATTGTATGTAATTGAATGCCGAAGTCTTCAAGTACAGCATACTTTACTTGAACCTTGCGAGGAAGGCGACGTCGAACATGCTGGAAAGTCTCAGACACAATTTGCAGTCATTTTCTTCACTATACATTACATTCACATGATGACCCCTCCCTTCGCTCTCTGTTTTAAACACATTCAGTAGTAGATATTTACAACTGAGTGTATCACAGCATCACAGTAAGGGTCAGTGTATGCACACAATGGAACGTTTGACGCATCGGTTTCAGGAGGATGGAGATAAAAGCAATGTGAGAAGTCGTAGTCAGGTTTTTAACAGAGAGAATTGGGGTCATCCTGCTGGTTGCTGCGCTGCCCTGCAAACACAGTGAGGTTCATGGGCCTGCCACTAGAACACATAGAGTCTCTCACTATCACACACAAACACATATGAACAGAAACTGTTTGCTCTTTCATTTTCGTTTTCTGGTTTTAAACCGTTAAAATCGGAGGAATGTTTTATAGAGAATCAGTATCAATAAATTTAGAAAATAATATTTCAAAACCTTTTTTTTTTGTAACCTCTGATGTAGTTTCTTCCTCTGGACACACACAAAACACACGCATACTGCAACACATAAGTGCCTGTGATCACGATAACAGAAATAACATAATCAGCAAGGATGGGAGGGGATTCCTTAAAAACACCCGGCTGGGACCAGCAGCTCCGTGATGTCAGGTATCCCCTCTTCCCACGTAACACATCAGCAGACTTCATGCAGAACACAAAGGGACATGCAGGTGCACCTCAAAATATTAGAGTATCATTGAAATGTTTCTTTATATTTTACTAAAAAAATACTTTATGAAAAGCTGAACTTATATATAGACTCATTACACAGAGTGGCAGAATATGTCTGACTATATTTATGGTATTTATAGTCACTACGTATGACCAAAAAAGGAAAAAATGGATATTAATGTCATGTATTAATGTCTGTATGCAGTTACTGCTTCGTAAGAAATAACTGCTGCATTAATGTGGCATGGCAAGGAGGTGACAAGTCTTTGATGATCCTGGATTGCTTATAAAGTACACTTCTTCCTTCCACTCGACTTTCCATTCATATATTTTGATGCACTTCTCTGGGAAACAGTGAGCTCAGTCAAAATCTTATTCTCATATTTTCTGAGAAACCAAATGTAGGTTTTCATTATCTGAAAGCACCCAATCATACAGTTCAAATATTCAAGAATATTTAAGCATATTAGTGGAAAGTTAAGTGGAAGAACAACATATGCTTCCTTCACTCCTCTGCGCCGCTACATGGCAATTACCTCCTTGCTTATTCATTCATGGAAGCATTTAAAGCATGTTTTGTGTAATACATAGACATGCTTCTCATTAGGTGGCTGTCTCAAAATAAAAAAAAAATCTTTAATCATTAAAATAAAATAAATAATAGCTGGTAATATATCCCTCTGTGTATTGAATGTAAATATAGGCTTCACCTTTCAACTAATTTAATGAAATAATTTAACTTTGCTATGAATTTCTAATGAAATGAGATGCACCTGTGAGGACAATAGTGAACAAGTGGAGCCTGCCTAACTTTTATGAAAGCATGCAGTTTGTTTCATCCAACTTTAAGTGGCTTTATTAACATAGATTTAATGAAAGAAGCTGAAATCTAAATGAAAGGAATTCAGAGTAATATGTTTTTTCATTAATATTTTAGACAAAACATTAAATTAGATCCAGTTTCTGAATTTAAATTGTAACAGAGAGGTGCAAAATCCTGCATTGAGTTTAAAATCCTTTTTTTTTTTGGTTCACATCAGCTTAATGTGGATAAATCTGTTTGAAAGTAACACAATGAGCTCTGTGTAAGAACGTCAAGTGGGATGAAACAACAGCATTTTAAAATCTGCTCCAGGTGGATCTCTTGCCTTTCTGACAGACATGAAGAGACTGTAGGAAAATGAATACGACAGACCGAGAAACTGCAGAGGTTTTAGCTACACCTCTGATTTTCGTCACACTCACAGATACGCTTACATAAAAAAATACAATCTACATCTAGGACTTTTATGTGGAAAACGTCTGCGAAATATATATTCATATATAAAAAGACGACCTATGTGCAGCTAAAGTTTTCTTTCTCTCCATAATATAAACATTAACCATTAATTAAGACAATGCTTGTGAATCTCTGGAGGTGTCCTGTTGGACATCTATGTGGAATGTCAATTGGGTTCTCTGGGCTTGTGGTGCTACGTCGAGGCGTTGCAGAGTAGTTGTTCTCACAGCCGTTCATTTGTCCTCACAGCCCTGTGTCATGGTGCCGGGTGTCCTTTGCATAGCCTTTTTTCAGGGCTCTCTTTCAGTGTTAGCAGCTGCACAGAGAGAAAATCGTTCTGAAGGCACCAACCACCCGGTTCAGCCAACACCGGTATGCAATGTCTCCTTTCCTCACTGCAGCGTTCTCAGCCGCGACAGCTCTGCTGTGGAGCTCTTCAGTCAGAACACAGGAAATCCAGGAACTCTTACCTTAAAAAGGTCAAATAAAGGCGTGAGGTCGCTTGGGCCTTTGGGGTTAACCTGCTTTCAGGTTATGCGCCCTAATTCTAAGATGGAGGAGAGGAACGTGAATGGTATTCCTTTCTGTATTTGGGGTTTACCGCAGCGTTCCAGATTTTCCTTACAATGGCTTTCCCACAAACGGAGGCCGGAGTGGGAGTCCGCACCCCTCCACCCCACTTCTCGTATCCTGGATTATCAAGGAGGACAAGCTAGGTCCCCTTCTTACAGTTCAGTCACATGAAGGGGGTAGCTCGGTGGCGGGTGGGCAGGCAGCTTCGACTGGAGTCGTTGGATGTGGCAGCTGTGGCAGAGAAGGTGACCTTCTAGGGGATAACAGCGGTGGCCCTCCTCATCGTTCAGCTGGAGACCACAATCCTAATGGAAAACACAAACATCCAACAAAGATGGTGAATAAACACATTTGGAATGAGCTTCCCTGTTTCTACCTGATAGAACTGTTCCACATTCCACCGACACAACAGCTGCTTTTCTATTCTCTAAAGCGCTCCTGTTTGACAATTTAAGACTACTTAAAAAAATATAAAGGAATCCCTCTTTGAACTTTTGTATCTGGAAACCATTTCAGTTAGAGCTTCCGAATAAAAAAATGAAATGAATGGGAGTAAGCAATTCTTTGCAACCCATTAAACTGGCGTGGACTGTTAGTCATCTGATCAAAGTTTTAAAACCATATAAAAGAAAACAAACATAAACAAACTAAAAACCTCTAAAATGGAAACATAATTATTTATTAGTCATTATAAGTGTTAAGTTTACCTCTTCACTGTTTTTTTCATATCTCTTAGGATATTTTAAGGCATACGGAGAGAGAGAGAGAACACTTTTTTGCCTTTGGTATCAGGAAATCATGACACTGAATGCCCTTCTTTTGATAAAAATTTGGGCCTTAAAGGAATAGTACACCCAAAACATGATAAGCCTTCATTTTCTACTCACCCCCATGCTGAACAACACTCTGGAGTACTTTTTTGATATCTCAAATGCATCTGGAGATCTGGGAGGCTTCTTGCTGTCTGCTGACATTCAAATAATGGAGGTCTATGGTGCCCGAGGCAGAAAGGTCCATAAAAGTCCACAAAAAACGTGTCAATATTCCTCCATACTGCTCGTCCAATGTATTCCAAGTGTCCTGAGTGGGTAGCATCCAGAATTTACTCGAAACGAAGTCATTTAGAATGTTTTTAGAGCATAAACAGTAGTGTATAGGATTTCCTGAAAGCGCGTTCACGAGTCTACGGAAACCGCGGCAGACCAAACCAGATGAAAGTGCGCATTCAGCTCGGCAAAGAACTCCTGCTCTTCCTCAACACTGGAGTCCTCAGACATTTTTCTTTTGTTGTTTCTTTCTTTGCACAGGTAAACAGCACATTTCTTCTTTTACGCTTGCATTATCGGCAGAGCAGACGCTGAATGCGCACTTTCATCTGGTTTGGTCTGCCGGCTTCCGTAGCGTCATTAACGCGCCGGCGCGCGCTTTCAGGAAATCCTATACACTACTGTTTATGCTCTAAAAACATTCTAAATTACTTCGTTTCGAGTAAATTCTGGATGCTACCCACTCAGGACACTTGGAATACATTGGACGAGCAGTATGGAGGAATATTGACACGTTTTTTGTGGACTTTTATGGACCTTTCTGCCTCGGGCTCTATGGACCTCCATTATTTGAATGTCAGCAGACAGCAAGAAGCCTCCCAGATCTCCAGATGCATTTGAGATATCAAAAAAGTACTCCAGAGTGTTGTTCAGCATGGGGGTGAGTAGAAAATGAAGGCTAATCATGTTTTGGGTGTACTATTCCTTTAAAGTTCTGTGGTCTGAGCTGATGAACAGACTGTTAGAATTTAATGATTTTTCACAAGAAGTTGTTCAATAAACGTTCTCTTTTTTTTTGCCTCACTCCCAATTTTTTTTTCTATTAGCATATAGGAGTTCTACTTTTTAAGATCCAACAGTGCACGATGGGAATTATTGCCAATTATCAACTGGTCTTAAATGTTTGATGAGGGTAGGTACATATTTAACCATTTTTTAACATGAAAAACCACAAACATTTTTGCACATTTTTCCTCACAGAAATGCTTGAATAATGAGTTTCTGTTCACATCTTAGTCTTTGACTGGGCCATTTTATAACAGAAAAAGCTTTGATTCACACTATTGCAGCTCTGGCTGCAGGTTAAGTGTCACTGACCTGCTGGAGGGAAAAACTTCACCCTATTCTGAATTCTTCTAAATTTACTATTATGTTTCTTTCTGTTAGGTCAGATCAGCTTTATTACCCCTGCAGAGGAAAAGCACCCCCACAGAAAGATGTTTTAATCACAAATACTATTTGTGTGAGCATGCTGAAAAAGTTTAGGTGTGGTTTCATCTGAGCTTAGCACCTTAATCAACAGAGTTGCTGCATATTCTAGACAGAAACCTGTGGATTTTTTTCAAGAATAGAAAAACCAAAGAGACAAAATGTAGGACTAAAAATGCTCCCGCCACGTGGGCAAATAAACCTGCAGGTCCAAACCACCTGTTTTGGTAAATTTGTAGCTGTCTCATGCTCTTTCTATTTTTAAATCATAGTTCCACGTCTCCCTGTGTTTCTCCCTGTGATTGCAGCATGTCTACTTTGCAGTACTTTTTTTGTTTTGTATTTATGTATTATGCAGTGTGTTTGCACCCCTGGGCCGTGTACTGATGCCTTCACAGAACAGCTGGATTTATACTGAGGTAAATTTAAAGCAAATGTAAAACAGTCCTCTATTAATGCTAAAGGTAATTGTTTACACTTGTTTTTTTTTAAGGGTATTAAAATAGAAGCGGGTGAAAACAAAGGTTAACATGCTTTTCAAATGTTAGCAAAATAAAAAAAAAAGCAAAACTTTGTATTGATCATTAGCATTAAAACGTGAAAACATTTGAAATAGTTACAAAGTAATTTTTGCACAGCGCTGGGATGGGAGAGTGCAATGTAACATCTTCCTGTGGTAGATTTTCTGATGACTAATATATCAGCATTAACATCGTCCAGCATTGTTGGACATTTTGAAACATAGGCTGATGTTAACCAATGTTTATTTCCATCCTGTTTCTACTCATATTCCAGGAGCTTTAAATGATATTCACTTATCCTGTCACTCTGCTATACAGTTTTAGTTTTGCTTAATCTAATGGCTGCTATCAATCAATCAATTCTGACACGGTTGACCATCATTATCTAATAACATGCCTGATTAAATTAATAGGGATCCAGCAAACCAACATATTCTCATTATGAGTGCGTATGAAATCGTACGAAAAGTTATGCACACTATTTCGTACGTTTTGGACGTTTTTCCTCAAAAAACCACATCAGTGCGCATGCGCTGGCAGACAGAAAAAAAAAGCAGATCCGCGGACGGACGTAAAAATGGGAAAAACAGTGCAATCATCACTTATTTATGTCTCTAACTACGTTGCTTGCTGTTTTCTATCTTAGGGTTAGGGCTAATTGTAATTTATATTCTATATTCGTGAATGGTGCGTCAGATGCGCATGCGCATACGACGAAAAAAACGTCCAAAACGTACGAAATTACGGTGCATAACTTTTCGTACGATTTCATACGCACTCATAATGAGAATAAGTTGAGCAAACTGCTCTTTATTGGTTCAGATCATATGTGACCCATCGATCGTTCTGTGTCAAAATTGTCAACGCTGAATCATCTAGTGCTTCTCTGTCCTATGGGATCCCACAAGGATCAATTTTAGGGCCCTGCTCTTTTTATTTGCTGCCACTCGGTTCAATACTGACAAGACATGGTATTGATTTCCATTTTTATGCTGATGGATGCCAAATGTATTTGCCCCTTAAGCAGGGAGATGTTTTTTCAGTGATGTCTTTATTGAACTGTTTAGATGACAGTAAAGCCTGGCTGGCCCTGAAGTTTAAATTTTAATGAGAAGAAAACTGAGGTTATAGTGTTTGGATCTAATAGCCCTTGCGATTCTACTGCTATAGAACTAGGACACCTGAAACCATATTTTAAATCAACCGTCATGAACTTGGGTTTTAAGGTGGGCAGTAATTTTAAATTGGGAAAGCAAATTGAAGCAGTTGTCAGATCTTGCTTTTATCAGTTAAGACAATTGGCAAAACTAAAACCTTTTCTTTCATGGCTGCCCTTTAAAACAATTATCCATGCTTTTATTTCATCTTGATTGGATTATTGTAACGGACTCTATGTTGGTGTGTGTCAGTCTTTGCTGTCTCAAATAAAGATGATGATGAGGTCATCATGGGGTCTGAGATGGGAAATGTGACAGTGATCGTGGTGTAATTGCAGTATTATATCTACCCAGATTTTCATATTAGTGCTTCCCTATGGTTCATGCTGGAGCTCATTTCTCTGTGAGTTTACAGCGCTAACAGGATTCAAGCAGAGAGGGGAAAAAAAGCTCGTAAATACAAAGTGAATGAGGTTAGAACCTCTTGGCTGCATATTTTCATCATTTTCATGAATGAATGCAAAAGCCCAGAACCTGCTGAGCAGCCAGGATTACTCTTTAAACCCCCCCCGCTGAGAGATCACTGAACAAGCTGCAGGAATAATAGAAACCCGTGACTCTGGACAGAAGAAAAAGAGCAGAATGCATTAACTGTAAGCATGTTTTAAATTTGAATGTGTAATCATACTTTATACTGTGTCCAATGTAAATCAAGGCTTGTGGTCATTTTCACAATATCTAATGAATTTACAGAGTCCTGAATGATTAAGCTGCAGACTTCAACCTCTTCCTGCAGGACTTGGTTCAATGATTGTCTTCCGCTTACATTATAATCCATCTGTTGTTACATTAGCAAGCCTTAACCCACTGCGTCTGCTGACAGTGATAGTAAAAAACTTATTTCAATAGGAAATTGAAAAAATAAAATAAAATAAAAATAACAGCAAGCTGGCTCGATTTGATTATTTCCCTCCAATAATTTTTGTCATTGTTGAATAACAAAGTTGGTGCCTATGAACTATGATCAGCTTGGAGTAGTGTCTATAACTGTGAATTATTCTCACGGGCTGCAAAAATCTAGTCCTTATTGACAGTTTGCAGTCCTCAGACAGGCTGACAATGTTGACTTAGTGGATGTGTGAGTGCATTAGCTCTTTGTTTGTTTTTTATTCATTCCAGCATTCAGAAGAGCTGAATCATACCCAGTCATACTAGAGATCATCCAGTCTAGTCTTGCTACTCGTGTGTGTGAATGAGGACTTTGTCTCACCTCACAGTGGTAACACTCCACATGGTAGTCCTTGTCCATAGACACGACCCGGATGGTTTCCTCAGAGCCCTGCCAGAACAGAGTCATAGTCAGGGTTTCTCCTTTGTTGGAGCAGCTGTTTTATTAAAGTAATGGAGCAACTTTCCAAAAAAAGAAACCCCTCACTATCTTTAAACCAACGTAAAAGTAAAACAGCTCCTCTCTGCTGACACACAACAGCTAATAAACCGTCTGGTGACAAAGTCTGAAGGATATCAGCTCAATCGGATATAAAAACTTAAATATTCGTAAATAATAGTAAAATTCCTAAAACATTAAAGCAGATAAGACACTCAAAGTTAATCAGAAAGAGGCTCAAAATAAACTCAAAGGCAGATGAGAGATAATATATTCCGAAAGTTTCAATTTTTGTGATTTTATTTTTTTTGGTTCATTTGGGCTTTAAGAGAAAGAGAGAGATTACTCTTCTGCCTTCTCTAGAATTTTTTCAAACGTTCACTTCTAAATTATGAACTCTGCTGTAAAACATTGATAAAACCAACAGCATCTGCTGCTGACAAGAAATACCTTGAATGCTTTAGCCTGAGCTCTTCTTTCAAATTTAACTTCTAAGTCAGTTCAAAGAGGAACATAAATTGGCCACAAAATTCTGATCAGTGCGTCTAATTTTCTTATATAAGATGGATAGAGTTGTAGCAACAAAACTACTACTAGCAGTTATCTGTTATTGTTTACTCATTTCTATCCAGCAACTTTTCAGTATTTGGTGGAATCTGACCAAAGAATATTGTTAGGTTTATTTAATGATGATTATGAAATGAATGTGTGTTTATGAAACATTTGTGCGAGGGGATGTTCCACTCCTGTGTCAGGATTCAGTCAGGAGTCCATCCTGCCTTGTCATTCTGATGGAGCATTCTGTCTTCTGCAGAAATTGTATCCATAATTGTGTATTTCAGTTCTTCCTTTTTCAAAAAACCTACATTTTATGAACCCGACAAATATAATCATGCACCATTCAGATTCTCCATTAAACTTTAAAACCTCCAGATAAATGCCTGCAAAGAATATATTGTGCTTTATTTAATGCAATATTCTAAGACTTTCCAAACATTATTTCCTGTATATTCTGTTAAACATTAGTTTTAAATTAATTTATCTGTTCCAGAACTGCTCCAGCTCTTACTGCTCTTCATTCACATCATTAAAAATACAAACATCAAGCTCTGAATAAGCTGTAATTGCTAAATCAATTTGTCTTGGTGACAAAAATGCCAACATGGTTATTTCTGCACAGCTAAAATAAGCAGCTTTGTTTTCTTTTAATTTCCTGGATGAGCTTAACAATCTGTCTCTCACTTTCTTCATTTTAAAAGCACATGTCATCACTTTGAAACCCTCCAAACAAACCTGTAAGCATTTTCCCAACTGAAAATCTCTGAAGCAAAGTATAACTGTACTACGTGACCTGAATACAGTACACATATTCATCAAACTTGATGCAGTGCTCTTTAAATTGGCCATTCTGGCTCTGAGCTTTAGGCTGACTGAACTCTTTTCAAAGCCACTCCTGCTGTATACAACTCATGAAATGTGGACATTGCTTCAGTTAATTGGCTCTAATTGTAATAATCTGTACAGAAAATACATTAAACCGCAAAATCTTTGTTGCAGCAGCAAACTTTGACTCCGAAAACTACAGGGAAATGAAAAATTCAGCTAAGAAAATCTAACTGTATGGTTGTTTGGTTTCTCCGTATCCATGCTTAGTGTTCCTCCATGCCTTTCCGGGGAGTACCCTGCCTCTCGCCCAATGACCGCTACAGATAAACACCAGATCCCTCACAACCATGGATGGACGAGTAGGAGTAGCAAACGGATGAATTTCTTTACAAAAGACAGAGTTGACTTTACCATTCAGGTTAATTGTTTACATTTTTTCATTTAGTAACTAATGGCTCCAAGATGATTATTTCCAGCAGTGTCTCCTCAAAATGGGAAACACAAGAGAGCAGGCCACTCAAGCTAAGCAGAAACATGTTGCTCTTCACTACAAAAGAAAGTGCTACAAGCAAACATCTGCTCTGATAAACAAACCTAAATATACAGGAATAGTTATTACTCATCATTCTACGATCAACGTTCGTACTATATAGCAAAACCATTTTGAAAAGCAAAGTTTTTCTGCAATCATTGAAATGTTTAACTCTCTTTTTTATCAAAGGTGAATAGAAATCCTTGAAGTATAACACATTATTGTTTTTTTCCTCCTGTCTTTAACAGTGAGTGTTAATTAGCAAGGCTCACAGTGAAAAAAAAACAACTGATGTTTTTAACTTAACAGACTCCCCAGGACCTATATAAAAAAACAAAATTAAGATGACTGTTTTTGTATCTTTACCTGGGCTGGAAGGATGGGCTGGTTGCATGAAGCACACTTTGGAGCAAAAACCCTGGATTGGAGGAGACCAGAGGAGAAAACATGAGCCTCATTAGTATCTGTGTGTTCCTCTATTAGTCCATTACTACTCCTAACCAGCACAAAATGGACTCCCAACACCAGTGGCGGTTATAGATCTTAAAGGGTGGGGCAGAGTGGTTTCACGGGGGCACAGAAAAGCATGAAATAAAAATCAGGGCAACAGTTTAACATTTAAAATACATTGACAGAGCTGCAGAACCAAAGAGCTGCTTGTGGTTCCGCAATGAATGAAGTGAAATTTGTACATGATTGAGTTTAAATAAAATTGCAATGTTTTCTCAATAACATTTTTTTATTTTTTTTTTACTCTGAATATAATATCAAAAAGCTGAAATAATGTGTTGCTAAATAAATAAATATCTACTTGAAGATGGAATTAATTTTTTTTTTTCTGGAGTATTAGGTAAATGTAAAACTATAGTTCAGGTTTGTTACATATTTTAACTTTTCTTTAATGAAAATTACCAATTTTAATCAAATAAAAATGAGCTGTAAAAAATTTGTGTATTTTTTTATTTGGTTCAAAACAGATGGAAATAGAGATTCTGTCTTAATGCAAGTAAAGGTTTCGACTTAATTTTAAAACCAACAGAACTTTGAAAAAGAAAATTACATGGATCCAAGTGGGATCTATCAGAAACTATGTCTGCCTCAGTCTAGAACCTCCCATTCCCCACACATCACCTTCTTGGCGTTATCAACCCTTTCTAACTGCAGCAGACGGTGGTATTTTCCTTACGTGTGGTAGTCTTTGACACAGTAGATGTTGTTTTCCACATCTACAGTGAAAGGCACTCCGTCTAAGCCCTCTTTGCACACGACGCAGCGGAAGCAGCCCGGATGGTAGGACTTGCCGAGCGCCTGGAGGATCTGAGCGGCCACACAGGGAAGAAGAAACAGTCAGACTCAGTAGGTTATTATCCCTTCCCACAATTCAATATTTTGTAGAAACACTTTTTGCTGCTAATTGCAGCAGAATAATGCATTTTATGATTTATCTTATTACCAGTTTCCTTCGTTTTTAAGTTCTTTAAAACTCTCTACAACTTCATCCCTGACCAACCCGCCAACAGCTGTATTAACACTCTGCACTGACTTAGCCAGTAATATGCAGTGAAATGTATTAAAGGTAGGAGACTATGATAGATGCTACTCTTTTTAAATTTTTCTATCTTTTTTTCTGTTGGTCTGTTTCACGAAATCCTAATAGATCCACTGAAGTTTGTTGTTGGAAACGGCAAAAACGTGCAAATGGGTGTTAAGGGGTGAATGCTTTTTGCAATGCGCTGTCTATTTAAATATCTTCTCAAATGAAGAGAAAAGGTTCCTACCATCTCCATGATGAGGTGACCACACACAAAGCACTTCTCAGCCGTCTGCTGGAAGCCGGAGTACTGTGGGGAAAGATGAAGAGCAGTATTTACTTCCTTCAGCTCAAATAGATGGGTGGGTTTTTTAACTGCATCAGCAAAAATATCTCCTAACCACCTATAGGGGGAGCTCCTGCGCTCTTTCATGAACAGGTTGTGTTTCTAAGCCATCATCTGTTACAGGAAGGGGTTCTGCTGTTACCATGTTGGTACTTTTTCACTTCCAGGGAATCAAATTGAATGGATTAAGTGTCATTTAGGGTTATTGTTATAAAAACACCTCACATCAGTCTGCTAATTCCTTCCAGAGCTCCGTTAGATATTAAAAGTGACCATCTGCAGCACACAGATCCCCCCCCAGCACCCTGAGGTCATGACCTGATGACACTGAGGGCTTGACAGAGGAGACACAGCTACCAGGTGGAGGTGGGAGGTGGTGACGCTTCTCCAAATCAACCATCTGCCACCGACCAACCAATTCCCCTGCAGCCTACAACCCCCCCCCCCCCCCCCCCCCCCCCCCCCCCCCCCCCCCCCCCAGGGAAGCGTGGTCAAGTCTCAGCCACAGGAGGGAGACGGAAGGCGATTAGCACCAGCCGGGTGGTGATGGTGTGCTGCAAAACCGGAATTTCAGTGTTTCCTAACATATCAGTGGGTTAATCTTTAAGCGGAAGCTGTCCAGAAACAGGAAGTGTAGTCAGCAACATGTGTTATGTGTTCAACGACATCAGGAGGCTGTTTTTGGGAACCGTCGGGTGCATCTTCCTCTATTGGCTGAATTCCCCTGCTTTACTTTAGAAGTAGAAGAAGTAGAAGAAATTCAATTTCTTTTGTTTTCACTCCAAACTTTTAAACAAACGTGAGTCCAGGCACCATGACTGCGGTCGCCGTGTCTGCCCTGCTAATCTGAAGCAGATGGAGACGGGCGGTTGTCCAACAACCCCTCTGAGCTGTCTGTGGTGAGAATGAGCTCCTGGGGGAAACTAGGTGAACTGGGTCTAAATTGGGGGGGTTGGTGCTGGAATTTCCAGGTCCAAATTTGCACCATGAGGTTAAATTCCCAAACATGAACGAGGACCAACTCACCAAGAAGTCTTCCTCACAGTACACCTTTCCATTGACGTTGTAGAAGGCCTTCCCTCGCAGCCTCCTCCCTGGAAGACACCACAAATGTATTAGTAAAGAAAGTTACCTCGTATTAAACAGATAAACTCCAGTCATTGAGGAGTTTATCCGTCCCCAACAGCTTGTGGACATTTTTACCATAAAATGAGAATGTAAAGTAGCTCCTTGATCCAGCTGTTTCGGACCAGAGACTCATCTAACATTTGCTGAACATCACCCTTTGAGGTCAGGATTTTGACAATTTGGCCCCAACACAAACACATTTTAGGTATACCACCTTCCAAAGAGCCATATCCAAAAAACACTTGTAACCCGTTCCATTGCCACATCCCATCCACACAAGGTACCTCCAAGCTTACAACCTCATCCTTCTGCAGTACACCTACTTATATGGCAGGCTGGACTCTTCCAACACTTTAAAACCAAACATTCAATTTACTAAAATATTTTAAGAGAACTCAATTTTCATCAACTTGTTGTCAACCCTTTATAGGGCAAGTTACCGTTCTTGAGTAATTGAGTCCCCCCATCCCTCAGTAAGGTCTAGAAGCACAAGATCTATATCCAGCCATTCAGCAAAAATACTACTACTTGTTATTTTTGCATTTGACCAATTAGATGAACCCTTGAAATGATATATCTACTGCAAATTAAGTTGAAAAAAAGTTAACAGGTCAAGAAAAAAAAAGTAAAAAGCTAAGCAAAAAAGTTCAAAAGTTAATAATCTAGGTTAAAAAAGTTAAATTGTAAGTACCTATATCAGCATTAATGCAATAGGCTTTTACTCTTTGATTGTTTTTCATAAATTTGTTATAAAATTTTGGTTATTTTTTTTATATCTTAGAGCAAGCGACCATTTCTTGTTATTACACCTCAACTTGAATGTTACAAAAGTAACTCATGGCTTGAAATTTTGATTTTTAAAGTATTTCAATGAGTGCCCTATAAAGAGTTAAAACTCATCTAAAATAAGTAGTGTGAGCTATTGGACAAAAGATCCTTAAAAAATATATTTAAGTTGAGTCCATGCAAAAAAAGTTAAGTGTTTGAAAGAAGTGGTAACCTGCTTTATAAGTTATATTGATTGTGAGTTTTGACAGTTTAATCATACTTTCTATGTATGATTAAACTGTCAAAACTCAACTCACTCAATGTTGCAGTATTGTTAGTTGTTACTTAGTGTAACTTGAAACTAGTTTTGTGAATAATTTAATCCCTAAATGAGCAGGTCTCATGTTGATTTTGCACAGTTTCTATCTTAGTTGGTTAAATAACATGCTGCTGTCATTCTGCACATCTCTGATGTTGCTGCTATTTTCAAATATCCATTACTGTAAAAATGTCCAAAGCTGCATATTGGTTATTTCCCAGGTGCAGTTTTATATTGTTAAATCACTTTATAGTACAGTATTTTATTATTTATCATTTAACTCTTCATTATTATGTTCTTCTTATATATTTTTCTAAGGTCAACATTTGTGACCATTTTTTCTATAATCTTTTTCTCTGCTGTGAACACCAGAATTTCCCCATTGTCAGACAATAAATGGATTTGCTATTCTATTCTATTCTATTCTATTCTATTCTATTCTATTCTATTCTATTCTATTCTATTCTATTCTATTCTATTCTATTCTATTCTTTAAAGCTGGGCTGAACAAGCGTGCACTGGACTCAATCAACCAACACAGATGTTTTTAGTGAAAAGAACACAAAAGTTTTATAAGCATAACTTAAAAGTTCTTTTGTACTCTTTTTTGAGTAATCTGGACTTTAAAAGAAAATGAAAACATTAAATGGAAATGGATAATCTTTAAGTAAAGTTGGTTTATTCGAAAGTAAAAATAACTTAACATTTTCATAGTACTTCCCAACATATTAAAGTTGACTCCATTTTTTGAGGTAATCCCCATCCACATACATTTTGATTCCACTTAACTTACTCAGCTTTACAGGGAAACAGTTGAAGAATATTAACTGGTTGAATTTAGGCGATTTAAAATCATTTGTGTTGATGGCTGGTAAACAGGTTCAAAAGTTTGGTGGCTTGAGTTTTTTCTTGATAAAAGAGGAGCGATTGATGCAGAGTCACATCCTAATTGATTTTAACTGAACGGAGTGACGTAGCTGTATATTTTCTTTATACAACTTAGAGCTACTTGTCTTACAAAAAGTTACATTAAACCTTTAGTAAATCTGTGCAATATATTGTAAATCGAACTGTAGAAATGACCAAATCCTTCTCAGCTGCAGATAAACAATGAGATGGTTACAGCCTTACCACACATATATATATATATATATATTATTTTTTTCATCCACTGTTATCTTTATACAGCAATCTCAATCAAATTAAATCAATCAATTAAATCTAAATCAGTTATGGTTCAGAAACAGCACCAGCAGACAGGGAGTTCTATTCTATCACTGTTTGATGCCTGAAAAAGCCGACAGTAAAACAAAAGTTTAGTTCCCCTTTGCTTCATGTCCCTGCTAGTTTAGAGCAGCTATAGTTATTATGTGTCATTGCAGTTTATCAGACTTCACTGCATGTGTCTGTGTGAATGACCCGGCTGCAGCAGGATCAGGGCAGATGGTTTAGATGGGAAATGTGTGATTTTAAGTGTTGATTTACTTAATGCCACCATGAGCTTCATCAACATTTAAACAAATCAATACAACATACACTTTATTTACCCAAACGTCCTGCTTTGTCGTTTTCCTGCTAATGTTATTAAATGATAGATATCCCAGCATTGATGGATTTGACAAAGGAGACATTCCTGTAAAACCTTGGAGTCATATTTCAACTTCACTGCTAAAATGCGTTTTTTTTAAGCTGCCATTTCCGATCTGAATGCTAGCTTTTGGCATCACGGCTTTGGTGTTCAAAAAAACATGCAAGTAGCGGCTCATTGCGGCTGGGTTTTTACTAGTATGAAGACTGAATTCCTGTGGCCGGGCTTTCATTCACCAGAATCCAAGTGTGAACCCAGTCTTAAAAGAAAAAAAAAAAAAAAGTACTGCTAGCTGGCTTTTGCAGCCCCCCGCCATGCATCTCACACAACTAGTCTATTGAAATTCATGTACCAGCGGCCGTGTTTCTCTGGCAGCACGATAACTTCACCCAGAAGCCTGGCAGACGAAACCCATGGATCCCATAAATCTGCTGGATTAGTCAGATTTAATTGTATTCAAGAGTCACCACTGGTTTTATTGGTCTCGCACTATGGACACCCCCTCTGCGTTCACAGCCACCCACTCCCATCTTTCTTGGTTTTTAATAATGAAATAATGAAATCTGCTAACAGAAACTTGAGGAGGGATGATGTTTGCTCAATTTGTGGGAGTTGTTAGATCACCTTTCCTTTTTTTGTTTTGTTTCAGAGCCTTTTTTTGGGAGCAGAAAGTCTGCAGGACAGCGTCCTGAAAAGTGAGAGAGTGGATGTGCTCTGCTCACCACTTTCTCAGAGGTCTGGTCTGTGGCCTCTGCGCTCCAGTTTGGGCTCTAGAAGGTGAACACAAAGGCCCCAGTTCTGATGACTGTGTGGAGCGCTGCTAGGGGAGCGGGACGACTGAGCAAACGGGGACATTCTTTCTGTCTGAGGTCACTAGCTGGTCCCATTCAGCCCCCCCACCCCTGCACCTCTCCAGCACCCGCTTCCCTAACTGAGAATAACGGAGAAAGAAGAGGGGGTGGAGGGCTCCGTGCCTTCTTCTCCCCCCATCCCTGTGGCCTTTTGTCAGCAGACAGCGCTGCAGAGAGGCTGAACATCCTCAGTGTTTCAGGGGGATACTAAAACTATCAGCTCCGTTAAGAATTTACAATCTTCTAGGAGCTCGATTTAAGAACTAAGCCCTTCTTAGTACTTAATGCAATTGGTTTAAATCCGGGATCAGACATTTCTTGATCAAAACAGAAATGCTGCTCGAGTTCAACATTGACTCTTACTTTTTGTCATCTTTTTAGAAACAGTTTCTCTAAATTTAAACCTAGAATATACAATATGCATGACGGACGTTAATTGATGCAGCAAAAATGACAAAAAAAATTAATAACCAATAAAACAATTACGACTGATGGAGATCACACATCTAGCCAAAAAAAAAGTCTCTTACTATTTCCTACCTCTGTTATGAACTCCTTTACAAACCACTACACCATAACATGTACTTTTCACAATGACAAACAACTTAGTGTACTTTGTGATTAAGTATTTTTGTGAGTAAACATGATGCACAATCATAAAATTTTACAAAACTCCCCCCAAGTTGTTCTTACGTTAACATGTCGGTTATTAATGGCAATGTTGCTTCCAGCCATGTTTACGTGCATGAAAGGCATGACTGTGTGGTGCCCGGAGAGCAGCGTGGAGCTAAGGGTCTTGCTCAGGGACCCAGAGTGGAGGCTTTGGGGATCGAACCAGGTACTTGAACCCTTTTCAGAGCACAAGCGCACTGCTAGGGGAACACCGAGGCCATCACCTCCCCCATTCATTAACTATAATATGACAGAAAAGACCTTAAACTTTCAGGTAGTCGAAGCGGTTTCCCTTAGCCTCTTTCACAGGCTGCATTCTTCAAGAAATCGTCTACCTGGACTGGATCCTTGGAGGTCCTTGAAAATAAGGAGGCTGGAAGAGGATTCAAACAGGTCCAGCCTTCTATGGCTTTGAACGCCCGTATGCTCTGTCGCCTGACAACTGTTACAGTTGACACACAAAGCAGGCAAAGACTGGATGCAGAACTTCTCACTACTGTTCTGGGTGCTAAAAACATTTCTGAGGAGCTTCAGCAGCCGTACCACTATTGCAGATATCAGATTTATAGTCCCCACACAGCAGAGATGTTGGAATTTGTGCTTAAATGTCGAACCCATTTACACAGGGACAGATAAAACCTTTTAATAAACATCACCACATATCTGACTCAATAACCATTTAAAACAACTATTTTCATTTATTTCAGACATAACCATTCACACACTTTTTTATTATATATTAAACGTATAATAAACTGCACTTCCAATATTCACCACTGATAGGCACCATTTATTTTCCTCCTCTGAGCGCGGAGCAGCCGGCTTGCTTGGACTCGCAATGAATTGTGGGATACCCAAGGCTATGTAGGATACACCTGACCTGTCCTTCAAAACTGGCAAAATGTAGGCTGCATTTGTTGGCTGCATAACGAGGGGTCTTCCAATCCGAACAGGCCTCGGCGCGGCGCTGTGATGTAATCAGCAGACGAATCTGGCCTTCGAAGAACGAAGCCTCTGGATTCGGACTCAGTAAAGAAGTGGTGAAGGGTTTGGTACAAAAACAATGACCACAGATAGCTGAATGGCTCAACTGACTGATCGATTAAACAGGTATGATTTAAATAAAAAGCAAACACGTCTCCATTCTTTTTCAGGGTAAATCTAGACCTCGAAAACACTTAGATCCTATCCAAGACCTTTCCAGACTCCGTAAGAATCTTGTTAGTTTCGGGTGAAAGTCCAAAACCCCAGATCATCGCCCAAAGTCAGTTTGTGTCTCTAAAAGTGACATAAAGATATCTGATATTATCGCTTCTCACCATGCATCCACACAATGAGGCCACAGTGTGTTTGTTCAGTCCTCCAGGAGCCCATCATGCGCTCCTCTTAAGGCTGTTTGTATGTAATAGGTGGCCGTTCAGGAAACAGGCCTCATTCTGCTAGCGGACTCATTGTGAATTAGGCTGTTGCCATGGATATCAGCTTTCATATTATAAAAGAGACCTGATGTGTCATGATGGTGGAGGTATTATGTGACTAAAACGTCCCCGGGTGCAGCTTCTAAAGCTGACAATGTCGACTGACAGCCAGTTTATTATCAGGGAGAGACTTTTACCTTTGCTTTTCTGGAGTCAGACTTTTCCTACTTCTTTTTTCTGAATGCAGTTAAATTGACTGAGCCTAATCTATTAAAACTGGGCCCCAGATTTCCCCCTAAATGGGTTTGGTCGGTAACTCCCACAATTTTTTGGTCTATCTGACTCTTCTTTTTATCAATACTATCAATGCTCTGAAGCACTTAATTTCTGAAAGTTGTATTCAATATTTTCACTCAAGTTGCCGTTCTGTTCATGACATGGAAAGGAAAATGTTCCAGGGGTTGCTGCACTAGCTGTACGGTTGTGATATCCACACACCCTTGGTGCCTTTTACAAAAACACGACTGTAACCAATTGCTAATGAGCTGCATGACATTGAGAAATGTTGAGATGGAGACAATAACAGTAAAAATGACTACGTATATCAGAGGTACGATGCCTGCTATTTTCTTTCCTTTTCTCGTCTGTTGACCAGAATCAGCCGACCGGAAATAAATAAGATACTTTTTGCAACTAAGGCTCTAAAGGTGTGAAATGTTGTTTCACGTGTAAGCTGTTTATTCAAAGAGGAAATCTCAAATCTAAAAGGATAATGATTTTCCGGTAAATAAAGTACAGATGGAACAATCAAATACAGGGATCAGATATCGGCTCTGATATTGACTTATTAGTTTGATTGGAAATCAGTGATTTGATATCGGAGATCCAATCCAGTGCACCTTACATGGAACTGTTATTTCTTTCTTTGTGCTGCTTATTTTTGATTTAATAAAACACATTTAAATCTTTTAAACAATGTTTGTGTAAAGGCCAAAGCCTTAAATCAGCAGTAGAATCCAATCAGATATCGGCTGATCCGCTCAGCCCAGGTGTCAGTATTAGAAAAAACTGGATAGGTGTATCTCTAAACTACAGACCAAGAGGATTCTGACTGTACTGTTGTAGTGATGCTCGTCTCGCTTACATTGCTGATTGCTAATTCAAGATGCTTATGAAAGAATGGCTAGAGGAAAAAAATGTTTTAATCTCTATTTTTATATCTTCTTTCATTATGATTCCTGAAGAAAAACTTGCTAAAATCCCTATCAGCAGCTTAAACACTTTAAAAAAAAACTATTGAATCAAAGGAGATCTAAAATTGGCCACAAGATTCTAGCCGGAACATCTGATTTTAAACAGCTTTTGAGATGTAGGCATACATGAGCTCTAAATAAGTACAAACTTTTCACTGGTCAAACCGACATGAGCACTTAGAAAATTTGACAATGAAGGAAATCAAATTTATTCCAAAATCATCCTATTATTTTACAATTAGATTCAAATTTATGTCACAATTCAACCTGGGTGAAGACAAAACAATCAGACTCAGTATTATCTGATATTTCTTTATTTTCTATGATTGAATCTTGGTAATAAGGAGGTGAATCAAAATCAACTTTTTTTGCCAAGTTGTTTACGATTGTGGAGATAAAAGAACATAAGTGCAGACAGGAAAACAGAAAGATGTTGGTGAGAAATAAACCCCTGGAAACCTAACATTTGAGGAAACAGCAGTAACAAAAAAAAAAAAAAGACAAGGACTCATCCATAAACTAGAATCATGAAGGACAGACAGAAAATAGGCAGTTAAAGAATCAGGGAGGAGGTAAGAAACCTGACTAAACTGGAAGAAAATATATGGTGGATGCATGACCCCAACAGACCAAGAAACGCAGAAACAAATATAAAGTGAGCTGGACAAAAAACTGAAGAATGAAACTAAATGGAATGAAATACTATGATTAGAATAAGAATCAACCAAAACCCAGAAAAGAGAAACAGTGCAGAGCAAACTAAACACAGGGATCGGTAATGAGCACAGATTAGAATTCAATATTCTCCTCAGCTCAGGTTCAAGTCAGAAACGACTAATCATCCAACATAAGAGGGCATTCATTATCACAATACTTTGATTAAATATTTTACTCTTAGCTTATAAAACTCAGGACAGCTGAGTAGACAGAACTGAAAAAGCTGATCCAGATGCCGGTCATATGAGGTCACATTCCAACCAGAAGAATTTTTCAACTTCCTAGACGTCATATTACTGCTGGTGTGTTTCAACGCAAGGGAAATGCTTTCCCCCTGAAGAGGAACTCGTTGATTTGTTCTTCTCTTTATTGTCAAAGCTATAACTTTTTCATATAACAATAAATTTTTCAATAACTATATATTCATACATCCAGAGCGATGCATAATAAAACTATTATTTTACTGTATATATAATAAAAAAAAAAAAAAGGGAGTTAATCTCAACACCTACGGGACCCGAGTGTAATGCTCTAACCACTTTGCAACGTCAAGCCCGGTCCAAAATATTGACTTCTGGTCAAGATGCCAACGTTGACAAAAAAGAATTCAACAACAAGGGAATACTACGGTGAAGTCACATGAGATGGAGCTCAGGCGTTGTTGGTTTCTGATAGCTCCATGATGGAATCCAAAAAAAGGAAAGAATCGTTCAAACTTTTGAGCGGAGCTACAGAATTTAGGAAGCAAAGAGACTCAAAAGCCATGCAGAGGCTACTGCTTTTCTTCGAAACAAGTGTTTGCTAATGCTAAACAAGACCTGGCAAACAGTACAGTACGAGAGCAGGAAGGTGCCAGGGCGCCACGTCCTAGCCAGGAGGAGTTACACCTTCAGCTATTACCTTTAACAATGCCCACTGTTCAATTTGTCTAAATCCCAAATCTTGAGTTAATAGAAGCTGTTGTGATTCTGTGCAGTTTAGCCGGGGAAGACATGCAATCACACCTCTGAATGTGCAATCTCCTTAATTAGCAAGAAATTAGGTTAGAGGCTCTGGGTATCCAGAAACAGTGCGGAGCAGCTTGTATCTAAACTGAACAAGTCTGACCTTCTAGGCCCTATTTACAGCGTATTAAAAAAATCCCTAACAATCGTATTTTGGACAGTTATCTACAAGAATACACTATGATATTCAGAATAATGCAATCTGTTGTGTCTGTACGTTGTTTTCGACCACAATCTGCCACCATTCTGAAAAACATTCTCAAAGCAAACTGCACTATATACCTCCAGCATATGCAGCTGATCTGCCATTATTTTCTGTCAACCAGCTGTTTCTAACCTGGCCTTGATTTACCAGCTTCTGTATGTGAAATATTACCCATTAGAGTGATCAGCTAGTCTAGCATTTCTAACCAAAGTAACAGCAAGCTGGTGATATCAGTTTGGACAATTTGTTTTAATTTTGAAGCCATTTACAAAAATATGAAACATATATCCAGGGCTAAGATCAAATTTAATGACCTGCCACATCACCTCCATCAGATATTTATTCATTTCTGTTAAACCAGCTTTTGGCAGGGAGTATTTTTTCTACAAATTGGATTTGAAAACAATTTGCTCTGGCTGTAAATAACCTCAATAAACACCTAGATGTAGGCAACCAATTTGGTTCTTGGAAAGTTCTTCTAAAGTTTCCATTGCTATGTTTAAGCATCTACTCATGTTTAATCAAACAATACCATGTTTCGATACCTCAACGCATAATTTTTGACACTCCGGTAGTGGAAGAGTGGGCAATTTTCCACGCCAGACACAAACACCGTATTTTAAATACAAGAGCAGCATGAAGATAGTACCTGATGGTACAGTAAACAAAGCTAGCATGGTGGATAAATCACTTGAACAGCACTCGCTGCAATATTTGGAATGCAAAGTAGAAGTAAAATACTTCTAATCTGCGGAAGGATCTGGTTAAGAACAAGATTTCTCTTAATGGTGAAGAGTGCACAATTTTCAACTGCCTGAGAGCTACGGCTACCGCTCCTGAATTCAGCACCTGTTAGAATCTGTTTCGACTTTTCGTCTGAAAGTCAGACAGTGTCATCATCAGCCTCGTCTACTTGGGGCAAGTAAACCTAGGCCATTTCTCAGTTCACAAGAACGTGAGTATGGACTCGTGTCCTCGCCAAGTATGGTCTTGAGAAGAACACAGGAAAGTAGCATAAATCTGGGTCAAATGGAACAGGGCCTATTGTTGCGTCGTTATGCCATTGTGCTCGGCTCTTCTGGAACTGCATTTCACCTCCTATTATTAATAGTCTCTAGATAATAATAAATTCTTATTTATTTCATTTAGTGGGGAATAATAATCAACACAGTCAGATAAACACAAAACAAATAAACATTTTGCCAAATAAAACAAAAATCGCCATCAAAGCCAACGACACTTCACACACAGCTAAGCCGAAAGGGGGCTGCTGCAGACGGGCTAAAATTAGCCCGGCTTTGGTTAGACTCAGAGGTCCGCTGGTTAGCTAACTCCTCGCATCATCAGAACTTTATTTTAAATTATGCACTAAATCAGTAAATGGGCCATATAGTGATGCCAAAAGTATAATGTTCTCAAATGATCTTAAAACGTAAATTTATAGAAGAACGGCAACAGAAAAGAGAACTTTTAACTTAATACTCTGAGCTCTGTGAGTGCTCCCCTGGAAGCTGCTGCTGCCGCTTTGCATGCTGGGACAGCCGTCAATCTCGATAACGGACAAGTCTGCTCTGATGCATAAGAGGGAGGGAAAGAACAACATATGGGGACTTTGTCCGTTCTCGGTCTTCTTATTCTTGTGAATTTGGACAGTACTAAGGCTGAGGCTGATGACATTTCGCATGGCGTTTTGATATAATCGTTAAATGCATGGGCATCTCTGAAAGCTATCCATCAGTCTATACAAAGAAGTGGCGGCCTAGTGGTTAGGGCATAGAGCTTGGAATTCTGAGGTTCGGAGTTCGAGACCCACTTCCACTGACTCTGGGTCAAGCTGAGCATCAGAGGGCAAATTTAACTGAGTTTAAACATGGCATGGCCAGTGCAGACAGAATGCTGAATATTTCAGGGTAATAATATCTATTGGGATTTTCTCTCACAAGCATCCCTGGGCATCACCTACAAAGAACAGTAAGGGAAAGAGGAAATATTATAAAGACATTTTGTCAGGGGTGTCAAAAGTATTCATCTTTATTCCTAAAGTAGAAGTATAAATCCTACTGTTTAAAACACTTTTGTCAAAGTTAGAGGACACACTTAGGCTTTTTTCAAGTAAAAGTGTAAAAGTACCATTTTTAAAACTACTTAAAAGTATAAGAGTAATGCAGGATACAATGTTAAGGACAGAAGCTTTACTGCTCTACCCTATTAAAGGAAGATTTTTCTACAATTCTGGATGATAATTTTCTTACATTTAAGTTTCTTAGTTTTATACCATATGGTAGCAGAGCCAAATCTAACTTTGTATCATCATGAAAAACTACTTCTTTTGGTGT
Organism: Cyprinodon tularosa; assembly: GCF_016077235.1. Lineage (NCBI taxonomy): Eukaryota > Metazoa > Chordata > Actinopteri > Cyprinodontiformes > Cyprinodontidae > Cyprinodon > Cyprinodon tularosa. The sequence goes on along the minus strand of NW_024038652.1, from coordinate 357,146 downwards.
GTGGTAAACAACATGTTGATGCAGCACAAATAAATTTATTGTCTGGATAAAACAAATTAATTTGATGGTTTTTATTTTTCTTAAATAACAACAGGCCATAAAAAATAGCTTACATCAAACAAAACCAAAGAGTCTATTTTTAAAATATAAGGAGTAGAAAGTAAAGATAATTGTAAAAAAAAAAAAAAAAAAGAGGACAAACCACGGCTGCTGAAGAACACGCTACAATGATCAGCTCAAAACAGGAAGCAGGTTTAATTCACATAGGCTTACCTAACCCAGGAAATGGAGTATATGTTCCAGTAAGAATCAATTAAAAAGTAACTTTTAAAAAATAAAAACCTTTAAAACTATGTTAAACGTTTATTTGACATTTCAGGAATAAAACCTTTTTTTATAGCTGTATTAGCAGATGATTATCCTAATTAACAGAAATACAGGATTGATGTAAAATGTGTCGTTTAATGTATTCCTCATCATGTAATGAGTTCCTGAAACACATTTATTGAGATGTATGCACGAAGACATAAATACTCTAAAACACTATGATGATTACTGACTGTTGCCGATTATTACATCATTCAGGTGTTAAACTGAAATCACAGAACCCATATAATCACTGTCTGATGGCATTTAGCAGAGAAAGCTCCAGCTTTGGCTTTTTTCTTCTTTTTTTGCACCTATTTTTCTGTGAGGAGAGCTTTAATGAGGGATTTTCCATCTGAAATTGTTGCTAATGTTTTCTATAGTGCCCTTTTTATGTTTCCCTGCATTTGGGGGTGGAGAGGAGAAAAATTTGAGAAAAATCTTTGAAGTTATTTATTTTACCAAGAGCTTTAACTTAGCTTTTTTTCCAAACGATCTGTTCTGCTGTTACTATAAAACATTTTTAAAAATTCATGTTGCATAGCTTAATGAACACAATCAGCTTTAGGCTAAAAAAAGGACCAGTAAGAGTGTCTGATAAGAAAGAATAATTCATTACTTTGACTTAAAATGGAAAAATAGCAAACATTGTTTGCATATTTAGTCCTTGTTATACATCCTTTTTCACACCATCCAGTTTTTAGATGATCATATAAATAAAAGCCAAAACAAAGAAGGAAAATTGATTGCATCAAGGGCATCTAAAATACATAATTTCTCATGTCTTGTTACAAGCAACTCACCAACTCTTCTGACTCTGCTACTAAGGAACAGCCACTGGCTTCCAGCAAGATATTGACTTTAAGTACAGTTTATTTCTAAGCAGCCAATCACATGGCGGCAACTCAGTGCATTTAGGCATGTAGACATGGTCAAGACAATCTTCTGCAGTTCAAACCGAGCATCAGTATGGGGAAGAAAGGTGATTTGAGTGACTTTGATTGTGGCATGATTGTTGGTGCCAGAAGGGCTGGTCTGAGTATTTCAGAAACTGCTGATCTACTGGGATTTTCACGCACAACCATCTCTAGGGTTTACAGAGAATGGTCCGAAAAAGAAAAAACATCCAGTGAGCGGCAGTTCTGTGGGCGGAAATGCCTTGTAGATGCCAGAGGTCAGAGGAGAATGGCCAGACTGGTTCGAGCTGATAGAAGGGCAACAGTGACTCAAATAACCACCCGTTACAACCAAGGTGGGCAGAAGAGCATCTCTGAACGCACAGTACATCCAACTTTGAGGCAGATGGGCTACAGCAGCAGAAGACCACACCGGGTGCCACTCCTTTCAGCTAAGAACAGGAAACTGAGGCTACAATTTGCACAAGCTCATGGAAATTGGACAATAGAAGATTGGAAAAACGTTGCCTGGTCTGATGAGTCTCGATTTCTGCTGCGACATTCGGATGGTAGGGTCAGAATTTGGCGTCTACAACATGAAAGCATGAATCCATCCTGCCTTGTATCAACGGTTCAGGCTGGTGGTGGTGGTGTCATGGTGTGGGGAATATTTTCTTGGCACTCTTTGGGCCCCTTGGTACCAATTGAGCATCGTTGCAACGCCACAGCCTACCTGAGTATTGTTGCTGACCATGTCCATCCCTTTATAACCACAATGTACCCAACTTCTGATGGCTACTTTCAGCAGGATAATGCGCCATGTCATAAAGCTGGAATCATCTCAGACTGGTTTCTTGAACATGACAATGAGTTCACTGTACTCAAATGGCCTCCACAGTCACCAGATCTCAATCCAATAGAGCATCTTTGGGATGTGGTGGAACGGGAGATTCGCATCATGGATGTGCAGCCGACAAATCTGCGGCAACTGTGTGATGCCATCATGTCAATATGGACCAAACTCCCTGAGGAATGCTTCCAGCACCTTGTTGAATCTATGCCACCAAGAATTGAGGCAGTTCTGAAACCCGTTACTAGCATGGGGTACCTAATAAAGTGGCCGGTGAGTGTATATATATAAAAAAAATAAATAAATACATATATATATATATATATATATATGTATATATATACAGGTGCTGGTCATAAAATTAGAATATCATGAAAAAGTAGATTGATTTCAGTAATTCCATTTAAAAAGTGAAACTTGTATATTATATTCATACATTACATACAAACTCATATATTTCAGATGTTTATTTTGTTTAATTTTGATGATTACAAATGACAACAAATGAAAATCTCAAATTCATCATATCAGAAAATTTGAATATTGTGAAAAGGTTCAAAATTGATGGCCCCTGGTGCCACACTCTAATCAGCTAATTAACTCAAACCACCTGCAAAAGCCTTTAAATGGTCTTTCAGTCTAGTTCTATAGGCTACACAATCATGGGGAAGACTGCTGACTTGACAGTTGTCCAAAAGACGACCATCGACACCTTGCACAAGGAGGGCAAGACACAAAAGGTCATCGCTAAAGAGGCTGGCTGTTCACAGAGCTCAGTGTCCAAGCACATTAATAGAGAGGCGAAGGGAAGGAAAAGATGTGGTCGAAAAAAGTGTACAAGCAAGAGAGATAACCGCACCCTGGAGAGGATTGTGAAACAAAACCCCTTCAAAAATGTGGGGGAGATTCACAAAGAGTGGACTGCAGCTGGAGTGAGTGCTTCAAGAACCACCACACACAGACGTATGAAAGACATGGGTTTCTGCTGTCGCATTCCTTGTGTCAAGCCACTCTTGAACCACAGACAGCGTCAGAAGCGTCTTGCCTGGGCTAAAGAGAAACAGGACTGGACTGCTGGTGAGTGGTCCAAAGTCATGTTCTCTGATGAAAGTAAATTTTGCATTTCCTTTGGAAATCAAGGTCCCAGAGTCTGGAGGAAAAGAAGAGAGGCACTTCATCCACGTTGCTTGAAGTCCAGTGTAAAGTTTCCACAGTCAGTGATGGTTTGGGGTGCCATGTCATCTGCTGGTGTTGGTCCATTGTGTTTTCTGAGGTCCAGGGTCAACGCAGCCACATACCAGGAAGTTTTAGAGCACTTCATGCTTCCTGCAGCTGACCAACTTTTTGGAGATGCAGATTTCATTTTCCAACAGGACTTGGCACCTGCACACAGTGCCAAAGCTACCAGTACCTGGTTGAAGGACCATGGTATCCCTGTTCTTAATTGGCCAGCAAACTCTCCTGACCTTAACCCCATAGAAAATCTATGGGGTATTGTGAAGAAGAAGATGCAATACACCAGACCCAACAATTCAGAAGAGCTAAAAGCCACTATTAGAGCAACCTGGGCTATCATAACACCTGAGCAGTGCCACAGACTGATCGACTCCATGCCACGCCGCATTGCTGCAGTAATACAGGCCAAAGGAAGCCCAACTAAATACTGAGTGCTGTACATGCTCATACTTTTCATGTTCATACTTTTCAGTTGGCCAACATTTCTATAAATCCTTTGTTTTTATTGGTCTTCAGTAATATTCTAATTTTCTGATATGATGAATTTGAGATTTTCATTTGTTGTCATTTGTAATCATCAAAATTAAACAAAATAAACATCTGAAATATATGAGTTTGTATGTAATGTATGAATATAATATACAAGTTTCACTTTTTAAATGGAATTACTGAAATCAATCTATTTTTTCATGATATTCTAATTTTATGACCAGCACCTGTATGAGAATTATGCAATGCTTCCGGATATAAACATGCTGTATGTGTAGGAAAATAAATCAATCTCTTATCTTCCAGATCAAGTCTGGTATCTACAGTCCAATCCATAACTTACATAACACAGAAATAAGTAACTAACAGCTTTCTAGGTAAAGATGTGCATTTAAACATTGTTTTTTTTCCTGTTTAGATTATGTGCTCTGCTGCTGAGCCTAAATTACATTGTTCTACTAGTTGAATGGGGTTTTAATGGAAATTCTCTGGTAAACGAGAGGAGATGCACCAAGTTAACCAAAGCTAACCCTATATCTATATATAAGTGGTATATTTATATTTGAATCTATACCTTAAAATAGAAATATATATTTAAATATAAAGCTAAAAATTTGGATTTAGGATATACTACATATTTAGATTTTAGATGTAAGATTTAGATATAACTTATGAAGATGTAAATTTAAAATGTACATGTAAATATAATTTTTTTAGATAGTTAAAGGATGGAGAAAAAATATATAAAATATACATTTGGATATAATATTTTGATATAGAATTAACATTTGTATTCAGCGAAGAAGTCACTGAATGGAAATAAAGAGTGCTAGGCAACAGAAATGTAACAGCAACATTTTATTTAAGACTCTCTGATGGGTGCACCTTTTTCTACATGTTTGCTGCATATCTTGTGGCAAACAATAAAAAGGAATTACCAAAACTTTTCCTAAAGGCCAGATTTGTTTTTCCTGAGACCAATAAATGTCCTTCAACAGACTTCCCAAGATAAGTCGTAGAGCTATCCACAGTCACCAGCAGCCTCTTGATTGCTTATTTATGTAATTAAAATTTTAATGTTTGATTTTCCCCTAAATAAATTGTGATTTTTTTTAACTGAAATGGAGCACAAGGCAGGAAATGTACTGACTACACAGAACTGTCCACACTACCCCACTACAAAAAGGCAAATGATCTCCTAAAGAACACAGATAGAAATCTGCACACACCTCTGAGCTTTAAGACAGTATGACCAGCCCCAGGCAACATATTTACTGCAATGTCTGAGAGACAAAAATCAGTGCTCAACAGACTCAGAACAACTTCCTCCTCTGTACGTGTGGCAGAGCAAATACACAAACACTTTGGCATGCGTGTGCCGTTTAAAATGAGTCCATAGCTGGCCTGCCCTCTCTGATAAGCAGGTCTGGTACACTTTGTGACTGTGATTGAGGTCCTCCAGGGATGGCTGGTTGGCTGGCTGGCTGAAGTGGTGGTGGGGAGGGTTGCATTCTTGGCCATCTCATGAAAAAAGGGTGCAACCATGGAAGTAAGCCAAGAGGAGGGCTCAATTATGCATGGTTAAACAAAGCCCAAGGCTACCAGCGAGCAATGTCTCAGCAAACCCGGCCTCACCGCGGAGCTCCAGACTGCAAGAGGACTCGCCACAAAAAACAAAACAAAAATAAAAAAAATAAAAGTAGACATGCGAACGCGGCTCCTGATAAATCACTGGAGTGTGTTATGACAAGTGCAGCCGCTTTGAAACTAAACTTCTCAGAGTCCTGCAAAACACTGCATTAAAATGAAAATGTTCCCATTTACAAGAGGTCAGCCCATAGATTAGGCAGTTTACTTTACCGATAAACCATCCTGAGCGGCGAGTTAGTCTGCAAAGCGATTTGAACCTCGGAAAATGACCTCCTGATGAATTGTGGAAACGATTCCTCTGATAAACCTCTCAGGTGTCTGTTTTCTGTCTAAATCCAGATAAGTCTCACATAGTTGGTTAAAACACATCTAGATCTGTTCAGACACCTAATGTTGAAATTTATTTTAGAGGGAAATGAAAGATGAGCTCAGAGCAAATCTCTAAAAGTATTATAAAGACGATTTAAACAGCTTCCAACTGGAGCTATGGACTGTTTTCCACCAGAACACCTCGCTACCTCAGCAACTAGACACTCGGCATCTGGCCCCTCTTTCATCCGACACACAATAAATCGGAAACCATGTGGCTTTGGTTACATGTAAATTATAGGCAGTTCTTCGGGAGCCCAAGGGGTCGGAGTGAGGGATCAGTATACATGCCGCACATAAGAATGGATCCTTTCTAGCCATCTTCCTGTTGTTTCCACGGGAAACAGGAGAGGTGGTCCAGAGTCGGGTGACAGGGGCACCCAAAAAGGGACACACAGAAACAGCCTTTACTGTACTTTACATTTAAAGGGAAAAAAAACACATGAAAAAAAAACACTAAAAGTGTGTTTATTTTGTTCCTGAAATATTAAGAAATATCTTTATGTCATGAAGTAGTTTTGATTTGAAACTGTAAAACCAACTTATGATTTATTCACAAACCAACACGATCGACTAAAATACAAGCAAAGCAGATGTGGAAGGGGAGGTTGATGTTTACTTGCTGCATTTTTGCCCACTTCCCCATTCTTGTGATAAATTTGGAAGCTCGGCGACTCGACACTTCTCCTTTTGCAGAGCTTTGCTGTACATTTTAAAACAACCCCATAAAACATTCTCAGTTCGGCAATGCATGCAGGCAAATAAGGGTTTAGGGTTTCTTCTCTTTCTTCTCTCCCTGGTAAGAATTTACAGAATAAATAAATTGCAATATTTATCATTTCGAGAAAAGAGGAAAAAAACCAAACCAAAAAGCCTTTCATGCACCACTACCTAAGATAACAATGTTTCTACCCAAATAAAGTTTAGCCTTTTTTACATTTTTACATCTCTGCTATTGCTATTGACTAAAACATTTGAATATTTACTCCACCTTTTTCCACAATATCATAAATCATGGATTTAAACACATACTTAACTTATGATAATAATTACTTATTAGATTAAAATTAACATAAACTTAAAAGAGATGATTTTCATTGTTCCAGTTGGTCAGCGCTTAAGCCTAGATCCTCAGAGTAAATCTATGACTTTCGAATCCAGCTTGGATTCTAACCCCTGTGCCTGTTTTCCAGGAAACCTGTGCCTCCTCTGTGAAAGCTCTGGAAGAGCTAACCTGCCGAGCCGACCCTCTGAGCCAAACCTGAAGATTCACAGAGAACCTCCAAGCAGCTCTGGACTTGAGCTGGGTAACCCAAAGCCAAGGTCTGTTCTAAGTAGACGTGAGATGCTGAAGCAGCTACGAACTCTGCTGATGAACTCTTCTCCAGAACCAACAGTGACTCTCCCAAAGCTAACCTCAAGAACCCTCAAGGTACTATCAGTAGACTTCTGGAAATCAAACCTCTGTTGGCAACGCTAACTGAACTGTCTCTCGCGCAGACTCCGGTGAACCAGAATCCAGGCCCCGAACCTGAACCAGAATATTCAGTGTGCTTGTGCAAAATAAAACTGTTAAACTTTTATCCTTGTGTCCGTCAGTGGTGTTCTGCATTCTTGGGTCGCTTTCAGTGAACCCATCATGACAGAACAGTGCGGCCAAACTCAAGGCCCAGCAGATCACTACATCCGTCGTCTAGAGGAACAGGCTGCTCAAATTCATGGACACGGCCTGGCTCTACGTGAGTTAAACACCCACATTGAAAGACAGAATCAAGCCATTCAAGGCTATGCTAACTACATGAACAGCGCTAATGCTGCGTCGGTTCAACAACCATTTCCGGGTCCTGTCCCTCCTCCGAGGTCACCAGCAGTGACGTCATCAGAGTTCCGTCCTAGTCTCCCAGAAAGATTTTCTGGCAACATGAAAGATTGCAAGGGATTTTTATTTCAATGTCGGTTAATTTTTCAGAACTCCCCTGGCTGTTTTTCCACGGATCTCAAGAAGATAACTTTCATTCTCTCTCAGTTAACAGGAAGAGCCTTGGAATGGGCTCAGGCAAGATTTTCCGCTGACGACAGTTTAAATTGCTACTACTCTGACTTCATTTCTGAATTTACCCAGGTATTCAACCAAGAAACTGACCAAACTATTGATTCTAGAGCTCTTTTCAATCTTAAACAGGGAAACTCTTCGGTGGCTGAATTTTCTATCAACTTCCGGGTTAAAGCGGCAGCTTCCGGATGGAACCAAAGTGCCTTGAAAGGAGCCTTTTTCATGGCATTAAACGAGCACATTAAAGATGAACTCGCAACCCTCGACGAACCTGCTACCCTCGAAGATTTAATTCGCCTCTCCATCAGATTAGATAATAGAATACGAGCCAGAAACAGTTCTAAGAAGCAGAGTACACTTTATTCTGCCTCACATAACGTGACTGTTTGTTCTCCCTCTACAGAGCAGCTGCCCGTACAGAGGCCTAAGCCCCAGTCTCTACCGTTGCCCGTTCAAGCCTCTCATTCGGGCGAAAGAGATGTCAAACCCATGCAGGTGGGACACACCAGGCTCACTCCAGAGGAGAGACAAAGGCGTTTGTTAAGCAAGCTATGTATCTACTGTGGTGAGAGTGGACACTTCATTGCTGCCTGCCCAGCTAAATCAAAAGCCAGGGCCCGCCAGAGGATCTGAGGAGTCTGGCGGGCCAAATAAACACTAGGAAATCTCCTCGACTGTTGCTGCCTGCCACACTTTTCTGTGCTAACCAGAGCCTTTCTTTCTCTGCATTCATCGACTCAGGCTGTGAATGTAACCTAATCGATTCTAACCTCGTCCAGCAATTCCAAATTGAAATTATTCCTCTGACTCAGCCTCTCAGTGTATCCGCTATTGACGGAAGAAGACTCCATCAAGTTACCCATCAAACTCAGCCCCTCGAGCTACTTCTGTCAGGTAACCACCGAGAGACGATAACATTTTTTGTTTTTCCCTCTGCATGTTCCCCGCTGGTGCTCGGTTTCGAATGGTTGGAGAAGCATAATCCTCACATTAACTGGACCAAGCGTCACCTGAAATCATGGTCCATCTCATGCCACGAAACATGCCTTCGTTCTGCTGCCCCCTTGGTGGGGTCTCCTAGAGGTGGGGGGGAGATGGACTCTCCTGACCTTTCTTCAGTTCCCTCTGAGTACCATGATCTTGCCCCTGTCTTCAGTAAGGTCAGTGCGACGTCCCTACCTCCACACAGACCATACGATTGTGCCATTGAACTTCTACCTGGTGCTCCTTTACCTAGCAGTAGATTGTATAACATTTCTAAGCCCGAGAGAGAAACAATGGAAAAGTACATCAACGAATCACTAGCTGCTGGAATAATTCGCCCTTCATCTTCTCCATTGGGCGCCGGGTTCTTCTTCGTGGGAAAAAAGGATGGTTCCCTGAGACCTTGTATTGACTATCGAGGTTTGAATCAGATCACTATTAAAAATAAATACCCACTGCCTTTTCTCGCCTCTGCTTTTGAGCCCGTACAAGGGGCTACTGTATTTTCTAAACTGGATTTAAGAAACGCTTATCATCTCCTTAGGATCCGTGAAGGCGACGAGTGGAAAACTGCCTTCAAAACACCCTTGGGCCAATTCGAATACCTGGTTATGCCCTTTAGTCTAACCAACGCTCCAGCTTGCTTCCAGGCCCTCGTTAATGATGTTCTAAGAGACTTTCTCAACGTATTTGTTTTTGTGTACATTGATGACATTCTCATTTACTACAAGGACCTCGATGAACATAAAAGACATGTCCGTCTTGTTCTACAGAGACTGCTGGAGAATAAACTGTTCGTGAAAGCCGAAAAGTGCGAATTTCATCAACCATCAGTCACCTTTTTGGGGTTTGTGCTCGAGGGCGGCCAGGTTAAACCATCTGAGGACAAGATCAAGGCAGTTTTAGACTGGCCAGTTCCAGAGAACCGCAAACAACTTCAAAGGTTTTTGGGTTTTGCTAACTTCTATCGTCGGTTTATCAGAAACTACAGCCAGACCGCCCTACCTTTAACTTCTCTGACCTCTGTAAAACGCAGTTTTCAGTGGACTCCCGAGGCCCAAGCAGCATTTGAAAAATTAAATTCATTGTTTTCCAGAGCACCAGTCCTCATGCAACCTGATCCAGCTAAGCAATTCATCCTAGAGGTGGATGCTTCAGATTCCGGTGTTGGAGCAGTCCTTTCCCAGAGACTAGAATCTGATCAGAAGATACACCCCTGTGCTTTCTTCTCCCGTAGGCTTTCTTCCGCTGAGCAGAACTATGATGTGGGTGACCGAGAACTCCTGGCCATTAAACTGGCACTGGAGGAATGGAGGCATTGGCTGGAGGGAGCTGAGCACCCGGTTCTTGTTTGGACTGACCACAAGAACCTGGCTTACATCCAGTCAACAAAACAAGCTAATCCTCGCCAATCCAGGTGGTCAATCGTCTTTTCTCGGTTCAATCTAATCATCTCCTACAGACCCGGATCCAAGAACGTGAAGCCCGATTCTCTCTCTCGTCTCTACTCCGTCGATCATCCCGAGACTCCTGAACCTGTCCTTCCGGCTTCATGTACAGTGGGAATGGTCAACTGGGAGATAACTGACCTCATCAACTCAGCCCTGGCCACTGAACCCGATCCAGGTAAAGGTCCATCTAATCGTACATACTATGTTCCATCTTCTGTCAGGTCCCGTCTCATCCAGTGGATGCATGCCGCCAAATTCTCAGCTCATCCAGGAGTAAGTAGAAAAGTAGCTCTCATCTCCAGACGCTTCTGGTGGCCCACTCTCCACAGGGACGTAAAGGAGTATGTGTTGGCTTGTCCCACATGTGCCCGTAACAAAGCCTCACACCAACCTCCCTTTGGCCTGCTTCAACCACTTCCTGTTCCCTCGCGTCCCTGGTCCCATATCGCCATAGATTTCGTTACCGGTCTCCCTGTCTCCCGAGGTATGTCCACCATATTCACTATTGTTGACCGCTTCTCGAAGTCCTGCCATCTTATTCCCCTCAGAAAACTTCCCACGGCCTTCCAGACCGCCCAGCTTCTCATCAAGCATGTATTTCGGTTACACGGCATTCCCCAAGAGATCCTCTCGGACAGAGGCCCGCAGTTCATCTCCCAGGTCTGGAAGGCTTTCTGTTCTGCTCTCGGCTGCGAACCCTCTCTCACCTCTGGTTACCACCCCCAATCGAATGGTCAGACTGAACGCATGAATCAGCAATTGGAATCCACCCTTCGCTGCCTCACGTCCAACAACCCCGTGGATTGGAGCCAATTTCTGCCATGGATAGAATACGCCCATAACTCCCTCAGATCTGCATCCACTGGACAATCCCAATTTCAGGTCAGTCTCGGCTATCAACCACCTCTTTTTCCCGCAGACGAGAGAGGGATTTCGGTGCAGTCCATCAACCATCATATCCGCCGTTGCCAAAGGATCTGGAGGGAAACCATCGCCACTCTCAACCAGTCTTCAGAAGCGACTAAGCGCTTCGCCGACGCCCGGAGACGTCCCGCCCCCGAGTACACCGAAGGCCAGGAGGGATGTCTCGAAAACTCTCCCCTAGATTCATCGGACCCTACAGGATCACTCGAGTCATCAACCCCTCAGCCGTCCGTCTCCAGTTACCTCAGTCCCTCCGGATCCACCCCACCTTCCACGTGTCCCAGATCAAGCCTGTCTCCTCGAGCCCTCTGTGCCCTCCGTCCGACTCCCCACCACCCGCCCTGGAGGTCGATGGACATCCGGCCTTCACGGTTCGCCGCATCGTGGACTCCCGTCGACGAGGTCGCGGATGGCAGTACCTCGTCGACTGGGAGGGCTACGGACCGGAGGATCGCCAGTGGGTTCCGGGCTCGTACATCCTCGATCCAGCCCTTATCGAGGAGTACGAGCGCTCCTGCCCATCAACCTCTTCCGGACCGCCAAGGGGCGGTCGTTGAGGGGGGGGGTACTGTTGGGAGCTGGAGAAGTTCCACCTTTCTCCAGCAGAGTCCGCCGTGGATCCTCTGAGGGAGCCTCCTGCACAGCTGCAGCTCGTCTAGATCATCAGAGGATCCACTACTTAAGCTGTCTTCAGACCTTGCCTCAACGCCGCAGTGTTGTTCCAGTTGGTCAGCGCTTAAGCCTAGATCCTCAGAGTAAATCTATGACTTTCGAATCCAGCTTGGATTCTAACCCCTGTGCCTGTTTTCCAGGAAACCTGTGCCTCCTCTGTGAAAGCTCTAGAAGAGCTAACCTGCCGAGCCGACCCTCTGAGCCAAACCTGAAGATTCACAGAGAACCTCCAAGCAGCTCTGGACTTGAGCTGGGTAACCCAAAGCCAAGGTCTGTTCTAAGTAGACGTGAGATGCTGAAGCAGCTACGAACTCTGCTGATGAACTCTTCTCCAGAACCAACAGTGACTCTCCCAAAGCTAACCTCAAGAACCCTCAAGGTACTATCAGTAGACTTCTGGAAATCAAACCTCTGTTGGCAACGCTAACTGAACTGTCTCTCGCGCAGACTCAGGTGAACCAGAATCCAGGCCCCGAACCTGAACCAGAATATTCAGTGTGCTTGTGCAAAATAAAACTGTTAAACTTTTATCCTTGTGTCCGCCAGTGGTGTTCTGCATTTTTGGGTCGCTTTCAGTGAACCCATCATGACAAACGGAGTCTCACTTTTATTTTTGCAAGAGACGTAATGCCAGAGGCATGCAGGAGCAGAAACATCCAGCACTTTTGAAATGGGATGGGGTGGTGCTGCTCTGCCATGCAGCATGGCTAAATGCCCGCTATTTAGGTAACAACTTAATGACTTTATTAAGTGTTTATAATTACTAAAAGAACCACATAAAGTTCATCATGCATCACTGTCGCTAAATCAGACGCCATCGACTCAAACAGCACAAAGTCCACACGACAAATATAGAGCTAGTTCACAGTTAGCGTCAGCTTCATCAAAGGAAAGTAGCAAACAGTCTAACAGCATGTTGGAGCACCATACCTGATCTATTAATGACAGTTTTATGTCTATATACGTTGGAAATCATTAGTTTTTCACCTATTTGATTCATCTTTTTTTATTCTGAAACCTTAAAGATTTGTGTTTTGATATATCGTATAAGTTTAATAATGTCTGTGTAAAACTATATGTGAAACGTGTACACATTTTTTTATTTCGTCAGCATTTATTACAGCTGGAGCATTACAATTTTAGAATATAAAATTTATTAACTTTTAATTAAATTAGCATATTGTAAAACAATATTTATCCTTTTATACAGTGGCAGCTGGCCCCACCCACCCGATGAACCAGATTAAGACATAAAAAAAACTTTAAAAAAATATATATAATTATGATTGAAAGAGATGCTAAGGAGGTATAAGAAAATGGAAAAAGTTATGTCATGGTTTTAGCACTGATAGCTAGCTTAAATGCTAATTTCATTCAACCGTCTAACTCTGCCCTGTTTCTTATCACTGCTCATCTGATCCACCTGCTCATGTTTCTATTTAAACTACTTGGTCCCAGCCATCAGTGCCAGATTACTTTTGAGCCTTTGATTTAGAGACTTCTGTAGTTCTAATAGTGTTCTGTTTGCCTGATCCTGACCTTTTTCTGTATTTCAGCTTTTATTGCCATTACACTGTCACAAGTACAGAGTAAAAAAATTAACTCTCTGCTTTTAACCCATTGCATTGGGGAGCAGTGGGCTGCCATTGTGCGGGGCCCAGGGAGCAGTGTGGGGTAAAGGGTGTTTGCTCAGGGAGCCAGAGTGGCAGTCTGTAGGAGTGAGGCTCGAATTCAGTACCTCTGGTTTCCAAGCGCAATGCCCTAACCACTAGGACACCACTCCCCTGTTCTGATCTGTTTGCCTGGCCTGTCTTCAGACTTATGTTGAATTCTTCTGTGGACTGAACCTGGATCTGTCTCTTGACTTCGCCCTCTGGATTATCCTGCCTTCCTTCATCTGCTTGGATCTGATCTCCTGTCAGTTCTGCAGCCTTCTATGCTTCCGCATCTGGAACTCTCTGGCAGCATTTGCTGCATCTTGTCAGCCGACCGGCAGGAAAAATCCTCGTTCTCTGGGCACGGACTGTGCTGTCAAACCAGGTTAGAGACTCTGTTAGTCTTGGGTTAGTTTGCAACTATTTTCATCTAGTGCATTCTTTAAATTGTCAGAGAGAAGTGAACCCAAACACCTTCCCTCTGCAAGACTCATGTGCCTTCTAGCCAGTAACATAAAATCACTAATAAAAGTAATACCTGGCTAATAACTTGAATAAAAAGTCAGTATTCGCTTTTTCTACAAGTTGCTGTTGATTTTTTTTTGGCTACTCACCCTCTGGAAAATTAGGGTGTTCATTATTCAATCACCATTTAGCATAAAAAATATCACTCAGGTGTGTTTACTTCTGGCTCCTAAAAGATGCTGTAAAGAAGATTGTTCACTTTTGGACTTTAACTGAACATTTCTAATTCATTATTTTGATTACTCCTAAACCACTACTTTTGGGGTTAAACTTTACATTTATGCTTGTTGTCTTGCTGAAAATGAAATCTGTCCCAGTGTTTTGCAGCCTCTCATATCAACTCTGACCATCTTCCCCATTGCTTATGAAGAAAAGCATCCCCGCAGGATGATGCTGCCACCACCATCTCATAAATGATGATGTCAGTGTGATGTGCACTGTTAGAATAACAGTTTGGATCTTATTTAAAGAAAGAATCTTCTTCCACATGTTTGCAGTTTCCTCTATAAGGCTTATGGTAAACTGCAGACAAGACTTCTAATGGCTTTCCTCATCCACTGCCTTCTGCTGAACATGAAATACTAAACTTGGGATATTTTGTTAACCTTCCTTGAAATGTCTTCACAACTTTATCCCTGACTTCACTTCTTGGAATTAAGGATGCAGTTTGATGTTTTCTAACAAACTTCATAGGTTTTCCCGTTCAGCTGGATTCATACTGAGATTAAATACCACATTTGTTTTACAAACTAGGGGACTTCCACAGGCCAAAGGTTACAGTGGACAGGGTAAAAGAGGGGCTTCATTTAAATGAACACAACACTTTCACACTTTACTTTCTAAATGTTTAAAAAAAAAAAAGAAATAAAATTAATCCTTTCCCTCAACAGTGGAGCAAATGTATTTTCATCAAAATAGAAGCCTGCCCTATAGGTATACTAAACTACATGTCGCAATAATAAAGGGCGCAAGGCTGTAAGCGCCAACTGTGATGTAATCGCCCCACCGCCTGGTTGTGCACCTCTGACCATGCGCACGTTGCTCCATTCAGAATGAACGACATGCAAACTTTTCACAAGCTAGTGAAAAAATTACGTTAGGACCAGAAGGAAGAGAGTAAAAGAAGAGAAAAAAAAGAACTAACAAAAAGGTAAAGAAGGTAGAAAAACATGGATGTAGCTTAAAAAGTTAGATCTTACACATTAGAAACCAAAAAATTTATCTTTTACAAAGAGGCCAAAAGGTGGCTTCCTCTTAATTGTTTTAATCCTAAGCTGATAATAAAAAGCGTATTCAGTTTTTTTGGTGCTTGTGAAGCTTTTTTGTTCTATTTCTTACTACCTTTCCAGTAGTTCTGAGCTTTACTGCCTCCTGTGTTTTTGGAGAATACAGCAGCAACATTGGCACCAAGTATACGGTAAACGGCGCTACTTAAAGCCGTCCACGGGATCATGCAAAACACTTTAACTGCATCGACCACAAACAGTGTGCTGCACAGGTTTTTGATTTCCCACTAGAGGATATAAATTTACTACATCTATTGTAGCACACTTTATGTCATTGTGGTAAAGAAGGGAAATTGATATCAAATACACAATGACAATTAAACTAATTGAGTGTCTAGTCCCAAACCTGTGAGTAAGGCACAGCTATCCTGTGTGACTTTATAAAGAAGATTACTAAGACTTCTTACTGCTGAGTACTTTATAGTGACAACAGTCCATCACTTCTCTGTTAAAACCAAGAGCAGAACGACATTTGGGTGCGTATTAAGACATGGAAAAAGATTCACAATGCCTCCCTTATTTGTGCTAAAAGTTTCTAAAATATGCATCTTAATCTACACAAAATTCTAGACCCACTGATCTGCAGGTGGGACTTTAAATAAAGAGATGAATTTAACACTGTTTGGAAAAAAGGTTTTGGTTATATAAAATGTCGCTGTGAATACTTTCTAGCTGTGCTGTAATTAAAAAGTATTATGGTTGTTGGGCTACTGGGATATTTTTCCTAAAATCCTGCATCTCTACCTCACAGTTATGCACAATTTTTTGCTCGTTTAGATCAAAATGTAAGTAATACATTAAAGTTTGGGGCTAAAATTAGAAGAAAAAAGGATAACTTCAAGTGTAAGTGTGCATATATTTGCAACGCATCACCACAATGATGCAGGCCTTAAAAGACAGGCCTAAATGCTTGTCTATTATCCTGGACCTGGCTGTTTTTTACTCACCACATGAGCAGCAGGTGAAACAGTTGGTATGATAGAGGTTCCCCATGGCTTGGCATGCCTGGCTGGCCCCGTACACACCCTTCCCACATTTGACGCAGATACCTGTCAGAGACAATGGCTCAGTTATTATGTTGATGCTCAGCAAAGCAGAATAAGGAGATTAATAAGGCAGCAAAACTCTGAGACGAAATACTGGATGTGAAGCAATGTCACCTGACTCCTGTCTTGGAGGAAAATAGGAAGCTATTCAACTATTTACAGCTTGGCATAATTATTATTCAGCTTTCATAATAAGCTAACTTTATTTATCACACAGTGGAGAAATTTACCTCCTCATCTAATATTTTTTTTTTCTTTTAATTTAACCCATCCCCTTGGGGAGCAGTGGGCTGCCATTGTGGGGCGTTCAGGGAGCAGTATGGGTCAGAGACTACGCTTCTGAACGGCTCTATAGGTGAACAGCATGAGGAAATTTAAAGGTTTGTCATTAAAACATATTTCTTCACAAAATATTTCAGATGTCCAGGTCTGCTGACATGTGAGAGCTAAAATAGTTAGTTTGAAGATATATTTCATGGATAAATTGAGATTCAAGCTCTACAAGGCTGCCTCTCATCGTTTCCATGCATTACATAATATCGTTGAAATTACATTAAAGAAAGAGCTTTGGGAAACCCAGTGGATGTGACGCATTCCACAAAGAGAAGACTGGAAGGTTGAGTTCCTGCACTTTTCCTTTTGAGAAGTAAATGTCAAACAGATTAGTTAGATTCATTTTCACAGAATTTAAAACAAAACATAAAATATTCAATTTATCACACTGTACTGAACCCTTTTCCTTTAACTATGCTTAGTTTTCCTTTATAAATTAAAAAGACCTGAACCTAGACACCAATATGTCTATAGGTATACAACAATAACTTTGAACAACATTGCAAACGTTGGCTCCAAGTAATAACATTAAAAAATATATCTTTTTCAGAAAATGTTACACACATTAGACCAACACAAAAGGATTCACTATTGATTGCTTTTCACATCAGAGATGTTGCAACTAACAATTATTTTGCTAATTAATTAAACCTTTATTTATTTTATGAATTAAACAATTAATAATCGGATAGCAAAAGGTTCCTTTAAAGAAGAGTCTATTTGAATTGAAAACAGTTAAAAATAAAATATTTTTACCACTTGAGGAGTTCTGAATAGAGCAAATTGACAAACAAGAAAGGTTTTTGATTAGTAAAGTAAAATGTTATTTCAGTTTTTATTTTCATACAATTTTGCCATAATAACTGCTCATAGAGGACTGCTTCTTCAGCTGCAGGCATCTATACTCCACTCAATTTATGACTAAATCTGTTTACAATTTTTTCAAGTATTAATTAATTAAAATAATTTGTCTCGGCCTTTGCTGCAACTATATCATTTCTTGTATTCAGTCACTCTTGAACCTAAGAATAAAAACGGGAACATCCAACTTTAACTAATGAGAAACTAAATTGAGCGTCTAATGTTTTTTAATTTAAAAGGATATATTCTATTTCAAAATAAGCATGTTTTTGGGGCAGTTTTAATATTAAGCAATAATCATCAAAATGAACAAACTTAAATCGAGGAAATACATAATTTGTTAATTAATTAAATACTTCTTTTGAATAATACTGTAGATGCATCTATAACACCTGCAGACAGGTGGTTCTCGCTTCGAGTGATGCTCTGATGAACCAAACACAAAAACCGTCCACCGTCCCCTGAGTGGTTAGCAGCTCCACAAACTACTGTCATCTCTCATTAGGAAACAAGAAAGCAATGTCTTCCACGGTTTGATAGACAGCAGCAGCAGAAGCCTAACGAAATCTCTCTAACACAAGACAACCTTCTCTGAGGTCACATTCCTTAGCGAGTGCAGGGTCAGAGCCTTGATGGGGTGAGTCTTGGGTCAGAGTGCCCACAGGACGTAACGTAACACAAGATCCCATCAGGGGATATGGACACTTACACCCCTCCGCTCATGGAGGGATAAAAACCCATTTGTACAAACTTATCTATGATGCAGAAAGATTTTTTTCCCTTTTTTTCCCCTTCTTTATATTTATAAATATGTTTGTGCAATGGTTTAGAGAAAAAGAGTACATTACACCTAACTTGTTGTTAATAGAAGCATCTAGCATTTAGTTTGACTGGATGAATGAACAGAGCCTAAACTGGACTATTAATTACTGTGTCATAATATGTATGAGGTGAAATTTGCTCCATTACTCTAAAAGACTTTAAAAAAAAAAGGATTTAAAAGTAACTTTGCTGTGCTTTTTCAAATTGTATTTTTCATATAAGTTTTTTCCAATTGTACCTTTAAAAAAAAGTTTAATATAATTTTATATAACATTTTATTCCTACTTTTTTTTTTTTTTTTTTTACAACTTTTAATATTTAAACTTGTTTTAAAATATCTGTTTGTAGGATTGTTTTTTTTTTTCAAATTGCATTATCCAGATCACATTCTCTTCACTTCTGATGGGAGGCTTTTCTTTGGAGTGAGGAGCAAAGACCCATTTCTATTGGTCTGCATGGATGAAAGCAAAAACATCACATCACTCTGACCGATTCCAGAAATATGGCGCTAAAATTTGGGTCCAGTATTTTAGACTGATATTGCTTTCTCTTCCTCCATTTACATTATATAAAAATACACAACAATAACACATTTTCCAAAAGTCTAAACTTAAATAAGAAGAAACATATAGTAACAAATCAAAGAGAACATTAACAGTGGACAGTAATTGGAGAGGACAGTAATGCATGCGCTTCATGTGAGCTAAAGGTATGGTTGCTGAATGCACTAATGAATAAGTGAATTCATGCATGTATCAGGAAAAAAACTAATATAGGCCCACTGCATGCATGGAGTGAGGGTACTTATAGCAACATAAGCTAAAGAAACATCTACTATAAACCTCAAAATACTGAGCAATCGTTTTACTTTGTATTAGTCAAAACATTAGAAAAGCACTCAGAGTGTGAAGACCTCCGCCAAGCAGCACATTTTGCCCCAAATTTGGACTTATAGCTAAAACTTGCATATAATCTGGATCATTAGCACATTTAAATTAAAATTTCCTTGCAATAAGGTGCACCTCTAGTAAAAAACTCAATTCAATTTTCTGCTCATAGGTTTTCAACGTTCCCTTTTCTTGTGTTTTTGCATTCAGTAAAATACCTCTGGAATATCCCTATCTCACGCTGTTAGAGAATCTTTAAAAATAATTCCTGTATCTATATTATGACCTGGATCATCACCAAAATTTTATGGATTTTCCCTTGTACTGAGGGACACCTCTGATATAAATCTCATTAAAATCCATCCAAAACTTTTCAGGTTAATCTGTACACAGGCAGACAGATGGACAGACAGACAAACGTAACCTCCATAACCTCCTTGGCAGAGGTAATTATCATGGATTGTAGAAAAAAGATTTTTGCTTTAGTGCACAAGAGAGAATATTAGGCAGTATTAGGCATATTGGAAGTCTATCTGAGGTTAGAGACAGAGTACGGGCATGATCATTTAACTGAAGCCTTATTTTTCAAGCCATTTGCAAAGAGGCCAATTGTCTAAAACACAAACCACCTAACAAAACAAAAAAACCCTTTATGTTGATAAATCTAAACACCCTGTTTGTGAGAGCTTTCATAGCAGACGGAAAACAAGGAGGAAGGAAGACATTTAGTGGAATGATTCTAGTCTCCATACGCCCTGTCTCTGACTGGTGTCTGAACATTCACAGGCAAAAGCCTGGAGGGCAACATTGTAGAAGAGGGAAATGAATAACTTTCTGGATTACGTCATAAGTGAGTCAACAATGATTCAAAAAGAAACTCACCTTGCTTAAACCCTAGACTTTTACGTCATTACATATATTTATAAACAGAACTTTGATTTTTTTTTTTTTTGGTGCTAGGTCTATACAGAAAAATGAATAACAATAAAGTAGGGAAAATGACATAAAGAAAGCAGCAAGAAGTCCTGTTTGGAGTCTGCCTCAAAAAATGTAGAGGATGCAGAAAGACAAGGAGGAGAGTGCTAAGATTAGGTCAAGCGTCAATAATATCTATAGCTTAAGTGTAGGGCTGAAACGATTAATTGAATAAATAATTTTTTAATAATTGTCACCTAATTTGCATTATATACAATACACACGTGCATATATATGTGTGTGTGTTTCTATTTGTATTGCTTTATGTTTTTCCATTCAGAATTAGAAATGCACTAAAAACCAAAAAACTAAAAATGCAATAAAAAATTGTTTTAATATTCTAAAACTTTGTTTATTTAGAATATTTAATTTCGTAAAAGTGTCCCTATTTTGATTAACTGATTTATTAATCCATTAGGGGTGGAACGGTTCACAAAATCCACGGTTCGGTTCGATTCACGGTTTCGTGGTCAACGTTTTCGGTTCGATTCGGTATATGTTGATTGTTACACCAAAATCCCATAAAAATTTATGAAATTAATGAAGAAATCCCCCAAAAAATAATGGATTGTAATTATTTTAAATGATCCGCGGAAACCCTGAATCATTTCCGTATGTCTTGCTGCTTTGAATTTAATCATCTCACGCATGCTCTCTACCATCTCCAAGGGACTCAGAGGGGAGCGGACGGGAGCCACAGTGGGGGCTGTAGGCTTTGCTTTGAGCAGCCGGTCTGGAGCGCAGCGCGGGTTGCTGACGGAGTGGGAGGGATTTCGGGGTTAGCATGACATGTTGGTCGTGTTGCTGTTAGCATAAACAAAACGTGTTGCACAATGCTTGCACACTGTTGCACTTTTATCCACAACTTTCTTCCCGCCGTCATCGTAGGTCACTCTAAATGCAAAGTGGTCCCATACAGCAGACCTATAAAGTGCTGCTGGCGCGTCTTCCAACTCCTGTTCTTTCCCACTCGCCATACCCACACAATTCTCCACAACAACTGATTTTTTTCCCTGCTACACCCGGCTACGCTGCTTTGCTTCTTCTTCTTCTTGTTTACTACTGGTGGTTGGCTTTGGTCGCAGTACCGCCACCTTCTGCTCTGGAGTGTAAACGCTTCGCCTATGAGAAAAAGGAGCAGCGCATCAACTGAACGAAAAACACGCGAATCGAACCGAGACAGTCGAACCGAATGGTTCGGTCAGTTTTCATAAATCGTCCCATCCCTGTAATCCATCCATCCATCCATTTTCCATCACATTTATCCCTGCTAGGGTCGGGAGGGGTGCTGGTGCCTACCTCCAGCTGCCAATGGGCAAGAGGTGGGGTACACCCTGGACAGGTCCATCGCAGGGCAACACAGAAACACGCAGGACAAACAACCATTCACGCACACACTTAAACCTAAGGAGAATCTAGAGAAGTCAATTAACCTAACAGTCATGTTTTTGGTTTTTGGACTGTGGGAGGAAGCCAGAGTGCCTGCATGCACAGGTAGAACATGCAATCCCCATGCAGAAAAACCCCGGGCCGGGAATCAAACCCAGAACCTTCTTGCTGCAAGGCAGCATTGGTACCTACTCCGTCAATGTGGAGCCTAAATGATAAATCAAACAAACAAATCTATAGATTAATCGCTTACTGAACTAAATGATAGTTGCAGCCCTAATTAGGTGCAAATTGCTAATAGATATATTAACCATGGTAGGGGCAGAGTCATGTTTTGGGGATTATGTCAGTAAGATCAGCAAATCTAGCTATTTGGAAATGACAAAGGTTTAAACATCTAAATCCAAAGGCTGTATTTGGATAAATCTTCTTTTTAATCTTCCAACAGGACCAAGTACCCAAAACATAGAACATGAGTTTCCCGAGCCTGCTCCCCAGAACCAACTGACCTGAATAAATGACTGACTGACAGGCTTCTAGATAATCTGCAGCTGCTGAGGAATCATGAATAGCTTTTTTTTAGGTGTCCTGGAGCAAAGACATGTCTAAAACCTGCAGGACAGTTGGTCCTGGTAACCAGTGGTGGAAAATACTGATTTCAATGAAAGCGTATGCATGTGTAGGAATGGCCCAGTCAAACTCCAGAGCTAAAATCAACACAGAATCTGTCACATGACTTCAAAGGGGATGTCTAAAGACTCCTTTTCATCATATTTGCTTGAGAAATTAGCTGTTGGGCAAAGAGTAATGAACAAAGATTTCATTCTCCAGGAAGAAAGACAACCACAGACCTACAGATGTAACTGCTGTGAAATGTTGTTCTACAAAGCCTTGATTGGTGGGATTACGGACCATGCTTCATTTTCCTTCCACCTCTCAATAACGCGTCACTTTGTGGTCATATTATGACAAAACCCTAAAAAGTCCAAAGGGTAAGATATTTTTTCAAAGGCACTGCGTTAGGGTTATAGTTTCGATTTATCTTATTCCTCTGTATGGTGTAATTTGGACGTTTCCTGATTTTCTTTTGGAAGACTCTCTGGCTTTGGCAGCTGAACAGGAAACAAGAAGATTTATTTACATGAATCCATCGAATTACCTTCTCATCTTTGTTCCATCATTTATTCCTCAACAGCCCCACACCATGTGTTCAGCAGGACTTTTGAATTTTCACGCGTCAACTTGTAAACATCAACAGTAAATGGGATTTATTGCCCCACATGCAATAAATCCTGGAGCGTCTGTGAAGTGAGGATGTGGTTATGGTTTAACAGGACAGCGGGGGAAATCTCCCAAGCGTTCTCTGTTAGTTACTGGAAAACAGGATGCCGGATCTGTCATGTGCCCCATGTCAGAACATGCCTACTTGGAAGGGACAGGATGCAGCGTGTGCTCCATGGTTAAAAATAAAACACCATCACTTAATGAGACATTCGTTTGTGGCCTTCTGAGTCATAACGTCTATATTATGGACATTTCGACAGAAAGCTCCCTGCTGAACACCAGCCTGTTATTACTCTTGTGAGAAACCTTTCTTGGTGTTCAAACCTAATTGGTTGCCGAGTCTTTCTGCAAAAGAAAAAAAGAAAATATCACAGGAATCTAACACGGAAGTTCAAAAAGAGGAAAAGCTTTCCAAATAACTGGTTGCAATAAAACCATAGCTTGGGGTTATGTAATGTTATTGGAATATATGATTAGGTTGGCCAGCTATGGATTTTAATAAAGACAGATGTCATTGTACTGTTGCTTAAGCCAAAAACGGAGTATGTGCTGTTGGATGTAACCAGGCCTCTGCAGCCTGATTCTTCAAACAAGGAGGGTAAGACCACTGATTCATAAAGGCTGGGTCCTTAATCAGCTAGTATGACGGCTTGAGATCAGACAGAAAACTAAACGGCAAACATTTATTTTTAAGTGCTTAAATATATAGAAGCATGATTTAAAATGAACAATAACCAACTACTTTGGTTGTCTATGTTGTTTGTCTCGTTATTACTCGTACGATTAGCTGAATTTGTAGAAATGTTTGTTACTCATCCAATAGCTTGGGTCATGAGTCGACTCTGGTACCATTATGTGAGTCATAACCTGAGATTTTAGGGAACCTCTAGGTAAGAATGCTTAATCATTAGCCATGTTTTCATCAAACGCTCAATTGATGTTTGAGTTAACCTTCAAACTGCTGAAAAAAGAAAATGGGAATTAGACGGATTTCAATCAATTAAAGTGAATTAACAAGGAGATGCTAAACATAATGTTGTCAGAGGTTCACAATATGCTTGGCTCTAATAAAAAGAAAGAAGAGTACGGAAACTAGCATGGACAAAAGATCAGAGATGGGTGAAGGTTTTATTGAAGGTGTTGTCAGGATCGCAGCCCAGGTAGCTGATCTAATCACTCACTTCATTCACGTGCCGTTCCCCTCATGCGCTCCAATTATCATTCATCTTATCCACCTGTTTGGTCTGCTTTAAATATGGTTAAGCCCAGCTATCGGGGCCAGATCATTATTTGTGTTATGTATTCATGTTAGTTATTCATGTTTGTTTGAGTTTTAGATTAGTTAGGTCTGTTGTTAATGTCCTGACTCTCGGCGGCCAGTGTGAAGAGAGGCTGTTTGTGTTTGTCTCCTGTATCCTGGTTATGTCGCGACTCTTCTCCGCTAAGCCCTCAGCGTTTTGCTCGGCGTGCGGGGAAAGCCAGTTTTAACTCCAGTGATCCTGGCTTCTGGATGGAGCCAGTTAAAGTTCTGCAGTTTCTCCTGGAACCATGTCTTGTCTTGTCTTGTTGCTGGAATCTTGGAACTCTGAACCTGCCCGAACGCTCTGTGGATTTCTGGAACCCTGGATCTTTCAGTTCCTGTTTGGATCAGAACCCCTGACCAGGCTACAGACTCCTGGATCTCAGAACGATCCTGTTTTGAACCGTTTCCCTGACCTGGATCGGTCTCTTGCCTGCTCACTGGGGTTGCTGCATCGGGGACACTCTGGATGGCTGAGCGTCGCATTTCTTTGGCAGTGCATCGGCTGATCCTGCCTCACCCGAGAAGATGGACTGAACTGTTAAACCAGGTAAGTGACTCACACGGACAATTATCTTCTGTCAGATTATCGTGGTCACTTACCTGTGGTTCTCCCTCAACCAGAGTGCCAGTGATGGGCGATGCTCCGCCCTCCCCTGCAGCGGTTGCAGGTCCACTGATCCACAGCAGCCCATGTTCTATTTTGTCTCTGTTCTGTTCTGCCTAATATTCTGTCATTAAACGTTTTGAAACTTCCCATTGTCTGACTCGCCTGAATACTGGGTCCATCTGTCCCGTTTTACTGACAGTTGCAGTCGGGCAAATTGTACTTTGCAATGGTACATGCCAATTGGAGATGTGAAGAGATAAGTGTGATTCTAAAGCTTGTTTTCAGGATGCCAGTAGGTAAAACCATTCATCAGTCATGTGAGGTAAGTGTTGAAAATGTCAGAACTGTTCCAAATCGGCAACCAAATCTTGTTTTTCTCCTTTCACTGGAGAATATACACCAGACATGCTCTACCAGGATCAAAGAAGATTTCTATACAGGGATGGACCTGACCGGTTTACCTTGCAACTTAAGAGATTTTTTATCGTATTTTACCCAATGCAGACCAGTTTTACTCTGCCATCATGTCTCACTTCCTGTCAGACTGATGACTCACCTTTTAAAATTGGACTTACATCTGACTAACATAGACTGGGGGTCTACTTTGGCTGGAAACTACATAAGCACAAGGCAGCCCCATTCATTTCTACCTAATGCCTGCGACTTTATACAATCTGTTCATCTGTCAGATCGAACATTAAATCAGATCTGGTTTGTCTCGACCTCAACTCTTCTCACATATCAGAATCTACCAAGGTCTCACCCACAGACAGAGAGGAAAATAAAAACGGTCATTTTCAGCATCTAAACAAAAATGGCTACTTTATCACAATTAATAACTTATACAGAGTGATAACAAAGTGTGAGTTCTGGTCATGATCTAGCCATAAACCTGTGATCTTTTTTCAGCGTCTACTTCCTGAATTATGATCCCTTCAAAGTCAAAGGAAGTTTGTAGCATTCACAGACAATGAGTAAGTAAAGTCCAGCAAACTTCCCCCATGGCCTCATTAGCCACACCTTGTCATTCCTCCTGGCTTCTGGTTTGTTTTGTTTGGGCCTCAGGACACAATAGTTAAAAAAGATGTCTTAATATTACTGCAATTGAAGGATTTACTACCATTATTTGGCTCCATTCTAACCTAGAGGTCACACAAGGGCCAACCAACAGCATGAAATAAGCAAAGGGGCAAAGCATAATCATGTCTATTTTTCCATTTTCATTAAAAGCCAAGTTAAAATAGAGTCAAATTCATTGTTTTTGTCAACAGACTCTTGCAACTAAAGGTGATTCTGACTGTAATAAGAATAAATCACTGTAAAAAAAAAAAAGCATCAACCTATTTGAAAGTGGAGCAGTCTGTGATGTTCTACCCTGGTCATTTTTTACTCTGGTAGACACAGAGGCAACAGAGGCTGTTCATCCCCTTCAGCAACTCCACTCCCCCAGTTCCTTTAAAATCCCCCTCTGGAAACATGGGTCTCCACAAACCAACGTCTTGTGGCATGCTGATGATTTAAAACATGAAGTCTTTATACAGGGTTTATACAGGAACTGTAATTTTATTCTTTTTAATGCTCTTAGAAATAATTTTAATGCCATCAACAAGTACCCATGAATCTCATATACCGGTATATATAAAAAACACGCCAAAATCCTTCGTCATCTTTACCATCGACAGGCTGCAGCCATCTCCCAAATTCCTAATTTTCCAGCCACTTTAGTTGACATTTGCATTTTCGCGTTCTCTAGCTTTTTCTCTGCCTTGAGATTCTTTTCCGAACATACAGCTTTATGATCAACCAGAAGCAGCTCCACGCAAACACTCACAACACGTTATATCTGATATATCTGACAAAACTGTTTTTATAATTCCATTTAATGAAATTCAATGCCAATTAAGGCCTTAATTAAAGACATTATAATTTAATGACTTTTAATGATTTTTAATGACCCGCAGAAACCCTATTATACACTTGCCAGTTGGTAACTTTGCCTGTCAGTACAGAATTTCCACGTGCTTTACATGTTTATTCCTATTTGGATTTGTAGACATTGGTTACTTGAAATTTGTAGCATTAGTCTGATGCTATTTTTCTTTTCTTTTTCTTCTTCTTTGCTTAATCATAGCTGAATAGATGTTAGTTTGACTAATAATCAAACTCTTGGTTCTGCAGGAGATTAGCTCTCTGATTTTAATTTCCTTTATAAGAATTGAAAATTCTTGTAGATTAAAACCTCCTGCAATATAAGCCTTAAAGCCTCCTCCTTCCTACATGCCTTTTGTTTTAAACAAAGATGGATAAAATGAACAGGTAGACAATCCAACAATTAATCTGATTTTCATAAATAACAAATCGTTACCAGCATTGTCAGAAATAATGCAGAATAATATCACCAAAAGAAGATCTAAAATGACTGTTTTTCTTCTAAATTTGCATAAATGGTACTGAGGTTTTTTAAATTTGCAGCAAACACAAACATCCACACACTGACTTCGGCTGTAGTGTGTCTCTGGCTTCACTACAGCAAAAATACTGTGTGCTTTTGTTCACAAGTCAGCATGTGTGTGTCAGGCATGTGCATGACTACTGCCATTATAATTCTGGGCAGGTGATCAGACTTGACCCCCACTAACTATGTCTGGCCCGCCAGCCAAGATCGTGTGCCAAGTGTCTGGTGCTGCCCGACTCCCCACTGGCTGGTTAATGAAGGGCTTTTGCGGGGGAGTTGAGCTGAGTTGCTGGAGGGGAGGGGCTCACTCTGCTGCTTCATTTGCAAGCTTCCATCGGGCCCAGCTGTTGATTCACAGCTCCTCTGCCACAACAAACAGAGGCCACACAAGGGCCAGCCGGCAGCACGGAGCAGGCAGAGCGGGACACTGGCAGGCAACGCTGGGGCCCCCTGAAAGAAGGCCTCGCCGATCAATTTCTACACTGTCGCTACAGAAACAGAGCTGTCTCTAATGGGCTCAAACTGAGGAACGTCTGACTGCATTCTTCTCCCTCCCTCCTCTATCCATCTCTATCTATTACCACCTCCATTATCTCCCTGGCTCTTCCTCCTCCTGGCCCTCCCATCTCCCCGCTTTCACCTGCTCCTCTGGAACAAATCCACAGCTGTGTCGGCTGACTCTAAGCAAGTGCACAGACTGCAGAACAAGCCACTGTTTCCTCACTGCAGCCATTTGTCTGTCTCTAAAATCCCATAATGTTGATTGGAAGTTTCTCTGCAAGCCTAAAATTAATAAGACAAAGTTTCCAAACAGTGCACAGAACAGTGAAAACTGATCTTTTTCAGTGAAAAAAGGGGAGTGGGTATTGTAAGGGCAAATGCTGCTATCCTAAAACATTGTTTTCGAGTTTGCCTGCCTTTGCTCCCCCTCAGTGACTCCCAAAGTGCACTTGATTTTCAGCAAACCCCGACTACACTGCTCCAAATGACAGAAGGGTGTGTGCTCTGCCAGAACAGAGGGGTCCATTCAGCGCCGTGCTGTTCTCTGCAAATGTTAGCTCTGCCAAGACATTAGTACTGCCCTGCAAAGCATCGCCCACCAGGCCGAGGGTGACCTGTTTGTGGTCATGTAGCATTAGCATGTTGCAAACGGGCTTCAAAGATATAGAAACAGGGATGCTTTCCAGATTTTATTAGCAGCAGACTGCATTTAAAACACCAGAAGCAGCGATGGCATTTCTTGATTCCATCATGGCTCTAAAAGCAGAAGGTTTTGTACTCTGGGGAAAAAGGTCAGCTAATCTCTGCATGGCTAAAATTGAACTTTGCAGGCAACCTGTTGATTTTACAGATGGGTATAAGCACCACTTATCAGATTAGGTCAGCTAAAGCGACTTTATCAAATCAGTTTTCCTGCATCTTACTTTATGCAAATCCGAGCAGACAAAAAAATCATGATTGAAAGATTTCCTTTTAAAATTTCTGATCATCTCATACAAAATAATAAAAAGAGAGACTATAGATTAACCATTTGGGCTTATTCTGGTCAGCAGAGATTTTTTTTTCATCCAGTAAAATTATTTTAAATATCAAGCACAAAAAAGTACAATTAATTCCCTGACAAAAAATATTTTGACTTGGATAGTAAAAAATAAGTATCTTTATCAGATTTTAAACATTGGATCAGAGGCTGATGCATGAAGAGTCAAAACAAAGTGGGAGTTTGTTGGATGTATTTCAAATAAATCTGTTTTTAGTAATAACCTGCAAACCACCATAGGAGAATATTAAGGAAAAAAGGTGTGATTATTGACGCATGTCTAACTTGGGTAAATAATTCCGAAACATACCAAAGTATTCCTTTTTCATATGCATCTCCAACTCCTTCTCCAGCTCCAAGGTGAGCGCCTCCAGCCGTTTCTCCGCCTGGCTCGGCCCATTCTCCCTGCTGGTCACCTGGTAAGGTAACTTATACCTCTGGCCTGATGAGGCCGCCTTTGAGGACACGCCGTAGCTGAAGGAGGACGGTGAACCGGCGTTTATCTCCGCGGTCCCTCCCGGATGAGGCTGAGGTTCGGGCACCGTCTGCAGATGCATGCGAGTCTGCATCCCGTTGGAGTCTGCGAGCTCCTGCAGTAAGGCGTCCTCAGGTAACCCGCTGCCCAGCATGGAGGACCTGGGTGAGGGCAGCTGCAGGTCCGGGTAGGTGCTCATAGACCCCCTGGAGCTGCGGGAGCTTCTGGAGCTGTGGCTGGAGATGCTGGAGCGCGGGCTGAGCACGCAGTTGGCCGCGGCCCCGGCTCTAGCGCTCCCGTCCTGGCTGCAGAAGCTGGATCGGGGACTCGCCAGGGGCGCGCCGTGCAGGATGGCCCCCTCCAGGTCATGGTTGACCACAGGCCCGTACCGAGAGTCAGAGTAGCTGGATCTCGGACTGGTGGTAAAGGAGTACTGGCTGGCCGTGCTGGACCTGGGACTGGCGTGCCTCTGGTCGTAGCCCATGCTGATGCCGCTGGTGCGGTTGCTGCTGGGCTTGCTGCAGCAATCGCAGCTGTTCAGGCTGGTCCGGGGACTGGAGTGCTTGCTGGTGTCACTGGCCGTGCTGGCATAGCTGGATCGCGGGCTAAGGATGCCGTTGCCCTCACAGTGAACCAAGCTGGACCTCGGGCTGCTGTATCGGTCCTGGGTCGGTACCACCAGGCTGGTGCGCGGGCTGCTGATGCTCGATCGCGGGCTGGCATGTTTGCTTTGCTCCTGAGAGGACAGGGAGGACGCCAGGCTGGAGCGGGGACTCGCTGCGCCGTACCTCCCGTCGTGGCTGCTGGTTATGCAGATGCTGTTGCACCTGTTGCCGGGCAGAGGCGCCGCTTTGCTGAGAGGGACTCCGTCAAAAGTGGACCCGGTGCTGTACCTGTGTCCCTGCACCTCTAAAGAGTACCTCCGGTGCCTTTCGGATGTGCCGGGGTAGCAGGGCAAAGCCACTTCGGATTTGGTGCAGCAGCCCTCCTCGGTGAAAGGAGCGTCTCTCTGAGGGGCGCAGAAATCCACGGGAACCGTCCGGCTGCAGCTCACCGGACGCACAGGAGCCGCGTTATACACTTTATTCCCCGGCGTGAAATTCTCCAAAGTGTGATGCTGCTGGTGGAGCACAGAGGTGCCATTCATCGGCTTGGTTTTCAGCCCAGCCACCGCCGGAGCAGAGAAGTCTAAATCTGGGTTTATAACCAAGTCCCTCCTGGCGTTATACATCCCTTCTTTATAAGCTTCGTACAGCGTAAGGTCCTCCATCAGTGTGGCGGCCCGGAGTCCCAAGTCCTCCTCATAATGCTCCATGTTGCGCTCCAGATGAGAGAACCAAGTTGAGAGTGCGCTGCGCTCCGCGGAGCTCCTAATTGTGTTTCACATGGAAATCAAAACAAAAACGCCGCTGCGCAGCCGTGGCTCCTTCACGCAAAAACGCCGGCGGAGGCGCAAACCCGCACCTCAAGCCGCATGATCCTCCTGCTTTCCTCCCAACACCGAAAAACTCTTTCTCACAGTTCCAGTCGACGGCGATGCGTTTGTCAACTTCAGTTTTTGTTAAGTTGAAAGGTCTTTACAGTCAATGGCGCGCTGCGCGGAGGAATTTCCCCTTGTTGGTTTTCCTCCGGGATTCCCTTACAGGCGCTTCTGTGGAAGCTGGACCGGTTTGAATAATCCCTTATAGCACAAATAGGCTTCTTTTATCAGTATGCGTCTAGAAAAAGCAGGGAAATTGAATTTAAAGGCGGTTTTACGCGGGGGACTCGTTCGCCTGAAAGGAATGCGGGGAGGGAGACGGGATGCGCTGCGCCTCTCTGGAATGTGGTTAATGCTGCAGAGAAACAATGATTGCGACCAACTCAGCAAGGGGCTGCCCGGCTCTGAAGAGAATAGTTTACAGGAAAGGGGACGTCTGCATTCATCCTTTGCAAAGTGAAATACGCCATAAAGAAAACCTCACCTGGTCGGACTCTTTCTGCAGCAGATATGCACTCTGCAGGCATTATGTTTTCTTTTTTTAGTTTCCATTTCTTTCAGATAAACTCATAATCTGAAAATTTATCTGAAAATGCTATATCAGGAGTCTGTTACAATATAATACAGTTAAACCAAAGTTAGTAGGTCATTTAAGGCTAATTTGTAAAACAGTAATCTGTTTAAAGAACCCAGCTGAGGAGGAAACCTCCAAAATCTAAACACAACTGTATTTTTTTCACATAAAACTTTTTTTTTCTAATTTGGCATAAAAATAAAACTCTTCAATGAATGAACACAGTTAGCAGAATGTAATTTTTTCTAATGATATTTTAAAAGTGTATTAGAGATTGACCGATTCAGGGTTTTTTCAAGCCTAATGCAGATTATTTTTCGGTCTAACTGATCCCTGATATGTGCAGCCATTTTGGATTTCTCTTCTTCTATTTAAACATAAAAATGACACCACGAAAACAAATACTACACAAGTCCATCATCTCTTTCTCTTTATTTATTTTCATAATCTGAAAAATTATCTAAAAATGCTATATCAAGCGTCTGTTACAAGATTATAACTAGTGGTGCACCGATATCGATACCAGTATCGGCCGGGGCCCCGATCCAGCACTAAAACTGTGGTATCGGAATCGGTACTTTGAAATCCAAAAGTTTTGCAACTATTGTCACCCATTCCAGGTAGGCAATAAAAAGTTCTACTGGATTATTTCACATCCAAGTAGTATGAAGTTATTCATATATGCACACACACACATCAATTTAAAACAGATGGAATTGCTATCGGCCAATACTGCACAGCCAGGTATCGGGTATAGGTGCCAAAAAATGGCATCGGCGCAACACTAATTATAAAGCTTTATTAGGCTGCACACTTACAAATGCATCATAAATATGCATATCATCAAGTTGATTTCAGTAAATAACTTCAAAAAATAAAACTTAAATGTATTTTAATCCCTTTGTATGCTCTAAGTATTATAGTTTTGACGAATATGGCACAGTATCTGCACTGACATTGCAACATGAAGGCATTTAAGATCTGCTGAGGTGTTTAAGATGCCCTTTCCTTTAACAACAGCCTTAATTTCATGCATTGTTAGGTCAGGTGTCTTGTTCCCTTATAAAGTTTGGGACGGAGTATTTTGCTACTTGGTGATACACGAGTTTTTAAAGGTGGTATTGATTCTTCTGGCAATGCTGATAGGTAAATAAAGTCTTAAGACCTCTTTGATAAACCTGACTGGATGAAGATGACATGACTTATTAAATCTTTTATGATTACTTCTCTCTCCTCCAATTTCTGAATCTGTAATTTCAAATTAAAATGAAAACTTTATCTTTTTATTTGGACAATTAAGCAATACCCTTGTACTTTCCCCCCCCCTGTTGTTTAGAAGCGACTTAACACAATAAATGCCAAAGTATCTCAGTCTCAGGTGTTCTTTAACTCAGATTCCAATTTGCTGTCAAAGCCTCATGAAACCAGTTAAATGACTTTGCTTCAGAATCTTCTGGTGAGTGCAACTCTTTAAGCATGTTTTTTCCTTCCACTCAACTTTCCTACTAACATGCGTGTAAGCAGCACTCTGTTGTCTCTAAATTTCTACTGAACAACTACTAGAACATTACCATGGAAATTAAATTAGACACATTGCCAATTTAATTAAGGTATTTGAGCATACATTAAAAGATTTAAACTGAAATACTTCAAACTGTTGAATTTGGTTTATTTATATAGGACTACATTACAACATATAAGGCAACTTTATAAAGAGGCTCTATTCATCCGCAGATGTATAAAATCCAATTAGGTCTTAATTAAGATAAAAACACTTCATTACAATTCGTCATAGAGACTGAGTCATATCAAATTATATACAATGAAATTTAACAACAGATTCTTATACAGTACAACCAAAGTTAGTAGGTCATTTAAGGCCAATTTATAAAACAGTAATCTGTTTAAAGAACACAGCTGAGGAGGAAACCTCCAAAATCTAAACCCAACTGTATTTTTTTTTCACATAAAAACATTTTATTTCCTGAGTTGGCTTAAAAAATAAAACTCTTGAATGAATGAACACAGTTAGCAGAATATATTTTTTTTCTAATGATACTTTAAAAGTGTATTAGAGATTGACCGATGCAGGGGTTTTTTTCAAGCCTGATGGCGATTATTTTTCTGTCTAACTGAACCCTGATACGTGCAGCCATTTTGGATTTCTCTTCTTCTATTTACACAACAAAAAAGGCACCACCAAAACAAATGCCACATGAGTCTGACTATAAAGGAAAAGAAATCTTTATTAACAAATTTTACTTGTATAAGAAAAAAACACTAACAATGGTTGGACCAAAAATATCTGCACCTCACATGATCTCAAGGCTTTGCAAGCTGAATGCACTGGTAAATCGAACAATGCAAATCAACCGATACCGAAACATGACAAAAAAATGCTAATATTGCCCGGACGTCATATTGTATAGGACGGCTGATCTGTTTTTCTTTCTTGGCTGACTTATTAGTGCATTAGGCAGCAATGCCTTGAAAACGCATGAAGCGCATGCATTCACCTCCCTCCATTTTTGATTTATTGTTAATGTTTTCTTTGATTTATAAACAAAAACTAAAAAAATATTTGTATTATATTGACAACTGTTTAATATTGATTACTATATAGTCATTTAAACAGAGGATGCGATAGCAATATCGGTTTCAACAATTGCCAGAAAATATTGTAAACATCGGGGATCGGTTAGGCTGATGTCAAAATAATCTGTGTTGGTATTGGTCTATCTCTAATAATAATAAATCAGTAAAAAAAAACATAAAATTGTGAGTTCTTATCCCTTCTAGGAGGATTAAAACAGAGAGATAGTCTTGGACAAGTTTTATTAGTAACTAAGACAGGTTGGTCCCATTATATTGCAAAGCAGATGCTTCGTTAATTTCTGCTTTTGTGCAAAAAAGAACATTTTAGATCGAATAGATTTGAAAACGTCTAGCATCTATTGAAGTATTTTTTGAAGGATCAGGAGCACTGATCACATAGCTGATTGTGTGAAAAGTTCTGTATAAATACATTTGGATTGATGGATGAAGCCAGGCTTTTCACCAGCTGCCAGCAACAGGAAGAAAAGACAGAACCACAGCAATAAAAGCAGAAACAAACAGGATGTTGAGCATAAATCTCCAGAAGAAGGGACTCTGACATCTCCTCCCGTGGCCTCTGCTCTTGAACCACTGAACCACCTCCTGCAGGTTGTGCTCCTGCGGCTCATATCCCAGCTCCTTTCTGGCTTTGGCCATGCTGAAATAATGTGTGACGCCTGTTTTATAAACCTCTGTGCGAGTCAGCAGGGGCTGGAAGTTGTAGAGCGGACCAATTATGTGGTGGATCATTTCAGTGAGGAAGGCAAACAGGTAGATGAGTGAGATGGGGAGGCGCAGTTTGGGGAAAGGATAGCCCAAGCCTTCAACCAGAGGTCTGAAGAATTCAAAGTTATTGACAGGCTTCCCATCAGAAATGAAGTATGCCTGGCCGGCAGAGCGGTGCTGCTTCTCTGCAGTCAGAGCCTCTGCAGCAAGCATGTGAGCGGACACCAGGTTATCCACATGGACAAACTCCACCAAGCTGCTGGGACTGCCATAAACAAAGCTAAAGATCCTCTTCTCTATGTAGCTAACTATTCTAGGGAGGTGCCTCTGCTCACCGGGTCCATAGATACCTGCTGGACGCAGAGCGCAGGTCCTCAGCACCTCAGAGCTACCAGTCAGGGCTGTTCCGTTTGCCTTTAGCACTGCCATCTCAGCCAAGGACTTGGTTCTGGAGTAATGGTCGGGATGAAGATGGAGCGGCAGATAAGGAAGGCTTTCGTCGCCGTTCTCTATCACTTGGCCTCCGAACACCACGTTGAAAGTGCTGGTGTAAACCAGTCTCGGTACTCCGTTTTCCACACAGGCTCTCAGGATGTTCTTGGTGCCCTGAACATTGACCGCCTCGATCAGGTGTCTGTTCAGCTGCTCCCTACCAGACATGCCATAAGAGGCGATGTGGAACACGCAGTCAACACCCAACGCAGCCTTCTCAACTTGTGCATAGTCACGTATATCTCCTTGCATGAAGACCATGCCTTCAGGAAGTTCTTGGCTTGGACGAACAGCGTCGAACAAAACGGTTCGGGCTCCTCTTTTATGCAGAGCAGATGCAAGGCTGAAAATAAACAATTTAAAATAAATAAATCTCACTGAAACTCATAGATAATCTAATCTAAATAAACACAGCAATAAAGAATATAAAAAATCACCATTCTAAGAATCCAAAAGAAGAGAAAAAAAAAAAAACACCCAGATAATTAACACGACAGCACCACCTTGTGATCATTAAGCAGAACTGCATCAGGTAAGTAGCACAAACTGAAACATTTTGATAAATAATACATGTAAAACAGTTTTTACCGAAATCCAAAGTAGCCACAACCTCCCGTTAATAAGAACACCTTCTTGTCCATTTGTGTGCTTTCCATCGCAAGAGAGAATCTGTGCATTGAGGAGTAGATTAAAGACAAAGATAAAAATAATTACAAAAAGAAACATTGAAATTATGAAACGATAAATCTATTGGACTGAATAAAAACGTATTGTCTTTTCTGAATCCTCTAAATTTAAAACTTGGGTCGTTTTCATGGGTTTTGCTGCATATTTCAAAAGATTTAAAAAAGTTGTCCTATTTTTTTTTCATTTTTGCCCTGTCACACTCATTGACACATAACTGAATTAAACGGCTCCTTTAAAAAAACAGATCATTATCAAAGTAAAAATAGCTTTAAATTTTAGAAAATATATAATCTTTATATATTCATTTAGAGTTTGAAGTCATAACACAGCACCAAGCTATCGGTGTTTACAGCATTAACGACCATTTTTCAACACTTGGCAGAGTAATTTCTAGTGTTTAAGTCTATTTAGATTTATCAGCAGCTTTTGATTTAATTATTTGGTATTG
The DNA here is from genome assembly GCF_016077235.1 of Cyprinodon tularosa. Taxonomy (NCBI): domain Eukaryota; kingdom Metazoa; phylum Chordata; class Actinopteri; order Cyprinodontiformes; family Cyprinodontidae; genus Cyprinodon; species Cyprinodon tularosa. The sequence goes on along the minus strand of NW_024038652.1, from coordinate 320,761 downwards.
AGTTAAAAGCAAGTAGGTATTCACTTAAAGCCCTTATTTCTGTTTTATATTTGGCAGACCAGTGTTTGCCTGCTCATCTATTTTATATCTGCAGTTTTGGGGTCCTCTGGTTCACTTCCATCCATTTTGATTGATTGAATGATTGACTTTATTCAGGTGAAATGTACTCATTACATCAGCTCAAATTGTCAAAAGAGAAGAATGTGCCAAAGGAAGAAAAAGGTGCATGGGTTATATACAGTATATACACCGACTCCACATATGACAGCTTATTTTATTTTATTTATAGGATTATTATACAGGGTTATTGCACAGGGTGTATACATGGGTATTTATATAGATGGATATTTATATTCATATATCTATTTTGTAGCTTTTGTCATATTTTATCCATGACTAACGTGAGGAATCCATAATATTTCAAATTTACTAGAAGAGTGTAACACCCAGAGGTGTCAAGTATCAACATACAAATACTTTGTTACGTTACTTAAGTAGAAAATTTGTCTAATTTACTGGAGTGATTATTTTTTAGAACCGTTTTTACTCCTACTTCTTACTTTTTTTTGCAATTATCTCTACTTTCTTCTCCTTACATTTTAAAAATAGACTTGTTAGTTTTGATTAATTTAAGATTATTTTAATCATGGCCTGTTGATATTTAAAAATGTATAAAAAGCATCAAAATAACTAGTTCCATTCAGACAATTAATTTCTTTGTGGTTGGACTCGGTGCTGCCCCAACTTGTTGTTCACCAAGTACCAGAATGAATAGTTTTCCATGATGATCCAAAGTTAAATTTGACACTGTTACCATTAGTTATTAAACTAAGAAAATTACGTCTAGGAAGTTATCATTCAGGATTGTAAAATGTTCCTTTAATAGGGTAGTGCAGTAAAGCTTTTGTCCTTAACATTTTTCCTGCATTACTTTTATACTTCAAGCAGTTTTAAAAACTGTACTTTTACACTTTTAATTGAAAAAAGCTTAAGTTGGTCCTCCAGGTTCTACAAAAGTGTTTTTATACAGCAGGATTCCCACTTTTACTTTAGTAATAAACATGAGTATTTTTTCGCCCTAGATATCTTTTACACCTCAGTGTTACTTCATCCCTTGTTGTTTTGTCCTGTATTTATTCTATTGTTTGGTTGTCTTATTTGTGAAGCACTTCTGTAAACTTTTCTCATTGATTTTAATATAAAAATAAATCTGATAAGAATGTCATGTTTAGCTTTGCTTCTGTTAACTTTGATTGTACGTTGTGTTTTAATAGTTCATATCAGATAGTTTGATTTTGATCTAGAAAATACTTTTTTTCTTTTTTACACACGTTTAGGAAAACCTTTGCACATTTGCGTGAGATTTAGGTTTCCTCGGATTGTGACGTCATAATCGGAAAAAGTAAAATAACATAGAAAATCAGGGGCTATTCATACTGCAAGAAAATGTTTTTCAGCAGATCATAATGATAAAGATTTATAATAATAAAAGTCGTGACCAGCACCCTACTATAAGTCAACTATATGGTTGTAACAGGAGTTTCTGACCGCTCACTTGTTAATCGGTGGCTCCCACCTCCTCACTAACGTGTACAGAACGAGGAAAAACGTCCACTTTACTTGTACTCGCTGAACACAGCAGTCCGACAGCTACTTCCGTGTACTTCTGTCCGGTTTGTTACGTATTCACGTTCTGTTATTGCACTGACGTAGGAGGAGTAGACGCTTCCATTGGCCAGTAAAAAGGTTACGTCAGCTCGTTCGCCATATTGGGAGTGGCTAGCTTAATTTCATAATCAAGACTGCCATACTTAGAATCTATTTTTCCAAGTTAAGGAAGCACCAAAATGTGTGTTTAACGAGTTGCTAATAACTAGTAATTAGAGCTTCGTAATTATTTACCTATAAATTATATGTGACGGATACAGAACAATATATATATATTTTTTCTTCCACCAGCAGCGCCATCTAGTGGTGTGAATCAAGCTGTTACTAACCGCTTGTAACGTACACGGCGGCAGCTCCAAAGATCCGAGTCTTATCAGCTGCAGACAGCGAAAACACTCCCTAAGCTGACTGTTGTTATGTCATCTTCTGCAGGTAAGAGGTCATTTTAAAACTCCGGACAAAGTCTTTCCAAAATCGACGAGGCATTGGAGTTTTACTTCGGTTACATAATGATTACAGTTCTAGTTTTACACTTCAAGTCCAGCTGTAACCGGATGTTTGCAGCACATGGAGCTATAATGCTTTATTAAACTTTTTTGTTATTTATTTATTTTTTTATGAAATATCCACTCGGAATAATTGTTTTCAGGGCGTAGCCAAAAATTACGGAGCCCCTCTGATGACATGGTCAAAAAAAATGTTTAATTGTGGCCACGAAGTAGTATTTCGTGCGCACGAAGTAGTATTTCGTGCGCACGAAGTAGTATTTCGCGGCCACGCAATAAGTATAACGTGCGCGCGAAATACTACTTCGTGGCCACGCAATAAGTTTAACGTCCGCACGAAATACTTATTAATATCAATAAATCCGCCCCTGTTTTCAGGCTTATGTTAACTGTAATGACTTATCTTGGACAGGCTGCTATGTAAACGGGCCTTTGGTCCTTCGTTTAGCATTGCTCCGGTTGTTTACACTACGCCTTTTCCACCTAAAATAGCGTCTTAGCAACAAATGTCACGTGACTGGCGGAGACCGACTGGGTAAGCAAATCGAGCGCGCCTTAGACCTTAGAGAAGGCGCGCTCGATTTGCTTACCCAGTTGTCAAGGAATGATATTAATATTATTAATAAGTATTTCGTGCGCACGTTAAACTTATTGCGTGGCCACAAAATAGTATTTCGTGCGCACGATAAACTTATTGCGTGGCCGCGAAATACTACTTCGTGGCCACAATTAAAATTTTTTTTTGACCATGTCATCAGAGGGGCTCCGTAAAAAATAACAATAACATTTAATTGAATTTTCTTTAAATGTTATATCTCGACACATTTAAGGGAAAGATGCAGTGTTTTCAAGATGATTTTGCTACAAAGTAAAGTGTGGCATGCACATGTATTCAACCTAAAAGACTAAAAGGACATTCAGTTCAGTTTATTTATATAGCGCGAAGTCACAACACATTTTATCTCAAGGCCATGGGCGGTTCTAGAAAGGGGCCGACGATCATGTTATGACCCTTGTTGTGGCCCCTGTACTGAAGACATAATACACAGAGAAGTTCTAATGATGATATGCGCTGGAACAGAAATGGTTACTGATAGGTCCTTTGGATCTGTTTCATTCAAAGTTTTCTATATAAGGAAAACCAGTTGATTGCATCGACTCATTGACACGAATGCAATCCCTCTCACTAAGCATGCTTGTAGCGACAGTGGAGAGGAAAACCTCCCTTTTAACAGGAAGAAACTTGGCTCTGTGTGAGTGGCCATCTCCCGAGGCTGATTGGGATTCAAGGAGACAGAAGCAGAAATACAGAAAGAAGCAGAGATACAAAAGGCAGCTGTAAACCAGCTCCACAGGCGGCCCCGTCCAGGAAACACACTGCCAGGGAGACGAGCTCCGAGCCAGCTCCCATGTCAGAGGAGGAAAGAGAGCACATCCAGTTAGTCACAGTGAGAGAAACAGGACTACACTGAAAAACATGCCAGGCTCCAACATCTATAAACAAAGAACACACACAGAACCCTGTCAGAATGTTGTTCTTATAAATGCATAAATACCCTGATTTTTCCAGGTGGGATGAATTTGGACGAGTACTTCCAAAGGATTGGCTTCCAAGGCCCTCATGATAAAGCGGATCTTGAAACCTAGATACAAACTCTAACTCGACTTAAAAGCAATGTAAAATGACTGAAGTACTAAATATGTTTAAAACAAGGTTCACTGTTTGAAATATACTCATATATTTTGCCTTATTTAAATTTCTTTTTTCAAATTTCAAGTGTAAATGCATGTAACGGATGCACAATTTAACAGATTTTATATTTCTCCTGTAATGAAGAGGACTTCCTTGTTTAGTAGGCATTTCTTTTTGAGAGTTTCTTTAATATTGTATCCATACAGTATTACCATGTCGGGACGTTCACTTTTTATTTTTATTATCGTGAAGACTACTAAAACCATGCTAACCTCTAATCATTTTGGCCAACAACAGTCTTATGTGTTTGCACTTATAGCTTTGTATTTCAAGTGTTTTCCTAAAGTTTGGAAGCAAAATGTAAAGTTTTTCTAGATAAAACTAGTATTAAAAAGGCAGTGATGTTAATGTTCCAAATTTGTGTATAACTCCTCTTTAAATCCTTTTCTAGCAATGTTTTATTTTACATGTTTTGATTTCAGTTTGATTTGAAAATATAATCACTTTATAAAACTTTTCTCCCAAATTCCTTGAGTGGATTAATACAGTGTACTAGACTCCTCTTAAACACACCATAGAGTCAGGAGTTAGCTGCTGTGTAAAGCATACTTATACAAAGGTCATTAAATCAAATTTCTTAGCTGTTTTTAGTGGCTGTAAAGCAGCACTTTTTCCTCTCGACCAGATTTTTTTCCTTGCACCAAACTTTCTAAAAAAATTAGCAATAAATAAATCTTTTTGCAAAGCCAGCTTCTTTTGAAATGACCTTTTGTATCTTACCCTGCTTTTGTAAGAAGGTAGATAAGAAAAACTGAATTGTATAGCATCTTTCACAGATAGCAGAATCACAAAGATTTTAAAGATTGTCAGTGACTCTGCTGTGTTCCTTTTTATTGCTTTCGTCATACAGACTTTTCTTCCAATAATCAGTAGGAAATGAACAGATGAAATAAATATCTGAATGAAATGACTGTATGTCGTATGAGTTTCACGTTTTTATAGATTTAGCTTCTCAATGCACCCCTGGACTATGATCCAATTGGAATGTGGAAAGTTTTGTAGAGTCTAAAGTCTGCAGCCTTAGTAAACCTGCAGGTCAAGGTGTGCTGCCGTTCTTGCAACCGTTCTTGTGCGCTAACTGTTTACTCTGTCAGACACTCTCACATGACTTGGCAAACAACCAGCTTATCCAAACGTTGTCAGATATTAAATCTTTACGAATCTGAAGTTTTTCTGTAGTTTTGATTGTTTGACTGAGGTAAGATTGAATAGCTTCTTCTTTTTCTTTCTTTTATTATTGCTTGTATTTATTTTGGAGGATTTCATATTTTTCTTTTGCTATTGAGCAGGCTTTAGGCACATTTTTAAAAGGCAAGTAAAAATGGACCTAATGGATAAATGTAATTTCCTACGTTTTCCAGGTGAAATGAATCTGGACGAGTACTTTCAAAGGATAGGCTTCCAAGGCCCTCATGATAAAGCGGATCTTGAAACCTTGACATCGATCCACCAGCTGCACGTCATGTCGATTCCTTTTGAAAACCTCAGCATTCACTGTGGCGAGTGGATCACCATGGACCTGGAGGTTATTTTCAATAAGCTGGTGAGGAGCAGCCGTGGAGGCTGGTGCCTTGAGAACAACTCCCTGTTTGGATGGATGCTGAGAGAAATGGGCTTTGATGCGACAACGCTGAGCTCCAGAGCTTTCAACAGTATCATCAATGACTTTGGTGCTCTAGATTCTCACCTCATTCACAAAGTTATCATTGACGGGAAGGCTTATATAGCTGATGTTAGCTTTGGAGTGTCTTCCCAGATACGGGAGCCATTGGAGCTCATTTCTGGAAAGGACCAACCGCAGGCAGCAGGGGTGTTTCATCTTATCAATAAGGGGGACATCTGGATGCTGGAGAAGACAGGAAGGAAACCAGAGGTTCTGAATCCAGAATTTCACAAATCCAGCCTGGTAAACAGGAAGGAGACGAAGCAGATCTACTGTTTCACCCTGGAGCCTCGACAGGGCGATCATTTCACCGATAAAAGCCAGAGACTCCAGAGAGACCCCGCCTCCCTCTTCACCAACAAGTCCATCTGCTCCCTGCAAACGCCTTCAGGATTCAAAGCTCTGATTGGCTGGACTTACAGCGAGGTCACCTACAAGCCAGAGGAAGGGGTGGATGTCTTGGACATGAGGAACGTAGCAGATGATGAGATTGATAAAGTTCTATGGGAACATTTTAATGTGAAGCTTCAGAACAAACTAAAGCCTGTATGCAACAAAACATTTTACACTCTTTGATAAAAAAACACTCCGGAGAAGTAGGGAAACCTTTAACTCAACATTTCCACCAAGTTATATGTTATACAATAGATACAAACTCTAACTCTACTTAGAAGCAATGTAAAATGACTTAAGTATTAAATATGTTTAAAACAAGGTTCACTGTTTGAAATATACTCATATATTTTGCGTTATTTAAAATTCTTGTTTCAAATTTTAAGTGGAAATGCATGTGACGGATGCACAATTTAACAGATTTTATTCTTCTCCTGTAATGAAGAGGACCTCCTTGTTTAGTAGGCATTTCTTTAATATTATACCCATACAGTATTACCATGTCGGGACGTTCACTTTGTATTTTTATTATCGTGAAGACTACTAAAACCATGCTAACCTCTAATCATTTGGGCCAACAACAGTCTTATGTGTTTGCACTTATAGCTTTGTATTTCAAGTATTTTCCTAAAGTTTGGAAGCAAAATGTAAACAGTTTGTCTAGATAAAACTAGCATTAAAAAGGCAGTGATGTTAATGTTCCAATTATGTGTATAACTCCTCTTTAAATCTCTTTCTAGCAATGTTTTATTTCACGTTTTGATTTGTTTTGAAATCATAATCACTTTGTAAAACTTTTCTTTTGTCCTAAATTCCTTGAGTGGATTAATACAGTGTATAAGACTCATCTTAAACACACCATATATTCTCTTCAGAGTCAGGAGTTAGCTGCTGTGTAAAGCATACTTATACAAAGGTCATTAAATCAAATTTCTTAGCTGTTTTTAGTGGCTGTAAAGCAGCACTTTTTCCTCTCGACCAGATTTTTTTCCTTGCACCAAACTTTCTAAAAAAATTTAGCAATAAATAAATCTTTTTGCAAAGCCAGCTTCTTTTGAAATGACCTTTTGTATCTTACCCTGCTTTTGTAAGAAGGTAGATAAGAAAAACTGAATTGTATAGCATCTTTCACAGATAGCAGAATCACAAAGATTTTAAAGATTGTCAGTGACTCTGCTGTGTTCCTTTTTATTGCTTTCGTCATACAGATTTTTCTTCCAATAATCAGTAGGAAATGAACAGATTAAATAAATATCTGAATGAAATGACTGTATGTCGTATGAGTTTCACGTTTTTATAGATTTAGCTTCTCAATGCACCCCTGGACTATGATCCAATTGGAATGTGGAAAGTTTTGTAGAGTCTAAAGTCTGGAGCTTTAGTAAACCTGCAGGTCAAGGTGTGCTGCCGTTCTTGCAACCGTTCTTGTGCGCTAACTGTTTACTCTGTCAAACACTCTCACATGACTTGGCAAACAACCAGCTTATCCAAACAGATATTAAATCTTCACGAGTCCGAAGCTTTTTTGTAGTTTTGACTTCTTGACTGAGGTAAGATTGAATAGCTTCTTCTTTTTAAAATTTTTTATTATTGTTTGCATTTATTTTCGGTGGTTTTCAGGTTTTTCTTTTGCTATTGAGCAGGCTTTAGGCACATTTTTAAAAGGCAAGTAAAAATGGACCTAATGGATAAATGTAATTTCCTACGTTTTCCAGGTGAAATGAATCTGGACGAGTACTTCCAAAGGATAGGCTTCCAAGGCCCTCGTGATAAACCGGATCTTGAAACCTTGACATTGATCCACCGGCTCCACATCATGTCGATTCCTTTTGAAAACCTCAGCATTCACTGTGGCGAGTGGAACACCATTGACCTGGAGGTTATTTTTAATAAGCTGGTGAGGAGCAGCCGTGGAGGCTGGTGCCTTGAGAACAACTCCCTGTTTGGATGGGTGCTGAGAGAAATAGGCTTCAACGTCACTACGCTGGGTGCTAGAGTTTTTAACAGCACCACCAACGACTTTTCACCTAGGGAGGGTCATCTTGTCAACATGGTTCAAATTGACGGGAAGGCTTATATAGCTGATGTAAACTTTGGGGTGTCTTCCCAGATATGGGAACCGCTGGAGATTGTCTCTGGAAAGGACCAACCGCAGGCAGCAGGGGTGTTTCGCCTTATCAACAAGGGGGACAACTGGAACCTGGAGAAGACAGGAAGGAAACCAGAGGTTCTGAATCCAGAATTTTCATCTTCCGGCCTGGTGAACAGGATGCAAACATATCAGATATACTGCTTCACCCTGGAGCCCAGAGAAGCACACAATTTCACAGAAACAAACCAAGCTCTTCAAACCGATCCAACCTCTTTGTTCATCAATAAGTCCATCTGCTCCCTGCAAACGCCTTCAGGATTCAAAGCTCTGATTGGCTGGACCTACAGCGAGGTCACCTACAAACCAGAAGAAGGGGTGGATGTCTTTGATATAAGAGACATTACTGAGGATGAGCTCGATCAAGTCCTGAAGGAACAGTTTCATTTAAGGCTGCAGAAGAAGATGAAGCCTGCAAACAAAAAAGCATGCTACACACTTTCGAAAATAACTAGAATACTTTTTAATGACTTGTTTGATAATATACAAGCTGCATTTAATCAGATGTTCATCCTTTGTTTTTATTCAAAATATCAATCATCAAAATGTCAATTCAAAGTCTTGTTTTTTTTATCAATAAAGAAAATTAAATCCAAACAAGTTAATTATTTCCTCCTTTGATGAATTTGTCCACGTGACATATGTCTTTACGCTTCTCAAAGATATATAGTTTGAATATTTTAGTTTAAATTATTAAGGAAAAAATATTTAGTTAGTGTTATTGTTTACAGAGAAAATGTAAGTGCAAATATATTTACTTATAAAAAAAAATTATAAAAAGCAATTAATTTACCATGATATTTGTCAAATATAAACGGTAGATGGTGAATATATATATATATACAAAGAAAACTAAAATGTTTTACCAAGTTCAAATATTACCAGTACCAAAACAAGCAAAATTCGTTCAAATTACAATATCTGTTTTCCAAAGAATTTCAGTGAAAAGGAAGAAAAAATATAATTACCTATGAGCACAAAAGATGGTTGAAAGCTTTATTTTTTTCTCCTACGACAGCATTTTGAATGAATAACCTCTTATTTTCCTTGAAAGTGTACAAAGTTCGAAAAATACAAATCAAAGGAAAATCGGGCATTAAAGTCTGAGATTTAATTTAGCACTATACAGCGCCATCTGCTGTTCATGTGTAGATATTACAAGTCAGGGCAGAATATCTGCGTTTGGTCCCGCCCTTTAAAAGCTTTTCATCCAATCAGTTTATAGTTGGGGATTTACCCAATTCTGATTGGTCAGAAAGCCCGTCCTTCATGTTAGAGGAAACAGAGGCATAACCAAACAACGAGTAGCTTCTTGGCGAGACAGAGATGAATTCCTTGGAGCAGGCCGAAGGTAACAAACAATTAAAGCGGGTTATTTTCACCTTGATTTGTAACCCCTTTAAGCTTCCTACTGTGTTTTATGTATAAGAAATAAATAAAAAAGAAAAAATACATTAATTTTCTTGTCAAGATGGAAACCCGGCATGAGGAGTTGCTAGTTTTATTAGCATACTTGCTAGCCTTGCGTGGAATTTTTCTGTCGTTTCCCTTTTAGTTGACATTTGCATATTTTAACATCTGTTCTGTGATACAAGCAAAAAAGTGGGAGATTTGTTTTGATAAAAACATTTAAGTTGTGTGCTGTTTAAGCTTAAAAAAAAGAAATAAAATTGTGCTAAACTGAATACTTTTATTTGTGCATGATAGCAAAGTTCCTGTTGCCTTACAGTCATATAAATAAAAGATTTAAGTCCCTACATCATCGATGCTCACTATAACGGTTTTTAATGTGTCCCTTCATTCAACAGACCTGAAGGCGTTTGAGAGAAGGCTGACCGAATATGTCTCATGTTTACAACCTGCAACAGGCAGGTGGAGAAGTGAGTACCTGTTATTACTGACCTGAGGTCTGTCAGGGTGGGAAGGGACTTTCAAAGCAATGGCTTCCTATTTCTATTAATCACTTTCTACAATTAACCAAAAATATTAGTAGAAAAAGACCCCCCAAATGGGGGGGATTGTGCCAAGATCTAGTCACCTTTAGAGGAACAGGGGATTAGAAAGGTAAATATTCTGCTACTTTGGGAGTGTTGAAGAGTAGATGGGTCTGCCTTTAGTCATTAGGAGCGGTTCTGTACTAACATGTTTCCTGCAACCATATTTGTTTAAACTAGAGATGTCCCGATCCAGGTTTTTGCACTTCCGATCCGATACCGATATTGTTTTTGGACTTCCGATCCGATACCGATACTGGCCGATACCAGCCTATCCGAGCATGTATTTAAGTTTAAGTTAAAGTATTTAGCCTTAGTTGTAAGACTCATGTTGAAAAGGGTTTTAGTACTCTTGATAACATCTAGCCAGCTAAATTAGGTGAGATTGAATAAAACACAATGCTTGGTAACAACAAACTTATCTGTTTATTAAGAGATAAACACAAACTGGACAAAATTATGAATAGCAATCTGAAATTGCACAGTGAGCAGTAAAACCGTAAACAGTTAAAGGTGCAAGTATTACTGTAAGTTTTAATAAAAATGCAAAACAGGGGAACACTGGCGCAAAATAGTGGAATGGATCGTTTCAATCGGCGAAACTGGAAAATACGGAACGGATTTTTTTTTAAAACTGGATCGGCAGTCTGGATCGGCATGTTACATGCTTTGCCGATACGCATTTTTTTGCCAATATCGGCGTCCCGATCGGGACAAGCCTAGTTTAAACCCTGATGCTCACATCCATACTGGATGGTTTTATAAATCATATTTTGAAAATTGGATGACGCCTCAAATGTAAACTAGTTTTCAAAACTGGTTTAGCTTATAATGACCTTTAAAAGCCTTTCAATTGATACAAATACCGGTATTATAAATGCTGATGGAGATTTAAAAAAAACAAAACAAAATTCTAATGGGATTTATGTGCTTTATTTTACATTAAAACCTGTAAAAAATATATTTTTTATAGATTTAAGTTGTTCAAATGTTTACCTTAGGGCAGGGGTCTTCAATGTTTTCCAGGCAAAGAACCCCTAACCTGATGGTGAGATGGAGGGGGAAAACCTAATTATATCTATTGTATGAAATAGTGTTCTATCAAACTGGTCCCATAGTCACTATATTACAGATGAAGTAATGTAACTAAAGTAATTTCTCCCTGAGATTATTAAAATATTTCTGATTCTGATTCCTGGTTGATGGGGCAGGTGTTGTGAACGAAACGGTGCCCAGTTTAAAAGAGATCTTGTGGGTTGCTGAATGTGTTCATTGATGACTGAAAGACATCTGCCTCCATTTATCTTTTTACTACAGTGTGTTGGATTCATGTTAATGTGTATTTAAAGACATATTAATAAAAAAAAAAAAATCTGGACCACGAAGCCTTGATTGGTTTCATTCTATTTAAATTATAATCCCATGTAGTGGAATGGCTCCTGCTTTGTATTTATCATTTAATGAACCGTCAGGTGGTGGTGCATCACTAAAACACTTGCAGCCGATCAGCAATAAACTCTACGGTGCAATGTTCTAACCTGGTTGTTTTTTTGTTTTTCTTTTTCCCAGTGATTTTGATAGTCGTGTCTGTTTGCACAGCCACAGGGGCTTGGAACTGGTTGATAGACCCAGACACTCAAAAGGTTTGTGTTACCAAGAGAAGAAAGCTTAATTCAGGAATACATTTTCACAGCTGCTTCTCGCAACAATTAAAAAACATTAGTTTGCAATACTTAAAGGAGCTTTTTCCAAGTGTAAAGACTAAATATTACTTTTTTCTTTCCCATACATGCCCTTACAATTGCCCGACGTGTAAAACGAGCCTCCCTGTATGTACCGCTCCATTAGTCAGTTCATGAGAGGTGATTTATTATAAGACAACAGGACTCTAAACACTAATTCACAAAAGTCTTTATTTCAAGTTGTCCCCAGACAGGCAAAACTTTCACCTTTATATTTAAGCCATGCTCCTTTAAGCCTTGATTTATGAATTTAAAATCAATCCTTTTTTCTGTTGACATCAAGGTCCCATGAGATTGTTAGAGGAACAATAAACCGACAACTGGAGGTAGCAACTACAAACCACTACCAGGTCGGCTACAAAATGTCATCTTATTGTGTTGTTGGTTGCCTGGATAAACAGACTGTAGGCAACTTAAAATTTTACGGTATACCTGCTGCTACAGCCAGTCGCAAAAACGGACATCAGCTGTGGTTACATGCAATAAAACGAGCTAACTGGACAGGAACATATCATTAAAATTTCTTTCATATGCATGGCACACTTCATATCCGAAAAAAAAAGCTAAATAATCTTGCAATTCACTGTTCAGTGGCATCTGTCTGCCTCCAGCTATGCCCTGCCCACAAAATACGTCACAATGATTATCAAGTGAAAAGGGGTCAATATGCAAATAACTTTAAGCTATTTTATAGTGGATCTTTTTTACCTAACCATATAAGATTTCAGCGTTAATCTAAATCATCCTTCCAAATGCTGCTTCTCTCCCTTCTTGTCTTGCAGGTTTCTTTTTTGTCATCACTTTGGAATCATCCCTTCTTCACCATCAGCTGCATCACCCTAATAGCCCTCTTCTTTGCTGGGATACATAAACGGGTGGTAGCACCCTCGATGTATCCTTTTTCTGCGCCAGTGAAAATAATGTTTTTAAAATATTACAGGTTGATTTTTTTTTTTTCTTTGACTCCCGTTTCTTCAGAATTGCTGCCCGCTGCCGCACAGTTTTAGCAGAATACAACATGTCCTGTGATGATGTAAGCTTGTCAATCCCTGGGAAATCTATAATTTGGGTTAAGTGTTTGCATTTTTTGCCTAATATTGTATTGAAATTTCTTGACAGACGGGAAAACTCATTCTCAAACCTCGACCAAACATTCAGTAACTACCGCTCAGGACGCTCTGGTGGTTTTCATCAATGGATGACCGTCCTTTGAGGCGTCTGAGCATCAGCGAGAGGACGGTGAAGAAGATTTCATCATCGTGATCATTTAGAATGAAGAAACGGACCGAAAGGGTTTTTAAAAAAAAGAAGTTTGGCCGCGATATTACTGAAGCTCCTGATCTCACACAACCCTTGATGTATTTTACATTTTTGAGTTTAGATGTTTTTTGTTTTTTTGAAGTCGAGCATGTATTTTATCTAAATGTTTCTATTTTTAAATTTATTTACCTAATAAACACACAGAGTGTGGAATTTCCTTATTCCTTGTCTTGTGTTTTCTCAGGTTATATCTAAACAATATTTAAATAAAAAACAGAAGTTTATAAAGTTACTTTTTAGAGCACTGCATTTAGATTTGCAGACTATATTCATTTTTTTAACACCAGAATATGATGCTATTTTAGCATAATTGTGTGTAATTAGCATACTAGCATAACTGTATTTACTTAAACTGAGATGCGTAACTATTTACTCAGTTACAAGAATAACCGTTCGGGAATAAAATGAAAAATAATTCCACACCGTTTTTCTTCTACTTTAAAAAATGTGTTTTTTTTCGTCATGATAACCTGCCACTCACAACATGGCCGACGTAATAACACGAAGAAGCAACCAGAGTTGCGACAGCGTCACTGCCTGCTTTCCGGCAGTCTTCCTTTCCCACATGGTTCCAAGCTAACGTGGAGCTGCTGTGTTTTGGAGGCTGGTCCCCAACTAACCGGACTGAAAACCACAGACGGATATTTCGCCACATGAGAGCTTAAGGTCAGAGAGAAATGGGTAAAACTAAAACAGCCAAGTTTAAACGGCCGCAGTTCAACTCTGTGGGCCTGCCGGTGAGCGCCGTGAACGAAGCGGACGGTCCGGAGGAAGAGCTCGATGAGGACAGCTGTCCTGCTGCTGAGCTGCTGGAAAAAGTAGGAGCATGAAGTTTGATTCATCAAACCCTCTGAGCCTCTGTAAGGCTGAGCTTTATCCATTATATACTAGGTTCTATTATAAAACGCTGTCATTATGTCTGGCAATGTGTGAAAATATACACATCTATAATAGTGCCATAAATTATATAGTTGCATCGTCTGTCTACTAGGAATATTCATGCCCATTTATTATAATTTAGTTACCTTTTTTGTTTGTTTTATCGACGTGACATATTGACTTTTACACTAGTTTAAATTAAATGAATATTTAGTTTTAACATAAATGATTTAATTTTCACTTGTATGCTTTATCTTAGATTTAACGCTAATTTTGTCTCCTCTTTTAATAGTTTCCCCTCCAGTCTTTTAAACCACTTTTGTACACATCATAATGTTTATCCCCCCCTTTCTTTTCTTTTTAAGATGGTAATAATGAAAAAATGTTGTGTTGGGTAGAGGCAGCTGATATCACTCTGTCATGCTGATAAGAAACAGCTGAATTGTATCACACTATGTTGCATCTTTCATATTTGTCCCACGGTTATCAATGAAACTCATGTATTTATTGAGTAATTAACACATTTTATTACTTTAGGACATCCAAAAATCTTCTACCAGTGGGGATTAAACAAACTGATCTTTTAGCCACCAGTTTCAGATGTGATTGCTTCTGCTTTAAAAACAAAAAATGTGAACTCTACTTGTTTGTTGGAAGGGTAATAAACAAAACCAGATTTTCTCTCCAGGAAAAACTAAGCCAGCGTTGGATGAGCACTCTAATACTTTTACACGTTGTTGACCGTTTTTTCCTCCCCGATCTTTACTAAAAACACTGCAGAGAATAAATAATTTCTAAACGCCTTCCTAGATCAGCTCCAGCCAGCCGTCAAGAAGAAACCCGGTGACAATCTGCATATTTTTCAGTTTGGTAGAGCAGGAAGTTTATCTAAACATAGAAGCTTTGGGTCCAAAGCCTGGGACAATCGCTATGCATGACGATAAAACAACTTCTGCTTTGTTTTGTATAAACTTGTGTTTCTTGATTAAAGCTTTTCAAACCTGTGAAATGAGTCACAGATGTTTGGCCTCTGTTCTGCATTTGGACATCTATTTGTGCTTTAGCAGGAAAAAGAAAAGCTTCAAATTCATTATGCATGTTAAGTTATTCTGCTCTGATTCACAAAAACAAAACAATTTAACAGCCTGTATTTGGGTTTTTTTCTCCAGTTGCAGAGTCCCAGTGCAGACATTCGAGAGTTTGCCTGTGCCAGCATCTCTCGGGTGGTGCAGCAAACCCAGACCATCCCTGGTTTCCTTCAGAGGGACGCTGTCAGACGGCTGGGCCCCATGCTGCTGGACGGCAGCTTGGCCGTCAGAGAGACAGCTGCTGGGGCGCTCAGGTGAAGTAGCTGACTGCAGCGCAATATCTGTTTTTTAATCACTTATTTCAGCCCTGAAGAAAACTCAAAGTAAATGATCAGAGTTTCATGGTCAGAATCCACTTCTTCTTCTGGCAGGGTTACCATGATGGAGGTTTTTAGCCTCCCCTTCACACTGGCCGAAAAACCAACTTAAACCCGGGAGCAATGGGCTTTTAGTGGCAGTGGGAACAACTCACTGACACGTGTCTACCCAGGTCAAACAAATAGGTAGGCGACCAGCGTTAGAATTGCCTCGCCTCTGAATGCAGAGATTAAAGTATTCCGGTTAGTAGCGATTGCCAGTGGGTAAAAAAAATCAATCGAAAATAAATTGACAGTAAATGAATTTTAAAAAACACAATCGAAATCCTTCTTGCGTTTGTCAGCCAAAAGTAGCAAAGGAGCGCTCTGAAACTAACAGTATTAGCCAAACAGAAGAAGAAGGGGGCGGGTGCTGTTTGTGTGTTTGCCGGGGGCTACGGCAACAGCCGATGTACCAGCGTCAATAACTGACCATGTATGAGAGTTAAAAATACGAGTTTGTGATTTCCTCGAACATGACCTGTCATTCACATCAGATATAGATGCGCTTTTGCCATCTTCTGGCCGCTTTTGGTATTGGATTTTCAAAAGTCAAATTTAGTGTTCAGTCATTCATGCAATCTCTGATCCCATGCCCCCACACCCTCCTGGCATGGCTTGAAAATGTGTGTGTGTGTGTGTTAAGGATGGGACGGTTTATGAAAACCGTCCGAACCGTTCGGTTCGACTGTCTCTGTTCGGTTCGCGTGTGTTTCGAAGCGTTTACACTCCAGAGCAGAAGGTGGCGGTACTGCGACCAAAGCCAACCACCAGTAGTAAACAAGAAGGAGAAGCGAAGCAGCGTAGCCGGGTGTAGCAGGGAAAAAAATGAGTTGTTGTGGAGAATTGTGTGGGTATGGCGAGTGGGAAAGAACAGGAGTTGGAAGACGCGCCAGCAGCACTTTATAGGTCTGCTGTATGGGACCACTTTGCATTTAGAGTGACCTACGATGACGGCCGAAAGAAAGTTGTGGATAAAAGTGCAACAGTGTGCAAGCATTGTGCAACACGTTTTGTTTATGCTAACAGCAACATGACCAACATGTCAGGCTAACAATCAACATATACCGAACCGAAAACCGTGACCACGGAACTGTGAACCGAACCGTGGATTTTGTGAACCGTTCCACCCCTAGTCTGTGTGTGTGTGTGTGTGTGTGTATATATATATACATAAGTTTCCTGCTGTGTTGAAAAGGTTCCGGCTCAGGATTTTTTTTCTTTAATCCCTGTTAATGGCATACTGTGGGAACAGCAGAGCCGGATGGACCTGCTAATTTACGTGATACTATTAAACGCAACGTACGGACGTCAGCACTCCGTGCCACGGTTGATATAAGAAGCAGTAACAACTCTCTTTGGGTTCCATAAACATGAAGCAGCACTGGTGGGAGGGATTTTGAAAGTTAATACAGTGAAACAATAAAGCATACTGACTATGCCCTGGCTTCCTTACATGTTGCTCGCCATTGTTTACTTTCCTGATTTCTTTCTCACTTGTTAGACTTTCTCACTGGTTAGACTCCGCTTTTTTTGCCAGTGGGAAGGGAACCGTATGCCGATTGTTAGAAGGTCGATCCATTTTTAAAAAACACGCGCTAACCTGGTATTTTCAATAGGAAAGTGGCTTAAGAAGGGCAGCTCATGCTGTGGTGTCTTTGCTCTGTGACTCATATGGGATCTCTGAAGTTTCTGATGAGTGTTCGTCTCCCCACAGAAATCTGAGTGCATGTGGAGGTCAGGAGGTGTGCGAGGACATGGTGAAGCACGATGTCATGACGCCGCTGATGATGCTGCTTCGAGAGGTGAGACACCACTGCCGCTTACAGCTCACTCCATCTTAGCTGCTATTTGTCATCAGGCTGTTATAACTAGGGTTGGGAATTGAAAAGATTTTCACGATTCCGATTCCCTTTTCGATTCTATGAAACGATTCGATTCTTAATCAATTCTTTTTTCGATTCCAATTTGGGGGAAAAAGGAGAACAAACAGTTTGATTATCAGAATCAACTTTGTTTACTTAACTATTGCACAATCTTACAAACTCAAAAAGATCAAGATGTCCACAGGAAATGTGAAACTGGAGTAACATCTGTGTTTAAATGAAAAATGAATACAAGAACAAACTTAAATAACAACAATGTCTAATAACAAATGATGGGATAATAACCTTTTTTAAATAACAAAAAATACTAATTATAAAACAGTAGTAGGGAAAATTAACAGTTCTTTTGTAGAAAGATGAGCATATCTGCTTTTTCTGGAAGGATACGGGATCTCTCAGCACTTAAGGTGTCTCCAGCCGTGGAGAACACCCTCTCAGATGGGGTGGAGGAAGCCTGCACACAGAGGTAGTTTTCAGCCAGTCCAGATAGCAAGGGCAGCGTATCTTGCTTGTTCCACCACCACAGTGTGGCGCTATCCCTGCAGGGGATGGAGGGCAAGCTTTTATAGAGCTGGATTTCCTGATCTACCCTGTGGGCTAAGGAAAGACGGGGCTTTGATTCACAAAGTGACCGCAGCTCGTTGTCTTCCTCCTCGAATAGTTCTTCCAACTTGCGTAAGTTGCGTAACTTGCGTAAGTTGCGTAACCTACGTAAAAAAACGTGACGTAAGTCGTGCTCCCCAGAGCCGGCGCTCTCGGCTCTGGTGCTGCGGGAATCGAAAAAAGAATCATTCAGCGAGCTGCCAAACGATGCCATGGAATCGGAAAATACGGAACCGGTTCTGAACAGGAACCGGTTTTCGATTCCCATCCCTAGTTATAACTGCAGGAAAGAGGTCCAGTGGTTCTCTTTTAGATTTAACTGGTTGAAAGTTTTGATCTATTGTCCACCTCTAGAACATAAATCAATTCCCTATTAAGATGTGTTATGAACCAGTTTAAAACAAATATTTGTGTCCACCTGCTGGTCTGCTGATGTTAGGGTCAGATTTCTGTTTTCTTTCCAGTGTTGTGCTGGTTTTGACACTGCAGCTGTGGCGATGAAAGAGCAGAGCAATCCTGTGGAGGATGTGGCCAACGAGGCCGTGAACCTGCTGTGGAATCTCTGGTAAGCTATCCGGGTTTTTTCCCTTCCTGGTATAGATGTTGCTGCAGTAAGTCCTATTAAAGACAAACAGGCCCACAGCATCACGGATCTTCTACCATGCTCAAAAAGACAAAAATATTATTGTAGTCCCGGTTTTTTTCTAGCTCAGGGGACTGCAACCTTTACAATCTCAAGAGCCAATTTGGACTTCAGTCTAGCTAATAAAACTTTAGAGCTGCAAACATTTCCAGGTCTTTATTTTATTATTTTTTATTTTTTTTTTAAATGATAACTCATTTGACAAATATCTACCAAAAGTTGGTGATATTTTTTGGAAAATTGTGCTTGGAAAAAACATTTTCACAAAAGATCTAAAATTTATTTCTAATATAATTGGTTGAATTATTTTGTGAGTATAGAAAAGATTTTAGTCTAGTCTAGCTAACAAAACTCATTTACAAACATGTTCCCCTTTTTAACAAAAATATGTTATATGTAGTCAATATCTACCATGGAAAATGTGTCCCTTTTAAATAACCACAGTGCCTAGGTTTTGAATTAAAGAAAGAAAGAGAATAAAACAATTTCCACAGGTTGCTGCTATTTTTGGAGAAAAAAAGAAATATTTTCTCCACTTGTATCAAAAAAATATAATTCTGTTAAATTACAGTAAATTTTTTGGGGGGACTTTAAAGGAATAGTACACCCAAAACATGATTAGCCTTCATTTTCTACTCACCCCCATGCTGAACAACACTCTGGAGTACTTTTTTGATATCTCAAATGCATCTGGAGATCTGGGAGGCTTCTTGCTGTCTGCTGACATTCAAATAATGGAGGTCTATGGCGCCCGAGGCAGAAAGGTCCATAAAAGTCCACAAAAAACGTGTCAATATTCCTCCATACTGCTCGTCCAATGTATTCCAAGTGTCCTGAGTGGGTAGCATCCAGAATTTACTCGAAACGAAGTCATTTAGAATGTTTTAGAGCATAAACAGTAGTGTATAGGATTTCCTGAAAGCGCGTTCACGAGTCTACGGAAACCGCGGCAGACCAAACCAGATGAAAGTGCGCATTCAGCTCGGCAAAGAACTCATGCTCTTCCTCAACACTGAAGTCCTCAGACATTTTTTTCGTTGTTTCTGTCTTTGCACAGGTAAACAGCACATTTCTTCTTCTACGCTTGCATTATCGGCAGAGCAGACGCTGAATGCGCACTTTCATCTGGTTTGGTCTGCCGCGGTTTCCGTAGACTCGTGAACGCGCTTTCAGGAAATCCTATACACTACTGTTTATGCTCTAAAAACATTCTAAATGACTTCGTTTCGAGTAAATTATGGACGCTACCCACTCAGGACACTTGGAATACATTGGACGAGCAGTATGGAGGAACATTGACACGTTTTTTGTGGACTTTTATGGACCTTTCTGCCTCGGGCGCCATAGACCTCCATTATTTGAATGTCAGCAGACAGCAAGAAGCCTCCCAGATCTCCAGATGCATTTGAGATATCAAAAAAGTACTCCAGAGTGTTGTTCAGCATGGGGGTGAGTAGAAAATGAAGGCTAATCATGTTTTGGGTCTACTATTCCTTTAATACAACAAATCAGTGGAGAAAATGCTGAAACATGCATCTGTTAGCGTAGCTATATTTCCTTTTTTTTTTTTTTTTTTTTTTTTTTTTTTACAGTGTCCTGTCTGGCAAGGTGGCAATAAGAATAATTGTCTTGATGCCAAAAGGAGCCCAACAGATTTTACTTTCACAAGTGTAGCGGTATCGCAATTGCCATACCGCTCCACTTGTTTCATGTATATAAATTGCTTTATTATAATTATGCAGGGAGTTTTACAGTTCATATGGACACTGCAATGTAAGTAGAGCAGAAAAACAGAAGAAGAAGAAGGAAAAAGAAAAAGAAAAAAACAGGACAAAAGATGAAAGAAAGAGGAGATAGGAAGGAGACAATGACAAAACATTTTCAGTCTGCTTCAACACCTGTAATGAGATGGAGAAAAAAAAAAAAAAAAAAAAAAAAGAACAGCACAACCAAAAAACATGGTACGAGATATACAATAAAGCAAACACCTTGAAACTATCACTAAAGTAATATTATTAAGTCTGACATGTACTCTGTGTTACCTGAAGATATGAATGTGGGGTTTCTGTTTGGAAGTGAATCTCTAAGTACCTGAAGCCTAGCACCTGTAGTTGTTTGTGAGGGTGAACTTGTGCATGTAAAGTTTTAACCATAGAAAAAAAATGCTGAATAGTGGTTGTGGAGAGCCGGAGAGGCACACCCCCCAGAGCACTGAGTCCAGCGCCGGGAGACCCAAAGCCCCAGGCGCCCAAGGGGACCCCAGAAGCGAAGGCACCAAGGCGGGGCCAGCCCCGGAAATCAGACCCCACCAAGGCAGGAGGAGAGACAGCCACGAGGAAGCCCCCCAGCCACCGCCATGCCGGCGCCCCGGGGAGCCGCGGGGACGAGTCCGCGGGCCCCGCCGGCAGCCGGCCACCCCGAAGTAGGGCCGGGCGCCGAACACCAGCCCCCCCACGGCGCCGACCGAAACGCCCCAGCCCCACAGAGCACCGAAACACGCCCCGCCCCCCCGCACCAAGCCCCGGCGACCGGCCGCAACACCCACCGCGACCGCACCACCCAGGAAAACACTAAGACGGCCCCGCCCCCGGCCGGGGCCCATGCGCATCCGCCGCGAACCGGCCACGAGCGCCGCGGGACCCCCCCCAAAACGCCCCCCCGGCCAAAAGCGCAGCCCCACCCCACCAAGACCGATGCCAACAGCGCGCAACGAAACACACCGCGCACAGAATCACCCCGAGAGCAGAAAAGCCGCCCGGCGCAAAACCGCAAGAGGAGCAGACCGCAGCCGGCGCAACCACCCCCCCCAGCAGCCCGAGGGGCAGCACAAAGCCAGAGCGGAGCGAACCGCGCCGCCCCCCCACCGGACGATGCCAAAGCAGCCCAGCCACGTCCGCCACCCCCCCCGCAGCCCGCACCAGGCCCCGACACGCGGCCAGAGCAGCTCCGCCGCCCCGGCCCCCCACCACGCGCCGGTCATAGCCACCCCAGGCCCACACCCGCCCCGCAGCCCCACCCGCCGCGATCAGTGGGAACAGAGCAGCCCCGCCATGCCTCCAGGAGGGAAAACCCACCCGAATACCCAGCCAGCGCAGCCAGCCCGCCCAGACCGGCCCCCCAACACTACCCCCGCCGGAGCCGCCCGGACCCCCACACACCAGCGGCGCGCCGCCAGCAGGACCCCCACCCAGCAGGCCCGCCTGCCCCCCGAGAAAACAGACATGCCAAACCCCCCAAAGAAAAAAAGAGAAAAAAAAAAAAAAAAAAAAAAAAGGGGGCCCCCACAATGCGACAACGGACACCAGACACCGACCCGCCCGCAACCGCTCCCCCCCACCGAGGAAGAGAAAAAAAAAAAAAAAAAAACAAAAAAAAAAAAAAAACAAATAAATAGGTAAATAAATAAATTAATTAATAATTACAATTAAAATAAATAGGCAAGAGGAGAAGTGCGAGCGGAAAAACCGGAGCCCAAAACAGGACCCAAGACCCGCACCCCACCATGCCGCGCAGCTCCCCCCCTCCCCGAACCGATACCACAGAACCGGCATAGGAAAGAAACACCGCCCAGGAACCGGCATCGTAGCGAAGGCACCGGCACCGACCCCGAAAATCCCCGAACAACACCCAGCCCCACCCCGAAGCGGATCCAGTCCCAGGCCCCAGGGATCCGAGGCCCCAAGGGCACCCCACCCCCAGACAGGAGCCCCAGCAAAGCCCCGGCCGGCCGGGGCCAGTGGAGAGGCCGCCAGGAATGAGCCAGCAGTCCCCCGGGCATCCACCCCCAGCTCCACCAGTGCACCGGTGAGCCCCGACGCCAGCCAGCGGAGGGAGAGCAGGACGGGGGGAATGGGCTCCGCACTTAGCGGAGACTTGAGATGTATTTGGGAGAGGGTGCGGTTGAGACCCCAACCTGGGAGAAAAAAAAAAAAAAACACACCATCTCAATCATGCCTTCCCTCCCTAGTGCCCCCACTCGTACCACAGGAAAAAAAAAAAAAAAAAAAAAAAATTGAATAAAATAATAATAATAATAAATAAAGAAAATAACAACGCAGACACACATTCACACATAACACTCACATCCAATAATACCAGGACCAAAAACCCGGTGACACCGGTGGTCGGTCCCGGGACTATCGGATGACCCCATAAGTGAACCTAAAATCCGGATGTGAGGGGAGGGGAGCGGCGACACCGCCACACCAACCCATCTCTTTCCTGCTTCAAGCCCGGCCCCCCACCCCGCACACGGACCGGACCACCCCCCGCAAGAGCCCCCCCCGGGACCGGGGCCCACCCATCCCGCGCCGGCCACCCAACCAGAACCGCCCCCCCCCCCCCCCCCGAAAAGAACAAAAAAAAAAAAAAAAAAAAAAAAAAAAAAAAAAAAAAAAACCTTCAACCAGGCACTTCATGCCCCTCCATCCAACCTTCTTTGGGGAGAGCAGAGGTGACAGCCCCGCCACCAGCAGGCCACCTAGGCCCCGCAGCCAGCCCCAGCCAAAACCACGGACCAGGTGGCCCGCTCTTCCTCCAGGCCCCAGACTCCAGGCGGCAGCCGGAGAACAGGGGTGTGAGAAGACCCCGATCCTCACTGCGCCCGCTCGAATGTGGTGTTGTTGCGTGTTGCTCTCAGATGCAATTAAAACTGGGAGTACCAAGAGGGGGTGTCCGGCACACTCCACCCCCCCTCCAGGAGATAGACGGTGCCAGCACACCCTCCCCCTTCGACAACCCTCAACCCTCAATGTCTAGATGCGAGAGGGGATGGAGGAGGCCGACCGTGGTGAGGCCCATAAAATAAGCCCCCCCCCGGTGGCCCTGACCCCCACCCCCCGAAAATGCCCTACATAGATGTGTGTTGTGAAAATGATGTAGATGGAAGTGTCTAAAATGCAAAATAAAATTGGGGTGGGGGACGTCATCAGAAGGTGTGGCCCTCCAGTAACGACCCCCTCCCCAAAAACCTACATGTGTGGCCGAGTGATGGAGCAGGCAGAGGGAGGATTTCGGGGATGGGGAGCAAAGGACTGGGGTGCCTGCTGCACTCCCAGGGAGCCAGCTCCCCCGCTGACTCCAATAGGCACCCCCGTTCCCCGAGAGCCCCCCCAGAGAAGGGGGCCCCACCAGTTTCACCACCATAGCCCGGGGGCACGGGACCGGCAGCAGGACCCACCAGCCAGCCGGGCACGGAGCCGACTCCACCACCCCCCCCCCCGTCCTGTCCATCCAAAAAAATAATAATAATAAAAATAATAAATAAATAAATAAGTAGATAAATAAATAAAATAAAAAAAAATAAATAAATAAATAAATTAAATAAAAAAAATAATAATAAAAAAATAAATAAATAAATAAATAAATAAAAAAATATAAAAGGAAGATAAGAAAAAAAATAATAATAATAAATAAATAAATGAATAAGGGAAGGGACAATCCCAGCCGGCCAGCCAACGCGCAACACGCAGAGCCCCCACCCCGGACGAAGCCCCACCAGGGGGCAGCACGGACCAGGACCAAGACAGGGAGCCAGACCCAAAGCCCTTCAAAGATCTTCTTCCCTCTATCACCACCCCCCACCCCCCCCTCCGGAGATGTAATCCCTCCCCTACAATAACAATCAAGCTACTCACCACACAAGCGACAGAAGACATCCAGGCCGAGATCATACCTACTCCCCCTCCCTCCCCTTCCCCCACTTACAGAGTGCAAACCCGTGAGGGGGTAAGCACTTGCCATAGGTGTTAATGTCCATGCCCCCCCCCAGCCCAGCAGGCCCCGAGGCACCCCGGCACACCAGAGGCCGTGGCAGCAGGGACAGACAGCCAGGCGTACACCGGCCCAGAACCCAAGCAGCACTCCCCACAGAACCCGAACCCCCGAACCCCCACCGGGGACCCCGCCCAAGGGCAATGCGCCCCAGGGATCCCAGGCCCAAGGAGCCACCCCAGACCCACCCCGCAGTAGGGCCGGGCAATGCCCAAAAACCCCCGGCTCCGGCGCCAGCACCCCCACCCCGATCCCGGCCCCCGAACGACTCCCCCCAACACCGGTCCCACAGCACCAATCCGAAGAAGAAGAAAGCCACACAACACAGCTAAGCGCAAATCCCGAGCCCCACTCCAAGCCCCGATCCCCCCGCCCACACACCCCCTCCCACACAAAAAACAAACAAAAACAAAAACAAAAAAATTATAATATTCTCCCCCTCACCGGAGAAGAACGGCCGCAAACAAGCCAGTGCCCAACACCCACCGCCACACCACGAGGACCCCTCCACCCAGATGCTCCTCCCCAGCGTAGCTATATTTCCAAAAATGATCTGACTCTTCCTCATTTTTAGCCAAAGGGATGAAGGGTCTTTGTTAAGCACATAAAGCTCCAAAGGTTGCAGACCCCTGGCCTGGGCAATATTTATCTTTTAGACATTTCGCTTGCAGGAGTATTAAGAATAAAATCCGATGCTCCTTCAAGGAGTTTGATCGCCTCTATAAATATGCTGCTCTTTAACAGTTGGTCTCACTCACCTGTCATCCTTTTAGCGAGAACAGCGGTCAGGCGGTGTCTTTGTTCAACAAATCCGGGCTCTTGGATGTGGTGGTCCAGTGTTTGGAGAGACACCATCACAACGTGGAGCTGGCCGTATCTGCTGGTAGGTCTGAAAGAGATAGCATGATATCAGTTTATGCTGCTGAACAACAGATTTACATTAAAAAAAGATCAAATGTGTTTACAGCTGCTTTTATTTTAACCAGCTTGCAAAAAAATTTTTATTTTTATTTTTTATCAAATTATATCCTAAAGAAGAAAATTCATCTGAATCTTTTTTTGTTTTTCTTTTTAAAGGCTTAAAATGCAAATAAACTGTTGGTTGTTTATAATAGCAACACGTTTCCTGTAGCAGGTATTTAACAAATATAACAATATTTGGATTTCAAGTTGCGGTTTAGTCCTTTGATTGAAAGGCCAGAGGAAGTGGGTTTTTATTCAGCTGTTTTAAGCCAATTCTATTTCCTCCAACTGAAGTTTGGCCGAAAAGAAAGATGACAGTAAAGATGTGGTGATAGCTGCGCTTTTAAACAGTGTTGTTTTCGTCAACGGTGATAAAATTATTTAATTGACGCTCCTTTCTTTCATGACGATAATGAAAACTGATGAGCTAAACATAGATCTTTAATGACGAAAACATTATGACTCGTAGGTGAGAGTTTTCGTCAACGACGACGTTTAAAATGCATCATTGTGCTGTAATCTGTTAAACAAGCTAATCAGTATCAGCCTTGTTGCTACGTCCTGTTTGGTGACGCAGCCTAGCTGGCGTGCAGCAGTGCACATTCTGCATGACCAAAGATGGACCAATGCAGCACCGGCAGGGGTTAAATAAGCCGAAATAGTCTGGTATTGCGCACTGAACTCTAACAAACTGCTCTTCCAGCTGTGCTTGTGCAGAAATTTTTCTTTGTGAGCACTAAGTCCGAGGCCACGCTTTGCTCTCCAAAATGAACGTTGGCTCACAGCAGTATGGCTCCTCATGCTCACACTACTTAATAAACTATATGTGGTTGATCATTAATAGTTTTTGTCGTAAGACTAAATCTAAGATGACTGTTGAAAACAACAATTCTTTTAAAGGTGCATAGTCAGATTATATTCCTATAAGTAAAAACCATTGGATATGAATAAAATAAGGTAGTTCTTATATAAAAGTCCTTTTGAAGAGCAGATTTTCTTTCCCAAGGACCCATCAGCTGCTGCTTCCAGTTCAAATCCCAGGCTGATATTAAAGGACTGGATGTTGCACGTTGGTCAAAGTTGGTTGTAGCTTTTTTGGAGCTGATGTTCTCCTAATGTTACCATTAAAAACAGGATCAGGCTAAATAAGGATAATAGTCTGAGAGTCAGGTGTGTTTGGTTTTATCTCTGTAGATTTTAAGCCCAGAGGATTTTCAGAGCAACCTTTTCATGAAATTACGTATCTGATTAAATCCAGTGTTGCCCCAGTGTCGAAATGTAAAAAAATATTTTATTGATAATATTTTCCAAGTAGAACCATGATTGTAAATATCACAATCTCTTATTTCTAGGTGATTAAAACAGAAAAAGTATCTAAACTTTCGATCCTCAACCAATTTGTTTTCAAAAATAAACACCTTGAAACCCCTTTGAAAAATTAGCTGAAGCCTCAGACTGTATAGACTCGCATCTTGACTATAACCGCAGTAAACTTGGACTTATTTGGTTAAAGCATATTTATTCCACGAAGGTTTTAGTGGACTCTGTGAGAAGTTTTGCTTAGATATTTTATTTTTGGATAGACATTAAAGTAGCATCTTTATTTATTTTTTTTGTTTAAAGGGCTGTAAAACCAAACCCATGTATTAAACTGTTGGTGACCTAATTTAGAAACTCTAAAGCCTCCTTTATTTTAAAAGGATTTAGGGGGGAACTTTTTTTTTTGCCTAATGTTGCTGCAAAGTAAAAAGAAGCTCCACCCCCAGAGGCTAATACCGCTATGACTGCAGGGATTAATAATATTTTAGAAGACCGTCTGATATGAACCAAACTAAGTTAGATCGCTCTCTGTTCCTCAGCTCACTGTTTGCACACTGTGACTGAGGAGAACCCTGAGCTCCTACGGAGCATGAACCCCGCTGTGCTCGGAGCTCTGGAGAAAGTGCTACTGTCATCTGAGCCAGACATGGCGCACACTCTCCTCAGGACTTTAGCTGCAGGTAAAATTCATCCTGTTTTCATGCTCATCATGAAATGACTCCAGGTCTCCTCAGTGCCTGCCTTGTATCTCAGGTACGCTGTGGAACGTGAAGACCAGCCTGCCCGCCGCCCAGCAAGCTCAGACCCTCAACGCCGTCGTGGCTACCCTGTCACAGTGCCTGGATTTAGACACGGGCGTGTTGATCCCTGAACTCAGGCGAGCAGAAAAGGCTCATTCCAGAAACACGACCCCAGCGACGGACGCAGAACCACAGGCGGAGCCTGTCGAGGAGGAGATGGACAGAGAGGAGGAAGCACCCATGGAGAAGAAGAACGGCAAAACTCAGAAGGTCGACGGCGACTTCGCTGACCTGCTGCCTGTAAGCAGACTCTGATTATCACCGAACCATGTGAAGAGATTTACACCTGCTGAACATTTTTCACACTTTCTTTTATTACAGCAACAAAACTCCCCATTGTCAGTGTACCTTAACTTTTTTTTTGTTTACTTTTGGACCCCGAAACAAAATTCATTACAACTAATGGTATAATAAATTACCGGTAGTTATAAATATATAACTACAGCTGTTCTGTGAAGGCCTAAGCGGTTTGAAGACTAAAAACACCAAAGACGGGTGAGAGGTGAGGCTGAGGAAAATATTAAAGTAGGATTAGGCTATATATATATATATATATATATATATATATATATATATATATATAAAAAACCTTCTGAGTTTTGCCGTTCTTCTTCTCCATGGGTGCTTCCTCCTCTCTGTCCATATATATATATATATATATATATATATATGCTATTTAATTTGCAACTGCAGCCACACCGAGAAGGTGCCTTCCATCTACACAGATAGTCTGAGCAAAGATGAGCTCTGAAAGATTCAAAATCTAAGTAATTTTCTGTGAAATAAATGTATTGTCTGTTTTTTAGCAGAAAAGTACAATTTTTTTTCCCAGATCTGTAATACATCGGCATACACTGGTTAAATCTTCAAGGTGTGACAGCGCCATTAGCTGATGAATTAGAGGCGGGGAAAAAATGATCAGTAGATCTAGTTTTTCTTTATGATGTGTCAAATTTGAAATAAGAAACTGCAATAATTCCATATTAAAGTGTGTAATGTTGAGCACTTCTCATCGTCCATCAGGTTATTTTAAAAGCAGCCTTCCGTCTCAGAGTTTAAGTAGCTCAGTTTCACACTTTAAAGGAATAGTACACCCAAAACATGATTAGCCTTCATTTTCTACTCACCCCCATGCCGAACAACACTCTGGAGTACTTTTTTGATATCTCAAATGCATCTGGAGATCTGGGAGGCTTCTTGCTGTCTGCTGTCATTCAAATAATGGAGGTCTATGGCGCCCGAGGCAGAAAGGTCCATAAAAGTCCACAAAAAACGTGTCAATATTCCTCCATACTGCTCGTCCAATGTAATCCAAGTGTCCTGAGTGGGTAGCGTCCATAATTTACTCGAAACGAAGTCATTTAGAATGTTTTTAGAGCATAAACAGTAGTGTATAGGATTTCCTAAAAGCGCGCGCCTGCGAGTTCACGACGCTACGGAAACCGCGGCAGACCAAACCAGATGAAAGTGCACATTCAGCGTCTGCTCTGCCGATAAGCGTAGAAGAAGAAATGTGCTGTTTACCTGTGCAAAGAAAGAAACAACGAAAGAAAAATGTCTGAGGACTTCAGTGTTGAGGAAGAGCATGAGTTCTTTGCCGAGCTGAATGCGCACTTTCATCTGGTTTGGTCTGCCGCGGTTTCAGTAGACTCGTGAACTCGCTTTTAGGAAATGTTTGGATTTAGGATGTTAAAGTCTTTCTAAGTTCTCAGGTCCTTAGGAAAGAAGAAAAAAAGGAAAGTAGATCATTTTAAAACAACAGAAAGGACAAACTCTTCAACAACTGGAAGCGCTGTGGTGAAAAAGCCTCAGGTCACCCTGCGTGCAGACGGAGGTCGAGTTTGGACCGGGTGTCGCACGCCTCACGGTTCATGCAGGGACCGCTGACTGACTGTCAGTCGACGCCGGCGAGACGGATCTGTCCCTCATGGCTCCATCAGGAGCTGATCCCCAAAATCATGTTGACGTTCTGCAGTTTCCCTGTAACATATGTAGACATGGGGTTTCATCTAGTATTTGGTCATAATTGGAAGTTGCTTTTTTAAGCAGGCTGCCACCATGTCCCAGTTTAACGTGACGTATTTTAGTACATCAGCGGGAACGAATGGCGAGCGGCTGAAGCCAGACTGGGTGATGGCAGCGCCGGCGGTCTGATGTTGACTCACTTGGCTGTTTGTTTGTGTCCAGAGGGGTAAGGAGGAGCTGAGGGAAGCGACGGCCTTGCTGACAGCCCAGCAGACGTCCTTGGAGATCATTGTCAACATGTGCTGCTCTGACGGTGAGTGTTGAGGGCGCGGACAGCAGCGCTGACCCCGGGCACCTCTGACCGGGGATTTGAGGAGAGAAGCAAAATAAAATCCTTCATTGTTTCCTGTTTGCACTGTTTGAATTCTGTTTAGACCCATCTGATGACGAGTGGGAGGAGGAATCGAGCAGCGACGAAAGCGACATGGCGGCGGACGGGCTCTGTGACGGAGCGTCACACCTGATGTCCCCGCTGTGCCTGTCAGCCGAGGTGCAAGGCGCCTTGATCAACTACAGCATCCCAGAAAAGGCAAACGCTCTCTGCTTCCTCCACCGCACCTCACACCTAGTCCTACTCAAGCTTAGTTGGATGAAGTCGGCCGGTGAACAGGATGTCGCTTCAGATCAGGCGTTTTGATCCAGACTTTGATTAGGCCATTGGCTCATAAATACGCTTTAGTAAAATCTACTTCAATTTACCTTAATGTTTTCCCTCCACTTTCACCAAATAGACCTTTTTCACAACAACCGGAAGCTGCGTCTGAAAGGGCTGGAGCACTTCCTGTTTTACTCTAAAAAATGTCTCTCCTCCGGTGCTTTTCGTCATCCTTACTTAGTTTGCCAACACTTTCTTTCGCGGATGCGGAGGAAATCGCTGCGGCGAATTCCCCCACCAACAAATCTGTGAAAGGATACAAGTTCTTCCACGAAGAATATATCCACAGCTATCAAGGTAAGAAAAGACGTAGCTTAGCGAGCTAACCGCTAGCTGCAAGATATGAGCTACACAAACATCGTAATGAAGCCTAACTTAGTATCTAAATTATGTGGAATATTGGAGACGGACATAGTTTAAACTTTTCAGTTATATTTTGACATTCT
The DNA here is from genome assembly GCF_016077235.1 of Cyprinodon tularosa. NCBI lineage: Eukaryota > Metazoa > Chordata > Actinopteri > Cyprinodontiformes > Cyprinodontidae > Cyprinodon > Cyprinodon tularosa. Next base: position 290,137 of record NW_024038652.1, on the reverse strand, counting down.
GAAATTTGTTTGCCACTACAGTTTGTGAAAAACAGCATGCTAGAATGTTATGTTAGTTCTGAGATTCTAGATGATGCTTGATGTTGAAACTATGCTTTACTTCTGCATGCCTGTAGTGTCAAATATTGTCGAGGGGCAGGTAGTTGTCAGAGCTAGATGCTTCAGATCCATGAAGAAAAATGAGGAACCGCACAAGCTGCAGGTTTGAAACGGTCAGAAAGCCGGTTGGCTCTTGTTCGTTGGTTCGGGTTCCTGTTCATGTTTGACGGCTGAAGAACTTTCACGTACGACTTCTGGACTACTTAGAGCTTATTCTAACATTTTCCTGTTCAGTTGTTACTATTTGTTTTATGTTTCTGTTGCGGTTGCAACATAATCTGTGGGAATGCATGATAGGACAGATATGGCTGTTTTCTTGCCCCACATGAACAACCAGGTACAGAACAAAAACAACTGCGCCGAGACTGAGCCATTTTCTTAGACTTTTATGCTAACGCTATAGCCACCGGAAGTTGTCAAACCCCACATCCGCTTTAAAACCCGGAAGTGTGAAAAAGGTCTATTCCCTGTCCCAGTTGTAAAAAGGCATTCCCCATGCAGCATCATGCTGCCACCACCGTGCTCTAGCATGGCTAAATCTGTTGAAGGTATCAGAGAAAAGGCGGCTGAATATAAACTGATGCTATTTTTTTTTTTCAAAAAATAATAAAATATACATTCTTTTATTTCCTACTTCAAATATATAAATGTCCCATGTGTTTTGTCACATAGTTTACAGTAATTTGTTGTTTTTCGTGAGAAAATGTGATAAAGCTCATGGTTATCTCTACTTGTGGAAGGCGCTGTGTGATTTTTGAGCCCCTTCTCTCTCCTCTTGTTCTTATGCTTTTACTGTTTGGTATTTATATAAACATTTTTCCTCTTGATTCCAGGTCCTTAAAAAGTCAACCTTCCCCAGCCAAGAAGCCATTGATGTGTGCAGCGAGAGTCCATCCTGGAGGGGCCTAAAGAAGAGGTAGCTGACTTTTTTTTCTTCCCTATTCATATTAGTTGCAGCTGCAAACTTTTCTGCACCTAAACTTTTTTTAAAATGTCTCCTCTGTGCAGGATGCAGCGGGTTCAGTCCCGGGCGCTGACCTGCCTCCACAGCATCCTCTCCACCATGGATGCAGAGTCGCTGGGCGGAGAGGCAGCCCTGCAGGGAGCAGCACATCACCTGTCCTCGCTGGTGTTCGGAGCCGGAGGTCTCACATTCATGATGACAATTTTAGGACATTAGGAATCAGTTTAGATTCATTCCATGAAAACAGAACACAGATCTGTGAATTATTGTTTCGTTATTCTGTTTCAGAGATCCCTAAAGATGAGGAGTTTCTTGAGGCTGTTATCAGCGCCATGCGTTCTCTCCTGCAGATAATGGCCTCCAAGAACATTAGCCAGGTACTGAATACGAAATGGTTCTGTCTCAGTTAAAAGTTTTCATACTTTATGGTTAATATTACATGAGATAAATACCATAGTTTAGCTTTATACAACCTTTAGGATACTTTATAACTGGATCTTTATTCCTACAAAAGCCCTGTGTAACTTTTAACCCTAGCATTAATTAAATTTAGGATTTATTAAATGATTTATTGGGTCAATATTCAGCAGTTGCTGCATCTTGATGCAGGCGGTTCTTCGCTAAAACCTGCCCATGTAAATTCTGATGTAGGATTTCATCTGGAGAACTTAATGTGGCCTCAACTTTACCAGGAACTCCATGACTTCCCATTCTGCTGTTCGAAACTGTTCTCTACTTTGCCAGTAGGCTGTTATGGAAGCAAATCGTTACCATATTTGAAATGAAAAATCATTTTTTAGAAATGCTTTTTCATTTTAAGAATGTGGCTGCATTGTTTGACTCATAAATGAAATTAGTAATCAATAATCCTCTTTGCATTTTCATTTTCTTCTTCAACACTGCACATCCTTTTACTTAATTAAAATTAAAAAGAAAAAGACATTTGAGATTTATTTTTCAAAATGTATCCCAGCAAATAAATACCAAAATTCAATTTGAAAAGTCAAATATGAAAATGAAAAAGCATTTCCAGAAATGGTTTTTAATTTAAAGAATGTCGCTGCATTATTTGACTCAAAAATGAAATTAGTAATCAATCATCCTATTTGCATTTGCATTTTCTTTTTTAAGACTGCACATTTTATGCCATAATCAAAGAGAAAACACAGCGAACATTGCGTTTTCGTGGTCTGCTTGCAAAGTACTGTCCATAACTCAAAAACGAAAAAGCATACTGAGTGGCGTCAAGTAATGCAGCCACATTCTTAAAATGAAAAAAACATTTCTGAAAATGCTTTTTCATTTTCAAATTTTACATTTCAAATTGAATTTTGGTATGAATTTGCTGGGGTACATTTTTTAAAAATAAATCTCAAATGTCTTTTTCTTTTTCATTTTAATTAAGTAAAAGGATGAGCAGTGTTGAAGAAAATTAAAATGCAAAGAGGATTATTGATTACTAATTTCATTTATGAGTCAAACAATGCAGCCACATTCTTAAAATGAAAAAGTATTTCTGAAAATGCTTTTTTATTTTAAATTTGGTAACGATTTGCTCCCATAGGCTGCTGCCTGTCACTTTCAGGGGAGCTAAACCTGGAAATTACAGGTCTAGCGCCCCTGGTGGGTATGACAGTGTTTTTTTTCCCTGATGTATTTTATTGTTGCCTTTCCTGAAAACTGTGCAGTTTCAGATTGCTGTATTTTTACAGCTACACACAATACAAATATCTATTATAGAACCATTTTGATCTTAAACATGTAAACAATTGTAAGAAATAAGATAAATTCTGAAGGACGAACGGTATAGAAAACTCTTGGTAAACGTCTGTAATAGATCTATTTGTCATGTTAAAAAAATCCAAAAGCAAACTATTTAATCTCGTCTTATAGGTAACACATATAAATAGATGCTGATTTGTAGCTTTGATTCAAGGTTTTATTCATGAAGCCACTCGCTGTTGGGTGTTTTTTTTTTTTCAGTGCATGACCCCCCAGCAGCTGATGAGCCTGAGCGAGGCAGCCACCTGCTGCGACATCGTCAGCGTAAGGGTTAACGCCGTCGCCATTCTGGGCATCACTGGAAGCACATTAGCCAAAGAAAAGGGCACGGCGCAAACCCTCCAGGTATCACTTCTTTTTCCTGTTAGTTTGCTTCAAATCCATACTTTTTGCTCCCGCTCTGAAGTTTTTCTATTTATTTTTTGCTCCCCCAGATGATCGGAAACGCCTTGCTTCAGGTCGCTACGAAAGATTCCAACCTGGTTGTGAACGGAGAAGCTCTGGACGCTTTGTTTGACGTGTTTGCCGATGGCGAGGAGGCAGAAACAGCGGCTAAAACCATCAGCCTACTGCCTGCACTTAAGGCACTTCAGCCAGTCTTCAAGGCCAAGGTTTCTACAGATGAGCTAATTATTGATTTACAGTTTTTGATTATTTCCAGTTTCTTTTGTACAATTTTCCCCAAAAAATGGTCAGATTGAATTCATTAGTGTCTAATTTCTCCAATAAGTCAAGATGTTTATCTGTCCTCTGTTTCCTCAATAGATCCGTAAAGAAGGACGGGGTAGTTACAGCCCTGAGCAGCTGTGCGTGTTGGACAACATCAAAATCAACCTAAGGAGATTTATCGGTTATCTGGAGAAGCTGGTAAAGAAATAAGGACTTTGGGTTCTTCATACTGTGAGTCGTGGAGACGGTATGAGAAGGATTGGATGTGAAAATATCAGTTATTTATCAATTTTTTTTTATTAATTATCTTTTTTTCTCCTTTTTTCTTTTGCTTGGTAAAAGTTTTAATATTTGTCCAAAAGAAGAGGTGATGACATATCAGCTAGTGTGAAAAAAAAAGTGTGAGAAAAAGTTTAATAAGAGTGCAGTTAATAATTCATTGGTATCCTTTAACATCCCAAGTGGTAGAAGGAGGCCTACTTTTGTTGTGAGGAAACCACAGACTGCTGCTCTTATTTGGAGTTTAACGGTAAAATGATCCATAAAAAGTGCTTTTATTAAAGTTGAGATATTACTGGGATATTTTGGGTAACGTCGGTTTCTAGAGACCTTTTGAAATCGGGCTTTGAAGGCCACATTTGTAGTTTTGTATTTTAAAATGGCTGCGCAGATGTTTCAGCTCATAGAGAAAAGCTTAACATGTCTCTTAAAGATAAAGGAGATTAAATGAACTCTTCCACACTGAGCCTAGCTGAGGTTTAAACACCAATTCTTCTCTCCCCTGAGAACAAAAGGAGGCCCACAGCATGATGCTGCCATCGTTGATGTTGGTGTTTAAATGGTGGGTCCATCATATTTGGCCTCACCTTCTTTACACCTTTACTGAATCCCTCCATGGTCTGTTGCAAACTGCAAAATGGATTTATTGCCTTCTTTCAAACTTGGATTTTCATCTTGCGATGCCTGTTTTATTTGTAAAAAAAAAACAATAAAAACCACTTGTTCCTAATAATGTCCTCCTTTGTTTGTTTACCTTATAAGATTCCAGTGAGATTCTAATATGTGTTTGTTACAAGAGAAAATTGAACATTGTTAAATTGATCTGAGTATTTTCACACGGCTAAGTTCACAAGGGTACAAAGCCGAAATGTTATTAAAAAGGCTTTTTTTTTTTTTTTTTGAATTTATATTTCTTTACATCCAAACTTCAAAGCTTCTTAAAAGCAGTTTTTTTTTTTCTCTCAGAAAAATGACTTTCTACACTTATTATTGAAGGGAGCAGGAATTAGCAGGGACCGCAAAGGGTGCTAAACTTGTGTGAAAGAAACTAACTTATCTAATTCAACCAAGCTATGAAAAAAAACTGATGCATCATATTGAATCTCAAGCTCAGATTTAAAAATGTTCAGCAGTTTGTGTTCATTTTATTTAGAACTGTTTCCCACACAAATGAAGTTCTTAGCAATAATGCAAACATTAGTAACCATCCTTGACCAGTTTGGAGTAAAGGGAGATGTGACGTTCCACCTGGAAATATTCTTTACACATTTGAAATTTTCTTCCAAAATGTCAAAAAATTACAAACTGGTCAAAAACAACTTGACTTATGTAATCAAACCACTGAAAATCGATAGACTTTTTGTTTGTTGAAGGTCTTATTCCAAACTCTTTGTGATGAAAATAGCTTAAAATAATTTCTTCTAGAGGAAAGCACATTTTAATCTAAGAAACAGAAATAATCCAGAGCCAGCTCATTAAATTAGAAAACAATGAAGTTAGGTTATTTTACTAGTTCAACTTAAGTCAAGTCAAACTTTATTTATAAATCGCTTTTCATACAAATAATATAGTTCAAAGTGCTTTCCACAAATAAAAACATTACCCCATTGTAATTGAACATGGAATAAACATAATTACACCCCATCACCAACGCACACACACTACACACACAAACAGACCAACAGATATTTTCAGACTGAGGGAAAGCTAATAAAAAGGCTGAGTGCAGAAACTCATGTAGATTCATTACACAAAGATACTTTATATTAACTCGAGACATATTTAGATGCTTTATGGTTTGCAGAGAAACCAATAAAAAAAATATTAGAATGTAAATGCGAGATTATGGCCAACACTTATGAGGAAGAATGATGACTTGAGAGTTATAAAGCCAACGTTCAAAAACAAAGAAGTTAAAAAATGCAAGTTGAAAAGCACAAATGTAACTTCCTGTTAAATCAAATCAGACTATAGAGCTCGGTTTGGCTGTAGGTCACAAATCCGAACTAAACAAGAAATATAAATGAGAAGTATAAGAAGATAAAGTCTGTGTTATTGAATAAAACGGCTGGTTTACAAAAGATTAAAGATGATCATTCTTATTTTTATCTAATTTATAGCTTATCCTTCTGTAAGAGACAAAGCAACGCTTAATGATTTAGTTGTAGGTTTTCTGACAGGTTTTACCGGAATCTCTAGCTTTGACTTTGATGTGTTTTAGGGAGGAAGATATTTCCTTTTTTTCTTCTTTCTTTTTGCCAAGTAAATCCAGATTTTTATTTAGAAGTGAAAACCTGTGTTTTTGTTCCATTTTAAGGAGTTCTGGAAATTGAAATTAAGTAAGAAATCATCCCACTATTATAATGCCGAAAGATGAAGTGACTGATTTTGTTTAAGACTTAGACAGATTTATTTGTCATTTTGTTTAAACAAGTGTAAATTAAAAAGAAATTTCATTTAGAGCAGCTCTCTAGACAATTAATTTTTTTTTAAAGTGCAGTCTTGAAAAATAGTAAAAAAATATATATATATATAAAAAAAAACAGTAACATAAACATATGACTAAATTTACAGTGCTAACATTTCAGTGTTTTTTATATATATAATGATAAAATATAGTAAATATAATAAAATACAATAAAATAACCCATTTTACAAAACATTCAGCAGTCTAATGGCAGAACCCTAAAGCTTCTTTAGGGTTTTTCTATAAGAAGCCTAAAGCTCTAAGAACACACAGATTGGTTGTAACTGGTTAGATTTATCTAGTTACATTTACTTCAGTGACCTTTTGAAAGCAAAATAACTTCTTCATTGCACTAGACCTTTTTTTTCTTAAGTTAAATCATGAAGTGTCTACTGTTTAATAAGTAAAATCACCAGCTGCTCTCACTGCCACGAATTTCACTGAATAAACAACAAGCTTGTTTTCAACAAATATCCATCCAACTGTGATATTATCCTGGAGGGAAATCAGCTGGGCTGCTGCCATCATCAACTTTAGTTATAGATGAGAGAGTTGGGTCTGTTTTTCGGTGCTTAGTCCTGTTCCTCTCCTAGAAATATTTATGGGCTCAGCTTTTACTGTGACTAACTCTATTTCAACCTTTTGATATAAAAAAAACTGACTCAGAGCTTGTCTGCTTAGCTGTTTCCTAGACAGATCCACCTATGGGGCTAGTTTACTGTTACCTTTTCTAACAAAGTATTTATAGATCAGTGCTTCTATATTTCCTTTTTAATGTGTCTCCTGTCCTCTCAAACACCAGTAGGGCTTGGTAGAACGCTGAGCCTGGTTCTGCTGAAGGTTCCTTCCTGTTAAAAGGGAGTTTTTCCTCTCTACTGTCTCTGCATGCATGCTCTGTTTGAGGGATTGCTGTAGATTCAACAACACAATTCAAGTCCCACTTTCTCTGTCGCCACATGCCCATCCAGGAGGAGTAAATCTGGCAAAGTCAACAAACTGATGCCATCAGGTGGGTTTCCTTATAGAGAAAACCTTGAACCAATGTGCCGGTGTGATCTAATTAAATTGTCTTTATAAAGACCCTTGGGATGACATTTTGTGAAATTGAGCTATAGAAATAAGCTGAATTTAGCCAAAAAATATATATACTTTGAAGTTTATATTGAAGGATTTATTGTGTGTAAACAATCTTTACTGTTATTTATGACCTGCTAAGGGTATTGTTCCAATTCTAAGTTTTGGTTTATTTATCTTTAAAATTTTGATAAGAAAGAGTGCCACATCTCTCTCAATTTGTTGTGTTTTTGTCATAACTTTTTTCTGCTTCTTTGTTTTAGAATTTAGCATACCAGAATTGGAACTTAAGTTTTCTTTCTGTCTGTTTGGATCATTTTTAATCAGATTTTTTAATTAATTGTTGACTTTCAAATACCTGAACCACAGCGTTTTCAAGATCTTATTCCTAAGGATGTTAGCGGGTCCCCTTTGGATCCCCGTTATACATCGCGGTTCCTGAGTGGCCCTTTTTTTAAAATCATATACATTCTCACTGCTGTTGGATAATTTCTGGAAGGGCTACTTTCTCATTTTAAATTGCAAAAATATATGGGAACCGTACTAAATCGTACACAAACTACATATATATATATATATATATATATATATATATATATATATATATATATATATGTCCCCCAAGGTCCCCCCTTGTCCCCAAAAAATAGTCTTTGATTTCCAACCGATTTTAATTGCAAGACTTATAATAATCTGTAGAATACGATTTCCATATTATTATTATTTTTTTTAACTCTTCACTATTATGTTATTTTTATACATTCTTCTAAGGTCCACATTTGTGTGGCCATTTTTTCTATAATCTTCTGTAACACCAGAATTTCCCCTTTGTGGGACAATAAAGGAATGGATATGGATATATATATATATATAAATCCGTGTTTGTTATGTAATAGTACATAAAAAACGTAAATGTATGTTGCGTAATCGCCGTATCCCCGCCCCCTTTTTCACTCGCAGTGCGCATGCGCAGTAGCGGTGTTGACTCCGCCATCGGTGGAAAGAAACACTCTTCACGCTTCAACGTCTTTAACAGCAAGTTGATCCTCGAATAGTGTTTTTATCAGCTGTCTCGCTCTCTCGTTTTACTATGTGTGGATGCATTAGTCCGAACCTTCGGTGTTTAACGTGATTTCTCAAACGCGTAGTTTTTATTTTTTAGTTTTTTTTCCTCTCGTAATCTAGAAGTAACGGTCAGTGGAGAACCTGAGCAGGCTAGCTAACGTTAGCTAGCGATCTGGCTAGCAGCACACGAGCTGAGCGCTGCTCAGTGGTGGGGGGGGCTTTTTGCCTACAGTGGCGTTTGATGGATCCGAGAATCGCATGGTTTCAACCAGAACAACGGGGACCCGCTAACAACCTGTGGATGCAGATCTGGGAGACGACGCAGGGATTCGGGTATTTGCACGTCAACAGCAGCTACTCCACAGGATCTCAGAGCCTGAAAGCGACCGTGAGCGACGGGGCATCGGGAGCCGTTCTTTGCAGAAACGGGACGCTCGACTCTCACATCGGCGGTGGAGACATCAAGGCTCAGAATACCTCCACAGGGGACAGAGAGATGACCGAGCAGCGGGACTTTATACCACTTGACAACAGCAACCACAACAACCAAGCCGCGGGCAGGGGCGGTGCTGGTGGTGCGGGGCAGCAGGGCGGTGGGGTCTCTGTGGTTTGGAGGGGACTCACGGACGGACACCCTAATAAAAGGAAGAGGGACAACAAAGCAAGCACTTTCGGATACAATTCCAGTCTTTTGAACAATGACAGCGGCTCTAACACGGAAAGATATGAAGGTTACACGGGCACGCCTTGGAAAGTCAGGAACTACTCTGAAGGAGTTGTTGGGTAAGAGTGAGTCTGTTGAAGATTGACCCACACCTGCTGCTTGCAGGCCAACTCAATCACTCTTTAAACCTACTACAATGTTTATGTACATGTTTAATATCAAAGGAAAAATACAAAAGCGGAGGTTGTTCATCTGACCTGAACCTCTGGTTTATTTCCACTCAATGTGTTTAATTTGTTCAGCTGCTGAAAATGAACTAGTTTGTAGAGTTAGTTGCTGTTTGAGTTTAAAAAGTAGACCACAGTAGATCAGCTGAAGGTATTTCCAGGTTCTGAAATTCACTCCTTAAAAGGGGAAGTGTCATTGAAGCAGAAGTTGAGTTTGTGATTAGATTAGAAAGTTGTTAGAAATAATGTTTGATTTCAGCTTAAATGATATCGATCATTTCATATTTGGTATATTTCAGGTATGCTGGTGAAGGTTCCCAGTCATCCAGGTCATGGTCATTCTAAAAATTAAAAAGAAAAAAAATCCACTGTACTTGGTTTCTGAGTTTTCACCTCCCACCCAGGAAGCTTTTTCAATTCAAAATGTCAAGAATAGCATTGAGTTTGAGGTTTTATACAGTCTTCAAAACAAAAACTAGTTAAGAAAAGCAATTGTCAAAATGAATAGAAAATCAATATATATGCAGAAGATGCCATATGATTGTGGATATTGTCACTTTAAAGTGTTTAAAGTCTAAATGTTTAGGGTAGGATATTACAATATACAAAGTAAAAAAACTAAAATAAGAGGAGAAAAGAAAATGTCTCATTCTAGTTCTTCTTTGTTCTGATTATGGACCCAACAAGAGAAAAAAAAATGTCTGTCTGATGGATCGCAATATCTATGAAGGCGTTTCATTATAAAACCTGTTAATCTGCTCTCAATTGATATGAATGTGAAAGCTGTGAAACATCTGAGACATGCAGGTTAGAGGGCCTTGAGGAGCAGGTTGAAAAAAACACTGGTCTAAACAGTAGATCTGAATAAATGACGCTTAAAGAAATGATAAACTGTCAAAATTAACATTTTCCCCATTGGTGGATTGAGAAATATAAATAAAATACAGATGGAGTGGGATGTTAAATAATATAAATCATATTTTTTCAAGGAACTGGTGTCCTGAAGAAGCATATTTTAACATTGTATATTTTTTTCAGAGCAGTCGGTTATGTTTCTGTGATTGCTCCTGCACGTTTTTACTAAAGAAAGACTCTAAAGGAGTATTGAAGATGTGTTTTAATCCTCACCTTTATCATTTTTATGGTAATGCCACAAAATATTATAAGATTTTAGATATAAATCACAGAGTCTCATGGACGTAATTCTGGGGGGTGATGAGTGGGGACATGTCCCCTGTATGTTTTACTGTCCAAAAACAATGTAAAGCTACAGGACCGCCCACAATCTCCTGATAGGCCCACCATCTTTTATTGTGTAATTGGCTGTCACTCCTGAGAAGCTAACTTTACAAAGATTTGGCTACGTTCACACTGCAGGCCTTACTGCTCAATTCCGATTTTTTCTGAAATCGTTGCCGTTTATATTTCCAAATATATGCGACTTGTTTGTGATCTCCTGGGTGAACTGTATTCATACAACTTAAGTATACTGCATGTGCAGTAGTGCTCTGTGTTTACAGGATTAAACATGGATGGTAGCGCTGTAGCATATCTAGTGATCTTTCCAAACCTTAAATCCGCAATCTTTTTAAGATGGTTAAAAAAATATTGCTGTCCGCATCATCATCTGCCATGGTGTTTGTTTTTCTTGCCGCTTCTGTGTAGCAAGACGCAGAATAGTGACCTATGTCGGTCACTAATGGCGTTCAGGTTGGATGAATGCGACCTGGCCGTTCAGACACAGGTCACATTCGAAAAGACTAGATTCATATCGGATCCAGGACCACATAGCCAAGGGCCTGGGTCAGATTGGAAAAGATGGGATCTGTGTTGTTCAGACAGCCATGAAAAGATCAGATCCAGTTCCCATGTGGGCAGAAACATCGGATTTGCGGTTTGAACGTAGACTTTGATACACTACTGAATCCGGTCTGTGATTAGATGGTCAAACACGCTGAAGTTAGTTGTATTAAAATATACTTGCGTCCCTTAACTTATGAAATCAAATTTTCATCCATGCCCAGTCCTACTCCGTGCGTATAAACTTTGCTTGTGTTCTGGTTGCAGCACTTTTTACAGTTATGTGATCTTTCAATACCGTCTGCACTACTTTAGCAGACGGTAGTGTACTTTAGTGTCTTTAGTCCTACAGATGATAAAGTGGTCAATATCTTGAAACATAGCAAAACTTTATTTTTTCTGAGCGTTTGTAGTTTAACGGTAGGGCTGCTACTAAGATCATTTTTCTGATGGTTTAATCTGTCAATTACTTTTCAGATTTATAATTGGAAATCAAAGGGTACCTTAAAGTTTTTTTTAAATATACAGAATTTAAAACTGGTTAAACTACAACTTTTCCACTTGTGGAGTTTTGAATAGAGCATATTGACATAGAGAAAGTTCTATTTTTATTTTTGGTATATTTATTGGTATAATTACTGCTCTTAGTGGGTTTCTCTGTCAGCTTATAGAGCCTCTATACTCTAGGTAACAGTCACTCGATTACTAAATTAATTGACGATTATTTCAATAATCGATTAATGACCATTAATACAATGAATTGTTTCAACCCTATTTAACATTCTAGTGGTTTTTTTTGTTATTAGGTGAAGAAACATGGTATTGCTTTTATAGTCCGTTTTATATTTGGGGAAGTCTAATTGAATAGACTGTAGGATATTTTTAACTCTTGTTAAAATAATAATACTTAAAAATAAAAAGCAGGTCCAGGTCATAGATGTAGATGAAGATGGACAAACTGACTCATCCCTTTGAGTTTGTCTCTGTGCTTTCAAAATCGTTTCTAGGTGGGGTTAAAAGGGCCAACAATGAAAGAAAACACAAATTATAAAGTGTCATTATGTGTAATTAAAATAATAAAAACAAAAAAAATCCAATCTGCAAACAGGGGTGGGGCTGTTTCTGCCCTTTCGAGAGACTTAGGGGTCTCTTTTAGGACAGCAACTAACGATTATTATGCAAATCGATTAATCTGCCGATTACTTTTTCAAGTAATTGATTAATAATCGGATAGCAAAGGGTTCCTTAAAGATTTTTTGCTAAATTAAACCCGATACTAACACATTTCCACTTGAGGAGTCCTGAGTAGAGCATATTGAAAGTAAGACATTTTTATTTATTTTTTTTTACATTTTCATAAATACATTTTTTATTTTATTATTTTTTTTTTTTTTTTACAATTTTGGTTTAATTACTGCTTACTGGTTACTCTGGCTGCTAAAGGCCCATTGTAGAGTCTCTTTACTCCAGTTAAAGGTATTGTGGAGGTTTTTTGAAAAGACCCGCCCTCTCCACTATAAAAACAAAAATTTGCATGCATGAGCCCATTTCTCCACGTAGGGCGACCTTATGTAAACATATCGCCAGAATGATTGAGCGTTAGGAGGACCACTTATTTAAATGATCCAGCCAGAAAAAAAAGATCCTCTATACCTTTCCTAGTTGATGATTATTTCAATAATTGATTAATCACGATTAATTGTGTCAGCCCCCGTCTCTTTAAAATATAATAAAGTCTAGTTTTTAGTTTATTTTTACTTTAGGTCATTGACACCAAAGCATCCCCTTGTTCACATACAGTAGGTTCTTTGTTCTACTAGCAGTATCCTCATTATTGATTTTATCAATGAAATTTGATTTTGGAAGGAGTGCAACGTTCTATATAGATCAGGTTTCAGGCGTTAGTGTTCTTATTTTAAAAGAATAGAAAAGAAAGGGGCAGAAAAAAGATTGCTGTGGAAGCACCAATGCTACAAGATTTATCCCAGATATTTCTGTCCGTGCCAGATATTTCCACAAATATGTAGTATAATATACCATTAGATTACGTTTAAAATGCTAATTAGATGTTCGGTTTCCTGTCTCACTGTCCCTAGGGTTGGACAATATAATCCGAATAGGTAAATATTGTGATGTTTTTCAAAACAGATCTAAGATGAGACTAAATAATTTATATAGAGATGCTTTACTTTGTGCTAAAATACTGTTATATCTGCCAGTAGGTTATTCGTCCTCCATTGTCTTTATCTTCTCGTGTTGCTTAAACATCTGCCTGCATGATATGTGGGAAAAAGCTTTGATTCAGAGGTGCCTTTTTTGATGATTACTTTATTAAACAAAATCAAGATAAATATTGCAGATCTTCATCCAGCTTAAAAATATTGAGATAATTTTTTCCCCCCATATCGCTCCCTGTTAGGCCTCATTAGGAGGACAGGCAAATCTGAGGAAAATGTGCATTTTGTTCAACTTGTACTGAGTTTCAGCTTTTACTAGAAATTCCACAACTGCATAACGTTTCTAATATCTTTCATCTCTACTTTTCTTTAAGAATTTTATATTTATGTTTTTAGATATACAAATGTATATTAAATGATAATGCATATTGTACATAAACTTGTGCTGCTGAAACGGTGAAAAATAGTTTTAGGAACTCCTTTCTGAGTACATAGCTGGGTTGCATTGATCCCTCGAACCTACTGGTGCTTCAGAAACACTGAAGCCAGGCGGACTGTTTAACTAATGAACCTGCATAGCGATGACAGCTTAATACTCCTAAATCAAAAAAAAAAAAAACTACAAGAAGCTTCCAAGTGAGCCTTGGAATCTATGCTTAGTGTTTTGGATATTTCATTCACGCTTAATTTTTTTCTCTCTGTTTTTGCAGACCCCTGTTTATAGTTTACCTGCACCTCACTGTGGAGGATTGGTTTGTTTATAGTTTAAAAAGTGTGGAGAGGTTTTCATGGGTGGGGCTGTGAAATAAACATCACCCTCTCTTCGCCCTTTCTGTTAAACATGTGGAGACAGGCTGCACACAAGCTTGGAGAGTTCAGCCTTTGGCTGATCCTCATTTATAGTAATATGGGAGCTTTGTTTGCATAAGGACATTCTTTAGTGATAAGCTGTAGCTAATACCAGAAAGTTAAGCTAACAGCTGGGAACGCACTCAGGCACCACTCAGGGCCCTCTGTTAAAAAGCACTCAGGCAAATCATGAGGTCAGCGCAGCAGCATTATTTTAAAATGAACTTGTGAGGAGCTACAGTATGTATTAAAAAGTGTTTGTTAGATTAGACCTGGTATATACATGCTTTTTACCCCTTTAACAGTTGTGCTAAAACTTTAATTGGATGGGTTAAGAAAATGTCACCTACAGGATCTCTAGGATTACTATGTTTTCCACCTCTAACATTAAGTTTTATGTACACGAAATTAGCAGATGTTACTATTGTGGTACAACAGTCTCTGACTACTTAACAAGCATTTAGGAAGGAGTGACTACATCTGCTCTGTAGTTTATCTGCATGGCTCGTCACAAAATAGCACCTGATTTGAATGAAGGCCAGCATTTTTAATAATTACCCTGCCTTTATTGCATTTTTTTAATTTTATTTTGGTTATTTGTCTAAGGTGTTGTTATCATTGTTGCGTATGAACATTAGAATCGCAGAGTTTGCTGTGTTGAAGCAGCAAAAAAGGGTGATATGGCAGAAGTTTAAACATGCTACAGCAGCACACTTTGTACTCTATATTTGGCCATGCGGCTTGGCTAGAAAGGCAAGAGGTATTAGCTTATTTGTGTTTGACACAGTGCCAGGCTTTCTGGAACTGTGAAGGTCCAAGCAAGCAGCTTGATTCATGATGGCGATGGATCAGTGTTTGCATGCTCACACAGCCTGACTTCCTCTAAACAAAGCCAACCCTCTTGAGAGACAGACCCTAGCTGTCTTTTCCTCCTCTGACCAATCACATGCGGAGCTTGAAGGAACGCCTTCCGTCCGGTTCTCTAGAACAGTGTTTTGGGATTGTTCCTTTAGTACATTCTCCAGCTTAGGAGAGCTTTGTCCTCTGTTATGTGTTTCCTGCTGACCACTGTTTTCTGATCTTGTTTGACAGGGTTTCCCCCAGTTGTAGCTGACTTTTAATTATGTTTTAGTACATTATTATACTTATGGTGGGATGGTGACATCATTGGCTAAAAAATGTTTTATTATATCCTAAAAGCCAAAGCAGCACAAAGGTCAGTTTTACCTGCACTAAAGTAGCACTAAAAAGTAGACCATGTGATTGAATTTGGAGCTCAATGGGGGGGATGGATGACTCCTTTTTATTGATGTGGCCCACATCATTAACCATTAGCCCACACCATTGGATATGGGTATTAGGCAGTAGAGGTAGGCCCATATGTTGGCCAACATATATTAGCTTTCTTGTTGTTTTTTTTCTCTTTTTCTCAGCATTGGCTGTTACTTGGAAGTGTTTGTTCATCAGTCTATTCAGTAGCCATGCCTTCAGATCATATGAAGCAAATGCATTGCTGCCCCATCTGCAAGGATTAAAGTATTCTGGCCTTAGGCTGGATGAATCTCGTAGCGATTGCCCACGTGTAAAAAAAAAAAAAAAAAAAAAAAAAAATTGTCACTCAAATAAATTGATGGTAAATAAATAAAAAAAAAAGACTAATAAAATCCTAATTTGCTAATTTGCGTTTGTCAGCCAATGGTAGCAAAGGAGCGCTCTGAAACTCACAGTATTAGCCAAACACAAGAAGTAGGGGGCAGGTCTTAGGAAAGCGTGTACCACCTCCTCTTGTCTCTTGCTCAAGTCGCCAGATAGATTGTGGTACAGTGCTGAAGTTCTACACTGAAAGTCACCTTACACCGCTTACGGCTCCAGTCCATCGAGAGACGTGTTTAAAGTAAAAAAATAAATATATTAAACATAGTGTTTGGAGAGAAGGACATGCATGGAGTGGGCACAATACAGCTCATGAACTCCGGCACGCTTTGCTCCAGGAAGCTTATTTACGCATCCTGCGACAAAAGAGTGCTACGCCAACATGAGTTAGACCCTGGTCAATAAGCTGCTGTTGGTGCGGCACACTACATGTTAGCCGGGAGCTATGGCAACAGCTGATGTACCAGCATCATTAACTAACCATGCATGTGAGTTAAAAATAAGGGTTTGTGCTTCCCTCGCCAAAAACACAACCTCTCATTCACACTAGATATAGATGCACTTTTGTCATCTTCTGGCTGTTTTTGGTATTGTTACAGTTTAGTAAGTTGTTTATTTGCATGAGATCCATTTTGAGGCTGCTAAAGCTGAAATCTAACCCAAAAGTAGAAATTTTCTCAGGATTTTTTCTCTCCTTTGAAAAAAAAAAAAACATTAAATATTTTAAATCTTTCACCCTAGAAAGTCGCAAATCTGTACAGATATTTGCGGATTTCATAGATTTTCTTTCAGCTTTATTATCTGTGCTTGGGGGATTGAAATAAAAACCGTCTTGTTCCATTATTTACCTAGTAAATTACATTATTTACCAACTTGGATGTGAAAACGATCCTTTCCACCATTTGAATCTTCCTCTGTTAACCACCCCGTGTCAATGGTTTAGAGCAGCTATTTCAGAACTTTATTTTTTCACGGGCAATGATTGTTTTTCTTCAGTAAGATAAAATTCAGATCTTATAACAACTGTTTTTAAAATAGCTCCGTTATAAAATGTCATCTGTATTAAAATCGGAATCGGCATTTCAGCCTTTTTAATGGTCCAGAATCTTTTATCGCCCAGAAACCACTAATCGTTGCACCCCTATTAAAAAAAAACAAACAAAAAGCAAAACAACAAAACCACAACTAACGTAGCTGTCATCTGGATTACATGGCTGGGTAAGTATGCAACATGTTGATACTAGCATTATGTTAATATTTGATATCAAATAAATAAAGACATAGTTGTTGATGGCAGCTGACAACACAGGGGAAAATGCATTTTTAAAAATACATTTTTGGTTACCTAAGTCGTTCAGAAGGAATTAATAAGACACAAAAACCCAAAAAGCTCCTTCAGGAGATTTTATACTTAATGACGTCGGGAAAACTGATCTGAATTCTGCTCTAACGGCAAGACTGTGAAGGTTTCCAGCTATCCTGCCTTTACTGGTTTACAATGAAGTTTCTGAGCCTCAGGAAGTTTAGTGGGTCAATCCTGACCCTCCCTGTGTGGAATGAACCTTAGGCAAGAAGATGAAATCCTAATTTCTGTAAAAAGTGAGCAATAAACGTTCGGACCTAAGTAGCACTCGGACATAACCTCCTCTATCACCACCATCATCATGTTCTTTGATGTAACTGGAGCTGTTTGCTTGCTGCCTCCCAACAGTTGGCATCCCAGGTCTCTGATTGATAAAACATTAATGCATCTGTCATCTGCACGGCACTAACACCTTGCCTTTTGTTCCTGGTTGTTGGCATTTTGGGAACAAGCGTGTCACACAGCTTGTTTGCCTCACTCCCCTGTCAATTCAAAGCTGTTCTTGTTGCGAGTTTTGAGTTTCAATGGGGACAGCAGTTTCACATAACACCTTTGTTGTAGAGTTTGGCAATGCCTTAAAATTTAGAGCTTTTTGAAAAGAGCGCAGATGTCATGGCACTTTCTATGTATCTGCAGCTGATTCTTTTTGGCTTGTCTGAGCAAACTTACAGCTGGAGCAGCTGTGTTTATAAGATTTGTCTTTGTAAATTAACAGTACTTCTAATTTGATTTAATACTTGTTGAATTTAAAATGACTACTGGGGTAGATTGTGTATATAATATCCAAGGACTTTTAGAGCCAAATTGGTCTAGATTCTACATGTCTGCCGATATGGTTGGCAATTAATGTATTTTCAATATTTAATGTTTGAATCAGCTCCTCATTTTTTCTCAAAACAATTGTCACTTCATGTTTTCTTTTTTCCAACCCCCAACACATTTGAAAACAAGTGACAATTAGTTCCAGCAAATTAGAGATGTTCTTAAAGTTTCCTTTTTATCATTATTAATGTTTATGCCACAAATTGCAAGGTTAGTCAGATTTAGATATGAACAATAAAGGTGCCAGACAGCTCGTCATCCCTTACTACATAACTTGCAGTTTTTTTTCCGAGTTCATTTATAGATATAAAACATCAAACCAATCTTCCTGTGGATGTCCTGCTCTAGCCGTCTGTGCAGGTTGACGTATAGCGTCTAAAAATGCTATGTCTCGTTTATGTTCCATGCTGTTGGTGCGTGTCCTTTCAGATTGCAGGTAGATTCTTGAAAACATGATCACGTGTAGCTGTTTGTTTCGACTTTGCAGAAACCACTTTGCCACCGGAATTGCTATGGGTCAGTTAGCAGCATTTTAAAGGCAGGAATGTCCAATTATTCTTTAGAAGATGATGGGAATAGAGCAAGAAGAGAAGGTGGTAGCAAACTTTGGGAACCGAAGACTGAAATGGAAGCCCAACTTGAGCAATCTGACACTTTCTGTGTTTTCACAAACATTTTTTTTATACAAGAGCCGCCATTTGGTGCAAACAATTATTAGGTTTCATTGGTTGAAGTGTATTAGATAAAATATAAACAAAAAAAATCATCCCAGGCTGCAGAATCTAAACAGTGAATGTCTTTTTATTTTAACTCTAGTGGGGAGCTCTGAAGGAGAGGCCAACTCCAGTGGCTAATGTTTATCTGCTCTGCGTTTTCTCACAGTATTATTCATATCTCTCTAACCATTTGTTTTTGCTTCTGAGTGCCTAGAATGCTGCCAAACAAGGGTTGTCGCCACGCCAGGAGACGCAGGCTGCTTCATCATCAATAGTACTTAGCCAGAAATGCTTCTTATTTTAAAAATAACTATCTCAGCATGCTAAGGCTCAAAACATTTTCATGTCTAAGCCTCTTGGCAACATAGAAACCGGATTGTGTGCCATGAACCAAAGCTTAGGAGGAATATTGTTGTGTTTTAAGATGGTGAGATCTCATGGATCATTACACTTCTATTCAAAGCCTCTGAGGCTAGAAGGAACATCAGGCATGGCACAGCATTTTTTCTGAGCTATGACGTGACAGGGTGTTGAGATTCGCCGTAACTCAGCTAAAGCATGCTGTTCTGATTGGGGGACATTTGATGCTCTAGTTTCCTTTTACATCTGAGAAATGTACCAAAGTTTATCTTCTATAAATATGTTGTCCAGGAAGAACAGCATTAAGCTTCTTAGGTGGACATTTATGAATTAGAAATCGGCTTCTTGTTTCCCATGTCTTTCCTTACCCATTGATTGTTTCATGTCACTTTTTTTTAGACCATTCAACTAATCCTTAAAGTCTATGATGACTTGATGATGCAGCTAATTTCTTTTTGTTTAAAGGTGCATAATTATGTTATATGCCTATAAAAAAGAAAAAAAAAACTCATACTCAAACTGTCCTAAGTTTCAGTCAAATAATTTTCTGTTTTCTAGAAATGGTTTCACTCATGGGAGTTTTTTTTTTTTTTGGTCAACGAACAAAATTAGGATTATTCTTAACTAGAATTGCGATTTTATTTCACCTTAGCTCTGCCCACAAGCTTGTAGATTTTTTATTTTAGGGTTTAAAATTTTTTCCTTGCCTTTAAAGCCTACTTGTCCAGAATTCATTGTTGTGGTGACCTTTAAGTTAAAAAAGTGCTTAGTTTTAGGCCCCGTCCACACGAAGCCAAACCCTGGCCTAAACGCACAAATTTTTTTACCAAACCAGCCTCTCATCCATACGAAGTCGGCGTTTCGGGGGTCTGTAAACTATCTTTTTTTTATTCAGTCTTCAGAGTGGGAAGATTTTGAAACGGCGTTTTCACGTTTCCATCTTTAAGCTCTAACCGCATTTTTTTTTTTACACGCATCGTCATAGCGTCGCCTCTAAACACGCATGCGCGACACAGTATCACAACAACAATGGCGCCGTACTGTGTTGAATGGTTGCTGCTCATGCTACTCACCCTGCTGTCGGGCTTACAACAGAATCTTCTTCTTCTGGAATATCTCCAGGAAGAACAGAGCAATATCGACCACATAGTTCAGCACCTGAATTTGACTGAACCACGAAAATGGACCCGCAGGGCAACCATGTATAAATATTAGTGCGCATGCCCAACATTTCGTTGCCTATTTTTGCTTTGGCACCACAGCGCCACTTACAGGCCTGGCATACATTTTGCAGCGTTTTCATGCATTCGTGTGGACTATCACATTTATTTTACGTCTCCGTCTTTACGACAAACGTTCTGGAAAATATTAGCGTTTCGTGTTCGTTTTGACTTCGTGTGGACGGGGCCTTAGTGGCCTGCATGGATCTGTGTGCTAGCTGCAACTTCATCTACCGTTCTGTGTTTCGGCCACCTAACGGGGGAGCTGTGAGAAATTTTGTGTCTTAGTCTTCTTAAATGAAATGTGAACAAAATCGGAAATGCAATTAATGACCTAGCCCTTATTCATGTTCAGATAATGAGCAAATTATCTTTTGCCCAAATTACCAAGCAATAAAAGGCCACTTAGCCAATATGAATAAAGTTCATCCTCCTAGCCACATTCAGTTCATTTTATCTAGACAATTCCCAACACAAGTGTTCTTTGAGCAATCTCCTATGGAGCTAGATCGGTCTTAATTTCCACATATACACATGTGATTCATACATGCACAGAACTATTCATGCAAACACACAAGATTCATCAAAGTATTTCTGGTCCATAAACAATTATAAATTACATATGTGTAATTGTGAAAATTGAGACAGATCCAACTCCATACTCTCCAGAGTCAATGCAAGTTTCTATCTAAGGAAACCCAGCAGGTTTTATTGACTCATTAAATAGCATTTTGTCTGAAGTAAAATATTAAAATGGGTTTCCTTCTGCTTTCCTCTCATCATCCTCTAGATTACATAACTATACTACAATAATATGGGTTTGGATAATAAACAGCACGATGTAATCTATCACAGCTACCATGTAATATGATCTATGAAGGTGGAGCACAGGACTCTGATTAAATGAGGATCAGGGAGCTGTCCTTGCCTGTTTTACTGTGAAGTGAAACCTACTGGCTCTAGAAATCCCTCCCTGTTTTTCATTGGCAGCCTCTAAGATTCCCGTCAGTCGAAGATAAATGATGCACATACACCGTGTGAGTCATGGCAAACTAAATACTGAATCTAAAAGTGAAATTTAATACAAAAAATAGACAAAACACAGGCTCTCTTTGTTTTCTAAAATTGCGATGAAAAATAGAAATAAAGTAAGATCTGCATCCTTCATTTTCTCTGGCTATATGTGAAACTAGGTGACCTCATGCTGCATGTCTCACTGTGTGGTAAGGTTTGTATTTCCTTAGTCTGCACTCCAGATTCTGAGCTAAATGAGCAGATTGTTTGGGAAGCCGTCCATTGCTGTGAGCCATGAGAAGCTGGCATGCATCTAGATCCCAGCAAACAGGCAGGTCAGCGCGAGTCTCCCAGTGTTTTCAGGAGCTGTTTGGAGCTGAGACAGTGCAGCCCTCTGTTAACGAGTAATAGAGATAAGAAAAACCTGTTGCTGCATTCTTATTGTACAATAAAAACTTACAGGTGTTTTGATATACTGAATTCTGGTCGCACCCTGACACACCCGCTTGGGCTGGAAAGATGACAGCTTGGCAATAGTACAGTCTATTAAATGAGGTGTGAACCTGTTTGATTTTTTTTTTTTTCCTATTTGCTTTGATATCTACTTCTAAAATATAAATTTCGCCATTCACTTCCATCACGGAGCCATAAGGTTCTTTTCGAAACTGCTGTAAAATCCGTTTTAAAAATCTGACGGACAGTTGAAGCAGTGAGATTAAATTTAGTTTCTATTTCTAAGGTCCTATTTCTGTTCAACAGCTACATAATGTTTTATTTAAAGATATCTATTATGGGCACAAAGAACTAGTAAAGATGTTAAAGAGTATTTCTCTTCCACGCCACTAGTGGGCATCATGTTTTTTTTATTTTTCTAAAACATGCTGTACACCAACTATGAGGTCAGACTGGGGTTTAGTCAAAAGTTTAAGATTTTATGGTTGCAGGCCTTCTGTGTCATATAGCGCTGGTGAACTTAAACCATGGTCGTTATGTCAAGCCTTGTAACGTTCAATATTTAGACTGGATCTTCTCTAAGGAGATCTGCAACATAAATATGCCTGGTCCAAACTCTTATCCCAGATATCTCTAACTAGATTTTATCACATCAGAACTGATTTACAGATATCGGAAACAGCAGTTTTGATTGGTCAGAATTAAGAGATGGACCGATACATCGGACAGCCGATATTTACATATTTTTTTGTGTCTTGTATCAGTTGATGCGTGCATGCATTCGCCAATCTGTTCATGCATTCAGCAGCAATGTCTGTTGATGACGTGAAGTGCATTGTTACGTTTTGTTCTATTTCTTAATAAACATTCACTTTTTTTTTATTTATTACAGACTAGTATAACATTTATTATCATCATGTCATTGTTATCATGTAAATGGCGGAAGAGAAAACAATTATCAGCCTGAAAAAAAAATCAGGAGTATATATCTGGAATTAGCTACACTGAATGCAAAATGATCTGTACCTGCATCAACTTTAAAGGCAAACTATGCAACATTTTTCAGTTAATTAATGTGTTCCATAACGTTTTGGATGATTAAATGAGTCATTTCAGGTTGAACAAAGGTATTCTCGGCCGCCCTGGTGGTTTGTGGGGGAAATACTGCACTTGCAATTGCAGGAGCACCGACCCGCACCCACAGGCTCAGAAGTCTCGTGAGAGTCAGTCTTGCTTTACGGCCGAGAACTGCTACACCCCCCCAGTTAAAAGCATTCTCGTTGCTAGCACAGTGGCGATCCTTGTGCAGTTATGCTACGTTCACGCAGCAAAAGCAGCAAAATCGTGTCTGCTGCTTCATTTTTGCTGCTTGAACCAGTTAGTTCTGACGCTCTGGCTGCGCGGTGCAAAAGTGTGTCTGACGCGCGTTGGGCGGAGCTTCACTATCCTTTCTCTGCCTTGCAGCTATATTTGCTGTGATCATTTGGAATAAAGTAGTTTTAATATGTGTTTAAATGAGAAAATACACCTGAAAACGTAATCAGTGCCGTCAGTTCATTCAGATTATTATCCTGCCTTCAATATTTTTTCTGTCGGAGCCGCTCAGACCCCCACATACCATCGGTGCGCCGACAGAAGGAACCCCTTCATCAGCAGCCTCTGGCCAGGTCACGTCCTCGCGGTTCACCGCGGCAGCTGGTAGGTGTTTTTCATCTAAATAATCCAAACTGCATATTCTGCTGGCAGATTTCTGCATTTTAAGTTAATTTAGGCATCAATAAACAGTTTCAGAGGAGTGATCATAGCCTCTGATCATCAGCGCTGTGTCTCTCTCCCTGCTTCAGCTGCTCAGACGCGCTGGGCCTGCTGCTCCTTTGCTGCGCCTTGACGCGCGTCAACCATTGACTTTGCATGTAAACTCGCTGCTTCTGTCGCGCCAGCTGCGGTGTGAACGCAGCATTAGTCATTCGTTGCGTTCGCCTGTCTGCTAAGCTCAAAGCAACCGCGCCTGGCTTGACGGAGAAACCAGGAGAACAGCTGTGCATATTTACGACAGTGCACTTTTACTTTCGCCCTCTGGGGGGAGTCTCGCTGGAAAATCAACACCGGTTGCATAGTGTACCTTTAAATAAAACTTGTATCGGTCGATCTCAAGTGAGACTGATGTTATAGTAGGGGTAGAACGGTTCACAAAATCTTCGGTTCGGATCACGGTTTTCGGTTCGGTATATGCTTAATGTTACACCGAAAAAAAAAAAATTATAAAAATTAATGAAATTTTTTTTTTATGAAATTAATGAAAAAAATCCCCAAAAATTAATGAATTGTAATTATTTTTATTGATCCACGGAAACCCTGGATCATTTCCACATGTTTTGCTGCCTTGAATTTAATCATCTCGCACATGCCCTCTACGATCTCCAAGGACCTCAGAGCGGAGCGGACGGGAGCCACAGTGGAGGCTGTAGGCTTGCTTTGTTGCTGTTGGCAAACAAAACGTGTTGCACAATGCTTGCACACTTGCACTTTTATCCACAACTTTCTTTCCGCCGTCATCGTAGGTCACTCTAAATGCAAAGTGGTCCCATACAGCAGACCTATAAAGTGCTGCTGGCGCGTCTTCCAACTCCTGTTCTTTCCCACTCGCCATACCCACACAATTCTCCACAACAACTGATTTTTTTCTGCTACACCCGGCTACGCTGCTTCGGTTCTTCTTCTTCTTGTTTACTACTGGTGGTTGGCTTTGGTCGCAGTACCGCCACCTTCTGCTCTGGAGTGTAAACTCTTCGCCTATGAGAAAAAGGAGCAGCGCATCAACTGAACGAAACACACGCGAATCGAGACAGTCGAACCGAACGGTTCGGATGGTTTTCATAAACCGTTCCATCCCTATGTTATAGATATCCTAAATGACTGTTTATACTACATTTGAGTAATAATTTTGATAATAATCAAAATAATATCATAGATATTTGTAATTTTAAATCCAGATAGTTGATTGAATTTTAATTTGCTTGCCAATTAAAATTCACATATAACTTTTCCGTTTTTCATGTGATTAGAGATCCTGTTTGTAATAGTTTGTCTACAATGTAGTTGGTAAAGGTGAAAAAATGATTGAAAAGAGATTTTTTGACAGTTCACTTAAGAATGAGGTTTAAGTAGGATTCCTGCTTAATTGGGAAGAGTTAGGATTTGTAAATTATAGACTGGTCAGGAGAATCTGCAACAGCAGCTCGAGTCACAATATATGATGGGTCACTGAATATGGGGAAACACTGGACATTTTTTCACCAGAAAAAAGAAGCGAGGATGCGGAACATGAAGTTATTCTGGTTTCTACAGCAGCGACTGGTGTTTAAAACCTTACAGTGTGTTTTCAGGTTGAACAATTTTAAGAGATAAAAAACCTTCGATTTTAGTGGGAGAGACAAAGTAGAAAGGAGCAAAGCTTTTCTGTTCACTCCACCAAATGCTGCCTTACTGTCTCTAACCAATCTGTCAGCCTCCTCTAACCTCTGATATCAACAAAGGTTTTTATTCTGAATATTTGACGATTCGCTGCGTGTGTAAATCCCACTAGATTAGCATATTATGACCCGAGATTATCTGAGCTGTTGTAATGACACAAAAATGATCCTCTCCTTGTGGTGTGAAATGAGAACAAATATGGTTGCTATGCAGATATCAGCTGCTTAGTTTCTCTTCATCTGAAATGAAACCTTGTGTGTGAAGTTCCTGGACTCTCTGGAGGCATCATGGGGGAAAGAAGCGAGTCATTCAATCTTTTGTTGGATTGAGAAACAGGATCAAACTGTTTTCTGCTGCTTCTAGCAGGTCATTTTAGCTTCTTTTGTGCATTATCTAGAATGTAAATATGGGTCATCTATCCGTTGACTCTGCTAAAACCTAAACACATTGGTTTTATTTGAATTTATTTACAGACATACGCTTTTATGACATTAAAACATTCTGTTGTAAGATTTAATTAGACTTTAAACTTGTTTTATTCTCATTATACAATAGGTTACAGTAGGTAGATTATACAGTAGCTAGAATAGGTTATAGATAGCTTTGAAAAATGCTCTGACTTCTTTATTTCTTCAGTTCTTAAAAAGTTAAATCAGGCATGAACAATAAGAAGTTTGTCATTCACTTTGGTGTTTGCAGCTCATCGCCTGGAAAAAAAAATCAAGAACGAATCTTTCCAAATATAGGAAAAGTGCTGAATGATCCCTGAAACAGCTGATTAATTTATTTGAGCCACTTTAATTAGGCTGTTAAATTATTACAGGCTTCTAATGGCAGCAAAGTCAACATCCATAAAAGCTGCACGCTTATGATTACTTATGTCTGCTAGTTTTAAAGAGAAGGCTCTTTACTTTGCATGTTTATTCTGTTGTTTAAGTTGTAGAAATCTTTCCTGGCTGTGCTCTTGCCACATGATAATAAGATCACTGTTAGCATCAGAAAAGCCTGCTAGAACATTTGTAGGGAGCAAGTTGCACAGTGCATTTTTAGGTCACAATAGTGACCTAAAAATAGTCATTTAGTGTTTATAGCTGTATGAGTTTGTAATGTCCAGCTCTGTCATATGCTTAGTGTTGTATTCTTATTTTATTCACACAAGTGAAATGTGTTTTCTCCCCTAATGGCTGTTTGCGTTGCTGTCTGTCCGCCCACACAGACCTGTCCCCGTGTCCACGTGCCAAAACTGCAGCATGTAAAGGTCGGCACGTGTGAGCAGAGTGGCCTGTCCCAAGGACAAATGTGGAACCCCTCTGTTGCGCGTCTCCCGGGTCCAGATTTTTACACCACATAATGACACTGATTGTCTTTTTGTTCTCGTCTGGGTTCTCTTTTGGTTAGACTATTTTCTTTATTTAAAAAAAAGGCATCTTTACACAGAAGGAAGTGTTTGTTGCCGGATTCCTAAGGAAAGTCAATGATTACAAAATAGTTCTTTGTTTTTGCTGATAGGTTGTCCGTCGGTCAGTTTAGTAAATAAACAAGATTTGTAGTAGATGTAGTTTTTCTGGTAAAGATCAGCAGCTTTAATATTCCTTTAATCACAGTTTAAATGATCAAACCTTTATTAGGGCCCCTGGTCTTATTGATGATGATAAATATATTTCAATTAGCCTAAACAGATATGAGTAAAAAAAGTATAAGCCAGCTGATATTTTTGATTATTTTTTAAGTTTATCTCTTGTGTCATTACGGTCCTGAATGGTTGTTAATTGCTAACTACATTCAGCTAGCCTCGTGAGACCATCCTGATCTCACGAGCTTTCAAGGTTTCACTCGCAGAACAGTCTGGCTACTTTCCGTTAAAGAAAATTTGGAGTTCACCAAACGAACGTCCAATCAGCGTTGGCTTTGAGGCGGGTTGAGGTGTGATGCAACGAGAAGCGCGACAGTTCAGTCTAAAGAACATGGCGGCTTCAGCCGATGAAACTAGCGTTAGCGTGGCTATCGAGCAAGTTTTATCGGAATTACAGAGTATTTCTTCACTGAAAGAAGAGCAAAACACTGCTCTGGAGGCTTTTCTCAGAGGAAAAGATGTTTTTGCTCTTCTCCCGACTGGTTTGGGCAAGAGTAGCCTGGCTTGTGGTTGTGTTTTCGTCGTCGCTCTGTTAGTACGTCATATGCTTCGTTGATCTGATTGGTTTATTTGGCCCGTCTATCACCAACATAGGCCAATCAGCTAACCAGTATTTTCGCCCCTTCCCAAAATTACTTCAACGGAAGGTTTCCAGATGGATATGCAGAGCAAATCCACCTGGCGGAGTCAGGTTAACATTTTGCAGCCATGCCTTGAGATCTCTTAAAGCTGTCTGCATTTTCAATCAATCTTTTATCTTTGTTCTTTATTTAAAAATAAATGTTGTTTGTTCAGTAAGGTGAGACTTTTTTTTTTAAAATACTGGGTAATTAATTTTTTTGGTTTGTACTTTCTTTATTTTTACTGCATTATTGGCTTGTTTTTTTTGTATAGTTGGGTACGAGAGAGGGGGATAGATACGCGGCGAAAGTCACGTCGAGGACTAAGGCCTCCGTACATGCGAGCTAACCACCGAGCCACCGAAGCACACCCATCACTGGGAGGAAGAAAACCTAATATCGGCCTAAAGAAGGCCCCAAAAATTGGCAGCACATGTCTGAAATGTTGTCAAAATAATTGGTATCGGCATTGGCTTTTTTTTTTTTTAAATATCAGTTCATCTGTGAAAAATCTTTTTTTTTTAAAGGTTCTTCTGTAAAAGTCGATATTTAAGTAAAATTGAAATCTAGTGATATAATTAAATATCCTTTAAAAGACATATTTTGGTCTCTTAACCAAATGGTTAATTCATTTGCATTTTATGGTTTATGAATAAATACAATTAATCACTTCAGTAAAGGCATTTTCTAAATAGAAAAATGTATTCAGAATGTCAGATATAAAAAGCTTAATTTTTAACTAAAGGTTCCTTGTTTTAGTAAAACACATTCCTTTAAAATCTGACAACAACCAACAGATAACTTGAATGTATTAACTGTATATCTGCTGTCGGCACACTTACTGCCACCTATTTCGAAGAACTGGAATGCTTCATGTCACTTTAATCTTCTTGACTGGAACAATTTTGATACTTAATTTTAGAGGAAAGCAGATAAACTGGCCGCCATGTTTGTTTTGAAGCTGTAGCTCAGACGAAGACGAAGCCAACCAATCAGATTTTTAGATGGCTAACGTACACAATGACCCACAGGCCCATAAGCAGGACATCAGATATCAGGACGTGGATTAAGAAAATTAAAGAAAAACGATTCTGTTTACAAATTGTTATGGAGCGTCTGACTCCCTTATCAGTCGCTCTGCATCTGTTCACATCTGTGTTCCGACTACCAACCTTTTGAAGTTCTATTTTTTTGTTTCTAACCGTCAGCATGTCACTTTTCCTCTGGCGTGCCTGTTCTCACTCTCCTCCATTGCAGTCTCAATAGTTTGTTTACTCTGCGTTTTACAGCTTGCACGAGGAAATCAAGGATTTCTACGAGTACATCTCTCCACGGCCAGAGGAGGAAAAGATGAGATTAGAGGTTGTGGACAGAATCAAAGGAGTCATCCAAGACCTGTGGCCCAGTGCTGAGGTAAACTTAATGCATGCAGACACACTTTAACGTCCTTTAATCAAAGCAAAATGGTGAACAGTCAGAATTATTAGTAACTTATTAGCACTGATACGGTTGGGCACCAAGCTGCACGTGGTGACATCTGTAGTTTACAGCTCTGGATCACAGCAGCCTGCAGTGCTGTCAGGGTTGATGTGGTATCGGGCCACTAGCAACAAATGTCCTCTGAATTTTATCTCTGCCCCACCGTACTGTTGGGCACAACTTATCAGCACCACCTTAAGCATTATTGCATTTACTGACTTTGATCTTGCTGATAGAGCGGCGGGTTTCTAAGCTCTGGTCCTAAAATAAGAAGCAAAGTCCTCCTCCAGTCTTAGACAGCCTTGTGTTCTGCAACCAGCGGGAGGGAGGGGGACGACGACGACATGGTCCTCCAGTCTTTTCAATGCCCGCTTATTCAATAGAGCTCGTTTGAGAACATTTCCACTGTTTTAATACCAGATAAACTGTTAAACCTGTAAGTTTCACGTGGAGATAAGATGTTAAATTGAAAACTCATGTAAATCATCAAATCTTTCTTAATTCTTTACCCTCTTGTTGAAGAATTTTAAAGAACCAAGGAGCATTCACACCAAAAAATATGTTATTATTGATAATAACCAAGTTCCTAGGAACTAGTCATAAATGTAAATAAAAAATGGGTGTTATTGTTTATACTTTTTACCTAAAATGTACAGATTTAAAGAAGAAATTAATCTGCTTTTATTGAATTAAATAAGCTATTTTAAACAGCAAATTGACCTTTTAAAATATATTCAAAATTGTTTTTAAAAGTTTAACTGTTTTTCAGGAAGTGAAAAGGACCTTTAGGGCTCAAATTTAGAGGAGAGAAAAAATAAATCGTTTCAGAACCCCTGTTTAATCCATCCCTTCACAAGAACCAAGCATGATTGGCTCACTAACTGGATCCACTGAAATATTTCAGTTCTTTTTCACTTTGATGGATATGCTGTTGGGTCTTCACTTGTTTCTCACTCCCACGATTCCTGGAGAAGAGGGCTTTAGCAGAGCGCAAAGATGGGATGAAAAGTCAGTTAATAAGAGGAGTGGAGCTTTCCTTTTTTCCCCCAAGAATGGAGGGTTGTTATTAACGTGAGGATAAAGAGAATTGATCAGATTGTTTAGCCAAATCTGAGAACACAGCTTATCAACCGAATCTTTCGGCTGCAGCTACAAAACCTGTGACATCACACCGGTGGATCAGCTCATGTATGACAGAAGCTAAAGAGGCAGTGTTTTGGTTTTGAGCATCTAATTTTTTCTTTTATCCTCTATTTGTCATTTGTGTAAAAACACTCACTTGACAATAAGTATTTTCATCTCTATCACTATCCGATTCAGTTCATGTCTATCACATTTAAGGCTTTGGTATGTTTAAAAAAAAAAATGGCAAAAAAGAAAAGTTTTCATTTTATTTAAATTATTATCATCTAAATACTACAGGGTTCCCGCTGGTCCTTAAAAAGTCTTAAAAAGCATTGAATTCTTCAAAATAATACTAAGGCCTTAATTGGTATTAAAATATCTTAAATCAGTGTTGCGTAGGTCTTTATTTTTAAAACCTCATAAAAAGGATTATTTTTATTATGATTTATTTTTGTAATCCAAATAAAACATTAAAATTTACATTTTTTTTATATAAAAAAAAAATTATAATGGCTCGCCATTATTGGTTCTGTCCTAAAAGCGGAACCAATAAAAGCGTTGTTCCAGCCGGTACATTTGGGAGATGCTGCAAAAAAGACTTAGCACTGGTTATGTTGTGGCTTTAAAACTGATTTGTTTTGTTCCTTGCTAAAACAAAGTTTGTGAATTCAGTTAAATAATTGTTCAAATATATCTGTCATTTGTGTGTTTTTAGCTTTCTTCCTGTATGGGAAGCTTTTCAACATTTGAAACATTAGTGCAGTGGTTTATGTTAAAATAAACCTTTGGGTTAGGTTGTCGCAAGAGGGTTTTTCTTGTGTTTCTTGTAAATTCGGTCTTAAATTTTTTGTTCAAGTGGCTTTAAAAAGTCTTGAATTTAACTTGCCTTATGCTGTAGCAACCCTGTACTACAATGAGGGAAGAATAAATGACAGAAAAGCACAGATAAAACCCTACTGGTTTTGAAGCTGGATCATATGAAGAAAAAGCAGAACAGAAATCTAAAAAAAACACTTTAAAACTTTGGGTAAATGTTGGAAAGCTTGTATGTCTGTTATCAGGCCAATCCTCAGAACCCATTACAGGACAGAGTAACCGATCTGAGCTGTTTTGGAAAAGTAATTTTATGCAACTAGTGAATATTTTAGAACTTTTCCTCCAGACAAGAGACAGAAATAAATGACCTTATGATAATCCTTTGCTTTCTAAGTACAACGTTTGGTTCACAGTTCTAGTTACTGGTTTAAATTGATTATTTAAAAGTCCTTCTTAACAAAACATCAGTCATTTAGGACAGCCTAACATCACACCTCAAAGAGAATTACTCCGCGTTAAAGACTTGTTGAAAGCAATTCACCACACTCTGGTGCGTTAAATCTGGTGTTAAAATGTAGCTGAGACATGGAGCTAAACGGCCACAGCTGAGAAAATGGAGACAAAGCATAGCTAACCTTTGTCACCAAAGACGTTTAACGCCACAGTCCCAGAAGTCCTCTGGGCTCCATTCATTCACAATCCTCTTAGGATCTTTAGCCGGTGACTGAGCTGTTTACTACATGGTGGCGTAGGGACTGGGGTCAGGGCTTAAATCTATTTCTGTTTAGCAGCGTAGGTGTTAAAAGGGAAATGAGAATGTTTGTAGCCTCCAGCTAGCTCGCTCATTAAGATTAGTAGATTAAAGGTCATTAGTGGGGAAACATTTGATAGCTTGACTTAAGTATTATAATTTTGTTTGTTTACTGCACAGTATTCCTATCGAAAACTTGTTTTTGCTCTTACTGTACAGTATTTCTTTTATTTTTAACCTTTTCTCACCTTATTCTTTTATTAATACATTTTTTAATGTCTATACTTGTGTGACCGTTTCTCTATAAAGCCTAACACTGTGTTGCTGCTGCAACATAATTTCATTATTTTGGGACAATAAATAGATATTCTATTCTAAAGGCCACCAAAATGAAGAGATTATTTGACTAATATAACTTAACATCTTTACATTTGTTTATTTTTCCCCCCAACTTTGCATGCTGTTTACCACACCAAGCGTTTAAATGGTAAAAAACTAAACATATATATAGTTTTAATCCCTGTCAGATCACTGCCTAACCTAAGAAGTTGTTCTTCTGTCAGTGTAAACATAAACAACACAATTAGGAATAAAGGTTGTCTGAATAGAGACTAATAATTGTTTGTGTTTCTTCAGGTGCAAGTCTTTGGGAGTTTCAGCACAGGCCTTTATCTGCCAACAAGGTAAGCTGGAGATGAAGATCGATGCAAATTCTTCCAGATGTTTCGCAAGCTTAGACTTGTCTCTGATTTTAAACTAAACAGCTGAGTGTCACACAGGATTTACTTATGTAACAGAAACCCAGGGTGGGGGTTAAAACTACAACACATGATTAAAGAAGCAAAAACGGAAAGATTCAGGTCATTGATTCAGGTCTGTGGATTTCCTTTGTTTAATGGAGCAAAAAGCAGATCATCAGCTCCTGCTGTGTCTAAATTTTAGAGGTTTCATCCTTCGAAAGATGAATCTCACCAAGACGCCCATCTGATGGACGAATCATAACATTTCCTCATGATTCTGATTAGTCGAGCTCCAGCAGCAATAGCGAACGACGGCAAAAATTATGAAGTGAAAATTGAAATAATACACTTTCAAGAATGCTTTTTTCAAAAAGTTTTAGGCCAATATTCTTAATTTCAAATATGCACTCGGT
This sequence comes from Cyprinodon tularosa, assembly GCF_016077235.1. Lineage (NCBI taxonomy): Eukaryota > Metazoa > Chordata > Actinopteri > Cyprinodontiformes > Cyprinodontidae > Cyprinodon > Cyprinodon tularosa. The sequence goes on along the minus strand of NW_024038652.1, from coordinate 257,369 downwards.
TTCTTAAGATCGCACTTGATTTTTCTAAAAGAGTTTCACGTCGACAGCTGTTAGCCAACTGGCGGCCTTTCTGGTGCCTGATTCCCAGTCACAGCACTCACCCTACTGCCTTGGTGGAAGTCAAACACTCATTCAGACAATATCCAAACATTCACAATTGCCTTATTTAGGGCTTTTATTTTTTTTTTCAGTAAATCTTGGCTGATTTTAAATGTAATCTTTGAGGTGAGATGATTTCATTAAACTCTTCAGGATGTTTATTAGGAAATGAAGAATTCACTCATCTTCACATGCCGGCAGCCACAGTACAACTGCTGGGAATTCAGGCAACAATGTTTGATTTATCCTCAATATTATGCATTAAAAGTTTTCCGTTATGTTCATAAATCTGATTGTTCTTGCAAAATAGCTCCTTTCCCCTAGACTTCATGGAGAATGGAGAATATTGAAATCTATATTAATCTGCCATTCAAACAGAATCCTGAAGGCATGTCCTGTTTATAATTAAACTTAAGACCCCTCATCTGAATTATTATTTATTTAACGGTTTTAACCTTGTTATGTTTTCTAAGATTTGTGTTTTCCTCTGATGCGTATTATACATCAACATCAGGATATTTTTCAAAAGTATTCTGGCTTCATAGATCTAAGTCTCATGCTGTAATGGTTGCTCGGCAACCAAAGACTCTCTGACCCCAAATGGCCAAGCTTCATCCCAGTTCACAACTGATCACTTCAATCTAAAGGGTCTCTGGTCATGGTGATGATTTCATAAACTCCACGAATTAGGTTTGGAAGAAAAGTAACTTTATTACAGCAACTCTGCTGCTTTAAGGCGACAAAAGAAGCTAATTAATGAAATAAGTGTAAACTTTCCACTCAGGTTATCTTTTTCTCTGGAGGTTCTGCATTCTTTCTGCGTTTGATTTATGTGCAGCTGATTCTGAATCAAAGAGTGGCCTCTGCTGGTGAGACGCTACCAGAAGACAATAACTGCTCCACTTCATACCCAGTTATTAGTTAGCTCTGGACCTTTGGCAGTTTTAATAGAAAATAACTGACTAGATCAACAATATTTATCACAGTTAGAGAACACTTTTATTGGTTTTACTTAATGGAAACTCAAAGTGGTTAATTCATACTTTATAATGAAATATAATTGCCATTTTGCTCGTTTGTAAACTAGTAACTTCAGTAAAATGTTGCAGCTTTAAGAAATGGATCTTGCCTTTCATTTTAGAAATGCTGGCAGATCTTAGCTGAAGAAGAAAGTAGCATGTTTTGTCCACAAGGGGGAACCAATGTCAAACTCTTTAGCAAATTCAATGATCTGAAATATCAGGGTAGAAACAGGTTTTGAATCAATTATAATAACTCGTTAAACCCAATTAAATTGTGAATTTCTTGTTTTGTTTTTACACCCGATTCAGCTTAGTTGGTATTTATATAATTTGTTCAGGGCTTAAGCATTATATTGAGATGCACTAATCGTTAATCAATCAGCCAAATTTAGCTCCTTCAGCAGTGGTTGATGAATCGCAGGTGTGTTAGAAACTAGAAAACTCCCTCCGTCTTTGGCCTCTAAGCTCATTGATAGTTAATACGCCTTTTAACACATAAATTGTTGTGATATTTGCTTTCATGGAAGAATCTTGTAATCCTTGGAGATTACTCCCACCATTAGACAATGTTTCTTGTATTTGTTTTAGCCTTTATAATAAAATAATTACTTTGCATGTGGAGGACAGAGCTGAGAAATAGCAAGAATTGGTGTCGATCCGGAAACGCCTGATTTGTTTATCAGAGCACCACTTTCTCATTGGTTAAAAGTTTTGGTTTGGGAAGCTAAACTTAAGTCTGGCCTCTTCTTTCCTGACAGTGACATCGATCTGGTGGTTTTTGGGAAGTGGGAGACTCTCCCTCTCTGGACTCTGGAAGAAGCTCTGCGAAAAAGGAATGTTGCACATAATGACTCCATCAAAGTTTTGGATAAAGCCACGGTAACGTCTCCCTCCTCCTAATGTCCTATCATTTAGGACCCCCTCTGGAAAACTAAAATTGCAAATTATAGTTTAGAGTTTTATGATTCTTATTGAGCTTAATGTAAAACATACATCCATTTGTTTTTTTTAAGTCATTTTTTTTGCTTGTGTTTTTTTTTTTTTTTTCAGGTTCCCATAATCAAACTTACTGACTCCTTCACTGAGGTCAAAGTGGACATCAGTTTCAATGTGAACGGAGGAGTCAAAGCTGCTCGGCTCATCAAGGAATTTAAAGAGGTGGGATCTGCAGTGATACTTTGCTCAGCTGTAGAATGACTCCCAACAATCAGTAATCTAGTTCAGTTTTAATGCAAGTGTTAATCAATAATCCAGACGGTGTGCTGGTATAACTGTTCTGTTTATATTAGGTGCAGGTTTTGAAACACTTAAAACCTTTTTATCCCAGAGCATCTAGAGCACAGGTGTCAAAGTTAGCACTTCAAGGATGTGGCTCCTGCAGCTTTTGCATAAGCAGCTCATTAGCAGGAATCAAAGAGGTTATTTATTCCTATCAGGGCATTGGACACATTAAAAATGATGCAACATGGAGTTTTTTCACCACTGATGATTTTGTTTTTCCTGTTTGTTTTCCGTCTTGCAGAAATATCCTGTGCTGCCTTACCTGGTCCTCGTGCTGAAGCAGTTTCTCCTCCAGAGGGACCTCAATGAGGTTTTTACAGGCGGAATCGGTTCCTACACTCTCTTCCTTATGGCTGTTAGCTTCCTGCAGGTCGGTTTTTACTCCACTCAGGCGTTTTCTAAAGCAGCGAATCCCTGCATCCCTGATAGTCTCATCTCCCCCAGAATTCCCAGCGAGTCACATGCTTTTGTTTTGCTTTCCTCCAGCTGCATAACAGGGACGTGTCCAGCCCCAACATAAACATCGGCGTTCTGTTAATCGAGTTCTTCGAGCTGTACGGGCGCAACTTCAACTACCTGAAGACGGGCATCAAGATAAGTGACGGCGGTCGCTACGTTGCCAAAGATGATGTTCAGAAAAACATGTTGGATGGGTACAGGCCCTCCATGCTCTACATTGAGGATCCCCTGCAGCCAGGTAGGAACCGCTAAGACAAACACAGAGGGCGATTAATGGTAGAATCCCAACCGCTGACACGTTATCTCTGCCTGTCCTACAGACAACGACGTTGGCAGGAGCTGCTATGGCGCAATGCAGGTGAAGCAGGCGTTTGATTATGCCTACGTCGTGCTCAGCCATGCGGTGTCACCCATCGCCAAGTACTACCCCAACAACGAGAAGGAGAGGTAAGAAGATAAGGGAATAACTCACTACTTCTGTATTTCTTTTTGTTAATTCTGTCTGCTTTGATGCTACTTGAAGACTAACGTCCGTCTCCTTTACTGTTCCTAACCTCAGCATACTTGGTCGGATAGTCCGAGTGACTCAGGAAGTGGATGAGTACAGAGAATGGATCCGAAAGAACTGGGACAGCCCGTCTCAGTACGATCGTTCTCTCAACAGTATGTTTCCGATCAAACATCCTTCTAACCTGATTGGAGCTGGAAAAACAACACACGTCGTTGTCTCTCCCTTCCCCGCAGGAAACGATGTCAAATTGCTGGAGTCCAAACAGCTTGACGAATGCAACAACAACTTCCCAGACAATGAGGTTGTGGTTCTGCCCTCAGCTCCCCACAGCAAATCCTCTTCCAACACGTCCTCTCCGCTCCCATCCCTGGGCTCGTCTCCTTCCTCCTCCCCTCTGTCTCCGTCTTCCACGTCCTCCAGCGACGCGGTCAGTCCCCACACATCTGTCCAAATTCTTGGACAGTATAAATGTCAAAATATACAGATTTAAAACCCCTGTTTCATCCATTAAGGCGGATAAAGGTGGTTATTAAAAGTGAATTTAAAAAAGAAGAAATTTAGCACTACATTTTCTGGAGTTAATTTTAATATAGATTTCTGTTGTCGGTGGTGTTTTCCAGGACTCTGATGGTACACCGTGTAAGACAGTCAAACAACAGCCTGTCCGAAACTCTAGTACTCATAGAGAAAAATCCAACGTTGTCGGAAACCACCGGATCCAGAACCACTCTTCCAGCACTCCACCTGCAAGCAGCAAAGGAGGAAAGGTAACACCAACCTTCTAACCCCATACATCCCTTTGTGTTAGTTTTGCTTTTGTTCTTAAAGTACCTCAAACAGTCAGGTTTTCTTTACCCGTGAATCCCAGAACAAACCCTGCCCCTTTATCCTACTAGCCACACAAGTAGCCTTATGTTCCATCACCGCCGAAAAACGGTTATTAGCAGTATGTGCATATTGATACAGCCGGGTTCACTGACAGAGGAAACATCTCTGTGGTGCAGTGACTCTTTTCCTCATCTTAGATGCTCTAATAATGCAAAGTCAGGGTTCCCGCAGGTCCTTAAAAAGTCTTAAAAGGCATTGAATTCTTCAAAATAAAATTAAGGCCTTAATTGGTATAAAAATGTCTTAAATCAGTCTTTCGTAGGTCTTAATTTTTAAAACATTATAAACAGGATTATTTTTATTACGATTTATTTTTGTAATCTAAATAAAATGTTAAAATTGACAAATTTTTTTTCTTCTTTTTATAAAAAAAAAATAATGGCTCGCCATTATTGGTTCCATCCCGATAGCGGAACAAATAAAGCGTTGTTGTGGCCGGGACATTTGGGAGATGCGCCATTAACTTTTTGTCTGGAAAATATGAGCAAGTGTAAATGGAACCAAATTGTCTCCAGCCAAGAGTTTCCTCCACGGCTAAAACCAGGGAACATACATGAGGCTCAGTGGATTTATGCAAGAAGTCATTCAAGCTCGGAACGATGGGAATTAAGGCAGTGAGAAACACAAAGCGTCAAAATGGAGTTACCGAGAAACAGCCGGTATTTCTCAGTTTAGTTCCACCCTTGTCTCTGCAACGCCTCCACTTATCACCAAATCAAACATACTAAGAAAACCATACAAAGAAAAATAGCTGCAAAAAAGACTTAGCACTGGTTATGTTGGAGCTTTAAAACTGATTTGTTTTGTTCCCTGCTAAAACGAAGTTTGTGAATTTCAGTTAAATGATTGTTAAAATATATCTGTCATTTGTGTGTTTTTAGCTTTCTTCCTGTATGGGAAGCTTTTCAACATTTGAAACATTAGTGCAGTGGTTTATGTTAAAATAATGTTTTTCTTGTGTTTCATGTAAATTTGGTCTTAAATTTTTATTTCAAGTAAACCCTGCTCTAATAATGCAAAGTAATAAATACTTTAGTTTCCTTTAGACAAGAGTTGAGCAGAAGAGATTCATTAGAGAAGGATTTTTTTTCTTTTTTTTTTTACCCCATTGACCGATCTTTGATGATCACAAACAAATGATGGACGGAGAACAGATTTTACTCAAAGGACCTGATATTTCTGATCTTTCTCATGGTATTTTCGTGGGAAAGTTGTGACAATTTTATTAAATTTGTTGCAGTCGTCTCTGTCTTGTGTAACAGCGACTCTGATTTTGAGAGAAAAAAAATAGATAAAAGTTGAACCAAACATTTTTATTTTACAGCTTAATGTTTATGATGCTGTAATGTAATATTTCTTTTTTTATCAGCTTTTAAAAAGAATCGGTCTTAATCTGCAGTCCTCTGAGACTGATTTCCTGTAACTCATCTTCAACAATCCTGAATCAAATGATTAATTATTATGGATCATTAAATAAATCTAAGGGAATCCCTTAGGGTCTAATTGTTGCTTTGTGGTCTTTTTCTTTTTTAAGGCCAGGACGACTCGTTCCAACAAAGGAGGCCACCACGGACAGCAGAACTTCCACTTCAGCTCTAAAAGTCATCAGAGCAACAAGCCACACCATCAAGGGAACAGCAAGAAGAGGAAAAACCTGCGAGATTCCACTCAAGAGGACCTTTTCAGATAGGGTTTCATCTGTTCACCGATATCCTCACCCACAACCCCTGCATCCCATCCCTGTCTGCAACTGACTATCCCGTCCCACTGCTGCTGCCAGAGGAGGGAGATTGTTGGTAGTTTTCTGCAGAATCGGTCACCCTTTTTTTAATGAATGGTGGCAAGTATTTTCTAGCTGAAAAAGGAAGTGTTATTGAACACAGGTCTAACTTATAAACTGAATCGAAAACAGACATTCATTTGCTTCCCAACACCTTCAGTTAACGGAGCGGGTTCCCTTCCCACAGCCAGCCTCTCGTGCCTCAATCTGTCGAGGATTAAACAGGTTGGATGTCAGGAATCCTACTCTGGACCAACTAATGGAACTGCTGGCTGGGCGGGAGAAAAAAAAAGGATTAAAAATATTGTTAAAAAATACTTAAAAAAAGAAAGTAAATTAGCAAAAATGTACAAAAATATAATGCTGAACAATGAACACAGATTTTCTTTTTATAGCGGGTCACTTACAAACCAATCAGTAAGAATGGGAAAGAACTTATGCATGATATTTTTCTGTTGGTTGATTCTTCTGTTTTGTTATGCCTAAACAGATTGTTCAGAAATTTACACAAAAAGGAGCATATGCAAAAAAAAAAAAACTAAACAAAAAAAAACTAAACAACAACAGAAAAAAAAAACGATTAACAGAAGTTTCATATGTTTTTACCAGATTTCCTGATTGAAGTCACAAACGTGCAAATTATTTTTCCTGTCCCTGTTTGGTTAAAGCCAAGAGATGGTTTTAGATTCCATTGCCAGCGGAAATCATTAGCATCCACTTTTACTCCTGGTCCCCCAGCCTCTAATTGCGCTACGGTGTTAATACTTAGCCGGGACAGAGGCGGGGCTTAGACTACGTCTCTATAGAAGACAGAGTGGAGCTCAGTACCACTACCACACCAGTGTAAAGGCTTTAAAACTGCAGATTTGAATCTGTATTTGTGATTCATTTTATGATAAACCCTACACTTGAAATGTGTCAACCGTTAAACTATGGGGAGGGGATTCGTTTATTTGGTAATCTGCCTACTACAGAATCGTTTGTATTCATTAAATGTATTTATTTTTTTATTAATTATATGGACATAGTATGGATAGATGTATAATTAACATTAGAGCCCATATCTTCAGGTCCTTTATTCGAAATGAAAAGGGAAGGTGGGGAGGGGTAGGAACAAACATTCAGGTACATTACTACATCACCATTTATGATTTCTGCTACTCTTTTCTTTTTTTATTAGTATTTCACTGACAGTTGAGTGACCAAGTTACCTTTAATTTAAGAGACCATTTTACAAGTTCTATAATGAGAAATACTTTTTAATTTGTGACTGGTCTATTTAAAGTCAAAGGGAGCTGCTTTGCCATTTGTTCATTTTTTGTTGTCCAAATGTATCAAACTTTACAGCTGCAAACTTTTCAAAATGTCTTTTCTCACTGCAGTTCAACAAATAACCTGTAGATGGAGTTATGGCTCTGTGTCTCTATCATCTTTGGGCTTGTATACTGCATTGGAATAGTTTATTTAATGATTTTTTGATTAGTAATTGTTCAGTTTAAGTGCTCATATCCCCTCTGAATGGGCAGCTGCACACAGAATCACTCCTTTTTAGCAAACTACCTGCTTGGAGGGAGAGAAACACCAAAGCACAGCTCAATTGCCTGAAACCAACTATGAATTTCAAACAACCAGCAATAACCATCGTCTTACATTCTCTTCTGTTTTGCATGTCAAAATGAACTAAAGCACATACTATTCTCCTTACTGCCCATTTAAATTTGTGTTCATTTTTTTAAAAAGTTCCACCCCTCAAAATGCAGTATAGAAGTGCAAGCAGGGCCTCTGATGGCCGGATCAGGAGGAATGTGAACCAGATTTGACGTGCCATCTGATTATCACCTCACTTTAGATGTCAGAAAGGCTTTGAACCCAGCTGAGCTCACCTAAAATAAAGGTTATTCCACTGCAGCTATTACAATTCATGCAATAAAAACATTACCATTCGGTGTCTGTGTGGGTGTGTCTTTTTTTCTTTCTTTCTTCTTTACCTGTGACTTTTTAAAGTGATGTAAGTTAATAAAATACATGCCATGGTGAGCGGTTATACAGATTTATTTTTAATGGCGTTCCAAGCCATTAAAAAGCAAGGATTTTGTCTGTTTGTGGGCCTTTTCATGGTGTTGTGTTATTTCAGTTTCCCTGCAACAAAATGATAAAATGTCTAGGATGTAAAAAAAAAAAAAAGAAAAATTAATCTTAAAAAGAAAACATTTTGAAAATGTATCAAGCCTTTTATTTTCTATTGTCTACTGATTTCTTTTTAAGTATATTTTTAAATAGTTTTCATTTACAAAACCTTTTATTTTTACATATCCATAATTTCTTTAAAGCAAACAGTCTGATCAGGTTTGCCTTTGTGTATTAACCATTATAAAATGTTTTAGAATAACATAAGATGTCAAAGAAATGTTATCAAATAAGGGATTTATGTTTCAGTTTTACAAACTATATCCATTCAAATGGGGGAAAATGGTTAAAAAATTATTTTTTTAGGATATAGAATCACTAAAAAAAAACAAAACACCATTTTAAACAATTATATAATTGATATCAAAAAGACAACCTTTAATTCAGCTGCTGGTATTTATGTAAAACAGATATTTAGCTCCACAGCAGCTTGTTCTGAACCGGCACTTGGGCACGCGCGTCGGTGTCCATGACATTGAAGGAGGAGCGTCTCGCGGCAGTGAGCGCGCGCCGTGCCTGATGAGGAGGACCATAAAAACACGCGCTCTCCGCCTGTATCTCCTGTTGGACAGTAATGTAGATTTATCCTCCGGACGCAGTCGATTCTCTCAGGTAAGAACAAACCTTTATCAAATAAATAAATGATCTGTGACCTCATATGATGAATGCTTACTGCCCCCCTGCTGAGGTAGAGTTTACTCTTTGCTTCGCTATAACAAGAAAAACCCTGCAACTTCACGTTTGAAAGGACGTCGCTGTTTGTATTTTTTTGATGTTTCCTTTGGTTTTTACACGTTTTGAACAAGAAGAAGTTAAACTGGCGCTTAAAACTGTCGGCTTTCCCACCAGGTTGTGTTTTTTTATTTAAAGCCAAGTTAAACTTGGATGAGTTGCGTTTTAAAACCTGCGTGTTTGTTAAAACATAAAGCTTTATGAGCTGTCTTTGTCTTATCCCTTTTATCTTCCTTCCTCTGGTCAAACCTGTTGTTAAATCATCTCACAATTAAAGCGGAGTGAAAGTATTTATTTTCTTCTCTCTGCTGAGGTGTTTATTTTTCTCAATTAAGGATAAACTTAAGATAAACAAATTAAGTTTAAATGTCTCCATCTCGTTAATATTTACAGTTTTGCTTTTACTTCCATGTTTCTACAGAGTCTCACTTAAACGCGTCCAATGCGTAAAAGGCGTTTTTTGTGTTTTACAGACATACTGCTGTCATGTTTGACGCCGGTTTCGACTTTCTTTGGTCAGTCTGCAGGAGAAATAAAGCAGATCTTTTTGTTTTCTAACCACATCTCTTAAGTAATAGTTGGGTTTGATGCTTGAGGCTTTTCTGCGCACATCCTGGCGCACTAAAACCAGCCAATTCAAACAAATCCAATCGCATTGATTCATCTCAGAGATACATTGTAGGCTGTGTATGGTATGCAGACAATAAAAACCTAAAATGCTGTTTTATGAAATAGAGCATCAGACAAAGCAATGACAGGCTCACTTAAAATTAAGTCAGTAAAGGCTTTTGGTTTCTGCATCAATTACTGCACCAGTGAAGACAATCAACCACTCTTCTAAAAATATTTAGAAAAATCTTTTTCCTTCTAATCAACTTTCCTCCCATATCCATGGTTATAACGGTGATTATCTAGTTTTTGTAGCAATAAGCTTTTAATGGATTTTGCCTCCATGCAGTTTTTCCCCATGATTGGGCAATGATTTACATTTCTGTTTAAAAAGATGAGGCTTATTTAACATTAAAACTATCTGAGAGGGTTTATTCTGCCCTAATGTATGTGTAAACCATAATCAGAGGAGTTACAATAGGTCGTTGCTTAGGTAACATGCTTGGAAGGCTGTTTCCAAGCTTTTTCATTCAGAGTAGAGTCCAATGAAAAAGTCTTTTTTCTTGAACAAAAAAAAAAAAGCACCACATACAGAGTGTGTGATGGAAGATTAAGAATGCCAGACCTAAGACCTAACTATGCACCACTGTTAATTCAGTTACAAAAACCAAATTCAGTAACAAAACCAAAGATTTAGTTTTTGAAAAAAAGAATCTTAAAAAAAAAACATCATTAAAAACTAATTAAATCCTCTTTGATCCTCATAAAATAAGCAGGTAAGCTCAGTTGTGGTTCTACCAGTAAGCGGATTGCTTCACAGAACGTGGAGACAGTGGACTTCGATGGCATCAGGTTATCAGTCTGGAAAGAAATAATAATAATAAAAAAATAATAAGTTAACTTTATTGATCCCTTATTGGATAGATTTACCTCTGTATTTAACCCATCCCCTTGGAGAGCAGTGGGCTGCCATCATGGGGTGCCTGGGGAGAAGTGTGGAGTTAAAGGTCTTGCTCAGACACCCAGAGTGGCAGTCTGTGGGAGTGGGTTTCAAACTCAGAACCTCTGGATTCCAAGCTCTATGCCCTAACCACTAGGCCGGCACTCCCTAATATACTACTCCGTAATACTCTAATTAAAGAGCTTAAACCTCCTGTGGAGGAGAGGAATCGACTCTGATTGACCAGATTTAGTCAATTACGATTCTGAGAAAGAAAAAAAAATGTTGATCTTTAAAAAAAAAAAAATACAAATCACAAACAAAAGAAACACACTCATAAGGATATTTCAACATTGATTTGATGTTAAAGAGTTTGTCCAGGTAGCATTATTAGGCCATAGTGGAACTCTGGCCATGCCATGCTGCAGTAAATTATGGAAAAGGATTTTTCAAGTATCCTAACTCTGGATTTTCAACATAATCACCAAAACAAATTAAAGCAATTTTATTTCTGTTTTTCATTATTATTTTCACATATCACGCTTTTTGAGCTCCACCTGTCAATGACTTCCCAACACGATAACATAAGGTTGGCACAGCACCGTATTTCTAATGTATGAAATATTTTATTACAGCATCTCAAGTTTTAGGAAGCCATTGAAAGGTTATACAAACTGCATCCACCACATGTTGCTGCACACTGTCTGTTAGCTGGCTGAAAGATTTCTGCTTTCCCCAGCCACACCTGAAAGACAAAGTAAGGTGCAACATATAACCTCAATAAATATCCAGCTAAATAAATCCTGACTCACTTTACAGGGAGAAGAGCTGCCGTAAGAATCCCTTACAAGCTCTTTCTCAACCTAGTGTGTATGTTTTTGTTTATTATATAGTTTTGATCTAATTAATGTGTCATTAAAGTTATGAATTAAATGATGATAAAATAGATAACTGTACTTCTGAAAGCGTACCTGTATTGTGGCATTGGGGGTTGCCTTTACATTGTTATAATAGGCATGTTTCAGCTTTTTGTTTAAGTACCGTGGCATCTTGAGGATCTCTAACTGTGGAGTTATAGCTTTAAGTGGACAACTGAAAGCAATTGAGCTCATAGTGTAATAGGTTCGGACTTCATTTTAATTTTTACTGCATGCCAGTTTCTCTGGAAAACTTCGTCTCCTGGCTACAGGAAGAGCATCAGCTGGTAGATTGGCTGCCCATTATTCCTGTCATTATGTCGCAGTAGGTGCTAGGCAGCAGTTTTATTGCCAGCTGGAAGGTAAATTCATTAAATGCTTATTTGAACTTAAGAGCCTGTTTCCTAAATGGTTAGCATCGCTGCTTCAGGTTCAACCCAATGCAGACAAAAAGGCAACAGACAGAAAGTAAAATTTTGACACCTGTAGAAATTGAGCAGCCTAGCTTATCGTAACAGAACCTGCAAAGATTAGACACCATTAATTGGATCTTTTTCCTATTTCGTCTCAGACAACATCTAGCTCACATATTCACATGGATTCAGCAGCTTCCTCTGCCCCCTATAAAAACATCTGATTTTTCCATTTTAAAGATGTATTATCTCCTTTAAAAGAATCTTTAGTGTAGAAGACCTTCACTCTATTCGTTGAAATTGTGAAAAGCCGTCATTGAGTCATGAAAAGGTTTGAAAGAAAGAGCTTTGGGATTGATAATGTTACAGGAAATCAGGCTACACTTTTTTTTTTTATCTGAGGAGATCATTTCTTTCAAGGTTCTTACGTTCTTCTTTTCATGGGTTTGACAACTTTATTCTACCAAACCAATGTTCCAAACATTCATCCTCTTGGCTTTAGATCATTATGTAGTTTAAACTGTAGCTGAAAACTTCAGCGCGCTGTATATCTGCATCACAGGCTCAGTAAAACTATGCAAAGATCTTCATGTTGCTGTTTGCACTTGAAAAAAAAGAAAAACTGGCTTAACGCTAAGGGTGTGCAAAATAATCGTCATGACGATGCATCGCGATTCTAATTTTTGTGATCTACTGCATCGATTCTTGAAGGCAAGAATCGATTATAAAAATTAAAAAAATGAACAAATAAAATACATAAATGGTTGGCGCACATCAGCCAAATCAAGTGGTATACAACTTCCAGTCCAGCAGATGTCGCTGCGGATGTGTTGACGCCCGCTGCTTTGTGTCACAAGCATTTCTGGCCGCGGGATACTGAGACGAGTCATTCATAAACAAAATATGGAGGACACTGAGAAAATTCCCCCCCCCGGCTCCATCACATTTCAAGTCAGATGCTTGGATGCATTCTGGCTTTAAAAACAAAGAAGGTAAAAATGAAATTGATATGATGCCCGTAATTTGCAAAAGGACCACTGAGGCCATGTAAACGGCACTGATTATCCTTATTTTGTTATTTTAAGTTTTATGAATCCTAAGATCTTTTTGTCAGTGTGTCCACGCCAGTAATAGTAATATTTCTGTCCAGTATTTGTTTTCATAGCAACACCTCCAAAAGTCATTTCAATAAATACAGCTATGTATGAATTCAGTTTCTTTTAGTTATGTATCAATTGAAGACACTACTGTATCCAGATCATACCCAGCCAGTCAGCCACTGGTAATGGCTGTATCTTTTTCTTACACTGTTCAGTGAAAATATCGCAATGCATCGCGATGCATCGCAATATTTCAGGTATCGTGATGCATCATGATAGAATCGCATCGTGGCATGTGAATCGTGATTCGAATCGAATCGTGACTTCTTTGCCAATACCCACCCCTACTGAACGCAGCACAAAAAATATAAATATAATTGTTTTATGGAGTCTAATTGAAGCCTGAGATTTGGTAAAATCTTTCCTAAACTGGGGATGTTTCAATATTTCTCACTTGTCAGTTTTCTCTTATGAGAAAGAAAAAAAAGGACTTTCCACAGTTTTTAGCTGGTGCGATTCACTGTGTTGATTTAACCCCTTGATGCTGATTATTGCAGATACGCAACAAGCCGGGTGTTTTAAGCAAAAGGCCAGTTTTGAACATTCAATGAAGACCCAGGAACCAACTGGTTCCTGATGGTGTCACAGACTATAGAGGTAGACAGTTATTTAATGTAAATATATATTGCAATATAAATGCATTCAAAATCAGTGATATGACAGTTAAAGCCATTTATATTTTAATATACATTATAGTTTATTTTTACAGCGTTTGTTACTGACTGTTGTAGATTTTCTGTGGTTTTATCTCCTTGTTAATATTCCTTTTTTCTAAAAAGTTATATCATGTGTTTTAAAAAATTTGTGAAATTGTTATTTTTGTACAGGATTCTGTGGAGTCTTTTTATGGCCTTATTCTTTATATCTCAGTATAGGGCTTTAATTGTATGGACATTAAGAAATATAATGCAGTAGAAGTTTCAACCATATCGCCCACTCTCAGTTGACCGTCACAACAATTTTGTAACACACCTACATTTCTATTTTCCTTGTGCAATAATTGAAGTAAAAATCTAAATTAGTCAGAGATAAATTCAGGCCTTCAGGGGTTGAGAAATAACTTTTCCAATGAAATCCTCTTTGCCACAGTTACTTTCCCTCATAAAATCAGTCTTTTTCTGCAATTTATGTATTAGTTGATCAATGTATCGAGTCTGAGGAGCCCTGGTGAAGTTAGACTAACTCTAATCATCCAGTTGCTACGTACTGCCAGTCAGCTGGCTGAAAAGAAAGCTTTCATAAACGTCCAACAGATGTAGATGATATCTTTTGGTCACAAACCAAACAGATGAGCCATGCTGTGGAAACTACACAGTCCTATGGAGGCAGCTTTGTTTTACCTCAGCTGTAATATCTCGGTAGCTAAGGCTACCAGCTGGCTGTGGTTTGGCTACCCCAGCAAATATTCTGATTAATAAACAGTTAGTAGCAGCTTGTTAAACTCCCAGTGTTCTTTTAAAGACACAGAATGATGAAAAGGTTTTATTTTTCACACATTATATGATTAAAAATTGATAACAACTCCAGCTACTGTTTATTGTTTGCTTAAGGTTTTGTACAAGGATATCAGTGAATGTTATTTAAAACAGAATAACAAAGAATTAATGTTTTGTAGGAACGGCAGTATTTCTGTTTGAACAAAATCATACTGTGGTATTCTAAAACTCGCCCTTACATACCTACCTATGCTTGGCGTTTGGTGACCTCCTGGTTCTCCGGGGTATAAATAGGATGTGATGCAGAGGCCCGTTTCTCTTGGCCACACTTCAAAGTGGAAAAAACAAGGGGACATGCTGTACAAGCAAGGAAGGTCTGGGATCTCTGCAGGTCAGGATTTACTCCAGTTACCTTTTTCATTCTAACATCACATATGGAAACGCGTGAAGTTTGTCCAGCTGCTAGTTTTATGGTAACGATTGTCTAGGTGGGATTGGCATAAAACAAAGGATGAATATATGGCCAGAGTTATGCACAGCGGAGGACCCATGGGGCTATGGGCTGGTTTTACTTCCAAGTGTAAAGTTATTGGAGTTTTTCCTACCAAGTCCGATTAATTAATTTTATTTTCTCATTTTTTTAAGCATAATCAAATTAAACAATGATCAAACAATAAGTCCACATTTAATCTGTCAAAGATTATCAGACCATTAAATTGTTCTTATGCCAAGATCACGAAGAAGAAAAGCTATAATTTAAGTTATCAAACATATACTGCAGTTGCTATTGGCGATAATTATGGTGCTATAACCGGGTTGACACAATGAAAGCCCTGTTGTTATTGTGCATGCTGTTTAATTAATTTTACAGTTTGCTGGATCTAGACAGGGAGCATCTGTTCTGGGTTGAACGGTGTGCAAAAACAGAAGAACACAAAGGAAACAGAAAAGCCCAGAAACAGATCAGTACTGTGGACGTAGAGTGACGCCGCTGCCTACAGCTCAGCGTTATTTTTTGACAAGCCTCCTCCTAATAACCAGTAGTCGAGTTGTTTTGTTTCTCTTCCTCCATCAGACAACAGATGACCAAGTAGGAGTAAGGGCTGGCAATCTGTGTAAACGAGGAATCTTATTTTTGAGACTTAAATCATAAAAGCCCACCAACTCTTTTGTTATGCTGCAATTATTTTTAAACCTGTCCAACGAGTTGCAAAAGAAAAGATGCAGGATCTGAACACCAAAATGCTTGAATGCTCAACTACTCATGTTTTACCAACACCACAAACGCAAGCTTGACTGGAGCTTTGACTGTGACCTCGACAGGAAATATGGGGAACCTCTACAGGAAATGCAAATGTGGCTTCTTGCAGGTTTTCTTTAGAACTAGGGCTGACACTATCTGTCAAGCTGAGAGGCTTACATGCTCTCCTTTACCTTGTAGTACTCTAAGTATCTATATTTTATATTTCTGCTCTGCAAAAAGCCAGTCAGATTTGTTTTTACTTTTAAAGCATAGCCTTTACATCAAAGAAAAAAAAATGCAATTAGGTGCATGATTGGGCAATTTTTTTAAGTTAACCATACTGTGCCTTAGAAAAGCAATTAAAAGTCTTTGACTTATGTGTTTTATAGATTTTATGCAGAGTTTCTGGTATTGAATGTTTCGTTCATTCTTTATTGGATCATAGTTCATGCTCATTCTGACTGAATAGGTGAATGTTAGTTTGACATTATTGTAACAGATTCTTAATGGGGTTTGAAAACTTTACTTAGACTGGGCCACTCTAACACATTAATGTGCTTTAAATCTATCCATTCCAGTGTAGCTCCATTTTAGAATTGAAAAAAAAAAAAAATGCTTTATGATCGCACAGCAGAGGAATTCAGAGTTGGGAGCATAAAGGCAAATTGAAGCAAACAGGTTCACTTATAAAGAATGAAAAAAGTTGCTACGTTAAAACTATTTTAATCAAAAACAGGAATTACAAATTAGAAAATACTGTATAATAAAGGAGAAAAAAAAGATAACTATGCAATTTTTTCAAAATGACACATTATTTTTGTTTGGTTGGCTGGAACCTACAAAATGCATATCTGACCATGTCTGAGAAAATCAGCTATCAATAGTTTACAGAATTTAAGGAATAACTGCACAAATATCAGCATGGATATAAACACTTCCAGCAATGCTAAAAAGTGTGTAAAATAACAGCATGGATGTAAAAAAAATCAAGAGTTTTTTGTGGGAGGAGTCAAGGTTAGAAAGAAACAACTGCTGGGAGGAAGGATCTGTGATAATGCTCTTTTATGCACCTATTGCAGTCTTTCACCAAGGAGCTTTTCAGTACTACAATATTCTCATGCATGGAGTGGGAAACATTTTCCACCCCAGAGACAAAAAAAAAATCTTCAGAAGGGTCTGAAAAGATCTCTGTCACTGTACACTGCAAACATTTAATTAAAAGTAAGTTGTTTTAAAAAAAATAATATATAAGGGACAACAATTTTGATTAACTACTAGAGACGGTTCAGAAAGCTAATCAGGAACTAATTTGTTGTTAAATCTTATTACTGGGAATCAACTAGCCCATGAAACAATAACTAATTAGAAGGTAATGGGTAGTTACCAAGGAGACAAAGAGTAACTAATGAGGAACTAAAGGATAGTGAACCAGTACTTATTATGGGATTACTGGTTAGTTACAGCAAAAACAAAGGAGAAATTCTCCATGTTGTTTATGAATAAACTCTACACCTACAAGGTCACAGCACCTGTTTTATTTGCTCTCTCTTTTATAAACCTGTTGATGAAAGACATGATTAGTTTTTGTACTACTGTCATCTTCACTATATCTATAAGGTACTGAGTACAAAGTTATTCCCTAGCTATCATACCAAGACAGGCATCATACCAAGAAGTTACAAAGGAATGAATCATTACCCAATCACTACCGTATCGTTACCTGATGTTTTTATGTGCCCTTAAGTAAAATGAAACTACCCATTAATTCCTGGTTACTTCCTGTTTTGTTACTCTTTGTTTCCTTGGTAACTACTCATTAGTACCTCCTCACTTACTCTATGTTTCCCCGGTAACTAAGGAGGAGTCAAACAATAACGTGCCCCATTAATAGGGCTGGGTGGTATTGCTTAACAATCTAATTTTGCTACCAAATCTGATTTATTGATGATATTTGTTCTCACATCTGTTTCGTGATAAAATTAATGAAGGACACACTTTCCTTTAAAAAACGTGCTTTTATTTCAATCATCCCCTTTGGGTGGGGACCTTGGTTGAAAGGGCAGCAAAAATCAGGCAGAGAAAATGCTTGTTAAACAATGTTTTGCAAAAAACAATAAAAATTTATATATCAAATTTTTGCAGCTAGTGGTGTCACACAGTCAGCTAGCTTATCGTTAGAAGCACACATCCAAGAAGAAAAAGCAATGAACTAACGTAACTCTGAGCTATGGAAGACCAAGGAGTGCATTGTTGGAAACAAAATCCCAATTTCCAAAAAAGTACGTCTTCATAAACGTAAAATTAGTTTAATCGTGTTAATTGATTCATCATCTAGCACTACCAGTAAGTACTGTTTAACTACCCATTAGTTCCTGCCGTTTTCTAGTTTTTAACTCATTTTTGTGTACCTTATTGTGAAGCATAAGCACTTGTCTGTGTTTCTCCAAATCAGATTAAATGTCGACTGATTTCCTCCAACAAACATCCGAGACCTTGAGAGGATATTTATGAGATTAAATCACACTGGATCCTCCTGCGGTGCATCACAGTAAATGAGGCTAATTAACGACGTTAACAATTTTGTCTTATTTTCCTTCCACGCGTCAATTATGCGCCACGCTGTGACATTCTGTCACATAAAATCTCAATAAGAAAATAAAAGTTTATTGTTTTAAACCTGTAAACACAGAAAAGTTCAAGGGGATAAATGTTTTTACATTAATCCCCTTGAACTATTCACATAATTGGCGTTTTGTTGTTATTTGGCCTTATTATGCTTCCAGCCTCTCACAGGGATGATGATTTCTCTCTTTTCCAATCTCCTCCTTCTGTTAATCATTATTTATATTTGTGTCACTCTATCTCATCCCTCTCTTCTCCCCTAAAGGCCTAAAATGAGAAGGGCTCCTCTTTAGTGGATTAGGTGCTAATCTCTCAATGCACTGGGGACTAATTGACCTCGTTAGCCTCGACTCCACTGCCTCTAGGAATAGACAAATGCTTCAGCACGACCTTTTGGATTCATGCTTTAAATGCTTGTTGTTAAGAGTCACATTAAAGTTATTCTGGTTACAGAAATTGCAATTACCACCTCCAAATCATTTCTGACACCTTGTGCAATGGATGTAATGGATGTAAACACAGCCTCAAAAACCACAGTTATTGGTGAGAGAATCTCATTGTTGCATAGAGAAGAACCACCAAAGCTTTCTGGATTGTTGTCCCCCTGCTGGAGCTCGTTTGATCTATTTAAAAGGAGCTCAACCTCACCTTAGATCTGAGGCCATCGAGCGTCCAGAGCAGATGACCTTCTCTTCATCTTTCACTGCCAGGATCTCCTTCGCGCCACATTGTTCAGTGAAATTGTAGGAATCCGTCCTGCTGTAAAAGAATAACAGAAATGTGGAAGATGCACCTGCGTCTGAGTGTCTAAACTCTGTCAAGGTTCAAAGGTGTTCATGTTTGGCGTCATTGGATCACTGGGAAAATCAGTTCCTCTGCTGGAACCCTCCGCTGGAATCTATGACTAAGCGTTTTTTTGTGTTCCTTTCGCCCTAAAGTCTTTTAACTATTAAATGGCAAAAAAGCTGAAAAATCGTTTCAATCTGAAATGAATTTGAAATAAAACGGGAATCTATTTTTTATATAAGCAACCAAATAGATCAATTAATAATAGGATTTATATCTATTTGTTGATAAATGTATACATGTGAAATATTTCTAAGTGGAATTTACATAATAGACTAATACATTGTTAGTATTTGTTTAAATATTTAAAGAATGATGCTGTGGTTCTGTAGTGCAGTGCTCTGTGAAATAATGTAAACATGCTGAGTGGCCTAATAACTGGCTTCTGATTGGTTAGCCTGTGCAACAAATCCTCTTCAGATCAGTTATATTGACTAAAGTAGTTGGCCACTTCATATGATACATGACATATATATATATATATATATATATATATATATATATATATATATATATATATATATATATATATATATATATATTTATTTATTGAAACAGTCAACCAACTATTTTGCTAATCTGTCTTTTAGATAAATCTTCTACAATACATGATACATTTAAGCCATTTTTGAAAAACATTAATTGAATAATTATGCTTTTTCCTCTTCATATTAGTCACCATAAACCCTGAATAGTTTAATGTTAAAGAAAAAAACTGTTTGTTTTTGGAAGCAACATTGTCAGATTTATTCATCTGCTGTTATGAACCTGTTTGAAAGGAATTGGCTTTTCAGAAAACAGTTTCCCTCTACTTCAGGACTTTGTCCTCTTGATCTTTTCTGACACTCTTTGTCTCATAGATAAGAATGTTTTTTCTTTCCTCTGAGACAATAATGAAAATTTTCTGCTCAGACTTTTGGACTACGTTGACACCTTGTAAACGTTTAATGATAGCTCTTGTATTTTTGGCTGAGGTTACAGGAGGAGCCCTGTTAGGACACTATAATTAACGGCCAACAACTGGTGCAAGGCCAGAATACTCTGTGTGGGTCTTGTGCTCCAGGATGCCTATTATGTGAGCGTGAGTATGCAGGCATAAATAGAGCTCTATTAGCAATTGTTCAGTCACGTTGCATATGAAGCGCAAAAACTCATCAGACTGATTCTTTTATGGTATCAGTCGGTATACAGTCAACCTTTTAACACTTTGTCACATTAAAATTCATATTTTGAACAGTGATTTTATGTGACCAAGTGAAAATAACGCATGCTTATCAGCTAGAAAGAAAATTCTTCTAAAAAGCAAAAATCTGAAAGATTAAGATTTTGTTTGTATTTAACCCTTTTATTTCTAAACCTTAAAAAACCACCTAGATTAGGTTATAAACTAGATCTAACAAACAAGAATGTAAAAAAAAAATAATTTTTACTGTTTTCTGTCCTCTTCAAAACTAAGATAATTGTGGTTATGACAGAAAGTTACCGTTATTCTGCTTGAAAATAAACTCGACAAAATTGACTGAATGATTGATTAATTGACTTTATTGATCTCACAGTGGAGAAAGAAAGAAAAAGGAGCATGGGATATATACAGTATATACACAGGATATACAGTTTTAAGAAAACATACATAGATTTGGTACCTGCTGTTATTAAAAACTACCGTCTTATTTTAATTCTGGTGAATGAAGGATGTTTTGTTTAGTAGAACAAGCAGGAAGAATTGAGCTGTCAATCAGCCACTGAATTTATTTTCTTTTTTGTGCAGCAACCCTCTACATACGTGGAGTTAATTTTATTCCATTACTGCAAGCACAGAACATGTTATGTAAATAGAAATTTAAAAAAATGCTTTTAAAAAAATTAAAGCTACAGTGTGTAATAATTACAGGGATATACAGTCAGAAATGTAATATATTATACATAACTATGTTATTTATCATCATCTACGAGCTCAGCCTCTTAACCTTAATATTTGCGTTGCCTTAGAATTCGTTATTTATAATTACATAGGAGCGGGTCTCGCAGCCATGGAGGCAGACATCTTTGCGCTACGGCAGCGCAGAGACAACAAACTAGCGATTGCGAGATCGCCCATTACGCTCGAACGTAACTACGGCAAGTTGAGAGAGATGAACTGAGACGGTACTGAACAATAGATGGCAGTATTAAAATTATCTATGTAAACAAACCTCATCACTTGAGAGGGTAGGTGATGCGGACGTCGTGGAAGACATTTTGTCCCGTTACGCTCGCCGTACTGTTGGGGGGGAGAAGCGGTGGGGGGGAGATGTTCATGTTGCTGCGGTCTGCAGTCTGGATGTTAGATGTCGCTGAAAATTACACACTGTAGCTTTAAACTTTGAAAAACTATTTAATTAAAAAAAGGTATTGTTAAGAACTTTGCTCTGTTCTCTGATTTTTTTATTTGTTTTTTCAGTTTTTCAATTTTTTTTTTACAGATTTTCATATTTGCAATATTTGTTTTTATTTTTCAGGTTTAGTTTTACAGATTGCATTCTTATCTGCTAGCTTTTTACAGATCACATTCTCTCGCTTCTGGGGGCGGGCTTTCCTCTGGAGTAAGGAGCAAAGACATTCTATTGGTCTGCTAGACATTAGCAACAGTGTTGTATTGGTCGATGTACGCGTCAGGAGTGAACATTTTTACTGAGGTTAAAGTGAAGAGAATGTTTTGAAAAAATACAATTTAAAAAGATAAAATCTGTAAAAAAAACTGAAAAATAAAATGATGAATAATTTATTAAAAAGTAAATAATTTGAGATAACAATATCTGATAAACCAGGAAAGTAATAGTCAACCTTTTTTGAATGAAAGGGTTTTAAAAGTTTCATTTCTGGATTACATTTATTCAAATTCCTATTTACAAATGTGTTCTATGAAGGGCTGAAATAATTAATCATATCAATCACGATTAATCAGTTATAATGGAAATATTCGTTAACCAGTTTAGGAATCGATTAATCGTTAACTGGAGTATAGAGACTCTAAAACGCGCCTTTAGCTGACAGAACGACCCACTTAGCGCAGTATTGTAAAAAACATTTAATCTAAACATTTGAGATACAAAAAGGCAATATGCTCTATCCAGAACTGTTCTGGTGGAAAATGTTTAGTTTTCCCTGATTTAATTTCACATAAAGTCTTCTTCAAGGAACCTTAGCCTATCCATTATTAGTCGGTAAAAAAAATCTATTTGCAAAATAATTGTTAGTTTGAGCACTAGTTCTATGCCTGTAACAACAATGGAACTAAATTCACTCCATACATATACATTATAAGCATTATTAGATTTTAAACTTGTTTTGGTTGCTTCCGCTCTGCAGATCTTAGGTTCTGAACATGGAAAAGAATGGAGGAATGGAGACACATTTTCTATCATATAGGCGATACTCTGCAACTCTGAACTTAACTTTGTTGAAATACTAACTAGTATGCTGACAGTTATTTGCTGTCATCTTCAGAAGTACTCAGTTTTAGTCACTGCAGCCGACGGGATGAAGACGGGATGGAGTGTCATCAGAGAAATACCTCCTCACTCTTTTGGTGAAAATTTCCCACTTCCTAGGCAACCTCCCCACCCACAGTCCCTCCTTAGAGCCTAACTTTAGTACTGTGGGATTAAAATGACTTTTTGTGGCCGTAAGATATTCAAGCTGAACACATTATTCACACCAGAGGAAAACAAAATGATTTATTCACTAAAATGAAGAGCTTAATATCCCCTTTAATGTACTGGCATGAGATAACATGTTGCTGATAGAACGCTCTGAGTCAAACGGATTAGTGTGAAGTGACCTTTTGTGTCAAACTTCTTGATCAGAAGCCATGCTGAAACACCCTGCGGCCAGTGTGAGCCGATGCTTTCTTCCTGTGAATGTTTGAGAGCGGATGGTGCAACTGTGTGGGTGTCTTGCTCTCTCTTTCTCCCCATTTCATTTCCAGAGTATTGTGCTTGCTATCGTTCAAGGACATTATGTAATGCTTTTGAGAGCACCCCATCTGGAGAAGTGCCATTGAATGGAAGCGCTTGCAGAAATCAGTGCAGAGATGGGAAACTTACCTGTTAAAGACATCAGTAACTAAGGACACGACACAGACACAAAAAAAACCAGGAATTTTCTGTGCAGCTCTATGAGTCTTTGTGCTTTAGGGAATTTAAAGTTCATATTTTAATGATGTAATATTCTGGCTTCATTTTTAATTTTAAAGCCTTTTTAATGTAAAGGTGGTTGTTTTCAACTTGTCTCTCTTGATGCCCTGGTGCTGTAGTGTATAAGCATTCAGTGTTTTACAAACATGCAGTATTTGCATGGCGCAGTCAGCCCATGAGACACTTCACTACCTCAACAAGCTGCTCATTGTACTTGGCTGGTTAATGAGTTATTAGCCACCGTTGGCTCTCGTTTTAGTTGTGGATGTGCTAGAGAAACCGTATAATGAGGAATCTTTGCTGTGGAGCCAGTTTACAATAAAGAGATACAAAAAACACAACCACCAACCAACTACAGGGTAAGTCTGTCCTTTGCTGTTTATTCCAAAACCTAGTTTTCACCTACAAACTGGTTGGTTAAGAAAACCCTTCATAATCGGAATATCGTTTCATTTTTTAAAATTCTTTTCCTGTTGGATTTGAAGTTAATTTTGATGCCGGATTCCTGTATCATCCAGCTTGAAGGTTCTTCTGCGCTCCTTCGTCTACTCTGTAGGATCATTGCATCGGAAAAGCTTTTCCAATAGAGATTAAAGTCACAGTCCAATATCTGAAGAATAGCTCTGCTCTTGAGCTCAAAAATATTACATAACAGGTTGTGGCGCATCATTGTTTGATTTAGTAATGGGACCCAGATAATCTTCTAAACATGGAGCGAGCTTGAAGGTCAAGTTGATAAGCCCTCTGTGGTTCTCAGGACAGTCAGTGTGGTATGTACCGTGCTAAGAAAAGTATTTTTACCTCATTTTTGCCTTTTGTTCTTTAATATCATGAACTTTTTTCTAGGATTTTATGTAATGAATTAAGGGGAATATTGTTTTTTATGTTGTTTTATTTTCTGCTCAAATACCTCAAAGAGTATTTACTGTAGTATTTGTTTTCAGACCCCTAAATATAATACGGAGCAGCAATATGCCCTCTGGAACAACCAGATTAACAATATTCTCTTTATTTTTCATTGTTCCGTAAATGATATTAGAGAACATTAGTGAAGAAATTGTTTAGTTACAACCAAGGAACACAGCAGACAGGTTAGGGAAATACTTTTGGGCATGTTGAGTAGAGTTAGGTTATAACACAACACCCCAAACTCTACAATATATCTTATAAACGTGCGGACTACAACTACAACCTAATCAATATGGTGTAGTCCATCTGGGCATGGAGAGTATTTATCAGAAAAGCAGCCAAGAGGCAATAAGAAAAATAATTTAAGATCTGAAATAAGTGGTTCTCCAGCGGTTTAGGCAAACCTTCCCTTTACACAACTAATTTTTCTAGCCCCGCCCCCCAACCAACCAGGTACAGACAAAAAGTCAATAGGTAGAAAATGTAAAAAGTCAGTTAAGGTATAGTTTAAGGAAGATAAAAAAAAACAATATTAAAGTATTCAATTTTCTTTTTTTTTTCTTTTCCCCCTCACTAATATTATTTAAAAAATCATTATATTAGTTATTTTGTCCATCTGACTTTGAATATTGAAGACAGCAAACAATAAAGTTGAAATTACACTTTTATAGAAGAGTTAAAATTAAACAAAATTAAATTATCTTTAAAAGTAAAGTATTACATTACTTAGTTTTATTAAAGAGTCTTTAATAAAACTGCTCTGCTCTGTGGGAAAAATAAGACATTACGTCTCAGAGTGATTAGCAGATAGACAAGGTCAGGTACGATAAATGTTAGTAATGTTGGAAGAAATATATGGATTAAATTAGTGTTGAGTTCCACATATAGGCAAGTATTTCTTTGACATTTTATATATACTCCCTTTATGTTGTCAAAAATATAACTGGGTCTTTTGTTCTCGGATTTTCTATTATTTATTTTCATTTTTCAAACAGTTCAAATTCTGTTCATTATCCTGTGCTTATCAGACATAAATACAATGTTAATGTAAACCTTATTATTTCCTGAGGGGCAATTTATAGTGCAGAAAACAGTTACACACAAAACATTTCAAATTGTATTGTGGACCTGGAATTGACCAGACTGTTTTAAAACATTGTATTTTATATCTCCATTATGATGCTGAAAGAGAGATTTCAACACACAGAGGATGGCTAGGATTAGTCCAATGATCCTAATCCAAGGACCGGGAAGCATGAAGATCATTTAGGTCTCTAAGAGATATCCCTGCAAACAATAAAAGCATAGTTTAGAAAGGATTCAATAAAACAAAACCAAAAAAATACATCCGAAATAAATAAAGTACAAAACTTATGACAAAAAATGTTTTCTTAACCACGCTATCTAACTTTCAGTGTCTGCTCCCAGGTATATCTACTGCGAAACTAGCTGCACTATTCAGCCATTGGTCACCACTGGAGAGATCAGTGTGGGGATCTTTTTTTTGTTTTCAAATTTTATGCAGATTTCTTCTGTTTTATTCACATGAATTATTTAAAAAGTTTTCTTACACCATTTTAAAAATGCACTTTGTATCATTAAAAAAAACAGCAATGCATTCCATTATTGCTAAGAAACTCAACAAAATATAAGATGAATAATAAGAGACTAAGACAGAAATATAACTTTTTATTTATTAATGAAACTTTACTCCTCCATATCACTGAGGTTATTATTTGGCAGAAATATCAGGTTTCTCCTTAGTTATGGTCACATTTATTAACATCTCCTTGATCTCGGTGTCAAACATCACAGTATCATCTTCACTCTACCTGGGTGACTTTCTCTCATCAGGAGGCGCTTGTTGCTCCGTAACTATCGAGGAAATCAAATCCCACCATGACGCTCCGCATTTAGCAGCGGCTGTCAAGACATATGTGAAAGCCTGCCAATGGAGCCCTACCAGGTTCCTGAGCTATGACATCCCGTTACCATAGAAACACTGATATGTTGAATGTGTAACGCAGAAACAAGTCCAGCTCAAAACGCTGGATTATTGTTTTGGTTCCATTTGCAGCAAAAAAAGAATAAAAATAAATGGATAAAAAAATACAGGGATTATTTTTAATTTTTGTAGTATTTCAACAGAATGTTTATAAAATTTAGAACCAAACAATAAAGAGATAATAACTACCACCTCATTAAAAATGTGTCTCCTGGCCAAATGTTGCTAGTTTAGCCAGCAGACACAAACCTTACTTGCTTATTTTTTCCCCTCCATTTCTCCTGTCACCTTGAAATTAGACGGTTTTTTTTGTTGTTTTTTTTTTTTGTGCAGCATCCATCTGTGACTAATTGTGCACTGGCTTCTGCAGGTTCCTTTTTTTTTTTAAGCTGTCCTTGCAGCGTTGTTAGGGAAATGAGTCACAGTTACCAAGGAAGTGAAATGCTGTGCGGTCAAGTGCATGCTGCAGGGCACATTTTCTCTTTGCTTGAGAACCCTTAAAACCAGGCAGTTGTTTTGACTTCTCAGAGCTGCAGAAAATTGTTTAGACTTGTAAATGACGGAAGTAGGGAGAAAGTAAAATGAGCCCAGAAAAGTCCTTCACTTACTGTCTCCTTTTTGTTGCATTTCTAGGTTTCAAGCTGACAATCCTACAGATATTTATCACTGTTTTGTTGAAGTTCTCATCCTGCAGGTTTTAAGTGATGTTGAACCCCAACAATTGAAACCTGTGCCAAATATGCTTGTCTGTGAAAGTTGGCGGGCTGAATAAGCTCTCTCTGTCGCTATTTCAGGTGATGCTTATGTTTTGCAAGAGAATGCATGGATGTGAATGCATTAGGAGCAAAGAGCAGCAAGGTAGTCTAGTTGTATTTTCAGAATCTGCAAAGCTGTTATGCAACTGGAGATGCAGGGATATGTAAAATCATGCAGGGCTAACTTATAGGATGTCAGAAAACTGAACACCGCAGTAAGCTCACTTCCTTGTTGCAAATCTTAAGATAGCTTAGTAGGGTTGGTTTTGCAAAAGCAACCTATTGTAACTCAAAACTAGTTTCAGATTCAATCTAAATACTGATAAGAATTTCCTCTATTTCTTATTTGAATTTGTAACCGAAATAGATAATGATAATTAACGAACATATTTTTCATTTACAATATATTAGGTATACTTGTTAAGTTGCTGTTGACACTAGAAGCTAATCTATCAATCACATTGCAGCAATTCAATGCATCTTGGTGGCTAGACACAATGAAGATATTTAAATTGATCATCATTAGTGTTCTTAGCTCATTTTATCTTAGTGTTTGAAAACTTGACAACAACCGAAAAAATCTCCTGATCTAATGAGTCTTTATTTTGGCTGCATCATTCAGGTGTTGGGTGAAGGTATGGATCCATGCTGGATTATATCAGTGATCTGGCTGCTGCTGCTGTTCCTGTAATCGTGTGGGAGAGGCTTTTTTTTGGCAGACTTCAGGCCTCTTTGTCCCAGCTGAGCATGATTTCAACACCTCAGCCTACATATGCAGTGTTGCTGACTGTGTCTATGCCTTTGTTTTAATAGTGTACTTATCCTCTGATGGTTTCTTCCGGGATGATAATGAGCCATGCCACAAAGCTCAAACCATCTCCTGCTGGTTTCTCCAGCATGGTAATGAGTTTATTCTACTTAAATGGCTCCAAAATCACCAGATCTCAATCCATTAGGGCACCCTTGAGATTTGATGAAACAGGAGGTTTGCTTCATAGAGCCAACGAGTTTCCTGTGACTGTGTGATGCTGTAACTCCTTCACCTGCTCCCCATACAGAGAAACTGTCAAAAAAACAGAAGACATTGTAGATGTTGAGGACCTAAAAAAAACCTGCTGATTTAGATTAGAAGCTTTTTCCCAGTTTTTCATGGTCTCTTTATTGAAGTAATAAATAATCATGTTGCTTTAAATATTTCAGTTTAATTCTGTTTATTAATATAGTGCCAATTTTACAGTAAAATTCAGTCAGATTATACAGTTAGGTTAAAAGTTTTCTATGTAAGGAAAACCAGCTGATTGCATCCAGACATTGACTTTGAAGGATAACCTCTTCTTGGATGAGCATATAGACGAAGTAGACATCCGTTTGCATTGGGTCATTGACTCTACAGCAATCCCTCACTCCGTGCATGCGTAAGGTGAGAGTGGGAAAGAAAAACTTCCTTTTAACTGGAAGAAACCTCCAGCAGAACCAGCTTAATGTGACTTGCCTTCTGCTGGGCTAACTACGGGCTGAAGGAGAGACAAGCAGACATACAGAGGCAACATAGAAGCATGGATCTATAAATTCTTTAAATGTTAGAAACGGTAAACTAACTCTAAAGGTGGCTCTGTGTAAAAAAAAAACAGTGAAGCCCACAGCTATGTCTAGGAAGTAACAGGACTAAGCACTAAAAAACAGGACCAACTGTATTATCCATAGTTTAAGGTGTTGAAGGCAAGTCCCAGCTGATATTTCTCTCCAGGTTACTGCCACAGCCAAACAGAACCAGACCAGATGAAGCTTATGTGATGAGAAAAACCAGATAGAACATAAAGTTAGAGTTTGAACTAATAGATAATGCAGAATGGGAGAATAGAGATCAAATGAAGCAGAACAATAAAAAGTGGTCCCTATGTTTTCCAGTAGCCTAAGCCTATAGCATCATAACTAATAAATAGAGATAGCTCAGTATTATTGATTACTTCTATTTTTAAAAACCTTAACAGCCTGACATGCATGTAGTGCAGCCAGCGGCTTACAGAAGTGATTACAAAGTAAGTCGGAGCATGATCCTGACTAAGTGGCTGTTAAGCAGTGTTGGGCACGTTACTTTGAAAAAGTTACTAGTTACTTCTCCCAAAAAGTAACTGAGTTACTAACTGAGTTACTCCACAATAAAAGTAACTAGTTACTAGTAAAAGTAACTATTGCGTTACTTTTGCGTTTCTCGCCCCCGTAAACCTCACCACCCGGCCCCCACCTTCTCGCCGTGTGTTTCCAAAGCCAGCTGAATAGAGCGGACGACAAAGACAAGAACCTGCAGACAGTTTAGCATTTATTGCAACTCAACGTAAATGACATCAGGGGGGAACGCGATGTGAAGTTTTATAACAGGACATCCAGATCCGGTGAGTATATGAAATTAATAACTGGGGATGTCTAATTCTGAAATCCTGTGTGTTTGGGTTGTTATAGATATTGCAACATCTATCTATCTATCTATCTATCTAGATGTATACTCTGTGTGTGACATAAAATATGGATCTCCATCCCTGCCACAAAGGCCATCAAATAATGTTTAAAATAAAAAATACAGTAGGTTGAGAAGGCAGAGTATCCATCCATCCATCCATCCATCCATCCATCCATCCATCCATCCATCCATCCATCCATCCATCCATCCATCCATCCATCCATCCATCCATCCATCCATCCATCCATCCAGATTTCTCCCTTTCTCCATATAGGCTATCATTTCTGGCTGTTGTCAGGTTCATTTGATTGTTCACGCTCTCCATAGTTCTCCTGTGGCGCGAGCACAGGGCGACTGTTGCGCGCCTTTAGCGAGCATGCGCGTTTCCTGTCGCTTGCGCGGTGACTCTTGCCGCCTGCGCTGTGTGGAGATGCAGAGGAAACCGTTATGTGATGGGGAAACGCAGCTCTACGTAACACCGGTATTTCCATGTGGAAAACGCTGTTTTGCTGCTGGATCCTCCTCACTCTCCATCTCTCTGTGTGTGCTGTACGTTAACACCCACCAGCAGAAACACCCACCTACCCAACTGACAGACGGAATCTCATCCTCCCCTCTCTCATGACAAGGCGCGCACCTCTGGATGACCTAAAATAAATCTTTAATATCTCTTAAACAAAAGTAGCACAAACAATATTTTTTTCTGCACAAATCTGCACTAACTTTGCACTAACCATTCAGTCTATTTGCAGAGTTTTTTGACGTGGGTGGGGTGTCAGCTTCACGCAGCTGCGCACGAGTCCTATCATGAAAAAAGGTTCATTGTGCGACCTGAGTAACGCGCAGTAACGGGGTGCCTGCAATGTTAACTGCGTTATAGTTACACTCAAAGTAATTAGTTAGATTACTCGTTACTAAAACAAGGTAACGGCGTTAGTAACGCCGTTACTTTCAACGCCGTTAGTCCCATCACTGCTGTTAAGCCATAATATATCCCAGTTTTTACTACCAAAAACTTATCAAACTTCAATTTTGTGGCACAAAAATTCAACTGTTTGGACTTAAGCAACACATTAAAAACACTATGATGATATACAGTGACAACAGTATTATGACATTCAAATTTAAAGGGAAGGAGAACAGAGCTAACAACAGATGAACCAGTGGGAAACCTGTAATAGGTCATAAAGTAGTTAAGATAGTGTACCAATGCAATCTTTCAGATCAAATTCATGTTTCAGTCAAAGTCCAGACCTCAATTTGTGAGAAGACGTAGAACTAGTGTTTGGTAGATTCTCCATGCAATCTGGCTGAGCTTGAGCTTTTTTGTGAGGTGCATATGATGTGAAAAGCAGTTAGAGGTGTTTCTCCAAAGTCTTGTAAATGTGATTGCATTGGGCGGAGTTTGAACAGAGTGTTGAATCCAATTGGAGGAATACAAATACACACAAAGATTAAAATTGTGTGCTTTTTCCTTCCACAGTTAAGGTAAAAGGAAAAAAAGGTGATAAAATGTGAAAAACTTTAATGAATAGTTTTGATAACATTGCCTTAACTCTGTGAGCTTCACTTTTTGATTCTCTAGGGAGACTTTCATGACTTCTATACTTTCTAACAGTTGCTTAAAAGTGTCTGTGATCAACCCGGTCAGACAGTGACTCATTTATGGGAAGGGCAGCAGCGAAACTCAAGTCTTTTCAAGCAATTTCCTTTGTGTGAGCCTGCAGACAGATGCTCAGTAGGAGTAACCCTGCTTTCACACATCTTTGCAAAAAAACCTCTCCTTCCCACTCAGCCACAGAAATCCCAGAGAAGGTAGTGGTGTGTTAAAATATTCCTGCGCTGCTCCTCAACGGCAACGCTTTCATTCACATTCTTTGGCTCACGGTGGCAAAACATAGGGGATGGCTTTTTCAACACGTGCAACTTTTGCCCTGCCTCACACAAAGCTCCCTTTGAGATGCCATAACTGGCAGAGCCGATAGAAAGCCCATCGCCGGGTGCATTTCAGGAGCTCAGCTGAACACGAATCAGGCAGCATCTGCATTAAACAAGGAGATGAGATGCGATGTTTTAAGTGGCCTGTTAAAGACTCTCGAGGGAAGAAAAGAATGCTATTAGTTAAATTCTCAGCTACCATCCACTGGAGTCATCCATGGCTCTTAGGAGCCATTTGAGGTAATGTGATCCCTCTGCACTCTCTCTGCGTCATGCCGACCGTCCGTCTTCTCTGTTCCTGCAGATTTCTAATTGAAGGCTTGGAGTGTGGCCTGCCGCGCAGAGCTTCTAGCACACGGAGTCAGACTTTTTCTTTCCTTTTAATGATTTTTATTTGCAGAACTTTACATCCAAGAAATCTTCAACCAAGCAGTCAAAAGTATTTTCTCTCTGCACGTGTTCATCACATAGCCATCTATTGGTACTGGTTGAACAGGAAAAGTAATGTCCTATGGGTCTACTGAAGTGATATGAACTAACATGTCTTTTGGGTTGGAGCAAATTTTCCTGTGATGACTGAGGAGCACACCTCAGGGTTTAGTGGGGTGGGGTTTGGTGTTTTTTTTTGTGTGTTGTTAAGAAGGAAAAACTTTCAACTGCTATCAGCTTTTTACTTTACCACCAGTAAAGTAACAAGCTGAGTTTTACATTCAGAGTCTCTGTTTTAGTCATTAACAAATGTAGTTTTCAGTTATAATGGATAATTCTTCTACAGATATACAGATGCATCAGCCAGCTGATGTTTAGAGCAAATATTTCTCTTTTTTCATATGCATGAGGGCTAGAGTTCAACCAATACAGATGTTTTTAAGGTGCGAGGCCTGCTGCTCAGACAGCAAAACCCATGATTATTTAGAGATGCAATCATTGAACGTAATACCATTTTGTGCATGATTCTGCTGAAGGAATAGAATAACACTAGTTAAAATGTCAAGAAAGTGATTTTGCTTTATATAACAATGAATAGTAAATTTGATAATGCAGTACTGGAAGTATTTCAGTTGATCACAAATCATCATTGATTATTGCACTAATTAATCAGCTAATGTATGCAGATATAAGAAAAAGGCAGTGATATACGCAAAGAATATTATATAGCCGATGTATCTTTAAAGGGGGGTAGATTAATTAGCGTATTTTACTATACTATGAGCCTTGTATGGGTAATGTACATAATTAGGTTAATTGTTCACCCAAGAATTAACCTAATCTACAACAAATTTTGAGCTTTGAGTTCAATTGAAAATCATATTGAAAACTCCTTTCATTAAGATTTATAAATTTTTCAATAAGAGCAGAAAAAGTAAGGTTGCTTAAAGGGGAAACACCGTTTTTTTTTTTTTTTTTTTTTTACATTGGCCCCTTGATTTTACGTTATTATCATGTTCTACTCACCCACATTAGTTTTGTGTCATTTGGAACTGTTCTGAAGATATTCTGTTTTGTTATATCTAAGTTATATCCAACGTCTTCCTATGGGCAACAAGTTGAAGGCACAAACTAAAATGTTCATAATTTATTATTTTTGGTACTCCAGCATTCATAACATGTATCTCTGTCCTCCAGACATCAGAGTTTATAGTTTTTCTATTGGTTAAAAACAAAGCAGAGTGTGTATGACATCATCTGCGCGCGCCGGCTACCGTTCATTCTTCCTGTCCGCTGAACTGCTGCTAGTTTTACTCACACGCCTGGAAGATGTCTAGTGCTACTACCACAGATGATCTCGCTCTCCAAATGGAATTGAATGATTCAGATTAGCTAGCCGAATGAATATAAGGGGTAGAGCGTAGCCGGCTGTGGCCTGGGTTGCCTGTCACAACTCCAGTCCAGCGCGCGGATGACGTCATACACACTCCACTTTGTTTAAAAAAAATATAAATATTATTAAAAATATTACCGCGTATGTCTGGCGGACAGTGATTTGCCTACATGTTATGAATGCTGGCATACCATACAGAATAAATTATGAACAGTTTAGTTTGTGCCTTCAACTCGTTGCCCATAGAAAGACGTTCCTTGGATATAACCTAACGGAATATCTTCATAGCAGCGCCAAATGACACAAAACTAATATGGGTGAGTAGAACATGATGTAATAACGTAAAATCAAGGGCCCAATGTAAAAAAAAACAAAAAACTGTGTCCCCCTTTAAATGATGAGATCAGTCAAGTCAACAACATGCTGAAGCGAAGCCACCAGGAGGTCTTGCTTTTGGTAGGAGGGAAAGTTAGAGGCTCGTAGCTTAATGCGTGCAATATTGTAGTTCAACGTTTTTATATGGGTTGTGGTAAACTTTAAAAAGCCAGTTTTTAGATTTTTATCAATATTTTTATTCCTCTTTAAAAAAAGTGCAGATTTGTTGATTGAACAACCACTTTTTGTGCCATCAAAAACCCCAGCTGCAGATTTCTGATACATCTGAGTAACCATGGGTCTCATGTCAGTACTCTGTACTTCTCAGTACTTCCTTTGGTCTTCATGACGAACAAGCCTAAAAAGACTTTACAAAACAGAATTCTATTGAAAACATGCATTCCACACTTTTCAGATTTTTCTTCTTTAAAAAGTTAAACTATTTTTTATTTGTCTTCTAGAATTCCCATCAAAATAAAGTAAATAATATTACTGATACAGAATGTGAAAAGTTCAGGGATTATAATAAAAAAAAAAACATGCTGTTGTACGTCTCTATCATGTATTTTGTTTGTTTTTGTTCCTTTTATTGTCTGGTATTGTCAAATACACTTGATAATATGGGGACCATTATGTTCCTGGCTGTCAAAAATCTATTGCCCTTTCTAGGTATCCAATTGTTAAACTATATTCTTTCCATCTTTTTTGACGGGAGTCTACAAATGCAATGCACACTATGAATTGTAAAAACATGTCATATTTATGAAGAAAGAAGATTGTGCAGAGCATGCACCATACGGCCCTGTGAGCGGCCAGATCTTGATAGTAGTCTGGAAGTTTACCATCATCGCACCTACCTGAAACTGTCGTCTATTTCTTTTGCAGCTGCGCTGCGTGAGATCTGCCTTTGCCTTGTGTGTAGCGGAGTAATCAGTCCTTTCGCTGTACTGGTTTCAGATGTTGAGGTTTTTCTCTGAGTGGTATAGTGGTATTGAGTTGGCTGGTCTTCTAGGGAATAATTATGGTTTTCTTTTGGACGGTGGTGAAAAACGGGGCCCTTTTGCTCCAGTGTTATGGGAAAGAGTACGGTTCATTTTGAAACCTGAAACAGGGATGTGGCTGGTGACATCAGCTGGAAACAATGATCCATCTTGCTTAAACAGATTGTTTCCATTCTTTATTTCAGACAGGCATGCATTTGTGTTAAGCCTACAGCTACACTATATAGCAAAATCTTAGGATTGAGATAAGGCGCTAAATCTTGCAATAGCAATAACAGTTATCATCTCAATGGGCATTGGTTGATTTTAGGGCTGAAACAATTTATTGGATTAATTGTAATTTGTGAATTGATTATTGAAGTAAAAATAAACTTATTTAGTAATCAATTAATCATGAACTCGAGTGTAGAGACTATGAAACACTGACCACTTAGAGCAGTAATTATACCAAAATTGCAAAAACAAATATGAGCATTTTGCATTTAAGATGAATTAAAAAAAAAAAGTTATTGTCAATATGCTCTGTACAGAACTCCTCAAGTGGAAAAGGTTTAGTCTCACCTGGTTTCATGTCTTAAAAATCCTCTTTAAAGCTACAGTGTGTAATAATTACAAGGATATACAGTCAGAAATGTAATATATTATACATAACTATGTTATTTATCATCATCTACGAGCTCAGCCTCTTAACCTTAATATTTGCGTTGCCTTAGAATTCGTTATTTATAATTACATAGGAGCGGGTCTCGCAGCCATGGAGGCAGACATCTTTGCGCTACGGCAGCGCAGAGCCAACAAACTAGCGATTGCGAGATCGCCCATTACGCTCGAAAGTAACTACGTCAAGTTGAGAGAGATGAACTGAGACGGTACTGAACAATAGATGGCAGTATTAAAATTATCTATGTAAACAAACCTCATCACTTGAGAAGGTAGGTGATGCGGACGTCGTGGAAGACATTTTGTCCCGTTACGCTCGCCGTACTGTTGGGGGGGAGAAGCGGTGGGGGGGAGATGTTCATGTTGCTGCGGTCTGCAGTCTGGACGCTAGATGTCGCTAAAAATTACACACTGTAGCTTTAAGGAAGTTTTGCCTATCAGATTATTAATCCATAAATCAAAAAAATAATCTACAGATTAAATGATTTGCAAAATAATCATTAGTTGCAGCCCTACTTGATTTAGCATCTAAGGATGAAAATATCCTCTTGTTCCATTTGGGTTAGTTTGGCACTCTTAGTAAAGTCATAAAAAGGGAAGAGGCCCAAAATAACTCTGGAGGAGATGCAGAGATCCAGAGCTCAGGTGGTAGAATCGTTTGACAGGACAGCTATTAGTCATGCAAGCCATAATTCTAGTCAACATAATTAGAACACTGAAAAAAGCTAAAATTAGGGAAATATGATCTCTATTTAATTTTATCAGAACTGTGGATTGAAGGAAATTAAGTGTATTTTGTGGATGACAATAGTAGTAGATAGGGATGTCCTGATCAGCATTTTAGGCCTCCGATCACGATGCGATCTTTTAACCTCAAATCCAATTTGATTATGAGTCCCAATCAGATATTCTGCCTTTACTATTGAAATTTATAAGAATCAAATATATTTTAAACAAGTAACTCAACTTTTTATAAAACTATTAATTCATCAATAAGCTTTGCTATTATTTTAAATCCCATGAAATCAAAATGTTACCCAGAATTAAAGGTCAGCTTCAATTTATTATTTTAAACAAAAGTAAAAAGAAAAACACTGACTTGGTACAGTATTATCAAAAAGAAAGTGCTATTCAAGATACACTTTTAGCTTATAGTGCTTAACATAAAAAAATCAGTAAACAATAAAGTGCACTGACCACTGAGAAAATTTCACATAGCCGAGCTCCAATCACGGGAAATTCTGAAAAGATCGGGCCGATCCAATCTCAAGATCAGGATGGAGACATCACTAGTAGAATACAAAAGTAACAAATTTAATGTCGTCCCCATATTGAGGATAGTGACAGAATCCCTACTGTACCTTTTTCTTGTCTGAACATGCTTTCTGTTATCATTAGGGATGTAAATCACACCCATCATGGCGATTCGATTATTTTTGATACTCAAGAATTAATCGTTTAATTCATCGATTAATTTAAAAAAAAAATTTTTTTTTAGACCTTACAGGCTAAACAAAGTTTCAAGTTTGAAATAAATCAAAGAAAGCTGTAATATCGTTATGCATTTTTTTTTAGAAACAACAGCAAATAACAGAAGTAGAAAAGTTGCATCAAAGAATACTGCAAAAATACTGCACAATATCAGTGTAATGAGTGCAATTCAATACCTCGGCTCCAGACGTCCCGCCCCCTCCACAGACGCTCCGCTGCTCCTCTCCCAAATTGTAGCTGACCGCAGACAGGAGGCCGGCTTGTTTTGTTTTTATGACCGAAATTGCAGAAAACAACTCGTGAAGTTTGACCCGCTAGAAGAGTGAGGTGCGCGAGAACGCTGTGACCCTTTTTCCACGTGGATGTCCGCTCTTTTTGGCCCTCATGTCCCTCCGTAATCGGACTAAACTCGCCCCCACTTCCTCGCCGCCTCGGCCGTATCTAGACCCACAGTGTGTAGCACAGACCACGCTTCAATATTGAGCATAATTTAAAAATGTCTGCATCAAGCTCACTGCAACACACTGCTGTAAGAGTATAACCAGGAAGCGAGGTAGGAGGGCAAAATAGGTTTAGCGCCACCGCAGCACGGGAGGGAGAATTACGCCCAGGAGCAAATGGATAAAAATAGACCGGAGAAAAAAAAAACATGAATCGATTATCTTGCGGACGTGTCGATATATCGGATCGTCGGCTTTTGGATCGCTGCATCGATACAAAGCGATTATTATTTACACCCCTAGTTATCATGCATATCATATCATGCGTGTTATTATTTGGAGCAGTGGCTTATCTTTAGCTGAGAGAAAGCGGCAGGATAAGCTAATCAGGAAGGACAGCGCTGTGATTGGATCACCTCTGGACTGGGAAACTAAAGGATCCTAACTAAATTAACATCTCTGTTGGATAATATTTCCCACCTCATGCATGAAGCTTTTGCAGAACTAGAGAGCTTCTTCAGTGACAGGCTGCTGCACCCTAAATGCACCAGGGAGCGTTATCACAGATCTTTCCTCCCAGCAGCTGTAAGAGTCTATAATCATCACTGTTCCCAACAACCTCAATAAGTTGTTAAATTCATGCTTATTTTGCACAGTTTCTACCTTAGTCATTTTAATAACATGCTGCTGTATTTATACAGCAGCTCTGATGTTGCTGCTATTTTCAAATATGCAATATGGCTTATTTATTCTCCAAGTGCAAAGTTTTATATTTTAAAACACTTTACAGTACAGGATCTCATTGTTTATCTTTTAACTGTTCACAATTACGTTATTCTTAAATATTTTTCTAAGGTCCATATTTGTGTGACAATTTTTTCTATAATCTTTTTGCTGCTGTAAATACCAGAATTTCCCTATTGTGGGACAATAAAGGGATTTTCTATCCTATTCTATTATATTCTATTGTATTCCATTCTATTATAACATGCGTAATGTATTTGGTTTTTCAGGAGGCTAAATAATTCACCCCTTAATGATTTATAATTATTTTCTGCTTATAGCTAATGAAGAAACATTTAAGATTAGAATAGTATATCAGGCCAATGAACAACAAAAAGAACAATCATCATCAAAATGCGGGTGAAAATTCTCAGGTCATAGTAATTCCAAAAGACATTTAAAAAACAAAACCACTTGACTTTTTTTTCCATCTTCAAAGGGTTATTTTTTTATAGTTGCTTGTAGGTTGATTAAAAACAAAAGTACTTTCCTTCAAGCTTAATCAGAAAGCCTGTTCTCATTTATTGAGAAAATTGAAATTTAAAACATTATTCATTAAAAGTGTAATTTAAAATCCCCAATAACCATTGAAATACAGTAATTGATGCTGTTTTATAGGTATATTCATTTTACCTCCTAAAGCCTCCAATCTGTGTAATGCCTACATTGAATGTTGCCAGAAGATTACTTTGGTGACATTTCCCTTTGAAGGACTGCAGGTGTTTTTAAATCCAAACAGCACATCAGATGGAAATGGCTCAGACTCATTCGATTAGTGCTATTTCAATATTGGATTTGTCCCTCGGCTGATATGTTTAGATTTAAATTCTATGTATCTTTAAACCAATAAGCTCCTATTTTTAACTGCTGTTTGTGTCAAACATAAAAAAGGATGGCTACACTTGCAGTTTCAACCTAGCTCCAATTTATAGGTGCATGTGACACATTTAACCAGTAACGGACAGCTTCCAAGTACTGCGTTTTCTTGCTTTCACATCCTGTATTTATTATAAGCAGAGGCATATAACGCTTAAATCACTGCTGAAATAGCATACCGGTAATATTGTTAGGGGCAAGCCGCTCCTTCTGGTGAATGAGGTTAATTCAATACCAGTAGCCGGTACTGGGGAAAGCAGGAGATATTGCTATGGGCAGGGTATGATAATCTAATCCACAAGTGTGCATTGCTGTACATAGATCAGGTTTCTATTTATAGAAATGCTTTTTTATGTACAACGTCCTGCAAGATTACATTGACAGTAAAATACCAACCTGGTCTGACCTGGACATTTGTTCTACAAACTAAAAATATGAGGAAATTATATGTTCAGTCTAACATTTCAGTAATGCAAATTAATATTTTTAGAATGTAATCATTGTTTGGTAACCCTATTTCCTATCTTGTCTAATTAGCTGGTAGAAACATGCTTTATATGGAAATAAAACCTGACAAATAGACCCTGTGGAATCATAAATCATGAATAATCCTTTAGTATCTGTTAAGCTTTTGTTCTGTTTTTAGCGTATTCCTGTTCAACAATTACTTTATCTCTGTATAAAGAGTGTAAAATCCCCTATGTTCCATTGCAATAGGACAGGGATCCAATCTTGCGTTATCCATTACCATTTGCATTGATTTTGAGATAAAAGTTCAACATGAATAGACCCATTGATGCATGTTTGTAGTTCAGTGTGAAACGCAAATATCTGTGTTTTACGTCCCTCTAAGCTAATTTTAATGACCGGTGTTAAAGGTCATTGCTGGGCTTGTGTACCTGTATCTGAATTAGCCAGGATATATGATAATAAAATACTCTGAGTCATTCCAAGTGGTCAGCTCATAAGAAAACAATTTTCAAGCATTTAGCATCCAGAGGTAAGCAAAATTTTCATTTTACATAAATTAGATTTTATAG
Source organism: Cyprinodon tularosa (assembly GCF_016077235.1). Classification (NCBI taxonomy): domain Eukaryota; kingdom Metazoa; phylum Chordata; class Actinopteri; order Cyprinodontiformes; family Cyprinodontidae; genus Cyprinodon; species Cyprinodon tularosa. The sequence goes on along the minus strand of NW_024038652.1, from coordinate 217,496 downwards.
TTAATTGAGAATCAATTAATTCATGCTTTGATTGAAAGGATGTCTGTTACTCGTTTCTACAAAATAGCATCATGTAAATGAATATTTTCTTAAATTACTACCAAATACCTCAACCTGACCATAACTCATTCTCATCCAAACAAACAAATCCTTAGTCTAAATTTATATAAATGTTTTGCAGTGCATTGTTTTGCTGCCCTGCGATATAATGGCGGCCAGTCCAGGATGTACCCTGCCTCTCGCCCTTAGACAGCTGGAGATAGGCACCAGCACCCCTCGCGACCCCGCTTGGGATAAGTGTGACAGAAAATGGATGTATGGATGTTTTGCCCTTGCTCATTGACTACAAACTCTTATGGTGGAAATTGTCTAGAATTATGCCTTTTTTCTTACATTTTTATCATAAGAATTGCTTGTTGTGTTAAAATATGATATGCAATTACTGCTTTGCAACGGTTGCACTGGAGCTTGGGTTAATTCGTTTGTACAAAGGGTGATTCTTCAAAGCTGTGCTGTTTGATTTTATTTGTCATATTTTTGAAATGTTAACCAAATGATCCAGAATCTAAATAATTCCCAAAGAATCCCGAATAAACACAGCATGAGCCTTTGGCTTCCTACTAACCTCTTAGTCTAGGACTGCTTTCTTGTAGTAGCAGAGATGCAGGCAGGGCATTTGCTGTTAAACCAAGTTATGAGCTAAACAAAAATAGTCTCACACACTTTAAGAACAATTTGAAATTGAAAAGCATAAATAAAACACTGCTCAGCCCTGTAACCAACTGAATCCACTTTAAAAATCTTTAGGTTTTTCTAACAGAAAGACCGATAACAGCAATTAATAAATTGAGTTCAATCAATTGCAGGATATGTCTTGTTTTTCTTTAAAAGAGGATTAAAGCCAAATACAATTAATAATTGGTTGTTACTTTGAAAACAACCAAAGATTTAACAAACATCACAATTTAAAGAACACAAGACTGACAAATGTTCCTTGAAATATTTAGTAGATAAATAGCAGATAAGTCATATAGTATATTCAGACTAGAGATTATGTCCTTAAACTCACTCATACATTTCTTAAACTCTTTAAACCTCTACATTTATTTAAAAATTAAAAATAGTAAATGCCTTGTGGGACTATTACCAATGTTCTTTGCAAACTTGGTCTGTGAAATGATGTGGTTTTTTGGTTGCATTGCTTTGGTCGTTTCTTTACCAAAATCACCTTTAACCCTAAAAGTTTGCGTCACAGGCTGGGAAATGCAATTGCTCTTCCTTTTTCCCCCCTCTTTTTTCGAGACCGGGTCACTCTTTGTCCTCTTTTGTCAAGGCTCATTGAATGCCAGCACAAAGACGGCTATAAAAGCAAAGTGATTTGCTGTGCAGAAAGATCGCTCTGTGCAGCTCTCTATAAAAGGCTTTGAATAGGGAGTAGGTTTGCTCAAGATATAATCTCTTCATAACATTAGTTTATTACCTACAAGGTGATTTCCAATTACCACCCTGTTTGGTCTGAAAATAAAATTCCAAAATAAAAACACATATTTTCTTTTTTTAAACCAACAAATTTGCACTGCATAAATGACTAAAAAGTAAAATATTTATTTTAAACTATAAATATATTAATTCTTATTATGAATGGGAGCTTTACAGTAATGAGCTGGATAATGAAGTGTTTAATATTCAACTCATGTTGCATATTGCATGTTGTATAAGACATTCTGAATGTTTTTTTCTTAGTTTTATCATCACAGTATCACTCTGTTCCTGAACAACATTTAAACTTCATCAGCTGTCCGTTCATCTGTTAATCCATCAGTCACTCACTCTCTCCATCCACCTGTCCAACCAGAAGGCAGACGTAGACATTTCTCTCCTTTGCTGCTCTCATTAGCTCATTCTGGGGGATTTACACATGCTCCAAGGCTCATTCCAGCTGCTTGTCTGCGTAATCCTTTTCTTCATTCATCTTTAAAATCTGATGACCATAGGTTCCAATCAATGAGAACTCAGCTTTTTGGGCTCAGGTCTTTCTTTACAAGGACAGACCTTTGCCAGAAGCTGGTAATCCACCTGTTTTTGCTTGATGAAAATGGACCGAGGATGTGATTGAGACCACATCATCTCCAAAAAGACAGCCTCCTCTTGTTTTAGATCCTGTCCATGAACATCACAAGATCTGGGAAAAACGGGCAGCCATGTCAGAGTTCAACCTACTTTAGGAAAAGCCAAATCCTTCATGGGTGTGTGCTGCAATTTTTAGAACCTTCCCTAGGCCTAAAAGCCTTGAAGCAAGAATTTGAGCAATGACTTTGTACACAAGTGTTTAAGCTGCGTTTGTTGACTCCCCCTTTAAAAAGATTGCAACCACCGTCCCATCCTGCTGAAAAGCAATTCCTTTTTTTTTTAGCACTTCTCCATGGAACATTGAAGATGTATATCAACCATGACAGCCTAACAATGATCAGGGTCTTCAGCATCTCAGGGCAAATCTCATCCCCCTCTGCCACCCTGATGGTGGGTAGCTCTGTAATTATCTCAGCAACCTCTACCAAACTGATAGCTTTTCTTTCTGCTGACTCCTCGGACCCAGAATCCACCAAGTACAATAGAATTCACGAGTTGAGAAAGAGAAACATGACGTTTAAAAGCTAATTTGACTCATAAATTTAAACACTTTTTATACAGCTGCCATTACACAAATATAAATGTTTTTAGGCCTTTATTTTTGTTACTTGTGATTATTTTCTACTTAAAGCTTATGAAAACCAAGCATTTAAAACAATATCAGACCAATAAATTAAAAAATTTTAAACTTTGAAATTTGCATTTAACTAATGGTCTTTTTTATGCACATAAATGAGGTAATTCAAACCGTATTTTTAACCTGACATTTTTGCCCCATTATATTCTAATTTATTATGTATATTGGAAACAGTAGAAATATTCCCCTTCCAGCCAGGATACCTGAGAGATTAAAAAAAATCTAATAAATCTAAAAGCTTAATCTGTTGACAATGTGCATCATGAGGTTTAGCAGTTAGGGCACTTTTCAATAAGAGATATGAAAAAGGCTTTTACTATGCCGATTTTATTGATTCTTATTAAACGAATTTTACATGTTTGAAAAGTCAGACCAACATTGGTATGTTTTCTTTCACGAAAAATATGAAACCCTTGAGTGAAAAATCTACAAACAGGTGGTTAGTGCAAAGGAAAATCAAATTGCAATTGTTAAAGATTGGCTTTGTGAATGCACCCTGATGCTCCATCTCTCTGGTTCTTTTCCCTGAAAAGAGATCACTCGTGACAAACTCTTAATAATAACATTTCATAACTTGTATGTATTAAATAACCAGGAGACATCACAACAGATTTTGAAAGAAATTGTAATCTTAATCCTCTCAGGAAGTGGCTCCGATCAACAGTTAAAAAGGCATTTTATACATCTCCAGTCTGCCACATCATCTTATTTTACATCATACACATTAGCAGATGATTAGACATCCATGGCTCCAGCCTTATCAAAATAGGACACCGCTCGCATTCTATTTCAAAATCTTTGCCATGTACAAATGAAGATTATAGCTATATATCCAGACAGAGGAATTCTGGCCTAATTAGATTAAAAACGTCAGTTCTGACGTGCAACGGGCAGCCCATACCAGGGTGTGATAAACTCACACATCTTCAATGATAATTATCCTAACACAATATTGGTTGAAAAAAAATCAAAATTTAAATTTCCGGTAACAATCGACCAGTTTTATTAGGTATGTATAACAAAACTGGACTTCAGATGTAAATAAAAAAAAAAATAAATGACCATTCAGAGATCTTTTCTTTATGGTGGACTGTTTTATTATTGCAATTGTTCCCTTTCCTCCGCTAGAGATGCACCAATCAGGCTTTATTGGACCCATTACAGATTTCAGTTTGACTTGCCCGTATTCTTTTTCTTGGACTATATTACAACAACAAAAAAAGAGTATTTACATTTGTTCACCAAAAGTATCTATTTTTGTGGATAAAACTCAGATGAGTGCATTTGATGACTAATGATGATGATCTTTCTCAGATTATAGTATAGTAAAGGAAAACAGGTTGATTTTGATCTATGGTTGATTAAACTGTATCTATTAATCACTGAGAAAAATAACTCATGCATCTTTTGCATCTTCTTATTTAGTACTTTATCACAATTGTTTCCTGTCCTACCCTGCTAATATAAAACAATTGTGTTAAAGGATATAAATATGCTTAAGTAGATGCAAAAGATGCATGATTTTTTTTTCAGTGTAGTTGGCTATCTGCTCAGATAATTACCCTGCTGTTTGTTGCCAAATCTACAAGTATACTATAGACTGCTAACTGAATTTTAACTCCAGGAAAGAAAAAACTGAAAAATTGTAATACACTATATTGCCAAAAGTATTTGCTCACCCATCCAAATTATTGGAATCAGGTGTTCCAATCACTTCCATGGCCACAGGTGTATAAATTCAAGCACCTAGGCATGCAGACTGTTTTTACAAACATTTGTGAAAGAATGGGTCGCTCTCAGGAGCTCAGTGAATTCCAGCGTGGAACTGTGATAGGATGCCACCTGTGCAACAAATCCAGTCGTGAAATTTCCTCGCTCCTAAATATTCCACAGTCAACTGTCAGCTGTATTATAAGAAAATGGAAGTGTTTGGGAACGACAGCAACTCAGCCACGAAGTGGTAGGCCACGTAAACTGACGGAGCGGGGTCAGCGGATGCTGAAGCGCATAGTGCGAAGAGGTCGCCAACTTTCTGCAGAGTCAATCACTACAGACCTCCAAACTTCATGTGGCCTTCAGATTAGCTCAAGAACAGTGCGCAGAGAGCTTCATGGAATGGGTTTCCATGGTCGAGCAGCTGCATCCAAGCCATACATCACCAAGTGCAATGCAAAGCGTCGGATGCGGTGGTGTAAAGCACGCCGCCACTGGACTCTAGAGCAGTGGAGACGCGTTCTCTGGAGTGACGAATCGCGCTTCTCCATCTGGCAATCTGATGGACGGGTCTGGGTTTGGCGGTTGCCAGGAGAACGGTACTTGTCTGACTGCATTGTGCCAAGTGTAAAGTTTGGTGGAGGGGGGATTATGGTGTGGGGTTGTTTTTCAGGAGCTGGGCTTGGCCCCTTAGTTCCAGTGAAAGGAACTCTGAATGCTTCAGCATACCAAGACATTTTGGACAATTCCATGCTCCCAACTTTGTGGGAACAGTTTGGAGCTGGCCCCTTCCTCTTCCAACATGACTGTGCACCAGTGCACAAAGCAAGGTCCATAAAGACATGGATGACAGAGTCTGGTGTGGATGAACTTGACTGGCCTGCACAGAGTCCTGACCTCAACCCGATAGAACACCTTTGGGATGAATTAGAGCGGAGACTGAGAGCCAGGCCTTCTCGTCCAACATCAGTGTGCGACCTCACAAATGCGCTTCTGGAAGAATGGTCAAAAATTCCCATAAACACACTCCTAAACCTTGTGGACAGCCTTCCCAGAAGAGTTGAAGCTGTTCTAGCTGCAAAGGGTGGACCGACGTCATATTGAACCCTATGGATTAGGAACGGGATGTCACTTAAGCTCATATGTGAGTCAAGGCAGGTGAGCAAATACTTTTGGCAATATAGTGTATCAGCAATTTGCTGATTGGTCGGTCTTGTAAGTAAGGGAAAAGTGTATTGGCTTTTTTTCTTAGCCAATAATACATGGAAATGAGTGGAAACATTGCTGCTTTACTCTGTGGTCTCTATTCAGAGCAAAAACGTTAGTTGCGAGGAATTTTATCACTGAAACACTGAGACAGTAAAAATGATCGTTCACAGTCCAACATCATTCGGTTCTTTCTTTCTTGCCATCTTTTGTCCTCCCTCCTCTTGGAGCTTAGTTTATGGCACATAGCATCTGTCACAGTTGCTATGCTGGAAACAAACATGAAGCTGTGTCTTTCCCTCGGTGCTGTGAAACCGAGCGATAGCAGGAAATTAGCTTTCTATTGACAGCAGTGCAAAGTTCATGTTGCTTTTCTCAGAATTTCTACACAGATTTTTATCTGATTCAGTAATATCTCTAAATCGTTACAAACTACCGCAGTGAGTGTCTTTTATGACTGTGGTGCTAACTGAGGACCTTCTGCAGCTGTAGAGCTCTATCTGTTTGAAGAGATAGGGGAAATCAATAGCAATCTATACCTACAATGTGTACTCTTACACAGCCTGATTTCCCAGCCTTTAGGGTTTATGAAGCAAATGCTTCATTTTTGAAAAGAGAAAAGAATGATTTTTGTTGCTCACTGTGTTAACTTTACTCTATGGTTGTTTATGCCACAGAAAATGAACAAGAATAAAACAGTTCATTAATACAGTAGAGGCTGTCAAGCTTGTTGCTAGAACCTTTTGACATTTGATAACAGCACACATCAACTAGTTTGGTTTGGATTCTACAGTATGTGGTTGGAAGTAAAACTAGATATAACTTCCTTTTTATTTTTCACATGGAAAATCAAAGAAGTGTGTTGATGCTCGCTGGAGCTCACTGTATTTACAGGGCATGTCTATAACAGCAATGCACCTGTAGGGAAGAGAAATATTGGTCATTTTTATTTAAAACAATACTTATTTAAAATATAAAGCCGAGTCAGGGTGATAATCTATATTCTAAAAGTTTCTAGATCAGATGTAGGCTAGATGTTTCTAACATAAATAGGCTGAACCAAAGCTCTTTTTTTAGGTCCTGTGGGTAGATCATGAAAGTCTCCTGTGACTCCCTTCCACCTAGCAGCTTAGCCCAGGTTTAACTAGTTCACCAGCCACACCAAAATCATTAAAAGGATTTTTAAACTCTTAAAAAGAAGTCTACATTAAATCAGCTGCTGTTTTTTGACCCTTGGAAAGGTGCAGCTTGCCATATAAAACTGTTGTAATGGTGGACATTAGCCTTATTGTAGTAATTTGACGCTATAAATATGTAGACACCAGACACAGTTAACGCGTTAGAAAAAGATTTACTTGGTTTTAGAACAGATACATTAAAATCATCACATCTTAAATGTTGCTTAAACTGAACAAACCCCCAACTTTTACTTTTTTAGCACCTAAGCTCCCCCACTGATGATGGCAAACTTTGTAAGCACCCTTACCCCTCTGACTTTGATACTTACGCCGCCTCCCCTGGGGTGTACATGAATAGAGGGAGACCTTGCTTTTTTGGGATTTTACCCTGTTTTTCAGAATCCTTCTGTATTTTACCCCATCTACCTTTCTATAAGCTCTGGTCTGCTTCAATCTCCATGCTGAGGAAAACTGACTCCACAGCATGAGGCTGCCACCACTATGTGGGAATATTGTGTTTAGGATTATGCTGCATGTTGCAGATAAGATTTTGCATGAAGGCTTAACAGTTTCATTGATCTGAGCAAAGCACCATCCCTCCGCATGATGCTCGGTGTTTTACTTGAAGATGTTTCTCATCGAAAAGGCTTCTTCAGGACATGGTTGATAGTAAAAGGCTTATAAATCGTAGTCAGATTTGTATCATTGACGCTTGTTGTACTGGGAGGACTGCTGTTTTAGGAAAATAATTGAAAAATACATGTACGTCAACATGAAACGCTGCTGTTCTTTCTGTCTAAAATGTGTAAAACTACTTTTATATTTTGTCACCAATCTCCATATAAAGGAAGGCAAAGCATTTTGAAATTTAAAAGAATTAAAGAAGTCTTCAAGGCACTGAGCTTGTTTAAACAAACTTTAACTTGCAAATGTTGTAATAATATATGGTTGGTCTAAATTCACAAGCTGCATCAATTTCTGTTTGATTTCTGTTTCCTACAGATGTCAGCCTGTTGGTTAGTTCTGTTAGTTTAGCTGAGTGCAGTTTAAAACAATTGGGGTGACTGTTTTAGAGGTAACTCCAGAACTGTGTTTTTTTTAGGTATAGGTCATCACAGCAGCAGGGATTTTTCAGTGAAGTCATGACTGTGTCTGAGATAAGGGCTGGCTTTATTCCGGTGGTTGAATAGTTTAGGTATAAATAACGTTTTTTCCATCGCTGACCAGTCCGGATATTTATATTTCACTCTCACAGCTTTCCTCCTGAGTCACATATAGTCCCTGATAATGCGTACCTTGGTATGTTAAAACAAGGAAACAGTAATTATCTAAAAAACAGCTGGAATTCATGTGGTAAAGAAAAAAAATTTAATTTTTAGTTTTAACATAACTACCTCTATATTTTTTATTTTTAATATCCTACAAAATCAAGTTTATTTTTAGTGCCTCTTTTTATAATTTGATTGTAGGTCTGGAGAAAATATCTTAACTTGGCTGAAGGTTTTATATGGATTTTGTTCAGCAAGCAAACTTTTTTCTAACATTTCAAACAACAATAAACCTTTTTTTTATTCTTTGTTTTAATGGAAGCATATGGAGAGACTTTTAGAGGCAATTTATAAGTTTTTGAGTTTAGTTAATTGCAAAGTATCTTTTATTAGTTGTTTATCTTGTGATGTCTTTCAAAATCCAGGAAAATAATCTATAAAAAAAAATTATTATTATAAAAGCATAGATAAATATTTCCAAGTATAGTTGTGCAGAACTGGATCTGAATTTGAGTATGTTTTTGATTTCATAATACAATAAAAAATCAGAATAAGGAGTGTTACATAGATTTTTGACATGATAATAGGGTTAAGGCAGGAGATTTATTAGAATGCAAATTAAAAGCTCCCGGGAAAAGAATCGTTTGGCATCAATGAGGAGGTCATTTTGTTATTTCCAAAGTGAAAGTTGGTAGAAACAAAAATGTTCAGTTGTCCATTGTCAACTATAAAGCCAAGAAAGTGCAATTATGAGTTGAACAGAGGGGGTACAAGAAGTGATCCCTGTGGAAATCAATGTATGGCCAACCGAAACTAAAACACTTCCTCAAATAAGAAATGAAGACACCCAAGTGAGAGCAGAACTTTATTTAAAAGCTCCACCCTTTAGGTTAAGTTCAAGTCACAAACAACTGCTTCTTTTAAGGGGTCAAATAAACTTTTTTTTAAACAAATATTTATTTAACTGAGCATTTTTCCAGCTAAATTAGAGTGCATATTGATCGATAAATGTCAAGTTTCTAACTATTATTATTTTATGTCCTTCTTGCCTTTTCCTTCCAGGTGCCTCTAAGGACTAGAGCTTCGGACCTATCCGCTCCATTACATCCTTAATCCCTTTTGGATCTTTGTTGACCTTTGTTACACTCCTCATCGGCTCCTGTTTTCTTCCTACATACCCTTCTCCCTCCTCTTGCTTCATCTTCCCTCCTCTCTTTTGTGTCTCCAAGCCCCGGGCTTTATTACTCAAGCCCACTGATCGGGAGCAACGCACAGTAGTTGGCAAAGGATGAGGCGTGCAAGCTCGCCAACACCAGATAGAAGATAAACGACAGAGAAAAGACTGGCATCAAGGACGAGTGACAGAGAGAGAGAGAAACGGTGGGAACAACTGTTGGAGGGAGCTACAACAAAGCTTTGACAGGCAGCAAAAACAATCACGATGCCACGACAAAGGAAAGACACAAGTTTTACTTGATTGTCATGAGCCAGCTCCACGCTCCTACCAAGAAAAGGTTTGTCTATTCTTTCTGCTTCCTTTTTTAACCAGTTCTTGTTGTTCTTATTCAAAGGAAGTTGTAGAGACACACTTCTGCTATCTGCGCCTCCTTGTTAACACCCACTATACCCCTGTAGGAAGCGTTAGCCATGCCAGCCAAGGGAAAGTACCTGCTGAATAACCAGGAGCTCAGAAATGAGGCGCTCTACCGCAGATTCTCCTGCATCAGCCAGTATCAGCCGCTGGCACTGATGCTGTTGGGCCTCTCCATACTCCTCTGTGCAATTTTCCTCATCGTTTTCTTTGCCCTTTCGCTGGTGAGTCATGATGTAGTTTATTTTTTCTTATTTATAAGAATCATATATAGATTTGTGTAAGTGTATATAAATCACATAGGTTTACCTTGAAAAAAAAAATCTCTATTTGTGGTATTGTTATGTATCTCTTTTATTCAGGGGCCACTTATGCAGAAATGACTGATGGATATTTTTAGAAATTATGGATTATATCGTGGAATTATGTTTAAAATATTCGCGTTTTATCTGTAGATTTTTCTTAGTGAGCTGATTTGATTAGTTGTTAAATTCTTATTTACATATGTGGAAATTTATAATAGAAATTAAATGAATATATTAAATGAGTAAAAGAACGATATACAGTATTGAATTATGAATAACTTTTCCACACACCGTTGTATAATTGCTCAACAAGTCTCTAATTAGTGACCAAAATTATTTAATTTCATTTTTTGTCTTATTAGCTGATTCAATTACTTTTAATTACATTTTATTTAAAGGCACATTTCATACCCCTCAAGCACAGCAATCAAAAGAAATATAAAAACAGCAGAAAATTAAACAATGAAAGAATCTAAAAATTAAAAACAACAATAAAAGCAAAACAGCGAGTTAGACGGTAAAAGAAACACTAATATCACAGATATTTCTAAGTCTAAGTTGTCTAAGATAACAAGAAGAAATGTGTAAAAAGGAAGATTTGTGTTGAGAATTAAATGAGTCAGGATCATGGATGTGATGCGAAAGAGTATTCCAAAGTAGGAGACATGACAGAGAAAGTTCTGAATCCTATGGACAAGAGGGTTTGATGAAGAAGAGCAGAGAGTTAAAATGAGCGTGTCATTATAAAATAAGCTTATGAAGACCATGTTAAGACAATTTGCAAAAGTTGTCTATGGATAGGGATTCCACAGAGATGGAATAATAGCAGTGGCTGGAGGGGGAGGCATGTAAAAGGGATAAGTGGATGTTTAGTGGTTGGATAAAAACAGGCTCATATTAATTTCCTTTTCTTGTAAAGTTTCTATTACTTTATTAGAATCTTCAACTCATTTTCCACCAAAACAAATCTAGAACGAATAAATATGTCAGACTTTCATTATTCTGTGGCACAAGCACAGTCCACCAAGCTTTGAGACTCTAGATTGTTTTAGTTAACTTTAAAGTGTGACATTTGAACTTAATAGTAGCTGATTTAATCTGATATTGTGATATTTAAATGCCATTACCTGCTATTTGTATTTGATTTTGAGCGAGTACATATATTCATTAAACTGCTTCAACCAAACAACCCTCTTCGTTACTATTTTGGTCGTTTTGGGAAGTGGAAGAAAACACTGAACCGCAACGCTCCTTATAGAGTAAACCCAACAAGCTGCTATACGTTTAAACAGAAAAAACCCAACTATTCTGGCCTGATTAAAGCTAAACGTAGCATTAGCTACAGGTAAAGCAAGTACCAGTGACTACTGGAAACAAATCCATAACATAATTTAAATAATGCCCCCACCCTACGACACAGCTTTGCATGACGTGTATAAAAGAGCAGACCTTGGATCCAGGTCTGTTATGTAAAAGCTTCTGGTTCAGCTTCATTGACCCCTTATTTGCATTTCCTAGTAAGTGGACTATTTATATACACAAAAGGCTAAAAGCCAGAGGTATATAAGCAGCACCACACACTGAGGCATTGTCAGTGATTCCATATTGCATTAAAGCCAAATGTACAAAAGAATTCCAAGTTATCTCAAGTTTATAAATCAGAATAACCAGTTATCAGGTTGAATTTTCACAGATTTGTTGGGCAAATTTTATTTAATCTGATGAAAGCTTAAAACGCTCCCATCCCTTATTGCACATAGAGGGGAAAAGGCTTCATTATTGCTTAACACAGTCCCAGAGACCATTTCAAGCCCCCACTAAGACCGTTAAGGACTTGTATTTAAAAGACCCATGGTAGCTGGAGATATTAGCAGCTTAGGCAGGAAGGATAATATGTTGATAGGATAATAATTAGTCATACTCTTCAAAAAGCTTACTCTTTCTGACGTTTGCAGTTCACCATCAGTGGTGTTTAACAAACCTGCTCAAGAGACGTGTTTTGTGCAGATTTTGTTTTTATGGCTTACATGCAAAATATTTTGCAGCATCATGATTTGAATTTACAGCAGGAAAAGGGAAGGCGGTGAAATGAATGGAAATAAAGGGAGCAAAAAAACCTTTGGCAAAAGCCTGTTAGCTACTCCAAAAAAAAGTTAACCTTTCAGCAGAACAGCCAAAGTCTGTATGCAGGCAGAGCTTTAATTGAATAGTTCAAATCAAAGAACTTTCACATGAACCATCCACATTTGCTTGAACTGTTTTGTTCAGAGAAGAATGGGTAAAAATATTTTTGTCTCTTTGTGACGAGCCCCCAAAGGACTAGCAGCTGCAACAGCAGTAAAAGTTTTGACAGAGTATTGATGCAAGCAACGCTTTTCAGATTTTATTTGATTTATTTAACATAGAAAGTTCACCTTCCCCTTATCATATCATGTGTTGGTCTACCAAAAATCTGGATGAAATACATTGAAGTTTGTAAATTTAATGGAATAAAATGTAGAAAGCTTAAAGGGCTGCATTTTTATGCAAGGCATTTCATTTATTTCGATGCTGTTTTTAAGTAATAGCTCAAATGATCACCTTAAAAAATACATCATAGCTCCCCGTTGCCAACTGCCCTGTGCAGTGGTCGTGTTGTTAATGAGAGATGCATTATGTAACTGAAAGTAAGGGTGGACAGCAATGAAACTTACATATTCCAGTTCTGTTGTCAGGCTGTAAAATTAAACATCTAATTCAAAAAGAAAACATCACTTTTAAATGGCTCTTCCTTTGCAGATGATACTTCATCATTGGAATCCTAAAGGAATGCTGCAGTCAGTGTGTAGAGATAGCAATTATGATCCTGGCTTCTGCTGATCACGAACATACTGTTGATTTTGGCTCAAAGCAAGTAGCAGTTTAGTGAGTCCAGCCCATCGCTCTGAACTGACATCTTCACTCAGCATAGATTGTATTACTTTCCTGGGTTGGAAAAAATGAACCAAACCTTCCTAGTATTGTCTTGCTGCAAGCTTTATGGCACACTCCCTTTTTCTCTTATTTCAGTCCCACGCAATAGCTCTATTCCTCATGTTTACACACTACACGTGCACATAAATATGATGTGATGTTCTATCCTGCTCATCAGAGCTTTATTGTCTGTTTCATCCTATTAAGAACCCAGGCAGCTTATATTTATTCACACACTAAACAAATTCTCACTTGGTTCTTGGTTTATCCCTTAAAATCAATCAGTCAGGTTTTTCTATTTTTTAATTTTGCGGTTATCTTTTATTTGTTCTCTTTCTTTCATCCTAAATGTCTACCTTGTGACAACATGAGTTTCATATTTTTTATTTTTTTTTATTGCCTGTAAGAGTTGGAAAATAAATTTTGGAATGGAGATTTTAATTAAAACAAGAGAGACAACCATTGCAAGGTTTAGCACTGACAGCTTTGTGAGAAGAAAGAACTAAGTTTGAGAACTGGTTTTAAGCACCGTTTATTTTATTTATGGCAACTTTAAATTCAGTTTTTCATTCTGTGTTAAACAACAGAAATGTCCATGTCCCACTGATTTTGCCTTGTTTTACTGGTGCAAAAAAAACCAAAAAATTTCTTTGCCAAAAAACAATTTTCATTAAGTAGTGCGAGCTGAAGGGGTTTAGTTGTGAAATGTCCTTTTCCAGTGCTGCCATGGTAACCAACAGGCTCAATATACAATGCAGCAGTGGCCTTCTCTGCTCAGAGATCTTTCTGCTTTAGTCCCACAGCAGAGAACTTATTTATTTAACTTGTTTTCTCTCCTGTTCTCACCTTAGCTTCCAGTCAAACTTAGACATTTTCACATTACGTGGAGAAACACTTAATTCCTCCATGGGCGCATCAGCATTTATAGATCATTGCTTGTTTCAATGCTGACCTGTCCCGCCAGTACCAGGCCTCTCACCTAATGACCTCTGGAGTTTGGTGCCAACACAAGTCGCGTTCTGTCACTTAAAATCCCCAAAACCTGGAGTTTGTGATGGTAATGTGGCCCAGCCTGTGCAAATCCAGCTGTGTCAGTAGTAGTTTCTAAATGTCTTTGGAATCAGATTACAACAATTTCTAAGAGCCAAATGAACTTTTCTTCACAGTGCAGTAGACATGAACCGGCTCCTGCTCTTTAGGGTTCGCTGAAAGTTACAAAAGTAACAGTTTGAAAATCAATCAAATTTCCCGTAACAGTGCTTCTTTGGTTTAAAATGTAGAAAAATGCTAGAGTAAGTTTTTCCAGATGTTTTGAGGACGTTGTGGCTGTTGCTACACACTGCCACTCAGATGGTTACAAAAAAGAAAGACACATTTGGCTCTTTGGAAATAATTATATAAAAACACACGTTATCACCTCACGAGAGTCTGATGCCAATGATTGATAGACAGATAGGCAACTATTTGCTAAGGCTTCCATTCTTTGGGTTCTATTTATTATTTTATTTTTGCGTTGTGATTTATGGTATGAAATGTATGGCTTACACCCATCCATCCATCCATCCATCCATCCATCCATCCATCCATCTATTTTCAGTCACGCTTATCCCTTCTGGGGTCGGGACGGGTGCTGGTGCCTATCTCCAGCTGTAAGTAGTAGGGTTGTCAAAAGTATCGAAACTCAAAAAAGTATTGATACTAAAATGTTGTATCCGGATACAATACTCGTTTTTAAAAGTATCGATACAGTACCGTCACCAGTGGCACCTAAGCAGTCATTCATCTAAAGTGCAGAATAGAGGACAATGCACTTTCTGAACACTGTGTGATTGAATAATTCTACGCACTTTTCAGTTTCAGACTTTTTTTTGTAACAGGTGCAGCTGCTGAGAATTATTTTTGTTTCTTAACTGGTTTGGCTAGTGTCATTGTTATGTGTGCAAAGCATAGCCAAGGAAGGAACACTTAATTTTAATATTATAAGTTTTTTATCAAGCTTGCTTAATATTATGCACAGCATACAACCTTTATTGTGTTTATTTATTGTATATTATTTATTAATGAAAATATTTCTGTTGAATTTTGGAGTCTTTGTTTTTATCCTTGTGGCATCGAAAATGGTATCGAGTATCGAATATTTTCCTTAGTATCGGTATCGAGTTGAAAAGTTTAGTATCGTGACAACCCTAGTAAGTAGCAGGAGGCGCAGTACACCCTGGACAGGTTGCTAGTCCATCTCAGGGCAACACAGAGACACACGACAAACAACCATTTACACATACTCTCACACCTAAGGAGAATTTAGAGAAGCCAATTAACTTAACATTTATGTTTTTGGAATGTGAGAGGAAGCCGGAGTACCCTGAGAGAACCCACGCATGCTCAGGGAGAACATGCAAACTCCATGCAGAAAGACCCTGTGCTGGGAATTGACCCTCTTGCTGCAAGGCAGCTGTGCTACCCACTGCCCCACTGTGCAGCCCGTATGGCTTGCACATTAAGGAATAAACATGATTAAAGTTGATTATCATATGGTATGAGACATGTTTGTGTTTTTCTCTCCTGTTGTTGCTATAGAGTACGGATGGAAATCGTCCCTTTGTGAGTGTGGTGGGCAGCAGCCTGTTTGTGTTCGTAGTTGTGTTTCTGCTGGTGTGCACAGAGATTCTCTCGCAACGATGGAGGGTTTGGCTGGGCCTGGTTATCTGGATCACACACCTAACCCTTGGATACACCTTCATCTTCAGCTATGATGTCTTACCTTGGGACCAGGTAGCTCACTTTTCAGCAGCGTTCAAAGGGGCTAAACTTTGAGCTGCTGCCTTCAACAGCCAAAACTCCTGCAAATGGGATGAAACTAACATGTATATTTGTGCTAAAAGCACTGATATTTTTTTTTTTCTTCTCGAATCCAGGTGCCTTTCTTCCTCTTTATCATCTTCACAGTTTATACCATGCTACCATTCCAGCTGTGGCACGCTGTGGTGCTCAGCGTCATCACCTCCTTGTCTCACATTCTAGCCCTCACACTGAGTTTAGCAACTGCAGAGAACCCACCAGAGTACCTTGCCTACCAGGTAAAAACAATTGGTGCTGTGTCATTCATCTATTCACTCACACACTGATGATAGAAAACTACATTGTAGCCACATCTGCCATGGGGCTCAATGACAGAAGCGGGGCTGCCGTCCACTGGTGCCATCGGTCCCTCTGACTATGGAGCTTTTCCCAAAGGCACATATGTGATTCATACATGCACAGGACAAGATCCTCACACACACAGCACAAGATCCACATGTGCACAGAACAAGATTCACCAAAGTATTTCTGTTCCATACAATTTTTTTAAATGAAATTACAAAGTACCAGTGGTCTTTAAACTTCACTGCATTTGTGTGTGGATTTTTGAGACTGCCCTGATGTGCCTCAATACACAAATGCATTTTTGTAAACAGGGCATGGTTTGCCACCAATCACAAAGCTTCCTTGTATAAGCCAATCACAAGAATGTGGAATGACTTACCCCCAGACCTCACATCCTCCATCAGCGTCCTGATCCATTCCAGTCCGCCTGTACAAAGCAAAGCCTACAGTCTCTGCGGTTCCTTCCATCTTGCTCTGCTCCGACATTCTTGGAGCTGGAGGAGAGCATACGCTATGTTATTATTTAATTCATAGGAAGAAAAACCTGCGGTAATGAACACTTAATGTAATACGACATAGTTAAATCTCACCATCAGCATCAATCACACGTTTCTGTCCAAAAATTTTCTTTTCGTTCTGGGTCTTTGTAATAGGAATAATCATACAAAATTGGTTTGATCTCTACCTCCAAACTCTCTTCAGACATACATGCGTTAAGAGGTTTCTGTTGAAAATGTGAGAATCACTCTTGAAATTTGTTGTGATGGGATTTGATGAACCTTTTAAGCCTCTGAGTATAAAATAAATATTTTGATCGAGAAGACAAATCTGCTCCCTAGTATGTTGAAGTACCAATAATTTGCATCCAATAATTTAAACAAACAAAAACTTAGTTTTTGAGAATATATAAGAATTATGCTCTAATTTGTACTTACTGATCTGTTACCACATTTTAATTTTGAAAAACCGGGTCCTCTCTACGTTCTTTTTCCTGTTTGGTGTGATTGCAATTGCGGATCTTGACCTGGCCGACTTCCACGGGACCAGAGCGGAGCAAAAAATAGCTTGGCTCCGTATTTTGATGGTGAAGGACGAGAAGACGTACTGTACGTGGACGGTCACGTGCGGAGGAGTAGCGGTGGATCTGGAACAGTTCTGATTGATTAACATCACAGACAAGTACTCCACGTGATGTGAGCAGGGCGCAGGGGTGACAGAGGATGTGGAATCTGGGATCAAGGCATCCCACGTGGAGTAGTTTTGTTTGATTGGCTTTTAAGAGGGAGCTTTGTGATTGGTTGCAAACCATTCCCTATTAAAGAAAATGCATTTGTGTATGGAGGAAAGTCAGAAGAGTCTCAAAAATCCACACATAAATGCAGTTAAGTTTAAAGAGAACTGGTACTTTGTAATTTAATTTATAATTGTTTATGGACCAGAAATACTTTGGAGAATCTTGTGCCGTGTATGTGTGGATCTTGTGTGCTTGCCTGAATCATTCTGTGCATGTGTGGATCTTGTACTGTGTGTGTGAGTAACATGTCCTGTGCATTTAAATCACATATGTCTATTTATGAAAACTGAGACCAATCTAGCTCTGTATCTGGTTACCATCAGTTGGCAATTCAGGTGTAGTGTCTTGCCCAAAGACACAACAACACTTTAAGCCAATTGAACCATCAAACCTTCGATATCATCTGCCCTTCGATCCAATGCCACTGTCGCCCTATAAAGGATCACTACAAACAGGCTGATTTATTTTAAATGTTTAATTCTTTAATGAAAAGACAAAATACATTTCTTCAAGCATTTTAGAATGCAATGTAGTTAGCCCTTTAAAGCCTGATCCAAGAATAAAACAAAACAGAAAATTACTTTTTTTTGGTTTGAATTCCTTAATTGCCCTTTTGACAAATTATGTGAAAAGAAAAAACAGAAATACATTTTTGATATTAATAATTTATTACTATGCGATAAGTCAAGATTATTTTTTGTGTAGTCTTCTACTGGCTGTTATCAGGTATATCTGATTGTGTACAATAGGATTTTGAGCAAAGCTTTTACCATTAAATTATGCAAAAGGTGTCAGATGCAAAACATTTCAGAAACCGTATGTATCAAATACGATACATTTGGCATTACAGGGTTAAACCAGTTAAAAAATACATTTGAGCCTAGCTCAAGTATTAGCATTAAATTTACAGAGACATTTACACAGAGGAAACCCGCCTGATGTTTAATACCAAATAGATTCTCCCCATTAATTATACTGATTTTCTAGGTATTCAAGTGCAACAACAGAAAATGTATTTCTTTACAAATTTTCCATTTTCAATCACACACACAACTTTATGTTGCCTTCCCTCCTTGTAAAGGTTGTTAGTGACTTATACTTTCTGAATCAAGTTACTCATAAATTAAATAATATCCTGATTTACTGTGATGCACCTGCATATAAAGATGTGCAGCATGTTCTACGTTTCTAGACTTCATAGAGGGCTATGTGTAAACTAATTAACAAGCATGGTTTTTTATGTGTAATGTGAATAAAAGCTTCTTTAGTTATAACTTTGTTATTTACTGCTGTGTCTCTTTGTACAGCTTGTGTCCAATGCTGTGGTGTGTCTGTGTGGCTGTGGAGTTGGAGCTTTTTATAAGGTTCTTATGGAAAAAACGCTACGGCAGACCTTCCAAGACACTCTGAGGTGCCTAAGCATGCGGGTAAAGCTTGAAATAGAGAAGAGACAACAGGTTGGTAAAAACAAAAAGCTTGACATTATAAATATCTCTTTATGGCATGTTGTAGACTCAGCTGAATAGCTGCATTTATCCAGGAATTAGACGGCTTTACATGAGAATACCTGTGTAATTTTTTTAAAGCCCTTGAAGGTTCTGCTTATGTAAGCTACAATTATTCAACACCTGACTGTGTATTTTATTTTTTCTTTACCAAGCGGTGTTCTTGGTCGCTTCAGTGAAGAACTGTGGGTATACAGCAAGGCCTTTTGCATATTATGAAAATATAACTGAAGTAAAACAAGCACTTTGGGGGAATTATGAAATATCCCATCAGTAAATTACCATCGCTGGGATATTTCTTCATTTTGCAGAAACTTTTGGCAGCCATCCTTTGGCCTCACTTTAGTTTCATTACTGCTAACTGATCCCTGTCAAAGTATATCATCCTGTAACACCCTTAATTAGATGCATCTGCAAGGACTTGTTTTGACTTCATAGAGGTCCTTTGAAAAAGATCCTTATTTGACGTTAAAAAATAGTTATATATGAAAAGAATGTAATTAAATTATACTTAGTTTAAATTAATTATCATCTATTTAAATATAAAATAAGCTTGAATTGAATATTTTTTGTTGTTTGAGCTTGTACTTTACCTGCCCTCCACATGCTTTTTCACTGCATTGTCTGAAAGGCTATTTGATCAAATAAAAAACAATCTTCAAATACAGTTTTTACTGTTAATGACACATTTCGTTGGACCTGCAACCAGGACTGTATCTTTGCCCAAAGAAGTTATATTTAGGACAGCTGCCACAGGTATCATTAAGAGGCTGCGCTGTTTCTAGTTTGCTGACATGATTATCAGTCCACCGCTCCAACATCAGGATCAGGCAGGTGCAGCAATGGGAGTGAATTAATTAACAATCCTACTGTAGAAAAATACAGTGCTGTTTAAACATATTTTGACCATCATATTTTGTGCTCAAATGTAAACATGTCACAAACAGAAGTATAATAATAATGTAAGTAATAATGATCAACTGCAGCAGATTGGAAAGCCAGAGGTGCCAAACGTTTACTACATTAATAAAGTGGCAGGATTTCTATTAGTAAATATGAAAATTGCAATGTTTCTTACATCTATTAAAATTAATAGAACTATGTTTTATTATAAATGTAAAAATATTCAACATTTATTGTTTTAAGTTATAAGATACAAACTTTTCCTTTGTCCTCCTCACATTTTCAAGCACAAACTGCACTCTGTGTTGGGAGGGTCAGATACAAGGACTTCAGAGAAAATCTGTATAAAGGAGCAAGTTTGAGAAACTGTCTGAAACCTGTCTGAAGTATTTAGTGTCACTTTAAAGATAACAGCAAAGTCTGAATTCTTTGAAACAAAGACACAAATTATTTTTTTTTTTATTGTACAAAAGAAGAATGTAATGTTTATTCTCTCACATTCACTTCATTGCACATCAAACGTTACAAATGTCATCACAGTTATTGCTCATCTGAAGGGATTTTGCAGATTAAATCTCATAAGCCTGGATTCATCCGTTGTAGTGAGAGCATACAACTCAATTCCTTCCTAATGACATAACAAGAGGTTACTCATATCATGAGAAGTAGTCTCTTTAAAAAATTCTGCATCATTAGACCAATGAACTATAAACAGTTTTCTAGTTTCTATTCACATTAAAAGTATGATGCCAATATCTTTTCTAGAGAATAAAAAACATGTTTTAATATTGGGTAAATATATATATAGCATATGTTTATATGTATATCACATGTCATTAGAAAGTTCAGTGAATGGAAAAAGTTGCAGAAACAATGCTCTTTTTTTTCTAAGTAGTTTTTTTCTATTTGGTCTGGAGCATTCATCAATAGGGATTGAGCACACCAGTTAAATAGGCATTGCAGGCTTCCTTGATTACAGTTATTTAACAGATCTTCTCTTTATGTGTGTAAATGTGTGTGTGTGTAGGAAAACCTGTTGCAGTCTGTGCTTCCTGTTTATATCTCCATGAAGATGAAACTGGCAATAATGGAGCGGTTACAAGACTGTAAAGATAAAGACGAGCAGCAGCGACTTGTGAAGGACAACAACTTTCACAGCCTTTATGTCAAGAGACATGAGAATGTCAGGTATGACCACAAACACACTAAAATCTGTTCTTTTATTTATATATCCACTGATGTTGACTTTAATTCTTGTTATTTTACATTCTCATTTAATTTGTTGAGCAATAGACTATTAAATGGTAAAGAACTGTATGTTAGTGATGTGTCACAAAACTATAAATATAGAGCTTGCAAAAGCAAAAAAGAGCACCTATAAACAGTTTTCTCAATGAAGATCATACAAAACTTAAGATGATTATCCCTGCTTTTGATGTAGAGACTCAGATACTTATTTGCAGCCTGAGGATTTTATAATTTGATAAGTGCTGACAGATATTAGGGTAATATGAAGTGAACTTTGACAGATGTCTTACCAGTCATTCAAAAGAGCCTTTGTAGAGTTTTTAACACCTTTCCATCTGAATTTTCATCAGATAAAAACAAAATACATAAAAAAGTCAGGCGTATACAGTTGATTTTCTTTAGGTCTTCCCTGAGCAAGTAGTTCCCATGTTTTTTTCTGTTCATTTAAGGCTACAGTAAAAGGGTGTTGACTGACAGACTGGATACCTTACTCTCTCCCAGTAATTACCCTGGTCAGAGCTGTGATTAGCTGTGTCGGCAGACTCATAAAGCACCTGGCCATTTTTAGTCAGGGTGTAGAGGGACTCAAGACTGCGCAGCATCTGTGGTTCTCTACATAACAGGATAGGGTCATTTCCAGCAGGTTCAAGAGTAGCTGTAATCATCCACCATATGGGGAGTTTTTATTGCATCTTTAGTTCACTCAGCACAATACATACAACAGTGCTTATATTATTAAAGGAAATATGGAATGCATTTCAGTTGATGGTACAATATAAGGAAAGAATACAATTCTGCTGAGTTTTTTATTTATTTTTATTTTAAGTTAGCAAGCTAATAATTCCCATTGAGGCCAGATGCATTAACGGCATTAACGTTGTTTTTCACTTTGTTTAGATATTCGAATGGTCAAAATAATTTCACTTTCCCTCTAAGGTTTTTGTTAAGTCTATTACTCAGTACTGGGGCAGACAGTCTTTTAAATGAATCACCAAGCAGGTTATTTCGAGGTTGATGGGAGAGTGTGCCAGGGGTTTGTATCTGCCACTACTTACCAAGAGTCACAAGCTGTACTTTACCGGTTCGTGGAGTAACCAGTCTAAGTAGAGACTGCCAGATTGCCCTCTCATCAGACACGTACTCCAGCTCGCTAAGGTTAGCCAGAGGTGCTTCCAGGCCAGCTTAGAGACATAGTTCCTCCAGTGTTTATTTGGGTCGTCCCCCGAGCTAGGGAGGAATAGGGGATTCCCTTGTTCTGCTGGGGGACCTTAACGTCCATGTGGGAAACAAAAGTAACACCTGTTCGCAGCCGAGTGGGAAGTGGATGAGAATCAGCCCTTCCAAATCCCAGGCAATGGTTTAATTTGATTGCTAACACTGTTACATCTCTTTTAGAAAGATTATTTATCCACTAACTAAAAGTAAACCACCTTCTTCAATCAGGGGGCTGTGTTTGAAATACTTTGATTAGGCCTAAACTTGTCATTTTTAAAACCTTGTGTCGTTTTTCTCCCAATTCTCAATTATGATAGATTTTTTATTTCGTCTATTAATTTATTTTGCAATAAAACTTAAAACATACATTTATGAGCAGATAAATGATTTTGTAAATGTAAAAAGGTAAACAATTATTTTACTTTTGTTTTGTTTTTTTCTTTCCTTTTCAGTATCCTGTATGCAGACATTGTTGGCTTCACTCGTTTGGCCAGCGACTGTTCTCCTAAAGAGCTTGTAATTATGCTCAATGAACTGTTTGGCAAGTTCGACCAAATTGCCAAGGTGAGCAAAAATGGATGTTATATTCATTCTGACTACAAATTCCTTTAAAGAGTTAAACTCTTAGCTTGAATGTCAATGCTTTTAAACCACAATTAGTTGGCTCAAGCTTTAAAGCATTGTAGCTCCTAGCTAATGCAGTCTAATTATTGCTGTAAATTAAGTTTGGGACAGGAAATACTCTTATTTAGACCGTCATAATGGAAAATGTGGGTCCAGCCAAACAGCATCTGTAAAGAAAGCAAGTTTTTTCACAGAGTATTTCTGTACGTTCTTAATGCCATGTTTATACTCAACACTGCATGAAAAACAGGATTATCTGCAGTACTTGGCATGTAAAACTGCAGCAGAACTGCAGGGTAACGGCTGTACTTTGGAGTTTTAGGTTTGGACCTTAAACCTCCAAAAACTTACATGACCTTCTTATCTCATACCCCATTCCCAATGGCTGAAATACCTGTTTAAAACCAGGAACAACCGGCTTTTAGCAGCAGTGGGAAAGGCTCACTGACGCTTGTCTACCTGGGTCAAACGTATTGGAAAGCAACCCGTGCTAAAATCGATCGGCATGCTGTGGGAACACCAGACCCGAGTTGACATGCTAATTATACATGATTCCTTTGAGCGTGACGTATGGACGTCAACAATCCGCGCCAGTCGCATCTGATCTAATAAGCCAAAACGAATCTGTTTACATTCGTTAAACATGGCGCAGCTCTGGTGATAGAGATTCGAATAGGTATAGGACACACTTACTAAGCCCTGGCTTCCTTACATGTTACTCTCTATATTTTACATTCCCGATTTCTGTCGCACTGGTGACATCATCAACGCTAACCCAACGTGATGGTGTCACCAGACACACAGCCTTGGGAGGACAGAGGCCAAACAGCTCACCAGTTGGGATTAGACCCAGCTTGTTTTGCAAGTTGGAAGGGATCCAAGTGCTAATTGTTAGCAGGTCGATCCATTGTTGGAAAACGTTTCATTTGATTTCATAATGAGGTTTTATGATAAATTTCTTTTAATATTTACAGGAAAATGAATGCATGAGAATTAAGATCCTGGGAGACTGCTACTACTGTGTGTCGGGCCTGCCAGTATCACTGCCAAAACATGCAAAGAACTGTGTTAAAATGGGGCTGGACATGTGTGAAGCCATCAAGTGAGTTTACCAGCCATCATATTTCATCTGTGAAACATATAAACATGAATACTTGCTAATTAACATTGTCTTATCCATATAAGCCTAAATAAGACATTTAGGTGGTTTAATCTTTTTAAAGGCTACAAATTTAAAACTTGCAGCATTTTCCAAATTGTTTCATTTTCCAGCCCCAACCCGATCCGTGGATGCACACTGTCATCAGCTGACTGAAAGAAGGCAGCTGCACATTTTCCTCTGCAAAGAGAAACAAGACAGATCAGAAAGCTACTAATACCATCCTGTAATATTTTTAGTGTTATTCTAGAGAGAGAAGAATGTCAAAAAGACATAAGATAATAAAACTTGAAAATACTGTTCAATTTACCAGAGCTTGTTTAAAATTGTGTGTTTTACTCCATGTAAAAATCAGAATAAAAAAAGAATTACTGTAATTAGATGCATCATATAAACTGTAAATATCAATATGTTATTGAATAATTTGCTTTTCTTGGAATAGTAATTTACTTGTCAGTGTGAAAAAATAAAAATCTTACCTGCAACACCAACAAAAAAAAGATTGAAATATTACACCATTGTTAATTCAGTATCTGCAACAAAAGACCTTACAATTAAATCCTAAAAAGCATAAATTATGCAGCCAGAATAACTATTCTAACTTGCAGAACATAAATATCCTCAAATATATGCACATTAATGGAAATCGAACATTAACGCCTTTGTTATTGTTGCTTCGTAAATGTTTGCAAGTAATCATATACCGTAGTAATACTGTGCATTTGAGTTAACTGGAAATCTCCTCTAGGCAGGTACGGGAAGCCACTGGAGTAGATATCAACATGAGAGTGGGTGTTCACTCAGGCAATGTGCTCTGCGGTGTGATCGGCCTCAGAAAGTGGCAGTTTGATGTATGGTCACATGATGTTACCCTGGCCAATCATATGGAGTCAGGAGGCCTCCCAGGGTAAGTACTTCTGCTTTCAACTCTACAAATAGTGAATTATTTGGTATTTATTAATCTTAGAGGAACTTACCTATGCTCATTTTTTATTTTTACCCCAGAGACGATCTAATCAGGCCAATACTGAATATCTGTTTTTTTTAAGGTTTGAACTGTCAATTCAGACTTAACTGTAGTTTAGTAAACCACAGACATTAACATTTAAAAATAGCATCTGCAGGCTCTTTTATAGAAACAGTAGTTTGAAATCCAACATAAATGGAAATTAAAAAGATAATCCCCATTCATGCATCAAAGCATGCTTTTGTCTTTTATCTGCTTATTTTTTACAAATCTCAAAAAAGTGGATGTACGATTAATATTTTCATGTGTTCTGCGCAGTGTCCTATTCACAAATGATATTGATCTGATTTGTATTTGCGCTCTGAATGATGCAGGTATGTTGAGTTTAGTCTTAGATACAATAATGCATGGTATAAATACTGCACCTTCTCTAACTGCCTCAAAAACAAAAGCCTCTGACAGTTCGGAAAAATGGTATTACAATGAAATACATATGAATAGGATTTGTTTTCAGATTGTATTACATTGTAGCCTGATAAGAAAAGGGATTAATAAAACTAAATGACCTAAAAAGATGCCCTACTGTTTTTTTTTTCTTTTCAGCCGTGTCCATATCACAGAGGCAACTCTAAAGCACCTCAACAAGGCCTATGAAGTTGAAGAGGGCAACGGCCACCTCAGAGACCCTTACCTAAGTGAACTCAATATCCAGACATACCTAGTCATCGATCCAAGGGTATGTTTACTGCCAAGTAGGCTCAGTAGTATTTATAAAAGGAAACAGTAAAACAAAAACAGTAATAGGAATCATACTTATTTAATATTTTAATGATTTTCCAGATTAAAATCAGAGAAATCCTAAAATTTAAGATGTTTATGTAATGACTCAGAACAGAGGGCAAGAAGTACAGTGGGATAACTTCAAAGCTTTTATTAAAACAATGGTCATTTGCGGATCTGCAGCAGATGCAGCTTGGGCGTCTATGGCAGGAAACCCTGGTATGAAGAAACACAGGGTAGTGATTGCAAAAACTTGATGGAGGATGATCTGAACACATGAGTCACTAACCTGGGCTAGAGTTCAGTCCGTACTCTGAGAATGAGGTTGGAAGCGGCTGGTCAGCTGACAAGACGCACTGCTTTCCACACAAAAAGCTCCAGACACCAAAGCCTTGAAGGACACAGAGCTGACAGGAGATCAGATCCGAGCAGATGACAGAGGAAGGCAGTATAACCCAGAGGGTGAAGACAAGAGGCAGATCCAGGTTCAGTCCACAGTGAATCCAGCAGAATCCAAAGACAGGTCAGGCAAACAGATCAGTAGGGGGCAGGCAGGCTAAAGTCCAAATACAGAAACGTTAAATGAGCAATTAAGCCAGCCAGTGCTAAGATCATGACAGTTTATGTAAAAAAAAAAAAAATAAGTGTCCTTTTCCTTGACAGTTATGCACTAATTAGTATTAATATGTCACACAAAGTTCCTAGAAAATACATAGAAAGTTGTAATTGTAGTACAACTTTGTAATTGTACAGTGAAAACAGTGAAAAATCTAATTTCATGGAATGCCTTTGTAAGGCCTACAAATATTATTCTTTAAAATCCATTGGTTATGAGGCTCGGGGGGTTGGTTATAACTGGTTTTCCTTTCAATGAGCTGAAGAGTGTTTTCTAAACAACAAAATCTGCAATCGTTTTAGTTTGATCACAACAAAAGATCCAAATACATTTTTGCAGTTTTTATCAATGTAATCTTTGAAGTGCTTGAAAATTTTGGAATTTTCCTTAAAGTGCACACTTAAGTGATATATTCTGGGACTTTTTTACATTCTTATATCATCTATAAATACACAAAAAAGATCAACAAATATCAGGAGTTTTAAATATTATATACATATATAATATATTATATATATATATATATATATATATATATATATATATATATATATATATATATATATATAATATATAATATAATATAATATATATATATATATATATATATATATATATATATATATATATATATATATATATATATATATATATATATATATATATATATATATATATATATAATATATTAATATTGAATTCAATATGAAATAGCCTTAGTGAATATTTTTCTGTGCAGTCGAAGGATCCATCACTGAACACCAAGCGCTCTACCAGACCCATCGTAAATCATGGCCTGAAGATGAGGGCGTCTGTCCGTATGACCCGTTACCTCGAATCCTGGGGGGCCGTTAAACCTTTCGCCCACCTGCAGAGCCGGGAAGGCTTTACGTCTGACAACATCGGTACTGGGAAGACACGATTCAAGGTAATCAGAAGAAGCACAATGCCTTTCCTGTTATATCACTCATATTTATCCATTTAGGATAAGCATATATTTAACAGATATTTGTTTATTTTTATTTTTACGGTTTTTGGGAAAACAGCTGAATCATTCCAAAAATTAAATCTTCTTATTATTTTCAGGACATTCCTTTACGACCAACCACAGGCTTCAAGAACACTGATAGGTAAGGGAAATCTGCTGCTAAACAGTTTTAAAACTCTTTGTTATATGTAATAAAATGGAAAGAAAAGTTGTATATAAATTGAACTTTTCACACAGAATCCTACTCACTGTGCCTTTAACTATTTCTGTTCCTTAAAATTGAATTAACTTTATCAAAGGATTCTGCACAAAGTGACATAGATATCAATAATCTCAATAATAATGAAAATTATTAGATATATTGTGGCTCTCAAACGGGGACACATCCCTGTTGACAATCTAGATTTCTTACTTAAAAACTGAGGCTGTGATTAACTTTTTTTTTTAATGAAAATAATTTTTGAAGCACCCCTTGTATCAATATCAGCCTTCAGTCTTCTTTAGTAGGAATGTTTACCCTTGAAACACTACAGCTTATTGCAGACCAGAGGAAGAAAAAGAGCACAAACATTTCATTTTCTGCAGCTGGAATTGCAACACAATACAAAGCAGTGAGTCAGAAGAGCTGAATATAATGGTGTGCAAAATGTTTAAACTTTAAACTATCAGGTGTTATTTTCTATCTTGTATAAAAATATACCCCTTTTTTAAATTGTACATAATAAAAAAAATGTAATACAACACATTAAAGTTTGTTTTAATGTGGTGAAATGTCATTCAGAATGGAACGCTTAGGGAGTCATAACCTGAAATTTTACATCTATGATCCCTCTCAACATTTATTTATGTTTAATCATTTAAAGCAGAGCCAAAAACTTAACTATAACTCATTTAACAAGATTTTTATGTTTTGCATTAGAATAAGATATGCGGGATAAACATGTTTTCTCTGTATTTTACGGACTTTCATCTGCCTAATAAAGAAATAGTGATACCATCGGTATTATTTACAAAAATAAAGAAACAACTTTGAAAACTGCATTAAAATGGAATCTATCTGTTTTCTATAGTTATTAAACAAGCTTCACTTTAAGTAATGTTTTTACCTGGAAAGGATCAGACGAGGCTGAAGGTTGATGTAGGTTAATGGATTGTCTGTTGTCTTGGCACAGTAAATAACTGCCTGACATCTTTTTACTGCTTTCCTTTACACTGTTATAATTCCATATTATAAAGCTTTCCTCATATCAGTCTCTTTTTTCACATTTCCATTACATATACATTTCAAAATCCACAGTTTAGCATGTGTTATGTGTTCAAGGTGACCAAAGACAAATTTTACCACATGAATGTAGCGATGATGATGTTTGCCAATTTTTTTACAAATGCAATTCACTTCTCCTCATCTTATATCTTTCATTTAAACCTCACAGCCAGCTTGTTAAAATCTAGAGGCCTGCCCACACGAAACGTAATGAATACAACTACAGCTCTAAATGTGTTAATTGTTAGAAGAAATGACTGAAGTGGATATAATCAGGTTACACCATTATATAAACTCTATGGATACAATGGAAATCTAAATAGTGCAGGGTGGATGATAATCCAGAAATGATACTATTAAAAAGATTTCACAAAAGGGGATTAAACCGATGTATTATTTAGACTTAATCAACAAATAAAGCTTAGTCTACTGTCGTTGCCACTGAAATGGTTAAACCTGTTGCTTTGAAATTAGTACTGACAAATCGATTCTAGTCTAATTCTGCAACTTACAGCAAGAAAATAAAGTCCTGCTAAAGCATACATGCTTTACCCACCGGAAACCGTTTCCAAAAGGAATAGTAGTAATATACAGTTCTATGTAAAATAATTTCTTGTCTAATCCAAATATTTCGCGATAAAAGCAAACTGTATTATTATTTTATTGTTTTCATTTTATTCATATTATTGACTCAAATTTTTGTGGAGGAAAGTCTAATACTAAACATTGTTCTAAACACAATATCGCAACCATGACACA
Organism: Cyprinodon tularosa; assembly: GCF_016077235.1. Lineage (NCBI taxonomy): Eukaryota > Metazoa > Chordata > Actinopteri > Cyprinodontiformes > Cyprinodontidae > Cyprinodon > Cyprinodon tularosa. The sequence continues at coordinate 188,050 of NW_024038652.1, read as the reverse complement.
AGGTGGTGGCAGCATTATGCTTTAGGGTTTTTGCAGGGTTTTTCTCTAATATGGGCTGGGAAGCTGGTCGATGAATCTTACAGGGGCTTCTCAGTGAGATGGAGTTCATTTGACATCAAACTTTGTGTAAATGTTACTATAAATTATCACTTAGATATTTTTAACTGGTACATTAATATCAAACCTATGAACTGATTTTCTTTTCACAGAGTTACATTTTGACATGGCGCTTTATTGTTTTAAATCTCATTAAAACACGTTTACACATATCCAGTTTCTGATGCATCAGATACTTGTTTACATAAGAGCATTTTTTTATCTTGTTAATCTAATTCTGACTGTTGTGCAGATCTAGGCTGAGCCGGTGGAAAAAGCAGCGCAGCGGGAATCCATCCTGAAAGAGTTAATATCCTCAACTACTCCTCATTTACACTCAACTAGACGTGAAAGTAGTGACGCTTTACATTTACTGACGGAGGAAAAGTGCAATTTCATACTCGGTTGTTTAGTTAGTTAGCTTCATCATATGACACAGATGCCAAATGAATTAAAACAAGCGATGGACGAAGTTATACCAAGAATTATTCAATACTTCTGCAGATTCACATTAAAGTGCTTTTCATTTGATCCACAATGAGTTGGAAATAAGGCGGGAATCTGTTAGAACTTAAACTGAAGAAGAAAGTATAATAAAGGATTTGCTCTCCCTACAGAAGCTGACTCATTTAGAGGAGGGATAAATTCCCTCAGGAAACCTTCCTTAGCACAACACCAGACTTAGACTTAGACAGATTAATTCGTCATTTTGTATACACAACTGTATACAAAACGAAATTTTGTTTTGAACAGATCTCTAGACAATTTAATTTTTTTTCTTTTTTTTCACCAGTGGAGCACGTCAAAGATAATCCTCTCACTCTGACTCTGGCAGTGATAATCATGTCGGCCGTATATACTCCGTCCTTTCTATTACTTAATCCCATCGCCAGTGTCCCAGGTAGCCGACTGGTCATTTCTTTATTTAACTTTAAGCCACAATTTCTAATCCTGCATCACAAACAGATGGTTGCACACACATTCATGTGGATTTTTCCCCCCTGATATTAGGCAGCTTTTTTAATTCCGGTCGGTGGACTGAGTTAAGAATAAAAAAAAAAAATGAGACTCAGGGAAAACTGAAAGCTTGGAATCTGTTCTGATCATTTATACCCAGACCTGCTCATAATGGTTTTTACTTTGTCTTTTTTGAGCCTTACAAAAATATTTGCACTGGCCGTAATCAGCAGACATTATTCTATATGCTGGTACTGCTTAATCACGTCAATTTGGCAACTTCAGAGGCTATAACTTCTGCTTCGGTGAACACCAATGTTTATGTTGTATTCAGAGCACGACTCATGTCTTATCCCTCTTGGTTAAAATGTTCTTTTCCACTCTTGATCACTTGATCTTGGACTTTCATTTTACACCTCCACTTAAAAAATGCTGACTTGCTGGGCTCCATTACTTTCTAGTTTTCTTATTGAGGGTTTGTGCAATATTGTACCTCCGGTTATGTGATCCTGTTAGGGTAAATATTCAAACAGCTTATATCTACTAACAAATAGAGTAAAAACAAAGTGTAAAACCACTTGATGGGACATCATTTAAACACAAAGGCTTTTATGTTCAGATAGAGTGAGCTATTCGTGAAATTTGTCCAGTCTAACCCTGTTTAGTGCTACACAGGACTGTACTGGATGAAAGGCTAGAAAGATGCTGCCATTTGTTTTGCCAATCTAGGAATTTCTATTTCTACATTTCCTTGTGTTTTAGCTGCGCTCTTGTAATACATTTGTACTTTTGTCTTACTGTTGGATCCCACCAGCTTTGATGAGTCGCTTGAAGACCCATACTCCTTGTCCAACCCTCCGCTCAGCAACCATAAGTGAGTGGGGCTTTTATGACCCACCGTGCCCTCGACCCAATCAGTGCAGTAGTTCTCAGCCTTCAGGCTTATTTCATCCCTTCATAAAATGTTGACTTCCCCCTGATCTTTAAAAAAAAAAAAAAAAAGAGATGCCACATTATAAGGTCTTCATGTCATCTCTTTTTTAATATTTTGCTTCAAGGGGTTTACCTTTATATTTGCTTTTAAAAGTCCCATGCAAAGTCCCTACACTGTTCCTGTTAAACTGTGGTGATTGGATCCTCAGGATGAGAACTACTGTTTTGTAAATATGCTTCCTCACCCTACGAACACTAACCAATATAGTTTTAAATTGTTATTTACATCTGTCTAATCGCTAACTCTTTTTACCAGGGCAGCACATGACCATAGCTGTGCTCTGGACTGACTCTCTGCTTTTAACCCTGATCACCTTTTTGGGCTTTTGTTTCTGATCAGGATCTGCAGATTGTTTCCTTTCTGATCTAGTTTAAATTATGGCAGACACACAACACATTCCTTTGGGATAGATTAACATACTGCGTCATGCATCCAGAACCCTGATTTCCCCCTCCCCCCGCTTTAAATTTTCTCACAGACACAAACTAGATTGCTATTTTCTCACTAATGCTCTTACTGGAAGTAACCAAAATGCTTCCGAAATGGACCTCAATGCAGATCTAGTTTTCCTTCATTCTGTTCGGATGTGGCTGTCTGCCTCAAAGTATGTCTGGCTGCTGCTTCCTAATTATGTCCTGTGCTCTATGCTGCAGGATCAAATCCCAGAAGACTAAGTTTGATGAGCAGCTGCACAACGAGATGACCACTACAATAGACGAGCTCAGCAGCAAGTAGGTCCTTCCTTTTGGAGTTTGTTTATTTATATATGGAAATGTGTGCATAGCTTCATGAAAAGTATATCATTGAGTAGTTATGGTTTAGGTTTGATTAAGAAATCCTAACATAAGAGTTAACCACAGTGGGTTTAGGCTTGGCAATGTTGAACTTGTGGTGGAAATCTAGATCCAAAGGAATAAACAAAGAACGATCATAATTTAAAAGTGTATAATTGTATGCATAAACACACTCGCTCTGATAGCGTCTCACTGCATACACAATATACAACATGTTCCCTGTAGGGAACAACAGCTGAATCTGCGTAGATTTGATTATGATCATTATTAATGTACTGTGAGGAGTCTGGAGTTGATTTAGAAATAAATGAAAGTCAAAAAATCTGCTTTTTTTTTTTTTTAGGAAGCACATAGCTGCCGAATTTGAACTGGAGAGAAAGTAAACATTAACCCTTTAAAATACTTGTTTAGCAAAATCTGTGTTAACCTTAAGGATGCATGTTTTATATGGAAAATGTCCTTCTACAGTATATAGTGCTTTTAAGTATTTCCTCTTTATGTGTTTTTATTTTTTGATATTTTGACATATTTATTTTAGATTATCAAACACCTTTTTTTAACTAGGGTGAGTATAAAATGCCAGAATCACGTTATTCAAAGCAAGTGGTGTTTTTTACAAATGAGTAAACATGAAGCAGCAGAACTTTTACAAGATTGGCTGGACTGATGTAAAACTCCAAAGAAGCATCGATAGGAGTTCATAAAACAAAAACATCTAAAGCAGTTCAGATCTCACTTTCCTCAGTTTGTGAGAGTTCAGGACTTACTGGAGGGTTTCTGGGTAAAAAAAACTCTGCAGACCAGAGAGAACACAAAGACCTGTCTCACATTTAGCAAACAACTTGATCTTGATGATCCTCAGAACTTTTGAGAAAATGTTTTGTAGACTGACAAGGCATGATTCATTTTTGGAAGTTGTGGATCCTGTTAAACGTGATGTAAAAATAACCCTCTGTCAAAAAAACCATCATACTGGCATTCAAACATAGTGGTGATGGTGTGAAGGTCTGAGGGTGCTGTGCTTCTCCAGGACCGCGGAAACTCGTAAATTCTTGGAACTCTAAATTCTCTCCGCCACAAAATCTTAAAGAATGTCCAATCATGGGTTTGTGATCCCAAGCTCAGTTGTCTTTGGACTATGCAGCAATAGAGTGATATAAAGTCATCGAGCAGGTTCCCTTCTGGATGGCTAAAGAAGCTAACGGACTGAGGTATATATGTGTAGCACCTTACCAACAAAGCAATTCCCTCATGCGTATAAACACTACTTGCTTATAAAGCTTTTTCCGCTCTAAAAAGGTTTTGCACATGATGTAAAGGAGTTATTGCTAGATATCACAAATGCTTTACTGCAGTTTGTATTCCCAGTGGCGGCAAATATCGATTTCTAGGGCAATTTTTAACAGATTCTGCTTTGTTTAGGTATCGTTGTTTCAATTTAACTTTCCAAATAATCATTTGAAAACTGTAATTTGTGTTTATTTGGATTATCTTTTTCTGACATCAAATGAGTGTGATGATCTTAGGTATGTAAATATGCTAGTGAAGATTGTCAGTCATCCAGGTCATCGTCATTCCAAAAATGTTAAAAAACAATCCACTGGAATTTCTTTCCACGTTTGAAGACCTTTCGCTTCCCATCGCTTCTCTTTGAATTGATAAAGCTTCCTGGATGGGAAGCGAAACGTCTTCAAACTTGGAAACAAAGTCCATTGAATTTTTTTTTTTTTTTTTTTTTTTTTACTTTTTTGAATTAGGTATGTACTGTATGTGTTCTGCTGAAAAACTTATATTAAATATTCACAGAATGAATGGAGCTTAACCTGCAGATGGCTGCTTCAGCTCTGAAAAATAATCCACCCATGTTGGGATGGGGAAATACACTAAAGATGATTGACCTCTACATTTCAGTTTGGTGTTTTTGGCATCTGCTGTGGCGCTGCCTTAGATTAGACGTAGAAGGCGTGTCTGGGGTCTGACGCTGTAAATCAAATAGATTTAGTCCTGCTGCAGGTTTTTGATCAACTGCTGAGAAATGGCCCATGCTGTTTTTATTGGCTGGTGGTAAAGTAACACAACCTCATGTCTTGGTGTTTTCTTTGAGCTCTCTACAGCATATCTTTGGTTGATTATTTAGATCCTTTAGATCGAGTCTTTTTATTGTGCCGGTAAAAATCACCTTCTGATGGGAAGTGAATATAAATCTCCAGAATACAGAAAACAGCCCACGATTAAAAAGATAGAGAGTGCAGTTCAAATGGAGAAATCTCACTACGTTCAGCTCAGCTGAAGAATTAAATTCACATTTGGGGATTTTTTTTTTTTTTTTTATGCAAATAGAGGTTTTTGAAAAAATGTGAGAAAACTGCTCCGCACCATTTGGTCAACACAGGCTCATCCTTATCTGCAGAAAATGTATAAAACCAAAGGAATATTGCATAGAATGACGCAATATATTTTGTTTTTGTTATTGGCTTTCAGCAGACAGGAAATCAAAGACATGTTTTTTTATATTTAAAAAAAACAACCTCTGTTTTTATTTAGTGTGAACAGAAATGAAGATGGGATGTTGTCGACTTTTACTTTATCAGGTCACTAACACTGATTTATTAACTACACACCAATAAAAGATCAACAAACTGCAGTTATATGGCAGGTAATATCATCAGAGTCTGTCCAGTTAACAGCAATGCATTTTACTTTATATAATCTAATTACATGAATTCTTATTCTAACATGAGACCCCAGGTTGCTGCAGAACACATCCTTCCATGATCCAGTCCCAAAGAAAGCCCGCCCATCAGTCCTCAGTCACTACACATCATGAAGGTCCTATTGGCATCTAACAGGACCCCCTATGTAATTGTATCTGGACATTCCCGGAAACACTAAGGATCATGTTTATTGATTAAAGAACAGAGAGCGGTTCATTCTGCATGTATAAATGGAGAGTCTGCAGCAAAGAAGCACCATGGTGGATTCTTGTCATTCATTTCCCCTACAAGTCACAGTCCTTTCATCTTAAAAACTGCCCAGTTTTATGATGTTAGAATAAACACATCAAAATATTCAGTTTCCTCTCAACCTTTTTTTTCTTCTCACAGGCAGTGGTCGAATTCTGAAGAGAGTGGGAGTTCAGCCTTATGCTTTCCAAAAAAAGATGTCGAAAAACAGGTTGGTTTGACTTTAAGTTCTTCTTTATGACATTCAACAGTCAATCTACATAAACAGCATGTTTGTTTTGGGCTTTTGATGTGTTAGAGCTTCTGTATACAGTCAATAACATTTTGTTAAATGTTGCTGAGCAAGTTCTCCATCAAAGTAAGGTTTTGTTGCAATCAATACGCTTTTAGCATTATTCAGCCTGGAGGGTGGACCGTTTATCCTGGGAGAATTTGTTTATAAGTTCAACTTGTTATGTGGAAATAAACTTAATGCAGAGTCCAAAAAATCAACTGTTTCAATTTGTCACACTTAAAGCTGGTGAATCGAGGTGATGGAGGAAATAATGTGGAGGAAATCCTACTGTTGTTTTATATTTTGCTCCCTTTGTAGAACACAGCAGTACCACTGGTAGAGAACCAGGCCCTCGCCATAATACTGCCACTACCACACTTGACACCTGTAGACTGGATCTTTCTCAAAAAAAAAAAAAAAAAAGAGGGCAAGCCAAATGCCTTCAAGTGTTTTAAATTTAAAACAGATACATTTTTCTCTTTAGCCTTATAACATCTAAACACACCATCACACCTGTCAAGCATAGCACTAACAGCGTCACGTTTCCTCTACCATCTGTGTTCTAGGAATTAATTACTTCACCTCAAATCAACTGCTTGTAAAATGTGGGGAAAATTCAGTTTTATCTTATTTACCTTAACATATATCACAATTAATTTTGGGAATGCATGAAGCAGGGAAACAAAAAACATAGTTAAATGTCGTATAATCATTGAAATTGCTATAATATAACAGCTGAAATACATAATTAAAACCCTCTAATGGAAAGGCTGCTCCTTTTTCCCCACTCCGTAGTACCGAGCTCTGGATTTACCGATGTTCAAGCACTATGTTGCCTGTGCAACCTTCATATTCTTCTGTATCTTCGTGATTCAAATGCTGAATGTCACAGAGTAAGTAACACAACACTTCCCTTTTTATTTGAATTTGGTTCTAATCATATTGTGTCAGACTCTGAAAGAAATACAGTAGGCTTTTGTTTTGTGCTTTCTGAAATCAATCATCTGTTATTGTTTAAAGAACTCCATAAAATGTAATTTTCAGTGGCTTAAACATTGACTTATTTTTTTTCTCTGCCAGTAAACAGAGGTTGTCGAAGTTCTTCGGAGTGTCGTTGTGTATTCTGCTGCTGACTTTGACCATCTGCTATGCAGGTCATTTGCAGGTCAGTATGATTGATTTTACCTTTAAATTGGCTTGCCGTTCAATTTGCAGTTTATCATGTTTTTTCCCCCCCCAAAATCTCGGTTTGTAGAAAAAAGGAAGGGCCCAAAAGCTTAGCTACACATGTGCATTATGTCCTATTACCTTGATGGATAGTATAATAATGGGATGTCATTTTTAGCAGAGAACATGTTCTAATCCTTTGTTTCGTTACAAATCCATTCTGCTTTACATGTCCGTGACTTAAGTGCTTCGCTTTTGATCAAACTTAATATTCTGGTGCATTAGAAGGAAAATTGCGTGAGTCCTTTCAAGGGATCTGCTCTGCTTTTGTGTTAAGGCCACACAAGAGAATTATATGAGAAAGGATTTTACTGGGAATGCAGCTTAGTTCTTTTTGTCCTTATACTTTCATCAGTTATCTTCCTGAAGCAGAGTGCAGAGGAAATTTCAAATCATAATCATTGATTGATAATTTGATTAAACATTGAGGGGATCCTGACTCTTCAGTACGAGATTTTGCTGTGAGCCTTCAAATATCATGCTTACAGAGGGGAATCAAAACACCTGTTAACATGTGTAGAATTAACACTTTACAAAGCAAAACAATGAAATCTAAGTGAGTCAATTTTTATTGAAATAACTGTATCTACCTTGATATAAGCAGGTAGGGAAGACAAATTGCCTGTTGACAGAGATGATTTATTAAAAAAACAAACAAACAAACAACTCAATTATCTTATTTTTAAAGTGATTAATATCTAATTATCATATTTTGAGGGCAAAAATACTTATTCCATTCGCAGATTTTCAAATTTACAAGAAAGAGAATCAAAACCAGGGATCTTTGCACCAATATTTGATAGACGTATCAAAAGTTAAGTTATTGACAAACAACTCTCTAGTTTGGTAGTTCTGTTTCTCTCTGATGGACAGATTAGCCAATCAGAAGCGGTTAAATTTAAACGTTGGTTTTTGCGGTTGTGTTTTGTGCATATTTTCTTTTTTTCATTTTTTTTTTTTTTTTTTTAATCTTTTTTCGATTCAGGTCTGGAATGATCCAAATCAACATTTTTAAAAGGTTCAGAAGGGATGAGAAGAAAAAAACAAGATAATAACAGTGGCTATGTACAAGTGTTCATATTTAAGACATTTTTTAATTTTTTTTTTATATAATAAAAAGGGTAAAGGCAGGATTTAATCGGAATTTATTTAGGAAATTACATAAATGTAGTTTCATTTAGCTCATCAGCGCTAAATAGAATAAAACCTGATTTTATATTTTACAGGTTTATTGTTTAGGTAATTTTGTAATTGTAGAAGTCTTTTTTATGTGCTTTTCTTCGGCTGGTGAAGGAAGAATTACATTCATCAGAAGAATGTTAAGATAGAGATTCTCTTAGAAATAGCTTGAGTTGAACTATTTAAATGGAAACATGACCTAGAAAATACTCTTTATGTTCAAATGATGTCTGACAATATGTTTACAGCTGTTCTCTTCTCCAGACTGGTTCTTACTAAGTCAGCTGCGAATCAGTCAAACATGATGTCTGCTGAAGGCTGACTGAGCAGAAAGTCACATGCTCCTTTCACATGAATTCACCTTTTTTTTTATCTCACTTCTCTCTATCTACTGCAGCGCCTGTTTCCACGCAAGCTGTCAGGGTGTCAGTGGCTGCCGGCTGTATCGGAGGCGGTGGTTAAGCGGCCGTTTGTGCGCCTCCCTCTGGCAACCGTTACCACTGCCGTCATCGTTGTCCTGGCACTGTTTAACCTGGTAGGACAACGCTCATGATTAAAGGAATAGTACACCCAAAACATGATTAGCCTTCATTTTCTACTCACCCCCATGCCGAACAACACTCTGGAGTACTTTTTTGATATCTCAAAAGCATCTGGAGATCTGGGAGGCTTCTTGCTGTCTGCTGACATTCAAATAATGGAGGTCTATGGCGCCCGAGGCAGAAAGGTCCATAAAAGTCCAAAAAACGTGTCAATATTCCTCCATACTGCTCGTCCAATGTATTCCAAGTGTCCTGAGTGGGTAGCATCCAGAATTTACTCGAAACGAAGTCATTTAGAATGTTTTTAGAGCATAAACAGTAGTGTATAGGATTTCCTGAAAGTGCGCGCCTGCGCGTTCACGACGCTACGGAAGCCGGCAGACCAAACCAGATGAAAGTGCGCATTCAGCGTCTGCTCTGCCGATAATGCAAGCGTAGAAGAAGAAATGTGCTGTTTACCTGTGCAAAGAAAGAAACAACAAAAGAAAAATGTCTGAGGACTTCAGTGTTGAGGAAGAGCATGAGTTCTTTGCCGAGCTGAATGCGCACTTTCATCTGGTTTGGTCTGCCGCGGTTTCCGTAGCGTCGTGAACTCGCAGGCGCACGCTTTCAGGAAATGAAGGCTAATCATGTTTTGGGTGTACTATTCCTTTAAGGCTTTGAGACAAGGTCATTGTGTTCGCTGATTTTCAATTCTAAGATGCCATGCTTTACTTTAAAACATGCTGTCCAGTGGTTCTTTGTCAATTTCTTTTATTCTACCTCCTGGCAGTGCTTTGCCCATATGGATAAGAAGGAGAACGGAGCTGACTTGTCACTGCCCGTGAGTGGAAGATTCATTGACTTTTTTGCTTTCTTATAGTTCTGATAGATGAATTATATAATTATTATTTTACTCCAACCAGCTCATCTTGTGCTTTGGAAAAGTATTCAACCACCTTGAACTTTTCCACATTGTGATACTTCACCAACCCCTAGACAAAGTGGTCTTTCCACTAAAATTTGAGCTGCATATTTACTCAGGATTGCAGGTGTGGGTACCAGATCTGCTCTGGGCCCTGCCTCTTCTTATGACGCCATTCGGACAAACTGTACCCGTTTCTTAAAAATCAGATCCCTCGTGGAGTCTTAACATATTGTTACCCATATTTGCTATTATTTTACATTTCATCATCGATATAAAGTAGCCGAGAGTAGAAAACAATTATTGTCAATCTTGAAGGAAAGAACCGCCTTCTAAGGCAGACTGAGTTCTGCGATTTAACAAGGTGACACAAAAAGTCTCAGCTTTGTTATCAATCAGGTAAAATATAATCCCTCATTAGCTACAGATGAACACTAGTGATGCTCCCAACTTGGTACATAGATGATGCATTGTATTTTTATCGTTGTCTGGGCAACCACAATGTTTTAAGTCATGTGGCAACATTCAGCCAATCATGTAGCATAACGTCTCTAACATGTGCAGGGCTCAGCAGATCTGACCAACAGAGCAGATCTGTTACCTACACCGGATATCTATCTCCCTCCATCCTCCTGCCAAGTCTGACCAGCTTCCTGGCCCTGCTAATAAATAATAAATATCCCCTGTACTGATTTTGTTGGTGATTTTAAAAAAATATGTCTTTGCTTTTTAAACGTAATAACACAACACTTTGTATTGGTCTATTGAATCCAATTCCAATTAAATGCATTTAAGTTTGCTGCTATAAAGAAAGAGAACTCCAACAAATAAAGATAATTTTGCAAAGTACTGGAATTTTAACTTCCTTTTTATTAAAAGTATAAAGATTAAATGAAAATAAGCTGCATATTCAAGCAGGATAAATGTTTTTAAATGTGTATTCCTCACAGACCTTGTCTCCTCTCTGTACTCTCTGTCTGTCAGTACTCGGTATGCTGCTGTATCCTGTCACTCATCGCATGTGGGGTTTTCCTGCGAGTGAGCTTTGAGCTCAAAGTGGTCTTCCTCATTGTTGTGTCCATCCTGTACTACTACATCATCTTCAGCAAGGAATACCCCTTCGAAAGCTTCGATAAGTCGTTCAACAGCAGCTTTAACTGCAGCGAGTAGGTTATCCTGCCTTATCTTGTTGCAAACAAGCACAGGTCTTAGTTTCACACTGGTTTAAATCTATGTTTATTTTTTTAGATAAAGACATGTCAATTCATTGAATTTCATAGTTTGTGTTAATGGTTTTACAGGCCTAAAAAATATTTTTTTTTTTCACTCTGCATAATTTTGCAAAGGGTAGTACTAAATAAAGAATTCTGTTGTTCTTTTGCTTCAGGAGAAAAAATGAAACCTTGAGCAGCTGCATCGTGCTTGTAAAACACCTGCAGATTATGAGCGGCATTTACATCACCCTGTTTCTTATAACCATGCTCATCATATCAAAACAGGTAGGATTTTACCTCTTACTTCAGTCCTCAAAGGAAAAAGACAACTAGAAACATTAACAGTCAAACACCCGCTGGGTCTGCCTCCTAGTACGAAAGCTGCTTTCGGCAGGACTTCCTGCTTAAGCACAAGAACCGCACAGAGCAGGACGAGATCGAGACGAGGGAGAACCTGAATCGTCTGCTGCTGGAAAACGTGCTGCCTGCCCACGTGGCATCACTGTTCGTCGGTGAGAACAAGAAGAACGAGGTAAGATTTCCAAAGCATTTTAGCTGCATCCTTCAGGTTAAGCCATCTGGTTGCTAGGCACCAAATGATAATTGATGCAGAGGAAGAACACTTAAAACAAAAACAAAAAAATGAAACAGTAAAATGCATAATGTAAGAGCTCTTGTCTAAGCTGGTATCAAAACACTCTGTTCACAGGTGTCTGACTCTGCTAGGGATTTTTTTTTTTAAACAAAGTGTTCTGAAAAGATGCCAATTTACTTTTGCATTTTTACATTAAAAGCAGCAATAATTCAGTAGTTCTATGAGCATCTTTGGACAAGTGAATCAATTTATTTCAGCAGCCTCCTATTCTCTGTGAAACATAGTACTTATTTAGCCGATTATAATGTTTAATGTTTACTCAGGAATTCATAATAATAGATAAACCAATATAAAGGGTTTTAAGTGCTGAAATATTAGTCTGCAAAACATGTCAATGCACTGTCTAGAATGTGCACTCAGTAGTTGGATAGTCTTAGGTGTTCCTTTTGACTGAACTATTGTATCGATATAGAGTAAATAGATTCAATCAGCCTCTGCAAAGATTTCCGGAAAGCCAGATTGGTTTAGTTGTTTCCTTCAGCTCATCTGCATTGTTGCTTCTGGTGTCTCTCATCTTCTTCTGGACCTAAACCTCATAGATTCTGTTTAGTGTTTACACTTACCGGCCACTTTATTAGGTACACCTGTCCAACTGCTCGTTAACACTTAATTTCTAAGCAGCCAATCACATGGCGGCAACTCAGTGCATTTAGGCATGTAGACATGGTCAAGACAATCTCCTGCAGTTCAAAGCGAGCATCAGTATGGGGAAGAAAGGTGATTTGAGTGACTTTGAACGTGGCATGATTGTTGGTGCCAGAAGGGCTGGTCTGAGTATTTCAGAAACTGCTGATCTACTGGGATTTTCACGCACAACCATCTCTAGGGTTTACAGAGAATGGTCCGAAAAAGAAAAAAACATCCAGTGAGCGGCAGTTCTGTGGGCAAAAATGCCTTGTTGATGCCAGAGGTCAGAGGAGAATGGCCAGACTGGTTGGAGCTGATAGAAGGGCAACAGTGACTCAAATAACCACCCGTTACAACCAAGGTGGGCAGAAGAGCATCTCTGAATGCACAGTACATCCAACTTTGAGGCAGATGGGCTACAGCAGCAGAAGACCACACCGGGTGCCACTCCTTTCAGCTAAGAACAGGAAACTGAGGCTACAATTTGCACAAGCTCATGGAAATTGGACAATAGAAGATTGGAAAAACGTTGCCTGGTCTGATGAGTCTCGATTTCTGCTGCGACATTCGGATGGTAGGGTCAGAATTTGGCGTCTACAACATGAAAGCATGGATCCATCCTGCCTTGTATCAACGGTTCAGGCTGGTGGTGGTGGTGTCATGGTGTGGGGAATATTTTCTTGGCACTCTTTGGGCCCCTTGGTACCAATTGAGCATCGTTGCAACGCCACAGCCTACCTGAGTATTGTTGCTGACCATGTCCATCCCTTTATAACCACAATGTACCCAACTTCTGATGGCTACTTTCAGCAGGATAATGCGCCATGTCATAAAGCTGGAATCATCTCAGACTGGTTTCTTGAACATGACAATGAGTTCACTGTACTCAAATGGCCTCCACAGTCACCAGATCTCAATCCAATAGAGCATCTTTGGGATGTGGTGGAACGGGAGATTTGCATCATGGATGTGCAGCCGACAAATCTGCGGCAACTGTGTGATGCCATCATGTCAATATGGACCAAACTCCCTGAGGAATGCTTCCAGCACCTTGTTGAATCTATGCCACGAAGAATTGAGGCAGTTCTGAAGGCAAAAGGGGGTCCAACCCGTTACTAGCATGGGGTACCTAATAAAGTGGCCGGTGAGTGTAGATCATGTGTGCTTGCTGTTATCAAAGCAGGGATCGATCGTTTTGGCAGTTTTAACTCGAACCCAGCAGAATGAAATCAGAAACTGGCCCTGGCATGTTTGGTCATGGCCTCCCCCCCATCATTATTTATATAATATGCAGAGACACAGCATTTCAGAGCACATGAACACACAGTGTGTTGTTTCACAAATTTAAATTAGGTGGGGGTAAAAAAAAGTTAAAATAATGAGGTAAAAAGACTTAAGCAGATAGTAATTTCTCAAATCTGATTTGTTGTTAAAAAGCAATAATATTAAATTCAAAACGACAGAAATATAAAAGTACATGCAGGTTTGAATAACAAAAAAATAAGATACATGCAGGATAAACACTATTTTTTCCAACATAAACCAATGAATCCAATATTTAAAGTAGGGAGTGATGCTGTATTCTCACTTGATCTCAGCAAAAAATAACATTAAAACAAAGATTTTGCTTAAACAAGAATTTTCACTTCAAATGTACATGTAGATGTATATCTGACAGGTTGAACGTTTGGGTAAAATAACTAATAATTGTATATAATATAAATGCATTTATACAGTCATAATTTAGCTGCAGTAAAAGTCTAGACTAAACCCTTTTCAAGAGGCAAATGTAACCGGTTACTACTCACCTCTGTCAATAACAAAGTATCTATTTATGCCAATATTTAACAAATACTACATCGTAATATTAGAATAATTAACTTTATAGCAAGTTAAAATCATACTAGCATTAATTGAAAACATCACAGCAGCCATTTGCTCTCTCTGATATATCTCGTTATAGCTCAAGGATTACAGGTTTTATGGAAAAATATTTTATTACTGCATATGCACTTTGCATATTTGCCCACTTCATCTCTATACCATTGTTTTTATAAAGGGGGAGGATGAATATGATTAAATCTTAGTTATTTCTGACAGTGCTACAGTTCTCTGTTTCTTCTTACTGTTAGTATTTTATCTGACCTTAGCCTTCCCTGCTGGGTCACCCCTCTCCTCCTCCTCTTCCTCCCCCTCCTCATCTCAAGCCTCCTTCATTTATTCTTCTTCCTGCTTCTTCAGTTTCTCTTTTGGCGCATTATTGGGAAAGTTATTTTGTTGAATTTTGTGCGTCAACTTAGAGGCTTTGCACCTTTTTTTTTTTTCTCCGAGCTTCTTTTCACCCTCTCCTTGTGTCTCCTAAACTGCTGTCCACGTACCTGCCATTGTGGCGCCTCACTCACTGGTATGACTTTATCTTAGGAAGATATAAACTTTGTTCCTCCCCAAGTACGAAATGAAGTGGGCAAGAAAACTTTTAGGCTTTTAGCTGCCTTAAAGAAATGGACTTCACTTTAAGGCCTTTGTGGAGATCAGAGAATTAAAATCCCTCTTAAATCTTTGCAATCAATTATTATTGTGTGTAAACATTTTAGGTGAGATTTTTTGGAGAGTTTTAATGTTTTGTATTTATTGTATATGTTGTAAGTTGTATGCTGCTTGCCAGGTTTCAAGATTTTACACCTCAATGGGACTAACCAGGTTAAAAAAGGCAAAAAGAGAAGAAAAAAAAATAATGTTTTTACTGTTTATTTATGCATGCATCCAAATAAAAATATTTAATTTAATTTATTTATATGGTGCCAATTCACAACACTTAATCTCGAGGCACTTTACAGAGACAAGTCAACCAGATCATACAGTCAGATTGGTTCAAAGTTCAAGGTTAGTGCAACTGGAATCAGAACTTCTATGAAAGTTTTCAAGGAGAAAGAATTACAAAGTTCTCACAAAATGCTTTATTAGTTCATCTATGTTGACTTTGGACTTGATAACAAAAACCTAGACAAAAATATAGTTCCTCAGTTATCTCTGGTTGATTCAATGTCACACTGCACCTAAAGCAATTTAGATTTTATATCTCTCCTTTTATTTATAGAAATCCCTGATTTTTTCATTTTCTGCTTCTGACATCACTGCTTTTGCTCAAAGTTTGATTAAAATGACTGAATAAAAATGGTCAAATATGGGAATTGTCATATTAGAAATTATTAATGATAAATTCCACCTGATCTGACTACTCTTTACATAGAAAACACATTTTCAGAAAAAACTTAACCATCCTAATGGGTTCAGTGAAAAAAGTAAAAATAAAAAAAAATCCAGAGCTGATTATTCACATGTGTTTTTTTATTTCTTTAACAGGACCTGTACTCCAAGTCATATGACTGTGTGTGCGTGATGTTTGCCTCTGTGCCGGATTTCAAAGAGTTTTACACCGAGTGTGATATTAACAAGGAGGGCTTGGAATGCCTTAGGCTGCTCAATGAGATCATCGCCGATTTTGATGAGGTCAGTGGAATAAAAATGAGAGAGTTTCATTTGTATTCCTGTTGCGATTCAAGTGTTAACTATCTGGCCAGCAGATAAAAATATATTTAAAAAAAGTGACGTTTCTCTTTTGCATCCATTACTCACTCAGTTCGATGTTCAATGTTTTCCTGCAGCTGCTCTCCAAACCAAAGTTCAGCGCCGTGGAGAAGATCAAGACAATTGGCAGCACTTACATGGCAGCTGCGGGGCTCAGCGGGACGCCTGGGCAGGAAAACCATCAGGTGGGCTTGAATAGCGACTGGGGGCTGGAGTCAGGCCAGGGTCAGACAAGTTGTTTCAAGCAGGGACTAAATGTCAGAGGTATTGTGATGATGGTGTGTTTCCAGGACACGGAGAGGCAGCAGGCTCAGATAGGAATCATGGTGGAGTTCGCCATCGCCATGATGGGCAAGTTGGACGGCATCAACAGACATTCCTTTAACAGCTTCAGGCTTCGAGTGGGTGAGTGTGCACAGCCGCTTTATTGATTGTATGGTGGCCTGTGCTGCTGGTACAGTAGGGCTGGCCACAGTAACTGCAGGTCTCCTTGGTTACCGTGAATACGGTGGCATTAATGAACTTTAACAGGTTGATCTGTCCCACTGAATGATATTTAGGTTATTCTGTTATTGTTCTGTTGCCAGCCATCATGATTAAGTTAATGTTTAAGCCTTGCAGACCTAATCACCCATTTTCACTATTTTATCTTAACACTTTTGTAAAAACACCACCGACTGTGACTCCTTTCCGCTTCAAATTACTTTTTATCATACGATAAATCTAATATCTAAAATGTGTGAATTTCTGAAGGTCTTTTTTATGAATCATGATTTCTGCTGTCGTAGTCATTTTTTCATGAATCTTAACGGTCAGACTGTGATTCTAACCTATATTTGCATCACATGCTTAAACTGCAGTCTGCCTGGAGCCACACACTCCTGAACAGGCAGCAGCCCATCTGATTAAAAAGGCTATGCAAAGACTAATGCAATCAGAGGAGAAAAACCAATCAGAGATCTTTGCAGTTTTATATCATCATTCAAAACAAGCTTGATCTGGCAGTGAACAAAATTTTTGTCTTTTGTGTCGTTCCCCTTTTGAAATTATTATTATTTTTTAATCAATGTGATAAGCTCAGCAGATTAAGTAACAGAGAACTCAAACTAAACTTGATATTTTCTCCTCAAAGGAATTAATCATGGCCCAGTGATAGCTGGAGTTATCGGAGCGAGGAAACCACAGTATGACATCTGGGGCAACACCGTGAACGTTGCCAGCAGAATGGAAACCACTGGAGAAATGGGGAAGATTCAGGTATTTTTAATGTTTTCTGTTACCTCACCCTGATTCTGATCAAACTTTAAATTCAATTTGTAATTCTGAACCAATATATGACATTAAAGGGGTCTTAGAATACCATACCATACCATACCATACCAACTTTATTTATGAAGCACTTTATACACCGAACAGGACCAAAGTGCTGTACACAATCATAAAATACAATAAAATTATAAAATAGAGAAAAAAACGAGTGTAAAATACATATTAGTATACAAAAAGAATAAAACAAAGTAAAACGTCTCAATGTGTCAAAAGCCAAGGAAAAAAGATGAGTCTTAAGAAGGGACTTAAAAGCAGTAAGAGAAGAGGCCTGTCTTATGCTCAGAGGCAGATCGTTCCACAGCTTAGGAGCTGCCACAGAAAAAGCACGGTCTCCTCTGAGCTTGCATTTCGTCTTTGGGACCCTCAGAAGCAACTGATCAGCTGACCTGAGGGAACGGGAGGGTGTATAAGAATGTAACAGCTCAGACAGATAAGAAGGAGCAAGGCCATTAAGAATTTTAAAAACAAATAAAAGAATTTTAAAATTAATCCTAAAATGTACTGGCAGCCAGTGTAAGGAAGCTAAAACAGGGGAAATGTGGTCGAATTTTTGTGTACCTGTTAAAAGACGTGCAGCAGCATTTTGAACCCTCTGAAGATGAGAAATATACAAGTCACTGACCCCTGTATAAAGTGAGTTACAGTAATCCAGCCGTGTCGTCACAAATGCATGGATCACTGTTTCGAAATGCTGTCTGGAAAGAATGGGTTTTACTTTTGCTAGCTGCCTTAAGTGGAAAAAGATGGACTTTATAACGGCTCTGATGTGCGCTTCCATTTTAAGACCAGCATCCATCTTAACCCCTAAATTTGTAATAACCGGCTTAACGTACTGAGCCAAGGAGCCAAGACTAGTCACGGAATCAGCAGTGGATCTGCCAAAGATCATTACGTCCGTCTTGTCGTCATTGAGTTTTAAAAAATTTAGGGCCACCCAGGCCTTCACATCTTCAAGACATAAAAACAGAGACCGAAGAGAGGTGGAGTTTACATTCTTTAGTGGTAAGTATATCTGTGTGTCATCTGCATAGCAGTGAAAGGCAATCCCATGTTTTCTTAAAATAGAGCCGAGCGGAAGAAGGTAAAGTGAGAAAAGGAGCGGGCCTAGAACTGAGCCCTGTGGGACACCACACGACAGTGGAGCAGAGGGGGACCTATGGCCATCAAGACAGACACAAAAAGTACGTTCAGCCAAATATGATATAAACCAATCTAGAGCTATGTGACCGACGCCCACCCACTGTTCCAGACGGGAAAGTAAAATGACATGATCAACTGTGTCAAAAGCAGATGATAAATCCAACAGCACCAAAACAACAACGTCACCTGAATCAGTTGCTAAAAGTATATCATTAAAAACTTTTAAAAGGGCTGACTCTGTGCTATGAAATGGTTTAAAACCAGACTGAAAAACCTCTAATACATTATGTTCATTAAGATAGGCCATTAGCTGATTACAGACTACCTTCTCAAGAATTTTTGAAATAAAAGGCAATTTAGAGATAGGTCGATAATTTGCCAGAACAGTAGGATCCAAAGCTGGTTTCTTAAGTAGAGGCTGCAGAACTGCATGCTTCAGAGCGTTAGGAACAATGCCTGAGGACAAGCTACTATTTACAAGAGCAAGGACAGAAGGACCTATAGCAGAGAAAGCTTCTTTAAATAATTGGGGCGAAATAACATCATCTGGAGAACCAGTTGGCCTTAAGTGATTAACCACCTCCTGCAATAATTGCAAGTTCACACATTCAAAGCTGTGGAAAACACCAGAACAAGGCACCACAACTGAAGGATCATAAGAAGAGGGGATAATCTGGGCCCTAATAGAAGCAACTTTCTCATCAAAAAAGTGTAAGAAGTTTTCACATGCAGCAGGTGAGGTCTCCATAAAGCCACTATGTGAATCATTTAGAACAGAGTTAATAATTTTAAATAGGATAGCAGGATTCTGACTATTTGATACAATCAAACCCGACAGGTATTTTCTTTGGCTGCCTTTTGCAATCCTTTGATAACGGCGCCAACATTCCTTTAATGTTTGGAGAGACACCTGTAATTTGTCCTTTCTCCATTTGCGTTCTGCTCTGCGGCAGTCTCTCCTGGCAGCCCGAGTGACCTCATTTAACCAGGGTTCATGCTTGGATTTTGGAAATCTAATTTTTAGAGGTGCCACCAAATCCAAGGCTGCTTTACTGGTAGAATAAAACCAGTTGCTGAGTTCCTCAGTGTTATTTCCCACATCCTCTGGAATGATTGTATATGGTCTCTGAATTGGGTGTGTAACATTGGTTGGGCTGAAAATGGGAGATTTGCTGTTCTATGAGCCCTAATGCAGCCTGGTTAGGAGCCCTAGCATGAAACAGGTTTCCTTCTTTTTATGGTATGCTCATGAATATTTAGATCAGCTGTGCTCTGATTGGTTGGTTTACAACAAGTGACGCTGCTGAGCAAAGACACATCATAGCAACAAGCACTCACTCACTGAAACACCGAAATTGTTGATATAGTTGGGTGACCAGACATCTTCTTTTTCCCGGACATGGCCTGCTTTTCATACCTAAATAATGCCCGGTTGGAATTTCAGAATTGTCCAGGATTTCAGTCGACAACAGTGCAGCAGAACCGAGCCGTCAGGTCCGAGGCTGGTCCGGGAACCCCGTCGATGGTTGCCTGGAGACCGGCGGCCTCGTGCTAACCGGTAATGCAAATGGGGGGAAGCATACCCGTCACCGGGTCAGGTTCGGGCGCTCCGTCCCCGGCTGGCTCCCTGCCCCCGTCCCCCGGGGTTCCCGGACCAGCCTCGGAGCTGATGGCTTGGTTCGAGTCCCCGTGTGCATGAAGGTGTTACTTCTCTGTTTCCCAATAGTTTAGTGGTAGACTAGGATGTTACTTTGTTATTAGATTTTTTTCCACACATGAATTAGCTCTGTAGCTCAGTCTCCCTTTCTCGTTCATTCTCTCCTTGAATTGCTTGTCAGTTTAGGAGGACGCTCATGTTCATGTCCCTGTTTTCGTTTCTGAAGACAGAACAAACAACGCTCAGCAAGATGTCACACTCCTAGGATATTTTATTAAACTGACTAAAAGGTTTACCTCTGACCTGCTGATTGTTTTCCTGCAAGCCTCCAAGTTAAAAACTGTGGGTATCAGAGTAAATGGGGTTTAATATAAATACATACCCAATCTTTAGGATGTTTATGCAGTTCCTGCTCTCCAGTTATGAGCTTATTTGTGTTGGTGTATCAATAGGAATCCCAGTAAAGCAGAAGTGGAACGAGTACTAGAAGGACGTAATCAAGTAAAAGCTTCACTACTTCAACATATTTCTAGTGGAGTAAAAGTAATAACTAGCCTTCCAAGAAAAGCTTCAGTAGGAGGTAAAATATCAGAAAAAGGATACTTAAGTACTTCGTATCCGGTTTATGATTTAAAGTAATGCGACCAACCATAATATAAATGTTTAAACTCTTTTTCTGAACATTAAACTGTTGTTTTTTTAGCAGAAAGCATGTAAAACCCTGTTTTCTAATATAATTAATGTTTGACTGGGGTGAATTACCTCCAGGGAAAATATATACCTTTTATTGTATATTACATTAACCTAAAAACCATAAAGGTCTCAGCAGATTAATAGAACATTAAAACAAATATTTTGTATAAAAAGAATGCTCATTTTAAAGAAACTTTAACACTCCATGTCTGCTCCATTTTAGTTTAAAATGTGATTTTTCTTTATTCAGTAAAGTTACTCACAGCAGATAGGTAAGAGTAAGGCAAGGCAAGGCAAATTTATTTGTATAGCACAATTCAGTACAAAGACAATGCAAAGTGCTTTACAAGATTAAAATACAGAAAGATAAAACAGAATCAAAGCAAGTAGGAAAAAATAAAAAATAAATAAAATAAAACAAAAATTCAGAAACAAAAAAAGAATATTAAAAACAGTTGGATTAAAGAAAACATGTTTTTGTTGAACTGTTTAACTAGAATAGTCAAAGGCAATCCTAAACAAATGTGTTTTTAGTCTTGATTTAAAGGAACTCAGGCTTTCTGGCACTTTTCCAGTTTTTTGGAAGTTTGTTCCAGATAAGTGGAGCATAGGAACTAAATGCTGCTTCTCCATGTTTAGTTCTGGTTCTAGGTATGCAGAGCAGGCTGGAGCCAGAAGACCTGAGCGGTCTGGAGGGTTGATGCACTGATAGCAAGTCTGTGATGTGTTTAGGTGCTAAGCCATTCAGAGATTTATAGACTAACAGAAGTATTTTAAAGTCTATTCTCTGAGATACAGGGAGCCAGTGGAAGGACTTTAGAACCGGGGTGATGTGCTCTACTTTCTTAGTCTTAGTGAGGACACGGGCAGCAGCGTTCTGGATCAGCTGCAGCTGTCTGATCCACTTTTTAGGCAGAGCTGTGAAAACACCGCTGCAGTAATCAATTCGACTAAAAACAAACGCATGGATTAGTTTTTCCAGATCATGCTGAGACATTAGTCCTTTAATCCTGGAAATGTTCTTCAGGTGATAGAAAGCCGACCTTGTAATTGTCTTTAAATGCTTTTGGAGGTTCAAGTCTGAATCCAGCACTACACCTAGACTTTAGGGATACATCATATAATGGTGCAGTAAAACTACTAACAGTAAATGTTATAACTCTTTAGAACCCACCACTTCAGTCAAGTATAATAAAAGAAAGTGGGTGCATTTTCCAGAACCTTTATAACGTGGGTAGATTTAAGTAGGAAAAGTAAAGAATTCAACATTAAGTGTAATCTATATAAAACTCCACTGAACTCCAGCTGTGGTTCTATTCCTCCTTCAGGTAACAGAGGAAACCACTGAAGTGCTGCAGAAGCTGGGCTACTCCTGCGAATGCCGAGGACTCATCAGCGTCAAAGGGAAAGGGGAGCTGAAAACCTTCTTTGTGTGTACGGACACGAGCAAACAGCAAGGCATGGGGCTGAGCTGAGGCCGGGCCGCAGCCAACAGAGCTGGATAGACTCAGATACGCCAGCTGAAGAGGTTACAGACTCCCGCACGTCACAAACGTCAGCCTGGATGTTAGTGCGTGTTCCTGCTGACAGAAAAAACAAACAAAATGGCACCTTTCCTGCTTCAGTATGTGGTGGATACAAGTGGGACCATTTAGTTAGATCAGAAGATCTATCAGAAGACCATCTTTTTTTTTTCTATTTACAATAAAAACATTGATGTCATGTACTTTCCTACTTTTTTTTGTTTCTAATCAAATGTGATAAAAAAAAAAAATGTATTAATGTCAGTTTATTCTTGCAGATCCTGTTAGATATTAAGTTTAACCAGAAAGCACTAAATGAAAGGATGCTTTATGGGAGTAAACTGCGTTTATCTAATTAGCCAAGACACGACTTTTGCTGTGAATTTCAAAATTCAAATTCAGTCAGTCCTTTATCTCTGTTAGTTTGCCTATTTAAAAGAAAAAGGAATAGTTCTGCCTAATAAACAGGTATTCTGAATGAACCGCTCACCTCATATTCAGGTAACGAAGGCAGCTTTCCTGCCTGGTTTAAGCTTCAATCTTCTCACCTTTCTAAACAGACCTCCTGTAAGTTTAGGTACAATTCTTTATGGTCACATTCCCTGGTTCCTGCTGTGCAGTTTGACCACTTTAACAGCTTATATGTTTCAGAGGAGCAATGCTGAATTTCCTTCATTACTCTTGTTTATTCCAACCCAGTTCAGAAAATGTATATATATTCTGCTGCCTTTTGGTTTCCGAATGTGCAGCAAGGTGGGAAATGTTCTGCATTTCCTCAGCTGTGCAAGCGAACCACCTCCCTGCTGTGATTTTAGTTGATTTTTCTGGCCTCCATAACACTGTTGGTGCCTCTGAATCCGTCTCGTGGCCTTGTCGTCTCAAACCAACATCTCGACTGTAATTGCTGTTGCATAATGTTGTATTGGCCTTTCTGTGAACAAATGTGATATTGACTTTTTGTACAGTGACAGAATGTAATAAATGTTTTCGTTAAGTCTGCAGTTTGACATTTATAGTTCATATTAGACAGAGACGGAGGTTTAGATGAAAAAGAAAAAACTGTTTATTAATTGAAATGCAAACAAGAGTCAGACAAAAAGCACCTTTTGTACAAAACTTAAGTTAATAAACTGAGTGAGGCTGGCTGGTTTTTGTCATTTCACTGTAACAAGTGGAACCACATCCGGACAGGTTGACGAGCTCTCCATCGGTTCACTCGTCTCATGAACTGAAGGAAGAAAGAAAAAAAACTTTTATTATGGCCAGAACACTAATTCTGCAGAAACAAGATTCAATATATTTTATGTCAAAATCTGCATCATTTTCAGTCTTTAAAGAATACATTATAATAAATTGCTCATGAAAGAATTCAGATCATACATTTCTGCAGCAGGCAGGGTTTAAATATGGATCCTGGAAAAACGGAAAGACTGACAGGAAAGATTGAAGGAAGACAGATCAGAAGGAAAGGAAGACAGTAACCAGGAAATGATGTAAGGATAAATACAGAGAGGAAATGAAGGACATCAGGGGATCAGAAAATAAGGGAAGGACACAAGGAAAGAGTTTGGGAAGGTAGGAGACAAAGGTAAAATCATAAAGGAAAAAAAATCTGAGTAGAAAATAAAAAAGACATGTTATGGAAATATTAGGAAGGAATGAATAAAAGGAACGACAAAAGGGGAGGAAAGGTGTATGACAGAGGGAATAAAAAGGGAGACTAATGCCATAAAAAATGAAGGGAAATGAGGAAGGAAAAGGACCCAAGGAAAGAAGAAACAACTGAAAAACACTTTCCTACCACTTCTAATCTAAACAACATAAGGCTGTAATGTTGTGAAATCTCTGTTGATACGTGTTATATGGTCCTGTTTCTGTTACTTTTCAATCATGTTGGAGAAAAAAAAGATGGAAGTACAGAAGAAAGAAAGCAAACAGGAGGAAGAACGCCTTTAGGGGATGTTTAATAGGAACAAATGTATGAAAATAAAACTGTTCCTTGATATTTAAACTTTGTCAGAATCAGAATCAGAAATACTTTAATAATCCCAGAGGGAAATTACTTCGGTTTGGATCCAGATCTCAGAAACAGTAGAACAACCAAAACTGATCGAGAGGATCCCTGAAGTTATGACTAGAGTTAGGGTGATAGATGCTGGTTTACCTGTTGTGAGGTCTATGAGGGGTTCTGGGAGCTCTGGAGGCACAGTGATGCCCATGGCCTTCCTGATGCCGTAGACGCTGCTAACATCACATGGCGCCACCTGACCGGTCAGCTCGGTCAGGTTTCCTGTAACCTTTTCAGCTGTGCAGGAAAAAAACAAGAAGGCAGACAGCAGGGGATTAAAAACAGCCTAGAGCAGATACAGTCAGTCAGAATTCTTTTTTTATTATAAGCTAAACGTTGAATATGGGGGATGTTTTCCCTGAAAAGGCCACATGGTATGAAACACATCAAAGGGAAACATCTCATATCCCTGGGAAATGGGGCCCCATATCACTTTGTTACACCTGTGTTAGGGGAGGAGGTAAACGAAGGGTTGGAGGTCTGCAGCTGGTGGCGAGACCCGCGTGGAGGAACAAAGGGGCCCATGCAGCCAGAGGCTCTTACCCAGCTCCAGCTCCTTGGCAGTCGGGGCCAGCAGGCAGATCATATTAGGCGGCTGCTTGGCACTTAGGCGCTCCCTCTGTGCTTCCTGCAGGCTGCGCAGCAGCTTTGTAGTCTCGTCCAACTTCTGCTGGAAGTGCAGGGCATCTGTAACAGATAGGAGAGGGTCAATATGCCCACTGTGTTAGCGCTTCCTCTCAGCTCCTCCTGTTACGCTTTGGGTAACACCCCCACCCACAGCTTAACTTCACTCAACACAATGAAGGGTCCATTATTTTAATTCATTTACACTCATTGCATTAATGTAAGTAGTAAAAGCTGTACTTCAAATGAAGATGTGATGCCTGATTGAGATTCTGGCGATCTGAGAAAAAGACATTTCCTACTCCTAAAGCATTTTCTCATATCATCAACACAGCTGGGATGAGGAAGCTTGTCAGGAGGATGGAAGGAGCTAATCCTGAAAGAAATCCAGTTAGAGGCGCCTCGCAGTAACAGGTTGAACTGATCAGACTGAGCTCCAATAAAACAGCTCAGATCAAAGCAGGTGGATTTTTTGGAATCATCCAGTTAAACAAGTGATCAAAAATAATTTGATTTATTTTTAATCTGAGCAGAAAAAAAAAAAGATTACCTGCCAATAGAATGAGAATATTTGCCCGTAAAATAAGGTAATTAGATATTATGCGCTTGAAATAATTCTTGTGAAATAAGAATAAACCAGCTTACTCACCTAAAGTCAACATATAAAAAAAAACAAAAAATTATATTCCAATTTTTGCAGTATAGACCTAAATTCTTCTCACAGATCAACTTTATTTATACTGAAATCAAATTCAGAGGATTCCTTTTAATGATTTGGCTGAAATTAAATGGCTGCCCTTGATTTATTTATGGGTATTTAGGTAAATGGGGTTAAATACAGAAGCACAACACGTGTAGACATTTAAAGGTGTAGGAGATCTTTTCTGACGCATTTTTTACAATGTGGCTTGAAGATCTCTCTCCACAGCCACATAGCAAGCAGCGAAATAGAAGGTCAGGAAGCGAACCAAAAAAAAAAAACGGTCCCCGCCACAGTGTGAAATCAATGAGTAACGCCCACCAATTACAAACTCAGTCCGTGGTCCACTATTGGCTCCTGACATGTCAATCAGGGTCGTCTGCTTCTCCCTCCCCCCTATGCGCGTATCCTGACACATGAACGACTCCACCCCCCAATGGTCGTGCAGGTGCAAGGACCAGTAACATCACGTTAACTCAGTCGCTGTTAACAAGATTTAAGAGCCCTGAATACTTTTGCAAAGAGCCTTACATGTAGAACTGTGGGTTTGGTTGTGATAATGAATTGTGTGACTCCAGTAGGTTGTTAGTTTGAAGCTAAAGCTCAGGACATTACCCCCAGAGAGTTCCTCAGCCTCATCCAAGCCTGCAGCCAAACACAGGAAGTCCAGCTTGGTGGACGAGTTGGCCTCAGCCACCTATGAGACAGAGGAGGAAGAAGATGTTTGATCAGATTAGGAAATGCATTCCACTCCGAACAGGTGATGTCCCGAGGGAACATTGAAGCCTTTAAAGCTTTTCTTTTTTATTCTTCTCTGATCCAATAAAAATCAAAACTAATCAAAAGCTGCAGCGACAGAGCAGAGCGGGGGATGAGTGCAAACTGGAGGGCAGCCAAGAACAGCACAGAGAGTGGCTCTGTGTCTGACAGAGGGGCCACAGCTTTGGTTTCCTCTGCTCCTCTTGGAGCTCAGCAGCCAGCGGGGCTCGGTACGCTGAAGGAAAACACATCCCGCCCACCCCCTCCGAGTTTTTCACTGTAAGCCAGGAGCTCTAGAAGGGAAATGTTCTTTCCATGTGTGGATGGATGGCAGCTGACGACGGGCCCCTGCTGTGTTGACACAGCTGGTTGGTGCAGAAAGCATCAGCGGAGGCCATCTATAACACAAATTAAATGAAGGCTCCTCATATGGGGTGTGATGCAGGCACACGTGACAGGCTTTCCGCTGAGTGGCAGCCCGGCAGGAGCTGATGAGGCTGAGTGGCTCCGGTTTTGTGTTACATGGCACATGCCGATTCTAGTCATTCTACACCTAATGTCCATTTCCATTTCTCCTGCTGAGATAAAAACACGCCTAGAAGAAGAAGAAGAAGCTCAAATATTAGTGACAAACTCTCACCTCCATCTCATTCTTTGCCTCTTGAGCGTTTCCAGGCTGCTCTGACTCCTGGATTAGAACAAATAACAGAAAAATAATATTTTTATACAAAACAAACCAAATTATGGGATCATCTTTCTTAGTGAAGCTGATGTGACAGCGGTACACTTACAGGCTCCGTCTCCTTTAGGCGTCTAGAATGCTCTCCGTTGGTCATTGCATCCAGAAGACTGTCGCCCATTTTGTACACATACTCGTCAGCTTTAGCTAAGAACTCCAGCAAGCTGCAAAACAAACACAAACATCCTTTAAACAACAGTTTGCCTGTTTTTTTTTTTTCAATCTACCACACATTAACTAGTCTGTGATTCATTTGCCGGTTGGCATTAGCAGGAAGTTGATTTCAACACCTCTTCCAAGAAAATCAAACCCTCTGCACAGGATTTTACGGACAGGTGAGAACATGCTGCTAACTCATCACATACGTTGCAGCTCATCAGTTTTCCAAGAAAAGAACAAAGGAGGCGACAGATTCAGACGGAGCGACAATGACAGCATAAAGCCGTAAGGTGAACGTGCAAAAACCCAGCAGGTAAAAACGATGACTCTTAAATCCTCCCCTCAATCAAACATCACTTATTTTACTGATTTCTTTGCCTTTTCATCAAACATTTAGGTCATTAATCAGCACTTTAAGCAACAGACCAACACAGAGTCGTGCATACTTGCATTTATATTTGATGAAAATGGAATGCAGAGCAAAAAAAAGATGCTAAAAAACAAGTGTTTTAACACTGGAGAACCTTTGGAGACTACAACAAGTTTTGCTTTTAAAAAAGACTGGAAAGATGGGCCATCTGTTTTACGAAAGTTCTCTCTACAGCCTAATGCTGAGCACGTTTTGCTAAGATGACAGCCTCCAAATTGGACTTTTTGGAACTATGGAAACAGGAAGTGATGTAAGAACATATCAGCTCGCAGTGAGACATCCTGGTGGCAGCTGCATTCGGTTGGTACTCTCCTTCAACCATGTACAAAAAAAAAGCTTGTGAGCTAATGAAACGATAGATGGAAGCAAGTACAACTGAATCCAAGAAGATTTTATTAAAGGCAACAAGTGTCGTATGGCAGATGTGATTTCTATTTTAACTGCAGCCTGAATTCTGTCTGAAAAAGACTAAACAAAAGAAAATCCTTAATCCTCCTCCCTCTGAAACAGCTGCTCCTCTTTAACTGATCAGGTGACCTGCCGGGTAAATACGAGGTCAGATTTCTGGGCCACAGAGCCGTCAGTATGTCCTCGTTTTCCCGACATCAGACCGATGAAATGTTTGAACATCTTTTAACAGGACGTGGCGTGGAAACAGAAAACTAACGAGCCTTAAAAGTATTGCATTACTGCTGGGATATCAGCTGGACGGTAAAAGCCAGACACAGAACCACCGGTTCCCCCGTGATGCCTTCAGGTCCAGCAGTCTGTCTGGGGATGCATTTCGAAGCAAACAGCCCGAGGTGAAAGAGCCAGACAGCTTGGACATGTGGATTATAAATGACGCATCTCTGACACACATTCAGGGACAACAAAAGCTCCCGTTTGTGTTTTCTTCCACATGTCACAGAGCAGAGCGTCAGAGTGGGGCTGTATCTGCAGCTGCTCTCTAGTCTGAATAAAATAAGTGAAAACAAGGGAACATCTGGACAGTAATCTGATAGGAATGCCTTTATATGACTTTTCCCATAAATCCCGGTGCCTCTGTGGTCAGACTGTCATACCTGTTTGAGCCCTGCAGGCTGGACTCGTCTCCGTAGAACGAGTACACGAGGTCAGAGTCGTCCTTGCTGATGTTGGAGAAGCTGGAGTCGTACGCAGGTGCGTAGGAAGTGAACGGGCCGTAGCTCAGGTAGGACACTGAGGAGAGTTTAAGAAATGTTATTTGTTGGCAGCTCTGCCATTAGACCGAGGAAGGAAGCTGGTGCAGCTCAGGTACCTGGAGTAACCCTGTTCCTTCTGTCCTCCCTGAAGCTCTGCAGGCTGTTCACACCGTTCTGAAGCCGATTGGACATCATGACCAGTTTCACGGGACAGTATCCAGCATCTGAGCGGAAGACAGTTTAAGATTGCTTTATCGTTCAGACGTCTGGATTAATGGGCTCCAAACACCAGGCATTCAAATATCAGACATCTTATTCTAGCAAATATAGGCCAAGATCCTTAAAACAAAGTTTTTTTAGTTGTTGCAGTATTACAATTTCTAAAATAAAGTTAAAAAATCATACAATCAAATTATTTAGCTGGGGAAAAAAATAAAGCTAAATTGAATTAAATGACAGTGGACTTAACCGTTCTAATCTCCGTTCCTAATACTCTGTACCGACCCTCTGACATTTCACCCTGCTGCTGTGTAAAAGCTCCTGTCATGGGAACAGTGATGATAAAAAAGTGACTTTTGTTTCCTGAAATCCCTCCTGAACAAACACCTTCAGCATCTTCTGTTGCCATGGAGACAACGTGACACCTTTCTTTGCTGCTGCATCCAACACTTCGCTTTGCAGATTTTTAAAAATCTTCCCTCCCCTAATCTATCCAACATCTTTACTCTGCCCGTTTCCTGATTTACCCAATTTCAGGAAAAAACATTATTTACCATACATTTATACTTTAGGTAAATATAGTCATGGATAAATTAATATAGGTTTAAAGAACTCTGATTAGTTTGGATAAAAAGTTGCTCAGCTAACATTTCTTTTAAGATACCGCTATCTGTGCTTTGAAGGTTTTAATTCAAAACATATATTTGAAACTGCACTTATTTTAAATTTCCCCCCTTAAAATGTACAAATGTGCCCAGAACATCTACAACTACCAACAACTATTTCTTTCATTTTAATCCTTCTATGATGTCAAAATTGAGTCAAAAGGTCACACAAGTAATAAATACTAATGTTAGAAGTTTTATTTAAAACACATGCATGTAAACTACTCCCTGCACATTTTTTACTTTCTGTGTGAGCAGATTTAATACCAAGCAGCCATCAATATATCAAAGCATGAGTTCATGCTCCTTCTTTGTGCTCATGTCTTGTTTTTTTTGTTTTTAATGAGCCTGTAGATTCTCTCCTGCTTGGTTGTAAATCTCTTTTTGTGCGCTCATTTGAAATGTTTAAAGATGTTAATGTTCTGTTTACATAATCAAAGATGATTGGAGTAAGCCAAATATAATTTCCCCCTAACATAATGGGTGTTAATAGTGGGCGTGGTCTTAAATACTTCTCTACATGTGAATTTAATTGTATGCATTCCACTATGTATAACTGCATGTAACAAACTGATGAATCCATCTCAAACACATTAATATTATTACTTGATAGGTAGAAGCACAGAGCATGATGTGATTTTTAAGATCTGTTGTATATTTTTATGCAGTTTAGTACAATTTCCTAATGTCTATGGCAATGCTAGCATTAGCTGCTAACTTCCATCTAATTTTTTAAGTCCTGCCTCTTCTGCTTTCTTTATAGTTGCAGCTAGAAATGTTAGCAAAGCATTTTAAGGAGTTATTACAAGAGTTAAATGCAGACTTCAAATCCAGCAGTTATCTCTGCCTTTTTATAAACACAACGCTGAACATAAAATGAAAGAAATGCTTAACCGCAGCAGCAAAGTGATTAGAACTGTAAATATCTGCGTTCAGCTACAAACCAGAGTTCATTCAAGCCTCAATGTCCTGAATACAAACAGAGCAGTTAACGCTAACTTAGCTCATACCAAGTTCAAAATGAACCATTTTAGAGCATATTTCTGTTCCGGCCAAAATAATTTTATTCAATGAACTATTGTGAACTTACAGCTATTAGCCTGAAAATGCTTTGCTAATTTTATTAGCCGCAAATTATGAAGAGAGCAGTACTCTCTCAAGAGGTGGTAGTTCATGAAAAGTGGCCAATCACAGTTAGTTTATTTCCTCAGGTAGGTCAACACATGAGTAGGAGAGAATCTAAATTTATGCTTGTGACATATTTGGGGCCTTTTGTTTTTTAAATATTTAAAATGAATGTGGAGAACAGTTAGCTTGCGTGTATTTACTAATATTATTATTATTATACATGTGAGGTTTTGGCAGAACTCATAACCATGAACGTTTGTACCTCCGGGTGACGGATCGGCCGGGTTAAGAACGGCCAGAGTGGTAGAGCCATCGTCTTTCCGCCTCGCAAACTCCAGCTATAAGACAAGATAAATGACCAAGACCAGTTCAACAACAACAGGAGTATTTCTAACAACATATGTGCACTTTCACAGGAATGAAAACATTGATGTTTGCCAAACTGAAAGCTATTAAATTAGGATTTTTTTCAAGTCAGTTGAAGAACTGAGCCTTTTTAAAGGGACATAAATTCAATACAGAAATGCAGTGAATTCCTGCTTCCTACATCAGACTCCACCATCCTGTTCGACAGCTTTCCTCCAGACTCATCGATGACCTTGCGGATTTCCTCCAGCTCTTTCTCTGCTTTTGCCGCTTCGTCCTTGGAGTCTTTGTCCTGCCTGCAAACAAATTTACAATAAAAAAAACAAGAATGAGACACTTTGACCATGAAACAGAATACACCTTTATCTATCGTTTGCAATAGCAGCAAAATACATGCAAAAAATAAAAAGGAAGGAAGTTCATGTAACCAAGTGCAAAATATTAAGCTTTTATTCCACAATTTATCTATTTGAAAAGAGTCCCTCAACATCAACGTCATACAGCTGCCACTTTCTTTTACAGCGTGTGTTGGTCATGGTCAGCGATCATGTAACTAGCATTTTTAATCCTGTTTTTTCAGCTGGAAACAAACCGATGGAAAAGATGTACAGTGACAGGAGGAAACAGGTCCTAGCTTGCCGTCAGACATTCCTCACATTCTCAGCCTCCTGCTCTGCAGTAAAAAAAAACAAAAAAAAACACGCAACATATGGGAGAGTCAAGGATTGGAGCGCTCTGCAGCGACCATGTGGGAAATGTTCTCCTAAACACACTGTGAACATGCTGTTTCTGACTAGACTTCTCAGCTTTGCAGGGATCTGTGAAAGCTGGTAATATTCCTCCCTCTCAAATCGGATGTAGCTTTTAAAGAGCCCTGTGAGTATTTTAAAGGTTTAATGTGTTTATAACAAAGTCCCAGGTATCAGTGGAATGTCTAATGCAAAAATTGAAGCACCTTGGAGTGCTGGGTGTCTGGGAGCGCTCACTGCTCGCCGCAGACGGGTCTCCCTCTTTGTTCTGGACCGAGCTGGTGACTCCTTGATCCTCGGACTTCACAGGCTGTTTGGCAAAGGGGCCAAGACCAGACATGAAATCTATGCTCTGCTTCAGACTGTCCAGCCTTTCCTAATGCAGAACAAAAAAAAAAGAAATAGTAACCATGAGGATAAAAGAAAAAAAAAAAAAAAAACCTGCCATTGCTGTATGCCCCCCCCCAGTTAGTCAGCATGTCACCTAGCACCTCAAAGGCTCACTAATTACCCATTTAATTGGAGTGGTGAATTGGGGCAACATCTAACACAGGCAGGACACCGGCTCTGGAGGGCTTCTGAAGATATCTAGTGCCCCCTTGTGTTAGACTATTGTAATAACAAATCTCAATGCCTTAAAGGAAAATTCCGGTTTTTAACACTTTTAGCCCCTTTTCTGTAGTGTCCAGGATGAAATCGAATGATCGACACCAAAATTTTGACGATTGGTCCTGTCTCTGCTTTTTGGCTCATGTAGAATCCCCCCCTGGCTGCTTCAGAATG
This sequence comes from Cyprinodon tularosa, assembly GCF_016077235.1. Classification (NCBI taxonomy): domain Eukaryota; kingdom Metazoa; phylum Chordata; class Actinopteri; order Cyprinodontiformes; family Cyprinodontidae; genus Cyprinodon; species Cyprinodon tularosa. The sequence goes on along the minus strand of NW_024038652.1, from coordinate 155,142 downwards.
GCTTCCATAGTGCATGTCAGATAATGTCTTTAAAACAACCTTAAACGTTCTTTTTTTTAAATATGCTACTCACCGGGTCGTCAGCGCTGTTCAATGACGTTCCAAAAAAAGTTTCGTGAAGAAAAACCGTTCCTGTCTTGTTTTATTTAGCATTTTGTAAATCCCAGAACTATTTTTTCCGATACATCACAACCGCTTATAAACTTCCGCTTCCCGTTCGAATCTGAAGCATTGCACACTCCAGACCACTAGTTGGCGACAATGTCTCTATACTTTGGGAATGTAGGACCACTGTGTAGGACATAGCAAACAAATTTTCAGAGTTTTTTAAAGTGTTTAACAGAGACGTTAGCACCTCGACGTCGGAGTACACAGAGTGAAGCAGAAACACTTGGGCCTTGCGAAAAGACTACAACTAAGCGTAAACAGGCCCCATTTCCGTTTCCGGTGGCGGAGGGATATTGACTATTCCAACAGAACTCAATGGGATTTACAAAATGCTAAATAAAACACTACGGGAACGTTTTTTCTTCACGAAACTTTTTTTGGAACGTCATTGAACAGCGCTGACGACCCGGTGAGTAGCATATTTAAAAAAAAGAACGTTTAAGGTCGTTTTAAGGACATTATCTGACATGCTCTATGGAAGCCATTCTGAAGCAGCCAGGGGTGGATTCTAAATGAGCCAAAAAGCAGAGACAGGACCAATCGTCAAAATTTTGGTGTCGATCATTCGATTTCATCCTGGATACTACAGAAAAGGGGCTAAAAGTGTTAAAAACCGGAATTCTCCTTTAATAAAGACAAGCAAATTTATTTCAAATTATTAACCTTTATCTTTTACTTCCTCTATTTCCAAAAACTTTGAGAAATTATTTGTTAGATCAGTATATCAATAAAAATAACATTTTATGTCCCGCTTAACCACTTATTGACTATGCAGTAGTCAATATGGGTTTCATAATCATTCCACTTTAACTGCCTGGTTTGAAAATATAAATAATAAAAATGTTGTGATACTGTTGATCACAATGTATTTCGTAAAAATTTCGATAAATATTCTAATAATATTCTAATAAGATCTCACACATCACTGGGTCTCTAGTTTTTTTAGAGGACAGAAACTGCAAAGAATAACAATGTCAGATCCTGCCTTCGTTTATATAAATTGTAAAGAACCAAGAAATGAGAAATCGGACCAAAAGCTCTATACATACTTCACCTCAAAGAGGCATTCAAATAAAACCTGAATATTTAGATTCTTTGTAACGTATGGCTCGCTCCTTCTCTGATGCTTGTTTTGATGTTGATGGGTGACGTAGATGACTGTGGAGGAATGTCTTCCTATTTCATGTGTTACACTTTTCAATGATTGAAAGTGAAAGAGGAAAAGTACATCAAAGCCATCAGGAGCAGCTTTCTGAAAGCGAAGGAAGGAGTAGGAGGAAAAACAGCTCAAAGCAGAGGTATGTAGACTATATAGAAACCAAACATCTAACAGCAACAACAATGTTGATACAACATACTGTATTGCAGCTGTTGATCCGAAAACTCAAAAGATGTCTAATTATTAAAGTATCACAAAACTTTTGCCAATTAAATTGACTTTTGAATAGCATCCAACGAGACATCACCTTGGGCACAAAAGAACCTGTGATGGATGTTGATAGGATAATGATTAAGCATGTGAGATAGATCAAATTGATGGGTGTTACTCTTTATGTATCATAAACTGGAAACCACATCTCAGCAATTTAAAGATGTAAAATAGTTTGAAAACTATAGATCTGATTCCCTACTGCAGTTTCACAGCATAATATGCAGACGGAGTGAACCATCTGACTTTTGGATCGTTTAACATCTTTCCAAACATGTTTTTTACTTATCCAGAATAGCTTCATTATGACATCACCAAGTTTTTTTTTAATTATTATTATTGATGGTTTTGTGTGAAAATTTGCTGCGTTTGCTGGGATGTTTTTTTTTTCTTATTGCATAAATAAAAACTAAGCTCGACTGTTGAACCAAAGGCACAGTGTTTCACCATCTCTCCGCTCAGACAGTTTAAGGGGTGTGCCTTTTCTGCCTGTATAACTTTGGATTTAAAGCAGATGACCAAAAATGTTCTGTAATTCTAGGAGAAAAAGTTCTTAAAGACCAGATTCATACCTGGTTAAGGATCTTCATTCCAGAGTGTAACAGTTTTCGAGCTGCTTTATGGTAGATTGTCTCAGGTTTGTTGTAAATCATGGCATTCTCACACATGATTCTGAAATCCACCTGCGGCAAAAAACATAACCGATCTCAACCATTAGAAAACATATGAGCAGCATCTGAGAATGAAAACATTTAAGCTATGTGGTCAGAAACATTACAAATATTTCCCACCCCTGAAACCTCTTCCCATTTTCCCAGAGTTACAACCACAGCCTTTAATGAATATGAATAAGTGTCCAAAAAAAACACAAAAACCTAAAGGCCTTAAGCCATTTTAAAACTTCCCACCAAAACCGTGTAAATAACTGCTCGGGTTGGCGAAGGGGAAGAAATTCCTTTTTGGACTACCTGCAACACATGATGTGATGCAGTAAAATAACTAAACTCACCATCACCACAATGGGATAGAGTGGTGGCGGTGTCATGATGTGGGATATATCTATTTTCTCAAAGAGGACAGTAAAGCTGGTAAGATCTTAAGAAAAGATTAATAAAGCGTATAAAGTTCCGTCATGGAAGAAAACCTATTTGAGGCTGAACAGAAGTAAAACTAAGGCAGAGGGAACGACGCCAAACTAACAACCAAAGCTACAGCCAGCTAAGATCAAAGCCTATTCATGACATGTATAAAAAAAGAGTCTAAAACCAAATGTATACAACACATAAATAAATGTGTTGGTCGATTAAAAACATAAATAAATTAAGGTCTGTGCTGGAGGTTAAAGTAAAGAACAATAAGTCCGTCTAGTGGAGCTGTAGGCGTCATCTCTAATTTCCCCATAAACTCACTTTGAGTTCATCCAACGAGTGGTAACACTCTTTCTTGACTTTGTCCTTCATACTACTGAAGTCCATCGGGCGTTTGATGATTGAAGAGTAGCCAGGGGCAATGAGATCCGTAACCGGAAATGCAAAGAATGCATTGGGGTCTTTCCTGCAGCAGAAAGAGATTTTAAACCAATCATCCACCAAAACAGAAAGATACAACAGAGAGGGTAATGATTAGTGAGATTGTCAAGTAAAAAGAAGGAAGATGACATCTACATGTGCAATAAGTAAAGACCCCATCAAGGGTAACAAGCTCAGCACCTTTGAAGCTGCCTGATGAGCTGGTTCAATGCTTCCTGCAGAGGTGTCTGCTCCCTTTCTGCACATATATATGTAAAAAAAAAAAGGAAATACTTGAAATCTTTGTAAATAGTACTTGAAAGAAAAGTGTAGACATTTGGAGACTAACCTTCCCGTTTATCCAGTTCTGAGCGAATAGGTGTTCTGCTTCGCTCTCTATCCTCTTCTCCATCTGCATCATGTCCTTTCTTCTTTTTAGTCATCTAACATGAACAAAGACAACATCCACCTTCAGATCAATAAGTCTTGGGAAAAAATATCTGAAAGTTACACAAGTTGTTTTTTTTTTTTGCAAACTTTGATCTTTTGGTCAATAATAACTAAAAAAGAACTCTGAGAGAGCAGGCCTCCACCAAGTAGCTAATTTCACCCTTCATGTTGTAACTTCCATCTTAAATTAATTAAGCCTTGTGATATTGGGAAACAAAAAGCATTGATTCAACAAACTGGGCCTGAATTAGTAGGTCTTGGACACACTTAAGAAGCATTTTTTATTTTTTGCTTCAGACATGGTATAGAGGAAAATTTAAAAGCTGAATTGTCTCAGGAATCCATACTGTCAGGATGAAATGGGACAGAATTTTATTTTAAAAAGGAATAATAGCAGTCTGTTTTTTGTCTGCTGCTCTTTAAAACAGAAAATTATATACGGTTTATTATAAAATAACAAAAGTGATCCTCCTTTCCAAATTGTCGATTATTAATTAACTGTGAGTCATCAGCTACCTAATATTTATGCTCAACATCTAAAAGAAAGTAATCTTTTTGTTACCAACTTTTCAGTTTTTAATGTAAACTGAGAGACATATATTACCTCAGAAAACAGCCTTTAAAACACATCGACTTCTGTTTCTCTATATTCTCAAGTCAACTTATTACTAATCTAAAGGGTTGTCAACTCTCACCCATTGGGTGTGAGACTCAGCCATCTCAATGTCTTCACACACTCTCAATCCATATTCCCAATTTCTTACACTAATATTTGACAGATATTAAAACTCAACTCCGTTCCCCTTATTTATGTATAAAAATACGATGGTGATGAAAATCCAGTCTGTGTTTTAATACAATATTAGTGCCAACAAGGACTAGCCAGGTTTAAATCCAGTCCATATTCCCACCTATTCACTGCGTTAGATATTGAAGAAAGACAGCTGTCACGAGGTATGTCTTTTTAATTTTTATCTTATCTAATCTGGACTGGGATCATTATCGTTGTAAATTATTGAAGATTTTAAGCAATCTAGTACTTGAGTAAATATAAATAAAAAATACAGCAGCTGGCTTAAACTACTGATGTGGAGACACATTGTAGGATCACATCCAATGGTTTGTTTTCTCTTTACCTAGTGCTTTTTTAGTCCCAGTTTTAGTCCATGTTTTGCTCACAAGTTAAATAATTATTGCTCAGTCTAGTTTAATAATCTCCCGTTGGAATTTAGTACCGTAGTAATTAAACCAAAACAAATATTTTAATTCTTAAAGCTTTCAGGTTTGTCTACATTCAGAGAGGATTCAGAGAGGATGTGCAGAACAACTAATTTATCCTGGATACATAGAGGATAAATTACAGGGATGTTCTTCTTTTATTATTACTTATCTTATTTATTTATCTTTACTTTGGTCCAATGAATATGTTAACTTAATTTCCATCACATCTACCTAACTGAAAAATAAAGAGAAGTGCTGTCTCCTGTCATGGTGTGTTTTTATAAAATCTACAGCCTCCTTGAAGGTCTGAATTTCTTAGCCATTTTGTCAATTGTAAGATTGAATGTAACTAATAATATAACGAATTAAGCTTTTTAATCCTTAGCCTATTACCAAATATTCACACACAGAGTAGTTTGAGAATCCTTCCAAGGATTCTCTGGCCCCTCCTTGTGTATGAGGTCCCAATCTCCACAGTTGAGGGCTTTGAAAGGAGAGTCAGCAGGTTCCTGCGGAAGTGGCTGGGTGTACCGCGGAGCCTGAGCAGCATCGCCCTATACGGAAAGAACAACATGCTGAAACTCCCCTTCAGCAGCCTGAATGAGGAATTCAAGGTGAGCCGAACTAGGGAGGTGCTGCAATACAGAGAGTCATGTGACCCAAAAGTCTCTCAGGCTGGTATCGAGGTCCGGACAGGGCGGAAGTGGAGGGCGGCAGAGGCTGTGGAAGTGGCGGAGTCACGGCTGCGGCACAGGAATCTGGTGGGGACAGTGGCTCGGGGAAGAGCAGGCCTTGGTAGCAGCACAACACCTTGCTGCGGGAAGGCAAAGGAGAAGAGGAGGAGGACGCTGCTCCAGGAAGAAGTGCGGGCAGCAGTGGAAGAAGAGCGGTCCGGCAGGGTGCTTGGAATGCGGCAGCAGGGAGCCTGGACGCGATGGGAGCAAGCAGCAGAGCGCAAAGTCACGTGGACTGAGCTGTGGAAAGCCGAGCCCCAGCGCATAAAATTCCTGATCCAGGCTGTATATGACGTATTGCCAAGCCCGTCTAACCTGTTCTGTTGGGGGAAGGTGGAGTCACCAGCATGTGCCCTGTGCCAGAAGAGAGGGACCCTGGAGCACATCTTGAGCTGCTGTCCGAGGAGCCTGAGTGAGGGGCGCTATCGCTGGCGTCATGACCAGGTCTTGAAGGCCATAGCGAACTCCATCTGCAGTGGAATAGCCCACTGCAAGCGCCTCCGCCCAGCGAAGAAGGCTATCTCCTTCATCAGAGCTGGAGAAGGACCACCAGCTGTTGCCAGGGTCTCTTCCTCTGGCCTGCTCACAATGGCACAGGATTCGGAGCTGATGGCAGACTTGGGGAAACAACTGAAGTTCCCAGAAAATGTGGCCATAACATCACTAAGGCCAGACGTGGTGCTGACCTCAGCAACATCGAAGCAGGTTGTGCTTCTGGAGCTCACGGTCCCTTGGGAAGACCGCATCGAGGAGGCCAACGAGAGAAAGAGGGCTAAGTACAGCGATCTGGTGGAGCAGTGTCGGCTCAATGGGTGGCGAGCAAGGTGCGAGCCTATTGAGGTGGGATGCAGAGGGTTTGCTGGCCAGTCCCTCTGCAGGGTGTACAGCATGCTGGGCATCACAGGGGCCAGCAAGCGAAGGGCCATCAAGGAGGCCACAGAGGCAGCAGAGGTTGCCTCGCGGTGGTTGTGGATCAGGAGAGGAGATCCGTGGGTAGGGTAGCGCTACCTGGACACAAGCTGGGGTCTGATCAACCCTGGCTGGGTCGCCTGGAGGAGAGTGTATGATGTTTGAAATACCCGAAACACTCTATGATACCAGGTAATATCACTGATGATGTGTCCAGGTTGCATCACTAGTTGATGTATGTACAAAGCATAGGTTTCGACTGCACTGGTTCCTGTAATAGTACCAGTAATCCAGTATTAGCTTATTAGTTCCCCTTTTGTTTAATTTACTTGAACTGCAGAGAATAATTAATAAACAAATTCTTAGTTTATAGTACATTTAAGATGCAAGTATTTTAGAAGGAGCAATTCTGCTTTGCTTCAATTCTCTAAAAATCACCAGAATGTAGAAAATAATGTTAATTATGAGAAATGTTTTTCAGCATAATTACAGATCACTTATTGTTACTCCATAACATTTACTGTGCTATGAAAAATTCCACATTTTGTTTCGGTTAATTCCTCTGAAAATCTCCAACCTATAGCTGCACCTATCCCCATAACCTTTTGATCTAACCCTGACAATTCCTGTCCAAACTAGTTCAAAATCTCATCCCAAGGTTTGGTGAAAAGTTGGTAGCCTTGAATCTATAATGTAAAAGAGTTGGTTTTGACAGTCTCTCCTTGGTGTTTCTACCTTTTTCTTCCCTTTGTCTTCCTCAGGAGAGCCAAAACTCCTTTCTTTATCCTTCTTCTTTTTCTTCTTCTTGTCTTTGGGTTTGTCGCTGTCTCCGGGTTGCTCCTCATAAAAAGCGTCCAGACTGGAACTTCCCGTCGTCACTTCGTTCCCGGACACCTTCAGCACCAGTTTTAGAGGCCTGTCTCCGTATTCTGCAGTAATTGAGCCAATAAAATAGACATTATGTTTCAAAGAAGAAACAATGGCGTTATGACAACACAGCTGACATCTCAGGGATATCATGAACTTTTACTAATCATGTTATGGATACTGCAGCTTCAATTAAAGCCTTATATCACTAAAACTGTTTATAAACACAGACTCATGCAGGAAATAGTCCCATAAATAGGGTTTGTATTTAACGTAGCTTGTAAATAGCCGAGATAACGCTATGACGGAGCTATAATTGCTTTAAAACAATTACATTAATACACGTAGACAAAAAAAGAAACGAGAAAAGACAACTGAATAAAAGAGTCAAATATGTATACTAAAATTACCTTCATATCCATGTTTTTCGGACTTATGCTTTTTGTGCTTCTTGCCCATTGTTTGTATATTAGCCACCGGCTGCTAACCCCTTTCAGACCAGTGTGTTAGCGGAAGCTTGGGATTACAGTGAAGAGTCTTACAGCGCCACCCGCTGGAAAGGAGGGGAACGTCCGGCACCATGGAGCGTTTATAGCAGCCAGTAGAGGGCGCTTTAAGCATGTTTTTAAAGTTACCAGACTTCACTTATCTCCCAAATAACAACTTAACATGAAATCCGTGACATGCGTGGAATCTCTTCACTGTGAATAATGATGGCGATTTCTCTTCCCTTCAGACGGGAATTTGCACCAAGGCTATACACTATAAGCCGCAGGTACACAGGACCTTGCAAAAATACACAGTAACAGATAAAAACCTTTAGATTAATCAAACATTACCGCCACATATCTGACTCTATAACCATTAAAACAACTATTTTCATTCATTTCAGACGGAACTATTCATAGAGTTGTATTATATTAAACTGAACTTCCAATGTTCTGCGCCAAGTAACATTTCCTCTGATCACGGAGCAAATCCCGATGATGAGACATTTGTTCTTTCAACCCCCCCCCCCGCTCCAAGGTGTCCTGGTTTTCCCTAATGAAAATATGGTCACCCTAACATATGGCTATGCTCTCAAAGCCGACCAGAGCACAGGCCTTCTGCTGTGTGTTTTGACTGCGTTTTAACATTTTTTTATTTCATTTTATTTGTGCCACCCCTTTTTTGTGTTATTCTAAGACTATACTGTAAAAATGTCCATAGCTGCATATTGGTTATTTATTCTCCAGTTTTATATTGTTAAAACACTTTACAGTATTTTATTGTTTATATTTTAACTCTTCCCTATTATGTTATTCTTATACATTTTTATAAGGTCCTCATTTCTGTGACTATTTTCAATAATCTTTCTGCTGCTGTAAATTTGCCCATTGTGGGACAATGAAGGGATTTTCTATTCTATACTAGCCTATAAAAGGGTTAGAAATACATAAGTAAATCTAAACAATGTATGTATAAAAATATATCTGCAAAATCTCTAATATTCAACAACAAAAAATACTTAGTTAAGCATATTGTGCAAAACAACAATAAAAAAATGTAACTCCTATCAGATTTATAGTAGCAGCAACATCAGAGATGTGCAGAATGACAGCAGCAGGTTATTTAACTGACTAAGGTTTCTATCATTACATTTGATTTTATTTGTTCCTGCTCCCGGTGGTTGGAACCTTTATTCCACTCTGGATTCTTGTGAGTGTAGTCTTTGTTCACTTCACAATAAAAAAGAAATAAATAAACAAACAGTTTTGAAAACCTCGGTATTCATTCTTTTCCTGCTTTGTGTGTCAACTTTCACGGTTGCTAAGCAACAGAGCATACGCCGGTAAAACCTGCCGAAGGGAGGACCTGTTCGAATTTACAGACAGAACTCTTCCGGCCTCCTTATTTTCAAGGACTTCGAAGGATCCAGTCTAGGCAGACCGCGTCCTTGGAGGATGCAGCCCAGGTTTTCGAATAGAGCGTCTGATTAAGAACAGGGCTGCCCGCACTGACGCGGCTCAGGGATTACGTCACACGGAGCGTCGTGCGCAGTGAAATCAGGACATTTCCTCACTTTCTAAAAAAAAACCGGGACGCCCGGGACAGGACGTGAAATACGGATATGTCCCGGGAAATACGGACGTTTGGTCACCCTACCATATGTGGCCATAAACCTACGTATTAAACAGTCTATCCCCACTTTCAAATCTAGTTGTTTTATTAGCTGTTTACATTCTAGAAGTAGGACTACACTTAATCAATTTTTCCTCTAGATTTTGGTTTTTAGTTTCTACTTCTTCTGAATTTCATACTTGCCTTACAGGAAAATGTGGTGAAAAAAATGCCTAATAAATTTCAAAGTTTCCTATATGAGTAACATAAAGCTTAGTGGTGTCAAAAGTACACACATTTGTTACTTAAGTAGAAGTATAGATACTGCAATTTAAAAACACTCAGGTAAAAGTTGAAGTATCAAATTGACCTCTTTACTCAAGTAAAAGTGAAAAAGTATGTGCTCCAAAAACTACTTAGTATAAGTATAAAAGTATAAAGTAACCTTTAATAAAAACAGCCAGATTCCACTATATAAATTGAAAGCAACATTTTTCAACTATTTTGAAAAATTCTTTGAGATAGTTCCAAGGATGAGGGAGGACTTGTTGGTCTCCATCTCCCGATACGCTCTTGTTTGTGTCCGACCTTTCAGACATTTCAACATCTTTTATGAATCCAACATTGTAGCATGGCATAGATAATTCGCATTTGCAGTTTGAAGAACACCTGCTTGCTTCTGATGATTTCCTTTAGCTAACCAATGAGTGTTTGCGTTACATGACTCATCCAATCACACTAGTTTTCACTAGATGTGGATGGAGCCAATGATCTGCATTTTATGGCGCACAGGCGGTGAAATAAATATTTATAAACATTAAACCGAAGCCTAGAGTAACGAGTAAGGTTTGTTTTAAAAATGTAAGGAATAGAAAGTACAGATACTTGTGTGAAAACATGAGTACACTTTAGAAGTAGGAAGAAAAATAAGTAATTGAGTAAAGTATAGATACCTAAAAAGTGTACTTAAGCACATTAACAAAGTATTCGTACTTTGTTACTTGAATCCTCTGCTAAAGCTTTAGAGCAGGGGTCTTCAACGTTTTCCAGGCCAAGGACCTCTAAACTGATGGCGAGATGGAGTGGGGACCCCCTAATATTGTATGAAATTGTGTTTTTTCAAACTGGTCCTATAGTCACTCCATAAAGTATTTCGGATTCCTGGTTGATGGGACAGGTGTTGTGAATGAAACGGTGTCCAACATTGATGACTGAAAGACATCTTCTGCCATCATTTATCTGTTTACTACTGTGTGTTGAATTCATGTTAATGTGGATTTAAAGACATTTCAATTAGTGGAAAAAATTGCAGGGGAATATAAAAAAAAAAAAAAAACTTTCGCGACCCCCATGCAGTACTTTCGTGGAGTCCATCTACACTGTTCCAAGAGGAACAAGCACAACATCCATATTTTCTAAATAAAGACTAACTATACTTTCCTACAGCCTTTTGATTACAAATAGATGCATATTTAAACATCCATGCTCTCCAAATAAAAGGTATAGTGGACTAAATGTCTGGGGCAAACATCTTTTCTATTGCCATTATATACCTGCTTTTATCAAAAATTGTTTTGCATAACATTAATATTACATCTTCTAATTTCTACATTAAATGTTTTTTTTTTAAATTATTATTAAAGTGTTATTTATCTATGATTTCACTGAAAACTCCTTATTGACTTGCAGAGACACATAATTTTCTCTTCACCACATATAACACAAAATCAGGGTCTTTAAAGAGCATGAATTCTGCATATAGCAATGTTAATGTTTTTTGATGTGCATAATTAACCACAGTGTTTTAGTTGTTAAGTAACTATTAATATATGAAAAATGTAAATGTTTAATGAGTTTAAACATTCCTCTTGATAGTATTATTGATGCCACTGTCTGTATTAGAGGGTGAAAAAAAATGGTAGGGGTGGCCATGGCCACCCTTGGCCCCCATCTTGCTCCGTCCCTGGGTTGCGGACCCCCTGTTGAAGACCTCTGATTTAGAGGATACCATTATAGTACAGGTTTTCTAAAATAAAAAATAAACCTCAAAAGAGCCAAGGGATATCCCAGACAAAGCCCATAGAAGTGTAAAAGATGAACTATAAATTAAAGAACAGTTGTGGAGGATTTTTCCAATCTCACCATCAAAATAAAAACATTTTGCTGGTCTGCGCTTCCACTTTAGTTAAAGGTTAGGTTTAGTAATAAAGTGACAACTGAGTTAAGTTTAGATTTAGGGTGAGGTGTCTATTGGTAATGTTTACTTTTAGGGTTATTGTCAGGGATAGAGCATAGAAAGTGCTGAAAATGACAACATGAAAATCAGTGGAGGTCAATGTAAATCAATGCATGGTCTCATTACATATAGCAAGATGAGAATGCATGTGAGTGTCTTTGTATGGGGTGTTCGGTTGGAGCAACTTTTTTTTAATGAAGGTAATGTTTGTGCATTGATAAATAATACCTCATGTTTATTTTAAAAACATTGAATGAGCTTTTGTTCAAACAAGAAATTCAACATAAAAAGACGGAATAAAAAAACAGTAATATCAGCAAGTTCTAAATCAATGAGTCAAACAATCAACTGGTTTTCCTTAGATAGAAAACTTTGAATCAGTTTGATCTAGTTGAATTGGCTCTATAAAATGCCTTGAGATGACATATGTTCTGAATTGGCGCCATATAAATAAACTGAAGTGGGTTCAATTATAAATGAAGGAAATGTCCTGAGAATCTCTCAGCTCAAACATGAGCTCATTTCCATATTTCCTTATACAAAACAAGGTGTAAAAACCTTTATAAACTCGTCTCCTTTTCATGTGAACATCTGCCTTCCTGCTCTTGAAAATGTCCAAAACATTTCAGGACTGCAGACCAGGTGTTAAATCTTCTTCAGACGGCCATCCTCTAATGTTCCTGGAAAAAAAGGCAAACATATACTTATATCAGTAGCCTTTTTTATAGCTTTTAGTTGCAAATAAATTCAGCGGAACATGGTTAAATTAACCAGTGCAATCTCCAGCTGCAGACAAATGTCACACTGTTAGATTTGTGGTTTGCAGGACTCCATGGAGCGTGGAGCTTCATTGCCTGTCTGCCTGCCTTGCAGAGCTGTTATGCTCAGTTAAATCGGCACATATTGTACTGGCTGATGAGTGACAGATGTTTTATTCATGGAGGAAAGATAGTGTACATTCTTTGAAGCACATTCCAGGTTTTCATGAAGAGGGTAAAGGATGGGGGCAGACAGTTTGAAAGGAAAGAAGACTGACTGAATTTGCCATTTCAGCCAATTGTGCCTGCAGATGAAAAGGTGATCCTGACAGTCTGTTGATGTTTGAGTCTCATAACTTGGCAAACCTGTGCCCAGCAAATAATGTCTTGATCTGTGTCATGAAGTGCTAGCATCATAGTGCATTCCTGACGCGCACCTATGATATCTCTCTGGTTCTATGATGTGCAGGTACCAAAACAGGAAGACCAAATGTGGTGCAGTGCAGTTCTTAGCCCTTTTACCTTTTCATATTTTGTCATATGTCAACAACTGTACAAACCTTACCTTTTAATCTATCTTTATGTTATAAACCAAGGCAAAGTAGGACATGATTTGAAATAGGAAAAAATTATATAAGTTCTAAAGAATGTTTTTTTTTCTAAAAAATAAATGTAATCTTCAGAGCATGATGTGCAATACCATCAAAGTCTCTTTTTTTAATAAATTTTTATTTCAGTTTTTGCAGCTTAGCTATATGTATACGTACAAGCCCACATTTAGTTCGCTGTTCTTCACTTACAATATACTATATACATATTTTAAAAAATATGCATCGGGTTAAACTTACAAGTACAGTATGTTAAATTATTAAAAATGAGTAACATACAAACATAAATATGTTTTGTAAATAATAAGCAGTGCAAATAGAGAAAGCTGATTGAATTAAAAAAATATAATAATAAATAAAAATATATAAATAAAGAAAAGGTAGAAGTGTAAAATATATAAGAAAACAGAAAAAAAAAAAAAAAAAACTGCATTAGTATAGTTATGGCCGGTTTCCACCTATTAACAAATATGTCCTTTTTTGAAGCCTCAGATTTCCCAACCTTTTCAATCCACATTTTGAACATTGGCGGGTCAGGCTATTTTTTTCCTCTTCCAGTAATGTCATTTGGTAATAATCCAAGCAGTACCGCCTCAGGATCTTTGTTAAAAGTTTTCTGAAATATCCTGTCCCAGATTTTTCTCAATTCAGGGCATGTCCAAAATATATGAGTAAGGTTACCAATGTGTGACCCACAACTTCTCCAGCATTTATCTGAGTGTATGGTTCCCATTTTGGATATGAACCCTGGTGTCCTAAAGATTTTTTACCATCCACCTGATATTTCACCTTGTATTACAATTAGTGACTTGATGCGCATCAGTGCATATTTCCACCCACCTGTCTTGCTGTATATCTATGTTCATTTCACTTTTCCATTTTTCTTTGGTCTGTTGAGTTAGGTTGGGATCCATATCAATAAATAACTTGTAAAGATGGCTGATAATTTTCTTCTTCCCACTACCTGTTTGCGATTTTATTAAGAATTCTTCGATTTAGGTGGGCTCTGGGATTTTAGTCCACTCTCTGTGTTTTGTTTAAAAAGTCCCTCATTGTAAATACCTGAAAAAATCTCTTAATTGTTCAAATGATCTAAAGCTCAGATCTTTGTGAAATTAATGTAGGTTTTAAGGCCGTGATTAGTCCATCTGTGACGGGACAAAACCATTTATAAGACCAATATTGGTTAATGCTGAAATTGCTGTAGGGAACCCATAGATTATCTTTATTTTCCTCCAAATCTTCAGTGAGGTCCTAGTCTATTCACTCATCTGGATCTCCCCAATTCAGACATCTAGAAAGAGCAGAGTCTGTAAGGGCCATTTGCATGTGCCTTTCTCAACATCAAAGTCTTTTTAAGAAGGATTTAAAATCCTCCTTCTCACATATGAAACCCTAAATACCTTTGTCCATCTAATACCATAGATCTGATAGTTCCTTAAGTTCTTTTTACAACACTTCACACTTAGGGCCGGATTTATCAAGATCCAATTTTGCGTGCAGTAATTTGCGCTCGCAAACTGGAATTTTGCGCGAGGGGCTGAACCATGGTTTGCGGGTGATTTAACAAGAGTGATTGCGTAACTGGTGGCAGGTGCAAAACTGTTGGAGACGCCCTATTTAAATGATGGTTTTGCGCGTTTTGTGGTTTGCGGCAAAGTAGTTTGTAGTTTGTGCAAACTAGTGCATTAAGAAATTTTAATCTTACAGTGACACCCCCAACCCCTCCAAAAAATAAAAAAAAAACTTTGGCAACCTTTATTCCCTAAGGTGGTATGTGGCTGAATTTCTACTTCACTGCAGTAAAAAAAAAACAGCTGTTTTGTATTGGCCTGTAGAAAAATGCACATACCAAATGGCTCACAAGAAGTGACTGTGGAGGAGATTACTACGCGTACGCATCCCCGCAGCATTGGCATGTTGCTCCACAGGCGCAGGGGGGAGGTTGGGGTTCTCCGGTAGGGCGTCAGGGCGACATGGCATTTAGAACGTCGGACAGCACTTCGGGAAAACGAGATTGGGAGATCCCAGGTGCAAAAAAGTGCAATGTTGCAAGGAGTTTTGTGATATCTGGTATTGCGTGGGTCCTCCTTGTGGCTGGCTCCAAATCCATTCCGAGTTCCCCCAACAGCTCCAAAATGGCAATGCTGGATAAAGGATATGTTTTGATGATCGTTTCCTCGTTCATTCCAAAAATATTCACACGTAGTGAAAAAATGCGTTCTCTGCGTCTCCTTGCTTCATTTCCATGTCTCCTTCTTGCGACAATAACCGCTGCCATATGTGCGCAATTACGCATACAGACCATTTGCACCTTCTTTTGAAACATGTTAAATATAGAGTCAGATACCGTTAGCAAAATTGCTTTCAGGTTTGATAAATCACTTTGCGAGTGCTAAATTAATATATTTACATGTTCTCCTCCCACAAGACGCACTTTTGCGTGTAAACGCCCCATATTGCATATTCATTGCAGAAAAAGTACTAAATGGATAAGAGGCGCTATTTAGCACGTTTTAAAGACCAAATCCTTTTAGCACGCTGTTGATAGATCAGTTTGTACATTTTTTAGTGTGCGCAGTGAAATAGCTCACGTTTTTATACACGCAAACCTTTGATAGATCCGGCCCTTAGTCTGCAGGTTTACCACTGGTTCCTAGAATTTTAAGAAGTAGAATGGGAGATCGATCTTTTAGTTATTGGGCTTGTCTCCCGTTGAAGGAATTACCGGTTTTAATCCATGAGGCAGACACCATTTCTTCCTTTAAAGCTAGGCTTAATTTTAATTTTGACAAAGTTTATAGTTAGAGTGGCTCAGGTTATCCTGAGCTACCTCTCCAGTTATGCTGCTATAGGCTTAGGCTGCTGGATGATATAGGGACCACTTTCTCTCTGCTTTAATCTCTATTCTCCCATTCTGAAGTATTTGTTAGTTCAACCCCTAACTTCATGTTCTCCCAGCTTTTTCTCGTCATAGTAGCTTTATCTGACCCCTTCCTATTTGGCTGTGACGCCATCCTAGATGGAAAAATCAGCCTGGATGCTGTCATCAACACCCTCGATTATAGGTGAGAGTGTAGTCTGTTTTTTTAGTGCTCATGTTTCTTTCCTAGACATAACTATGGGCACAGCTTTTACTGTGACTGACTCTATACTGTATGTGCTCTTTCATCTCTTTTGACATGAAAACTGGTCCTGAGCTCATCTGCTTAACCCCTTTTTCCTAAGCCTCTTTCCCACAGAAAATAACGTGTGTTTTTCAAACGTGCTGGCCCGCGAACAATCCGCATTTTGCACCCTTCTCACTGGCAAAAAAAGCTGGGTCGAACCCCTTGCTAGCAAGCTGCGTGGCCTTTACTAGTGACTCCATCCTGCTGGCTGGGCTTTGATGCTGTCACCGGTGCGACAGGAAGGTAAATAATGGAGATACCTGGGTCTAGGTATAACTATTTATTCAGAGGCATGTACTTTTCATCTTCTCACTCACACCTATGGTGAATGTAAGGTTTGTGACATGGAATGTGCATGGGGCTGGCACCAGAGAGAAGAAGCTTAAGATTTTTAACCAGCTTAAAAGATTAAATGCAGATGTTGTCTTATTGCAAGAAACCCATAAATCAGCGGCATCTATAAGTGATCTTAACTCCCCTGAGTTCCCTGATGTGTTTGCAGCCTGCTATAACTCTAGACAGAGAGGGGTAGCTATTTTAATCCACAAAAACCTCAGTTTTACTTTATTAGACAAAATTATAGATCCTGAAGGCAGATTCATCATAATTAAAATATCTATTTATAACCAAAAGTTGTGTATTGTCAGCATATATGGTCCAAATGTTGACGACCCCTCATTCTTCCACAAAGTTTTTCATGCACTTTCAAAGCACGGGGATTGTTCTCTAATTATTGGGGGTGACCTCAACTTTGGTCTAAATGGAGAAATGGACAGGTTGAGTGCAACAGGGACCCAGCGCAGTTGGCAATCATTAAACGTAGTCAAACAATACATGAGTGATTTTGGTCTTTGCGATGCATGGCGATCTCTTCATCCTAACAGTAAGGAATACACTTTCTTTTCCAATGTCCATCATTCCTACTCTCGTCTGGACTATTTCCTAATCAGCAGCTCACTGCTGTCTGATGTCTCAGATGCTGTAATCCATCCTATTGCTGTCAGTGATCATGCTCCTGTTACTTTAACCCTAATAAATAAAAAAATAGCCCCACAAAACAAGAGCTGGAGATTAAATACATCACTGCTTAAAGATGAAGAGTTTCTCAAATTTTTCAAGGAAGAGTGGGCATCATACTTGGTGTGCAATGATTTACCAGGAACATCAGCATCTATACTTTGGGAGGCAGGGAAAGCAGTGATGAGAGGTAAAATTATTTCATTTTCATCTCATAAAAAAAAGTTAGAACAAAAAAAGATCCAGGAATTAGAGGGAAAAATAAAGTTACTAGAAAGCTCGCTAGATGAGGAAAAGTTAGGGGAAATCCGTAAAACAAAACTAGAACTAAACGAATTTATTGAAAAACAAAATAAATTTTTAATTCAAAGACTTCGAAATGACAACTTTGAACATAGCAATAAGTCAGGAAGCTTCTTAGCTAACCAGCTAAAAATAAACAAAGAAAAAACGACTATATTTGCAGTTACAGATTCAATTGGTAATACATTACAGGATCCGGAGGATATTAACAATGCCTTCCGAGATTTCTATAAATCTTTATACACATCACAGTTAAATCCATCAGATAATGATATCAAGCGATTTCTGGATAAAATAACTCTTCCTAAATTATCAGAGAGTCAAAGAGCGACCTTGGACTCACCGCTGTCTACAGCTGAAGTTCAGGAAGCATTAAAAAACATGCCAAATAATAAAGCGCCAGGTCCAGACGGGTTCCCTACTGAGTTCTATAAAGAGTTCTGGGACATTCTGGCCCCAACGTTCCACAGAATGCTGCAGGAAACTCTAGATAATGGCAAATTTCCAGTTAATATGAATTCTGCCACCATTAGTCTCCTGCTTAAGCCAGGCAAAGATCCTATGTTTCCGACCAGCTATCGTCCCATATCCTTAATTAATGTGGATATTAAAATAATCTGTAAAGCTTTAGCAAAACGGTTAGATAAAGTCACTCCTCTCATAATCCACCCAGATCAAACTGGTTTCATTAAAGGGAGGCAGTCAGCTGCTAACACACGCAGACTGCTGAATTTAATAGATTATTCCTACAGCAAAAATCTTAAATCCTATATATTGTCCTTAGATGCAGAAAAAGCATTCGATAGAGTAAACTGGAAATTTTTATTTGCTACTCTACATAAATTTGGCTTTGGCAATTCCTTTATAAATTGGTTAAAAATATTATACAGCTTCCCAACAGCCTGTGTCAGGACAAACAATCAAACATCTTCCAGTTCTTGTCTCCAGAGGGGCACCAGACAGGGATGCCCACTCTCCCCCTCACTTTTTGCTATTTTTATCGAGCCTCTGGCTGCTACAATCAGACAAACAAATATGATTAAAGGTATAAAAGGCATGAAAATGGAGCATAAAATTAGTCTTTACGCAGATGATGTATTACTTTATCTCCAGCACTCAAACACTTGCCTCTCTCAAGTGATTAGTTTACTAGAATCTTTCTCAAAAGTCTCAGAATACTCTATAAATTGGTCTAAATCTGTAATACTACCAATCAATTGCTCTCTACAGAATCCCTCAGGTCTAAAATTGCAATCAGGAAATATCAAATATTTGGGAATTACTGTGTCATCTAAACTAGCTGAGTTACCAAAACTCAACCACACCCCTCTTTTAATGAAAATAGAAGAGGACCTAGAAAGATGGAAATCGCTTCCGATCTCCCTTTTGGGTCGGGTAGCCTCAATTAAAATGATGGTCTTACCCAGAATTAACTACCTATTTTCAATGATCCCAAATAAACCATCAACCGAATGGTTTAAATCTCTAGATTCTTCCATCTCTAAATTTCTTTGGAAGGACAAACCCCCTCGTATCAGCTTAAAAACACTTCAGAAAACTAAAGACAGAGGGGGACTAGATTTACCTAACTTCCAACACTACTATTTAGCAAAAAGATTACAATACATCTCTAAATGGATAAAACATAATCCCTTAGATGAGCCCTGGATAGACACAGAACAGGATATATGCAGTAATATAATAATCTCAGATTTGCCGTTTATTAGCTCTAAGATCAAACGGCACCCATGTTTCAAAAATATTAACATCAGCTCTTCCCTGACAGCATGGTGGGAATTTCTAAAAATAACGAACTCATCACTTATCCCGTGCAGTCGTACACCCATCTGGAATAACCCTGACATTCTACAAAACAATAATGTGATAAACTTTCCGTACTGGAAGAATAAAGGTATTACATATCTGGATCATTTGTTTGAAGGTACGGAGTTTATCACATTCGCTAGATTAAACTTGCAATATGGCATTAACAAAAATAAATTCTTAGAATATGAGCAAATCAAAGCTATAATTAGAAATAAATTTAAGCATATTGATGGAGGTTTAATAATTCCAACTAAAATATCAGAGTTTCTAGAGTTAACCCCCCCAAACTACTGTCTAAGTTATACAGGACACTGACTAAACTGGATGATACAATATCTTTTCCTATTACTAAATGGGAGGAGGATTTATCAGTCAGCTTTGAACAAAACATCTGGGCTCAGATATGTCTAAGAACTTTTAACATGACCAGAAACCCCAATTTACAATTAATACAATACAAAATCCTCCACAGAGTGCACTATACAGGTCAAAGATTATTCAAGATGGGTTTTGCGCAATCTAACATCTGTCCACAGTGCACAGGCAATCAACTTGATAATTATTTTCACGCGTTATGGTTATGCACGCCGGTTCAGAGATTCTGGGTACAGGTATGTAAGGATCTATCACTGTGCCTGGGTTGTAAAATCCCAATTTCCCCTTCAGGTTGCTTGCTGGGTGACTTTGAGGGAAGCTCTATGGGAAAAAAATCGGTTTGCTTGGCATTCACTGCATTATGTATCGCAAAGAAAACTATCCTCATGAATTGGAAAAGTAAGGATAAACTCAACATCAATCAGTCGGGTCGGGGTGTGGCTTCGCTCTGTTGGGGCGGGTGCCGGTGGCGCGTGGTGCGGTGCATCGTGCGCGGTTTGGGAGTGGAGGGTTGCTCGGTGTTTGGCGGCGGGGGGGGGACGGGCCGTGGCTGGCGTGGCCGTCCTCCTCTTGGCGGCCTGTGGGCGGTGCGGGGCCGGAGCGGGGTGGGTCGTGCTGCTTTCGCGCCGGGCGCGGCGGGAGTGGTGGGGTCGCGTCTGCTGCTTTCTTTTTGCTGCTTGTGCCGGCTTCTGGCGGCTGGGGCGGCCTTGCTGCTCTGGCTCTCTGGCGTGCGCCGGGTGGGGCTGCTCTGTCCTTTGCTTTGCCTTGCGGCTGTGTTTGCTGTGGTCTGTGGGGGCGGGGTGGTTTCGTTGTGTTTTTGGGTGGGGGAGTCCGCCTGGGGGCTAGGTTGGTGCGTCCGTGTCGGCCTTCCGGTGTTGTTTCTGTTGGGGCTGCTCGGGCCCCCGCATCCCGGCGGTGCGCTGCCGGGGGGATTCCTGTTCGGCGGGCTTGCCTGACTCCTGGGAGGGCAGGCATGTTGACTTTTCTGGGGAGGAGCATCTGGGTGGAGGGGTCCTCGTGGTGTGGCGGTGGGTGTTGGGCACTGGCTTGTTTGCGGCCGTTCTTCTCCAGTGAGGGGGAGAATATTATAATTTTTTTTTTTTTTTTTTTTTTTTTTTTTTTTTTTTTTTTTGTGTGGGAGGGGGTGTGTGGGCGGGGGGATCGGGGCTTGGAGTGGGGCTCGGGATTTGCACTTTGCTGTGTTGTGTGGCTTTCTTCTTCTTCGGATTGGTGCTGTGGGACCGGTGTTGGGGGGGAGTCGTTCGGGGGCCGGGGTCGGGGTGGGGGCGCTGGCGCCGGCGCCGGGGGTTTTTGGGCATTGCCCGGCCCTACTGCGGGGTGGGTCTGGGGTGGGTCCTGGGGTCTGGAATCCCTGGGGCGCATTGCCCTTGGGCGGGGTCCCCGGTGAGGGTTCGGGGGTTCGGGTTCTGTGGGGAGTGCTGCTTG
This sequence comes from Cyprinodon tularosa, assembly GCF_016077235.1. Taxonomy (NCBI): domain Eukaryota; kingdom Metazoa; phylum Chordata; class Actinopteri; order Cyprinodontiformes; family Cyprinodontidae; genus Cyprinodon; species Cyprinodon tularosa. Next base: position 134,016 of record NW_024038652.1, on the reverse strand, counting down.
GGTTCTGGGCCGGTGTACGCCCGGCTGTCTGTCCCTGCTGCCACGGCCTCTGGTGTGCCGGGGTGCCTCGGGGCCTGCTGGGCTGGGGGGGGGGGCATGGACATTAACACCTATGGCAAGTGCTTACCCCCTCACGGGTTTGCACTCTGTAAGTGGGGGAAGGGGAGGGAGGGGGAGAAGGTATGATCTCGGCCTGGATGTCTTCTGTCGCTTGTGTGGTGAGTAGCTTGATTGTTATTGTAGGGGAGGGATTACATCTCCGGAGGGGGGGTGGGGGGTGGTGATAGAGGGAAGGAGATCTTTGAAGGGCTTCGGGTCTGGCTCCCTGTCTTGGTCCTGGTCCGTGCTGCCCCCTGGTGGGGCTTCGTCCGGGGTGGGGGCTCTGCGTGTTGCGCGTTGGCTGGCCGGCTGGGGTTGTCCCCCCCCTTATTCATTTATTTATTTATTATTATTATTTTTTTTTTTCTTATCTTCCTTTTATATTTTTTTATTAATTTAATTTATTTATTTATTTTATTTTTTGTTTTATTTATCTACTTATTTATTTATTTTTTTTTTTATTATTTTTTTTATTTTTATTTTTGGATGGACAGGACGGGGGGGTGGTGGTGGTGTCGGCTCCGTGCCCGGCTGGCTGGTGGGTCCTGCTGCCGGTCCCGTGCCCCCGGGCTATGGTGGTGAAACTGGTGGGGCCCCCTTCTCTGGGGGGGCTCTCGGGGAACGGGGGTGCCTATTGGAGTCAGCGGGGGAGCTGGCTCCCTGGGAGTGCAGCAAGCACCCCAGTCCTTTGCTCCCCATCCCCGAAATCCTCCCTCTGCCTGCTCCATCACTCTGCCACACATGTAGGTTTTTGGGGAGGGGGTCGTTACTGGAGGGCCACACCTTCTGATGACGTCCCCCACACCAATTTTATTTTGCATTTTAGACAGTTCCATCTACATCATTTTCACAACACACATCTATGTAGGGCATTTTCGGGGGGTGGGGGTCAGGGCCACAGGGGGGGGGGCTTATTTTATGGGCCTCACCACGGTCGGCCTCCTCCATCCCCTCTCGCATCTAGACATTGAGGGTTGAGGGTTGTCGAAGGGGGGGGTGTGCTGGCACCGTCTATCTCCTGGAGGGGGGGTGGAGTGTGCCGGACACCCCCTCTTGGTACTCCCAGTTTTAATTGCATCTGAGAGCAACACGCAACAACACCACATCCGAGCGGGCGCAGGGAGGATCGGGGTCTTCTCACACCCCTGTTCTCCGGCTGCCGCCTGGAGTCTGGGGCCTGGAGGAAGAGCGGGCCGCCTGGTCCGTGGTTTTGGCTGGGGCTGGCTGCGGGGCCTAGGTGGCCTGCTGGTGGCGGGGCTGTCACCTCTGCTCTCCCCAAAGAAGGTTGGATGGAGGGGCATGAAGTGCCTGGTTGAAGGTTTTTTTTTTTCTTTTTTTTTTTTTTCTTTCTGTTCGGGGGGGGGGCGGTTCTGGTTGGGTGGCCGGCGCGGGATGGGTGGGCCCCGGTCCCGGGGGGGGCTCTTGCTGGGAGTGGTCCGGTCCGTGTGCGGGGTGGGGGGCCGGGCTTGAAGCAGGAAAGAGATGGGTTGGTGTGGCGGTGTCGCCGCTCCCCTCCCCTCACATCCGGATTTTAGGTTCACTTATGGGGTCATACGATAGTCCCGGGACCGACCACCGGTGTCACCGGGTTTTTGGTCCTGGTATTATTGGATGTGAGTGTTATGTGTGAATGTGTGTCCGCGTTGTTATTTTCTTTATTTATTATTATTATTTTATTCAATTTTTTTTTTTTTTTTTTTCCTGTGGTACGAGTGGGGGCACCAGGGAGGGAAGGCATGATTGAGATGGTGTGTTTTTTTTTTCTTTTTTTTTTTTTTTTTTTTTTTTTTTTTTTTTCTCCCAGGTTGGGGTCTCAACCGCACCCTCTCCCAAATACATCTCAAGTCTCCGCTAAGTGCGGAGCCCATTCCCCCCGTCCTGCTCTCCCTCCGCTGGCTGGCGTCGGGGCTCACCGGTGCACTGGTGGAGCTGGGGGTGGATGCCCGGGGGACTGCTGGCTCATTCCTGGCGGCCTCTCCGCTGGCCCCGGCCGGCCGGGGCTTTGCTGGGGCTCCTGTCTGGGGATCGGGTGCCCTTGGGGCCTCGGATCCCTGGGGCCTGGGACTGGATCCGCTTCGGGGTGGGGCTGGGTGTTGTTCGGGGATTTTCGGGGTCGGTGCCGGTGCCTTCGCTACGATGCCGGTTCCTGGGCGGTGTTTCTTTCCTATGCCGGTTCTGTGGTACCGGTTCGGGGGGGGGGAGCTGCACGGCATGGTGGGGTGCGGGTCTTGGGTCCTGTTTTGGGCTCCGGTTTTTCCGCTCGCACTTCTCCTCTTGCCTATTTATTTTAATTGTAATTATTAATTAATTAATTTACCTATTTATTTATGTTTTTTTTTCTCTTCCTCGGTGGGGGGGAGCGGTTGCGGGCGGGTCGGTGTCTGGTGTCCGCTGTCGCATTGTGGGGGCATCGTTTTTTTTTTTTTTTTTTTCTTCTTCCTTTGGGGGGTTTGGCATGTCTGTTTTCTCGGGGGGCGGGCGGGCCTGCTGGGTGGGGGTCCTGCTGGCGGCGCGCCGCTGGTGTGTGGGGGTCCGGGCGGCTCCGGCGGGGGGTAGTGTTGGGGGGCCGGTCTGGGCGGGCTGGCTGCGCTGGCTAGGTATTCGGGTGGGTTTTCCCTCCTGGAGGCATGGCGGGGCTGCTCTGTTCCCGCTGATCGCGGCGGGTGGGGCTGCGGGGCGGGTGGGGGCCTGGAGTGGCTATGGCCGGCGCGTGGTGGGGGGCCGGGGCGGCGGAGCTGCTCTGGCCGCGTGTCAGGGCCTGGTGCGGGCGGCGGGGGGGGGGCGGCGGACGTGGCTGGGCTGCTTTGGCTTCGTCCGGTGGGGGGGGCGGCGCGGTTCGCTCCACTCTGGCTTTGTGCTGCCCCTCGGGCTGCTGGGGGGGGGTGGTTGCGCCGGCTGCGGTCTGCTCTTCTTGCGGTTTTGCGCCGGGCGGCTTTTCTGCTCTCGGGCTGATTCTGTGCGCGGTGTTTCGTTGCGCGCTGTTGGCATCGGTCTTGGTGGGGTGGGGCTGCGCTTTTGGCCGGGGGGGCGTTTTGGGGGGGGTCCCGCGGCGCTCGCGGCCGGTTCGCGGCGGATGCGCATGGGCCCCGGCCGGGGGCGGGGCCGCCTGAGTGTTTTCCTGGGTGGTGCGGTCGCGGTGGGTGTTGCGGCCGGTCGCCGGGGCTTGGTGCTGGGGGGCGGGGCGTGTTTCGGTGCTCTGTGGGGCTGGGGCGTTTCGGTCGGCGCCGTGGGGGGGCTGGTGTTCGGTGCCCGGCCCTACTTCGGGGTGGCCGGCTGCCGGCGGGGCCCGCGGACTCGTCCCCGCGGCTCCCCGGGGCGCCGGCATGGCGGTGGCTGGGGGGCTTCTTCGTGGCTGTCTCTCCTCCTGCCTTGGTGGGGTCTGGTTTCCGGGGCTGGCCCCGCCTTGGTGCCTTCGCTTCTGGGGTCCCCTTGGGCGCCTGGGGCTTTGGGTCTCCTGGCGCTGGACTCAGTGCTCTGGGGGGTGTGCCTCTCCGGCTCTCCACAACCACTATTCAGCATTTTTTCTATGGTTAAAACTTTACATGCACAAGTTCACCCTCACAAACAACTACAGGTGCTAGGCTTCCAAACAGAAACCCCACATTCATATCTTCAGGTAACACAGAGTACATGTCAGACTTAATAATATTACGTTAGCGATAGTTTCAAGGTGTTTGCTTTATTGTATATCTCGTACCATGTTTTTTGGTTATGCTGTTCTTTTTTTTTTTTTTTTTTTTCCCCATCTCATTACAGGTGTTGAAGCAGACTGAAAATGTTTTGTCATTGTCTCCTTCCTATCTCCTCTTTCTTTCATCTTTTGTCCTGTTTTTTTCTTTTTCTTTTTCCTTCTTCTTCTTCTTCTGTTTTTCTGCTCTACTTACATTGCAGTGTCCATATGAACTGTAAAACTCCCTGCATAATTATAATAAAGCAATTTATATACATGAAACAAGTGGAGCAGTATGGCAATTGCCATACCGCTACACTTGTGAAAGTAAAATCTGTTGGGCTCCTTTTGGCATCAAGACAATTATTCTTATTGCCACCTTGCCAGACAGGACACTGTAAAAAAAAAAAAAAAAAAAAAAAAAAAAAAAAAAAAAATAAAATAATGGAGAACAAAGTGTAAGGAAGCCAGGGTGTAGTTAGTGTGCTTTTTTGTTTCGTTCATATGTCCCTTCGATTCCCTCTCACCAGTGTTGCGCCATGTTTATCGAATGTAATCAGAGTTGTTTTTGGCTTGTTAGATAGGCTTGTTAGATCAAGTGCGATGTGTTAAAGTCCTTACATTGCGTTCAATGCTGTCACCTAATTTAGCGGGTCAACCTGCGTCTGGTGTTCCCACTGCATGTCAATCAGAGGCGAGGTGATTTTAACGTTTGGTGCTGTTCCCACTGCCACTAATAGCCTTCTGTTCCTGGGCTCACACTGTGAATGGATCTGCTGGAGGTTTCTTCCTGTTAAAAAAGCAGTTTTCCTCTCCACTGTTGCTGTATGCATGCTCAGTGTGAGGGATTGTTGTAGAGTCAACAACAAAATGTGAGCAAATACGTATTGTCACCACACCAGAAGGAGCTAATTCTGCCAAGTCAATGAGTCGATGCAATCAGGTGGTTTTCCTATGATAGAAAACTTTAAACAAATCTGCCAGTATGATCTGATAGATTTTTTCTGTAGTGTCTTGAGATTACATGTTTTGTGAATTGGTGCTATATAAATCAACTGAATTGAATTATCACAGACTGTCCATTATAGCTGAATCTGGACTTTGACTGGGCCATTTTGAATATGCTTTTATCTAAGTTGTAGCTCTGGTTGCAAGTTTCAGACTTGCAACGAAAGCTAGGCGTCCGCACCCATGAAGCTTTTAACAGGATTGCTTTCAGCATTGCACTGCCTATAACATCAAAGCAATCGACTGAACCACCACAATGCTACCGCTAAAGAAAAAATACAAAAAAGAAAAAAGAAAATCATGCTTTCTTTTTTTTTCTAATCTCCAAGATGTGTTCTTATTTATGCTGGACTATCTCATAAATGTAAAAAGAGAAGAAAAAATACAACACACTGAGTTTGACTCAGTTTTTTGACAGGAATTAATGATCAACCATTGCAAGGCACTGTGGCTTACATTCAAACTAGAAGGGTCTACAAACAGAAGCACAAACATGGCTAAAGCCAGGATGTTTTCACTTTAACAGCACCTAAAATAGAAGCTTACAATTATAGGAAGAAACAGTGAATCTTCTCAGATACGTGAAAAACCATCATAAGATAAACTCACTGGGATACTGTGACTGTTAGTTAATGGATCATTAACGGAGTGGGGAGTGTTGGCTTAGTGGTTTGAGTAGAGTGCTTGTGCTCTGAGAAGGTTGCAAATACCCGGTTTGATCCTCACAGCCTCCACTCTGGGTTCCTGACCAAAACCCTTAACCCCACACTGCTCCCCGGGCGCCACACAATGGCAACCCACTGCTCCCCAAGGGGATGGGTTAAATACAGAGAGTGAATTTCAACATAATGGGACAATAAAGGGATTTACATTTAAATTTATCGGATCACCATAAGTGAGTATATTTTTTTTTTTGCCCATTTCTCTTCTTTCTATACAGTACAATATATAGTAATAAATGTTAAGTTAGCTTATAAATACTGCTATGCCTAAATATCTATATAGTCTGGCTCTTAATATGAAGACATAAAAGAATTGGAAAATCTATTTTTAAAGATACAATTATTTAATTTAAATGTAAGTAGATTCAGTCACTTCATTTGTTTCAACGTGTTTCCCACAGCGTGAAGAACTTTGGGTCACAGATCATTTCTGAACATAACAGAGACAAAAAAAAAGAATGTGCACTCACTGTAGAGTTAATTGCCGCTAACAAGGACAAGTTCACTTTTGTTGGAAGTTTAAAAACTTTTTTTAACACAAAGAGATGAAGGTATGACTTAGGAAAGAACTTATTTTTTTCTAACTGCAGCATAATGGCACTCCCTCTGCAGAACCAGGCTGTTAAAGCAGAGGGATTTTCAACTCGTAGGTCTGGTGACTCGAATAATTTTTGTTGTAATCTAGAGAATTTATAAAAACAAATATGATGCATGTCAAAGTAAGAACTTAAAAGATGTTTGGATCAAAGCAAAAAATATTTGAATTTTACCTCAATCTGTGGAATTCTGTGGCAAAAAAATAGAAAAAGAAAAGTGAACTAACTGAAATTTTTTTCTAATATGTTACAGGTTTCCAGCATTTAGGATAATCCTCCAATATGAAAGATGAAAAATATGATAATACTGTATATTCTTTTTCTTAACAATGATACATGTTAAGAAAAAGAAACTGTTTTGGAATCTGCTGGACCTGCATTTGTTGTATTCTATGCACTCGAAAGCAACCCTGCTTTTCGCCAAAATGGCAACTTTTAAGGGAATGTTTCACAAGCTGTCATTGAAAATTATTTGCAGTGGAACCATCAAAAGATGCAACAATTCCATTAAAGTTACATTTAAATAGAAAACTAAAGGGACAAATCAGGACATAAAAATAAGCTTTGCCTATGTTTTACATTGGTGCTCAATACAATAAATTTAACTGTCAAAATGTATTTGTTTTGTAAACATTTGTACAACCATTTTTTTCTAAAAAGAACGGAAAGGTTTTTTGTTTTAGATGTATCATTCATGGAGCTGCAGAGCTCCATGGAAGTCACGGGATCCAACTGCTTCAGTCCATTTGTAGAGCTGCACACGTGTTGGAAGTGCATGGATTAAAAAGGGATCGGTTACACCAAACAGGGTTAACAAACAGCAGATGTTGCGAAATTCATTATCCTCCGTCACAACAGAGGGGCTACGGGGACCAACAGAGTGTTTCCACATGAAAGCCGTCTCCCAGCAGAACCATGGGAAACCGCTTCCCGCTCTGCAGATGGGACTGGAACTGGAATGTTTCAGCCTTTGAATGTGCATCACAGCTAAATTACAGATAGGCTTAACAAAGGCCGGCTTTAAAGAGTTTTTCAGCATCACACATGGATTGTTTGGAACAAACAACAACTTAGTGTTGGGTTGTGTAGTACAACAATTTAAAGGTTAAGGTTTATCATCGTTTGTTGATCAGGCTTTTAGATATTTACTGTGTCCAAGATTGAAATTATGTCAACTTTCTTTCAGCAACTCAACATTCCTGTGTCTTATTGTTGCTGGATTTGTGGAATACACGTCTAATAGCTGGCCCTTAAACAGATTCTTCAGTCTGTGGATCTCTGCATCAAAGTTACCAGAAAACTTTTAGTTGTTTCTCTAATTAATGCTCTCCTTGTCAGTTTATTTGGACGTCCATCTCTTCTTAGGCATGCAAATTGTGCCATATCCTGTTTGTTCCCACATGATGGATACAACGTTCAAAGTTTAGGAGATTGTTTTTTAACCTACATCTGCTTTAAATCTGTGAATAACCTCCCTGGTCTGTCTGTGTTCCTTTGTTTTCATGTTGTTTGTTCTGCAATCTTCTCCAGAAAACCTCTCAGGCCTCCATAGGATGGATGTATTTATATTGATATTAAATACAAACCAAGTGCTGGGTTTAATTTGGCCCTTAAAGACAACATTGACTGATTTTAATGTGTTAAAAAGGTTTTAAAATAATCATTCCCATTGCTTTACCTCTTGCAAGCTACTATAACTTCACCCTAATTTATTGTGCTTTTCTGTATCATCTCCTCACATTGCAACAGAACTTTTGGCTCTTTTCTCCCTTTTTAAGTAAAAAAAAACAACAACATTCTGCTGGGTAATTACACAACTCCATGACAAATGGACATTAATAACTTGTGTCCTTTGAAATCGATGTGAGAACATGGCATGGAGTCTGGTCACAGAAGGAGATTCTCTGCCGCTGAAATTGCCAGAGCGCCGCTCAGATGTGACAGATGAAATGTTTGGGGTCATTACAACTGTCAGCACAGAAGGGGTTTGAAGATGTAACCAAGCATCACGAGTAAGCCAGACAGCAACATCAAACAGGAGAAGCCAATCATTCTGCCTCAGTGTTTTTCTCCCGCCTGCCAGTCTGTCATGCCAACGTCTTTGAGCATCACTCACTCATAGCCGTCATAGTGCTGGGCGTGTGTGACATCTCTATTTTTATCTGCAATCAGAAACATTTCATCTCCTTTTTTTTTTTTTGGCTCGCCACTGACTCTGCAACGTGGCGGTCCGGTCCTCTGATATCCAGTGAAGGTATGCTGTTGAGGGTCTGCTGGGATTTTTGGGCTTTCCACGCTAAGAACTTTCCACGCTGAGCTGCAATAACTACAAAAAACGACTGATGGTTAATATACCCCAAAATACCCTAAACTGGACCCCTGTGAACAAATCAACATAAAAGTTAGAACTATCTTAAATCAGCTCTGCAGAAGGCGGCCCAACCAGACTTCAGCTATTTGGAGTGCATTCCTATTAGCATGTGCCTTTTCCAATTTTATCCGCAGGGCTCTGTGATCCAGTTGCTCTCATGTATATTTCACAGAGCTTTCTTAATGTTTTTGTAGTTTAATGTCACTTTCTGCCTTAGAGTGCTTGATGTATTATTCTGCTTTTAAAAATTTCATTGTAAAGGGGATTTTTTTTCTAAAGAAAGATGTTCTAATGTGTAACTCTGCTGGGGACGGTTGCTGCTGGAAGTTGAGTTACTATTAAAGGGGTACCCTAACAATTTTTCCACACGTGCCCTAAATTCTTTAATGAACATGCAGGAGATCATAAAGCAGGTCAAGCAAAGGTGGAAAAATAGATATAGGTTTTTGGGGTAGGTGGGCTTATTTCGATCTGAGTCTTTATTCTCCTCTTGCCTCTGAAGACAGTGGTCCTGCGGTGCAAAAAGTACGCAGGGGAGGCACGTTCAAAGCTTGCAAGCGTGGTGATGATCCTCCGTCAGATCTTGATCCGTTTGAAAAGCTCATATAAACTAAAATACAGCGGCTAAGAAATGGTCTTTGCAAACCCAAAGAGAATTTATCGTCTAGACACAGAGAGAGGCGCTGTTTGAGGTGGAAACATGCTGTCTGTAATCTCATTCTACTTCAGAGTTATATCAGGAACCTCAACCTCCTCAAAGCAAACAGATAGACCAGCATGAGCCTTATAAACAAAAAAAAATTCAGAACATGTTTTTTTTTAGCATAAAAGCCCCCAGAAACAGTAATGACACATTAACATTTTGCTAGATGCTTAACCAGATTAACCATTGGAACAAGCGCTAAGAGATTATAATACCAAGATAGATATTTTTTCATGTTATTGTTTCCTACACAGCACAGGCTATTTTTTAAACTTGTGTAAGTTCTATGTTCTCTAAAAATATCTAGTTAACCTAACATGGAAGTTTTAGATTGTTGCTTTGGAGGAAACAAGCAAACAGAAAGGCCCTGTGAAGGATCTAATCCCAACAATGCAAACTGCTGCACCAACATACAGTCCAGCACTCATACCTTCCAAAGAAACTGTGAAAACAAAATGATTCAGATGTAAAATCCTCTCTCTTTCCCTCTAAAGAAAGTTCCTGATTTGATACCTGCAACAGGAAGCAGTGTTTAACAAAGGTTTTCATACCAGTTGAACATTCTTACCTTTTCCAGTATTACAACCACAAACCTTATTAGAATTGTTGGATTTTCAAATGGTAAATTATAACATTGTGGTGTACAGTTATGAAGTAAAGGGTAAATTATTTGTTTTGGATGATTATTAATTTATTTATATTTTCCTAAGAGTCTTAAAATTTAATACTGTGCAAAATAATTTCCTGGTACCTCATAGGATGCTGCTGGTCTTTTGCAGTGGTGGGTAGTAATTAGTTATATTTACTTGAGGAAATTTTAGAAAAAAAAAACTTTTATTTGAGTAAAATTTTTGGTTACTTTACCCACTTCAAGTAACTGGAACTATTTCAGATCAGATAAATATGCAGCAGATATCATTCCTGGAATATTTTCACCCCCTAAAATAAACCTGCTTCCTACTGTAAATTAAATTCCAATCAAAAATACTTTTTTCGATCCCAAATTGAAACTGAAGATCAGTTTCTAAAAGCTCATGCAGGAGAAGTGTTTCTTTTGACCAAATTTGTTATTCTGTAATGATGTTATTTGCATTTTCCTAATTTTATTTCATACTTCTTAGTATCTCGAACTGTTTTTTCTGTTTACATAATTTTAAACATATTAAAGGCATACTATGCAACATTTTTCAGTTAATTAATGTGTTCCATAACGTTTTGGATGATTAAATGAGTCATTTCAGGTCGAAAAAAGGTTTTCTCGGCCGCCCTGGTGGTCTGTGGGGGAAATACCGTACTTGCAATTGCAGGAGCCCTCGGCCCGCACCCACAGGCTCAGAAGTCTCGTCGGTCTTGCTTTACGGCGAGAACTTGGCTAACTACAATCTTTGTTATTTAGACACATGCATAACAAATAATGTATGAAAACATGCTAAATTTTCAAACTCGAAAATTGGAACAAAATCGTCACTTACCGCAGTAGACATGGTGATTCGTTGCGTTCGCCTGTCTGCTAAACTCAAAACAACCGCGCCTGGCTTGACGGAGAAACCAGGAGAACAGCTGAGCATATTTACGACAGTGCACTTTTACTTTCGCCCTCTGGGGGGAGCCTCGCTGGAAAATCAACACCGGTTGCATAGTGTACCTTTAATCTACGGAGCCCCTCTGATGACATGGTCAAAAAAAATGTTTAATTGTGGCCACGAAGTAGTATTTCGTGCGCACGAAGTAGTATTTCGCGGCAACGCAATAACTTTAGCTTGCGCACGAAATACTTATTAATAATATCAACCAATCCGCCCCTGTTTTCAGGCTTATGTTAACTGTTATGACTTATCTTGGACAGGCTGCTATGTAAACGGGCCTTTAGTCCTTCGTTTAGCTATGCTGCGGTTGTTTACACTATGCCTTTTCCACCTAAAATGGCGTCTTAGCAAAAGATGTCACGTGACTGGCGGAGACCGACTGGGTAAGCAAATTGAGCACGCCTTAGACCTTAGAGAAGGCGCGCTCGATTTGCTTACCCAGTTGTCCAGGAATGATATTAATATTATTAATAAGTATTTCGTGCGCACGTTATTGCATGGCCACGAAATACTACTTCGTGGCCACAATTAAACATTTTTTTTGACCATGTCATCAGAGGGGGTCCGTATTAATCAGATGTCATGATTGAACAATCATTAAGTACTTGAGTAGCGGTTATCCTAAGTGCTTTTTTAGCCTTACCTGTCTAATTTCTTGGATTACTTATTTTTACTTTTACTTGAGAATATATTTAAAAAAGTAATGCAACTCTTACTACCCTTACGTATTTTTTTTGTAGGTAACCCCCTTTAACCCCCTTGTGAGCTGGTGCTGCTAAGACTATCATTAAATTCTTCTTAACTACAGAGATGTTATCCCTGTAAGTTCCTTCAATTATTGCTTTATAATATCAGTCTGCTGAGGAACATTCCAAGAAAATGAAGCTACAGTTCCAAAGATTATTTCTTTACTGATCCTTTGAAATATAGGGAAGTATTAGATGGGTGAACTAGTGACAGCTTCTGAAAAGTCCTGATTGCATGTTCTTTTCCATAGTAACGCTGGAAAACAGTGGGCTAGATTTTAGTTTGGGAGTTGATGCAACAGTTTAATTTCTCACAAACAATCAAGCTCTTTAAACAGGGAGGAAAATAATTAACATGACAGAGGGTACCAGGACCTTGGACAAGTTAAAGGAAACAGGGGTCACTGTGAGGGGATGACAATAATTGTCTCATTTAGAGACTGATGCCAACAAGTGAGAGTTATTAGGGAGGATCATTATTCTGGTGTGGTATGTGTTTTTATGCTGTGGCTGCCAGTCTTTCAGGCGGGTCTCTGCAGCAGCTTACAAAGGTGCGGCCACAGTGCCACATCCAAATGTGCCACATGAAAGACAAAAGTGCAGATCAACAGAGCGTCTCAGCCCCATTCCTTTGCTTTGTCAGTCTGACAGATGGCATGGGTCCGTCTGAGGCCCCGGCAGTGGAGAGTGTGGTGGCTTCAAAGGCCCTCTGTAATCTGCAGAAACATCACAGGGTGGAAAAAAAGTGACTGTCTCCCAGACACCGCGCCTTCTAAAGGGTCAAACAAGGTGCTAATGAAAGGCAGATAAAGGAATTGCCTGCTCAGATGGATCCTTGCAAAGTTAAGAAAAATAAAAAAAATAAAACATATCACATCGGATTGGCTTCCAAAGAATCTTCTTCCAAAGAATCCACAAATAAATGGCTGTCAGACCTTTTGTGTTCATACAGATAAAGACCTTTTTTAACCCGCCCCTCGGCTACTCAGCATGACTCAATTTAGACCAAATTCAGCTGTGATCGAAAAAAATCTAAGTTTATTTCTTATTTACAGGAAATTCAAGTAGGTTGTTCTAGTTTAGGGTTTACAAAAGTCTAATCCAACCAACTTTCAATTACATGAAAACAATTACTGACAGGTAACCTAACCTGATCTGAACCCAATGCTTTCATCCAGGCATACAGGGAAAGACAATTCTCCATTTATCTACGTAGTGCGGCTGAGTTATTCACATAAACTCATCATTTGATATAAATCCCATGGCAATTTGGTGCTTTGAATTACGCTTTTGCATGGCGATTTTTTACTTGACAGCTAAGACAATATAAAGAAGATGCATAAGTAACTATTACAGAACTCTGGCTGCAGCATTTTGGATACAGTTTGTGGACTTTCTGATAGTAAAGAATTACAATAGTCCAGCCTTGAAGTAACACATACATGGACTAGTTTCTCAGCATCATCCTTGGACAGGAGATTTCTAATTTTTGCAATATTCCGCAGATGAAAGGACCATTCATGAAAATTAAACACTACAGACACCAGCCTGAAAATATTTGACTCTATTTATCTATGCCAATTAAATTAAATTAAATTAATTAATTAAATTAAATTGTCTTAATTTAATAATTAAACTGTCTAAATTAGCCGGCGAGGAAACAGCCTTCAACCAGACATTGTGAAGAAAGGCTTTTTTTAAATAAAAATAACTAAGACCCAAATTCTCATCGACTAGAAATGTGAAATGTGGTTGTTTGATCAGCAATGACAGAGTCTCACATAGGAGAAAGAGACTGAATGCTGTTGGAAGAATGAACTTCTGTGGGCAGCCAGCTATAAACGATCTCAAGGATTTCGTTGAAAATGACAATTCAGAATGAAAGTTTTTCCAGTAATTAGGTAATGAAAAGACAGCACACATTCCATCTTCTTTGCAACAATCAGTCCATGACATCAACTAAAATAATTGCCACAGAAAGTCAACATATTAGAAGGATTATTCTTGGTATAACTCATTTTAATAAGTTATAAGAAATGATACATGTGTATAATAAAAGTTGTTTTAACAATATTTCACTCATTGCTGTCTTCTGATTTTTGAAATATGAGGGCTGTCATAGTGTCAATAGTGAGTAATAAATGAAGCATCAAGTAATAAACCTTTAGGCAAACCATTGGGTTCGAAAGCTTCATTTGGCCATCACTAGATGAGATGTGTGGGCTGTAGAGTCCGTCTCATGCTACCACGAGTGTGAAAGCACCACAACATTCAAAAGTGTCCAAAACATCAGCCAGAAAGCATAGGTACTGAGAAGCTGTCTGTGGTCCCCACCTGCAGAACCGACCCTTCATTGAATTAGTCTTGCTCATTGCAATTAACTTCCACCTGTTGTCTATTGCATTTGCACAACAGCATCTGAAATTGATTGTCAATCAGTGTTGCTTCCAAAAAGGGCGATTTGATTTCACAGAAGTTGTATAAGTCACTAATAATAAAGTGCATTGTAGGAACATCCAGGAATACAGCAACGGCAGAAACTGCTGCAACATCATAGATGACATGAAAACATTTTTTTCCATATAAACCTTTTGTGCATAGACTTTTTTTTTCTCAAAAGCCAAACACCACCTATAGTGAGCGTAAAACCTTTTGGCAAATTTTAGCGAGTTTATTTGAATTTTGTCATTTCTATCAAACTTTGAAATGCAATACTGTGCATTAGAAAAATAAATAAAAGCGCATTAGAAAAAGCTGATTGAAAGGCACCTAATCAGTAAAAGAAACAGGGCTAGTCTGGAACAAAAAAAGGCCCAACTCCAACAAAGGTGTGAATGGGAGCAGCTCAGCTTATAATTATTCAGGATCATGTCAGAGCCACATGGGAACAGACAAGATGAAGCTACTATTCCAGGAAAATGCAAAGAGAGCACAAAGTTAGGGGTCAAACTAACAAATGCTGCACAATGGCAGAATGTATAAGATGGGGCTTCGTTATTTGACAAGGACTTAAAATTCTGGTGCCAGTGATGTCTCATCATTTACAAACAACATGTGTATGATGTAAGATGTGATGATGTACCAGGGTGTGACCTATCAGATCTATGAAAAGTTTATTTAGCTGTTGAGTGTCTCCGCCTGTTGATGAAAGCCCTGGAGATCTGCTGCATGTAACCTGAGCCATTTATCTAACTAAGAATACATTCTGTTAAACCTACCTTCGTGTTTTATAGTTATTTAACATATATACCGTATTTTCACGACTATAAGGCGCACCTAAACGTCTTTTTTTCCCCTCAAAATGTGGGGAGCGCCCTATGGTGCGGTGCGCCCTATCTGCGGACGTTGTTGAGACCACCATGAGTATGTGAGAACCTTAAAGGGGGAAGTGTGGGCGTGGCTTGTGTATAAAAGAACAGGTATGTGCTTTATGCAGAACATTGTTGTCTTAACAACCCTGGAAATGGCAAAGAGACACGCCTATGAAGCCCAGTTTAAACTGAAGGCTATCAGCTACGTAGAGGAACATGGAAATCGAGCAGCTGCGAGAGAATTCAATATAAATGAATCGATGGTTCGCAAGTGGAGGAAGCTGGAAAACGAACTCCGACTGGTGAAGAAGACGCAGCTGAGTTTCCGCGGACATAAGGCGAGGTGGCCCGAGTTGGAGGAAAGACTCGAGCGGTGGATCGTGGAGCAAAGAACGAGTGGGGCCAGCGTTTCAACGGTCACTGTTCGACTAAAAGCAGTAAAGCTGGCGGAAGAAATGAAAATTGAAAATTTTCAAGGAGGTCCATCGTGGTGCTTCCGTTTTATGAAACGGTGCAATTTTTCCATCCGGACCAGGACTACAGCTGCTCAGCGACGGATTATGATGAAATGCTGGCGAGCTTCCACTCTTTCTGCAGCAAACACATCGCTGACAAAGTCATCCAGCCAAGCCACATCACCAACATGGACGAGGTGCCGCTCACTTTCGACATCCCGGTGAAGAAGAAGGGGAAACTGGCATGTCGGATTTAGCGCAGCTGTTTAATTCAGAAACAGAGGATGAGGACTTTGATGGGTTTGATTAATACTCTGTAATAAATACATGAATAAAGCACAATCATACTCAGTTTTGCTCCAGCTCTATTTTTCTACCTGAAAACTTAATTCAACAGCAGCCTCTGGGCCGCGGCGCTTCCGGGCTCACCTCCGCAGGTGTTTTTTCGTCGAAATAATCTAAATCTTTTTAAGTGAGAAAGTCCACCTGAAAATTTAATCATTGCAGTCAGTTCATCCAGATTATTATCCTGCCTATGTTTTAAGTTAATTTATGCGTCAATAAACTGTATCAGAGGAGTAATCACAGCCCTGTGTCATCAGCGATGTGTCTCTCACGGCCGGTTCCCAGGTTTGAATAATACTTTGTAATAAATACACCTTGCAGCTTTATTTGCTGTGATCAGTGGGAATAAAGTAGTTTTAATATGTTTTTAAGTGGGAAAATCCACCTGAGAGGACATGTACCTGTATATAAAAAACGCGCCCTATAGTCCGGTGCGCCTTATGTGTGTGTTAAATACAGAAATGGCACACATAACTGAGACTGCGCCTTTTAGTCCGGTGCGCCTTATGGTCGTGAAAATACGGTACATTCGAAAGTGTTATAGTGAACTCTTGAAGTTGTAAACACTTAGTTTTCTAAGTGGAAACCAAGATACTTGGGAGGGACTTCCACAACGGAAGGAAACCTGAGAAGCAGCAAAACATTAAGGTAAGTACAAAGCAAGAGTAGACAGAGAAAACACAGGTTATGCAGACTTGGAGTCCTTCGGAGGCAAAAAGCATACCACACATGGTTAACTTTAACTATTTAATGGTTCCTTGATTAGTCTCAAATGAGGATCACCTGTCAGCACTGGCCACCTGTGACTCCTGGGCTCCACCTAGGGGAAATAATGAATATCCCAGACTCCAACATTTCAGAGAAGCATCCCGCTGCAGCCTGCGGGAAGGCGGGGCTTGACATCAAGCCCCCGCCTACATCAAGGACAGCCATATTGGAAATGCTGACCTAACAGGGCAGGGAAGCACATAGACATATAAGAAGATATATATAAAGATATATGTAAAGATATGTTTTCATCTTAATTGTGAAAAGTTATCCCTCGAGCCCTGACGTCAGTAGTCCGTAAATTTAAACAAAAATACGCAGCACAGTGCTGAGGCATCATTAGTGTGTTAAGCTTGAATCAGCAGGTTTGAGTAGCAGGTCGACCCCCCCAATATGGCGGCCGTAATTCCTACGCCGCGACAGCCAATGCAGGGTCTACTCATATTATATTATTATTTGAACTTCCGCACCAGCAAGTATTTGGTTATATTGCTTTTCTTAATCAACGCTGGAGATAGGCACGAGCAACCCCCGCGACCCCATGAGGGATTAAGCGGGTCAGAAATTTGATGGATAGATTTTTTCTTAATCTGCGATGGACTGGGAATCTGTCCAGAATCCACTGCACCAGCCCTAACGACACCACTATAGGGATAAGTGTGCGTGTATGATAATTGTTGGATAGATAAATGTGTCCTCAATGTAATGTTCATTTGTCTCTAAACTATCAATTTAATTTACGTTTTATGACATTTGTTTGTGATAGGGTTTGAGGATAGATAAATACATCTTCATAATAATTCCTTATTGTTGTTTATTTTAGACTGTTTGTTACTAATGTTATTTTAACATCTGGAAATTTAATAAAGATTTAAAAATAAAAAGGACATACCACGTGACAGACATACCATGTGACGTACCATATTTTTTTGGTCATTTCTCTCGCCAGCGCCTATAGGCAAGAGCGGTAAGCATTTCCAATATGGCTGTCCTTGATGTGGGCGGGGCTTTATGTCAAGCCCCGCCTTCCCGCAGGCTGCAGCGGGATGTACTTGACATTTCAGGGATACATCATTTTACATTTTCATTTACTGAAACCTATCAAGAATCAATAACGGCTTGAATTTTTTGATCTTTTTGTATTTGCGTCAGTCTTACACTTTCAAATTTGTGAAATAAATATCAAAGGCAGCCATATAAGCTCATCCATGTGCAAATGAGAAATGTTTTTATTAAGATCTGTGTTTATATGAGAGAAAAACATAAAGCCAGGGTGTCAGCTGCTGTGACACTTTTAGCTCTGCCAGACTGTTCTGGTCTCCACGCCCAGCTCAGGGACTGAAAAGTCATTCAGGAGTTGGGTAATTGACTTGAGTTTAATTAAAGGCCAATATGAAAAAAGAACAGACAAAAAGGCAAATTAAAGACACTTGTAAAACAGAAAATGAAACGCTTAACAAGCTCCGCACTACTTTTCAGGGACCTCATTTACATGGCAAACCCTCATAGCGAGCTTGGTTATAATTTGGTGGGTTTAGTGTTACTGTAACTTCAAGGCTGGAAGGCTTTAATTGAAATATATTCAGTCGAGGCTTTTCCAGTACATCAGGTCTTAGGGATGGATACAATTATAAGCTTGCAGGAAGTTCAGATGACATTTTACCTTTTTGATATCTAAGCAACACAATATAATAACAAGGAACAAATTTCTTTATGTCTGTTCTTGTTTGTGCATGCCTCCTTTGTTTTTTATTGGATATAATTTTAGGATATTTCATGTCCCTTTGCACATAAAGGGATTGGAGAGATACAAATAATGGCAAATATATTTCCTTTTTAATGCATAAGTGTGTAACCTAGAAGCAAATAAACGAAGTGGTAGTTGGTAAAATGGCAACAAATGAAAGAAGGTCTTTCTTCAGGAATCTAATGATACAGAAAAATGGTGATGCAATGCTGCTGAAAGGTGAATCCCTTTGCTGGTATGATGTCTGATTGGGCCTTTCTCTGTGGAGTTTTTATGTTCTCCTCAGGCATACAAAAAATTTTTTTCCCCAAACTACTTGAGTTTCTTCACACAATCCAAAGGCTAGGTTAATTACCCACTCTGCATTTCACTACGGTCTAAGAGAGTATGCTTGTTAGCTAGGTGCGGTGTGAGGAGCCATTTTTTTCACCCAGCTACAGACCAGGAATTTTTCAGCTCATTAAAGACCAATAAAAATGTGAGAATGAATCCCTCAAACCATGAAAACTAGGCCCAAACTTATACCTATAATTAAATAATCACAAATTTTCCCCAAAGAAACGTTAAAAGGTAACCTTGACCTGTCACAATCAACCAAGACAATTTATAAGGTGATATTCAAACCCATCGTTCATGACTTCTTCATAAATGATTTGATAGAATCCCAACTTCCAGCAAATGATGAAAGCACGATTACCATCTGCACATTTGATGAGCTCTTTCTTTGCAAAGCCTTTCACAGGGGGCCGCAGCTTTATGTAATGGTTCTAGCAGATGTTGTGGTGAAAAGAACTAAAAAGCAGCTCTCAGACGTTTGGGGGCTATTGACTGATGGCTTTTAACTGGTACACTTCTAAGAAAAGGCAAGCATGGATCAGAGGCTGAGAGGCAGGCACAGCAGCACCCCTCAGATCAGTTACGGTCACCTTGTTTATTGCCCTCAGAAAAAGCCTTTGCATAGCTTCTGCACTCACCACACCCATGCTTGAAATAACACACACAAGCATGCAAAGACTGGGTTCACAGAGAGGAAGACGTTGCATGTTGAAGGATTAACTGGGCAGCCACCTGTAACTCCAGTATCTTTACGATATGTAATTTCCCACAGTAAAATTCCCATTCAAATTTCAGAGCAAATACAAATTTTCAGCATTAAAGTCCATTTATCCAGAGATAGCACTACATATCTCTGTAGATATCTTCCTACATGGATGAATGTCTTGTTGCTGTAGAACATTATACAGTGAAGTTGCATATAGAAACTTTTTCAACAGTGACATATTTTTGGTTTAAAACAAAAGGGAAATGCTCTTCTTTGGAGCTTCTTCCTCTTCAAAGCAGCCTCCTTTATAGAAAAGCTGCTGTGACCCTGTTTCTTTGGGAGTAAAAGACACAGAGAGCTGCAGGGGCTGGGCGAGGAAGAGGAGGAATGAAGGAAGAAGGGAGGGGGTGACATAGTGGAAGAGGTGGGGTAACTTCAAAACCCACATCAAAAGGAATAAATAATTGTTTCTGCTGGTTTTGTTGTTGTGATACGGATCGGCGAAGCAGCAAGTGGCGAGCAGGAAGCTTTGATTTGAGGCAGCCTTCCTGGAGAGGGCTCCTTCTGTCGTCAGCTGAGCAGAGAGAAGAGGAGCCTACTGATTAAAGTCCTGTTTGTTTTAATCTTCTCATTCGTCCAGGGGAGGCCCACGGAGAAGAAGAGATCCTGCTTTAGGGCAGGACGACTCTCTCCTCTTGGAACATTTCCTCCTTTTATTGCATCCAGAAATGGAAGCAGTGATGCAGCAATCAGACACAGGATAATAGGTTTGCTTAAAAGGCTGGTATGCAGATTTAGAGCCCGGGGCGGGGGGTTGTATCAAGTTAATGATTTATTTTCAGATACTCCCTCCTTAGAAAAGATCAAACTTATTTTTCTTTTTTTTTATTGGAAATTGTTTACTTTCAAAGCAAACAAGTTTATTAGTGGTTCACTTAGCTAGATGCGTTTCTATTAAACATCAGACTGCACACAATCCAAAATAAAATGTTCTTAAAGGAAATATGCCATTTTGAAAGAAAAATGATGCATGTGATTGTGTAACTACTGACAAAAAGAGAGATGATAGGAACTAGTGAAATGAAGATGGCATGGCATATTTTTTGATAAATTATTACAAAAACTGTTTTACTTCATTTAGTTTACATTTCCTATTTATAGAAAACTTTGAAATTTTTTATTCCAGTATTTTATTCCAGTATAGTAGAATAGTTGCAAAGTTTGAAATTATGTAGTTACTGTAGTTCTGTAGTTAACTAGAGAAATAAATGATATTAACCAAAAAAGCAGAGCAAAAAAAAAAAAAAAAAAAAAAGCATAGGGTAACTGTAAAGACCCATCGTATAATTAGCAGGGACGATTCTGGGAGGTCTAGTGGACTAGAGGCAGACTGTGTCTTTTTTCTGGATGGGGTCACCCATGGAGCTAGATAACAGTTACTTTTTGTATAACTGCCTCTTTTTGTATGTCTGGTTCTATCTCCTTTAACCTGCTCACACTGAGACTGGTTCTACTGGAGGTTTCTTCCTGTTAAAAGGGAGTTTTCCGCTCCACTCGCACTACTTTGATTGATGAAGATCAACGAAAAAAATGCAATATCGTTGCCACAAGCTCATCCAGGAGGAACATGTCTTGCAAGTCAGTGACAACATTCAATCAGCTGGTTTTTCCTTGACAGAAACATTTAACCAATCTGACTGTATTGTGCCTGTAAAGTGTCTTGAGATGACATGTGAGCTGAATGACTCTAATGGGGAGGAAATTGAAGAGAACAAAGAGGTATAAGCTGAAAAA
Source organism: Cyprinodon tularosa (assembly GCF_016077235.1). Classification (NCBI taxonomy): domain Eukaryota; kingdom Metazoa; phylum Chordata; class Actinopteri; order Cyprinodontiformes; family Cyprinodontidae; genus Cyprinodon; species Cyprinodon tularosa. The sequence goes on along the minus strand of NW_024038652.1, from coordinate 113,053 downwards.
AGGATGAATGTGGAATGGCTTAAAGGGAGGATTTAAGGCAGACTCTCAGTGGCAAGGGGGTGTTCCCTGATGAATGGACAGCAACAGTTAACGTAATAAGGGAGACAGGAAGGAAAGTTGGCATTTCTTCTGGAAGGAAACAACAGAGAATTTGACAAAGAGACTTGGTGGTGGAAAGACAAAATATAGGACTGTGTTCAGAGAAAGAGATCAGCTAAGAAAAAGTTTGACACTGTGAGGATTGAAGAGAGTCATTAGGAGTACAGAAGAATGCAGCGAAAAGTGAAATTCGAGGTAGCTAAGGCCAGAGAGCATACAGTAATTTGCATAATAGGTTGGACGGCAGGGAGGGAAGAAAGCACCTATACAGACTCGTGATGGAGAGAAACAGAGATGGAAAAGGTGTTGAGCGGGTTAGATTGATTAAGGCTCAGGATGGAAATGTTCTAAAATATTTAAAATAAGTGTGATGGAAGATTTAATAAAAAAGGAAATTTAATTCTATTCAGTTTATTTATATAGCGCCAATTAAGAACACATGTCATCTCAAGGCACTTTACGGTTCATCAGATCATACAGTCAAATTGATTCAAAGTTTTCTATCTAAGGAAAACCAGTTGATTGCATCGACTCATTGACTCGAATGCATCCCTCACACTTAGAAACCTTGTAGCGACAGTGGAGAGGAAAAACTCCCTTTTAACAGAACCAGGCTCAGCAGAACCAGGCTCAGTGTGAGCGGCCATCTGCCGAGGCCAATTGGGGTTCAAGGAGACAGAAGCAGAGATACTGTGAAAGACTCCCCCGTCCAGTAAAACACACCCAGGCAGACGAGCTCCGAGCAAACTCCCATGTCAGAGGATGAATCTGGGATCAGCCTTCAGCCCTTTCCTAGCTCTGGTGATGGACAGAATGATAGACAAGGTTAGACAGAAATCTCCATCTCCACCAATTTATAATAATGACATTGATAGTCTGCAAAGGTTACCCGACTCCAGAATCCACTCTGCCATGTTGGAGGCTCCTACTCATCTTAAACCCTATTAGCATTGGCACAAGCATCATTTAGGGACCCCATGTGCTTTATAAATTATCCTCCTGTGTCTGTGTTTTATGTTACCCATTTTCACAGGAAAAGCAACCCCAGAGATTTTGCATCTCCTGGATATATCTCTGTGCTGCATATTGAAAAACCTCTGCTTCAAACTGTGTGCTACTGCTAGCCAGTTGAAGGGCAAGGCGTGGCCAGATGTCCCGATTTCTGCACTACGGTGCTGCATTTCCCATTTCTTCCCCAGTGTCCTTAAAATCAAAACAATTTCCACCATTTCACTTGGTCATATATTGAAAAGGTTAAAAGTAATCCGTAGGTGCTTTTCTTAAATATTTGGAGAGCAGAGCCGCAGCCACTGTTACAGAGCCCCGTCGGCTGTCAATCAAAATTCAAAGCAGTGCCCTACCTCATTAGCAACCTCCACATAGCGCTGTTAAAGTAAAACAACAAGTGTAGGAATTTAATATATCTAAAATATGAACAGTAATTTCAAACAACAGAAAATTTAGAAAAAGGAAAGACTGCATTTCAAAAATGGATATAAGGACAGAGAAAAGTGAGCTTTTTCTGAAGTTTGCAGACATGTTTCCAATTTAAGAAAATTGCAATGTAAAGAAACTATCATGGAAATTATTAGGAAACCTTTACAATGTAAACAAAAAAGCAAAAAACAAATTAGATATGTTTGCATGTTTGGAGCAAATTAACCTACCGTTACACTTGGATGTGATAAACAGGAAGCAGTGGCAGAAAACTACTAAATAAGTAATAGAGCAAGGTTTTGATGAATGTGTTGCAATCTGGCATTTTGTACTTATTTCGTCATGTCAGCTAGTATTAGAGATGTTACCTGCCTTCAGAGATGGCAAAAGTACTCACTTTCCGTACTTGAGTAAAAGTGCAGATACTTGTGTTAAAAAATACTCTGGTAAAAGTGGAAGTACTGATTAAACTTCTTTACTCAAGCAAAAGTAACAAAGTACAGGCTTGTAAATTTACTTAAAGTATAAAAGTAAAAGTAGAAACCACTTTTTTCATGCCGTTGCCTACATTTTAAATGGATGTCTGCCAATAGGACTAGATCTCCGTTGTGTTCATTTTCAATCATCTCGTCGTCCATACTACTATGCTAACGCCGCCGCCACCAAGCTGCAATGATTTGCCGCGAACGAATACAGCAGAATCTGTCGATTCATCTTGTAGTGGTGCGTCAAATGCAACGTAGATTCCCATCCAATTAGATTGAATTTGGTATTGATGACGTGAAAAATAATACCGGTAACTCCATTGAAATGAGCCAAAACTAAAGTAACAAGCCAATTTTTTAAAATGTAAGGAGTAGAAAGTACAGATATTTGTGTAAAAATGTAAGGAGTAGAAGTAAAAAGTCGCTACTTATAAAAATAAGTAGTAAAGTAAAGTAAAAATATCAGAAAAATCTACTTGAGTACAGTAACGAAGTATTTGTACTTCGTTACTTCCCACCTCTGCCTGCCATCAGGAGATGCTGAGAGAGAGATGTGATTCTAAAGGTATGTTCACTTTAAACATGATCCCAGTGACAGGAGGGATTGCTTTACATGTTATCCCTACGCAGAGGCACATTCAAAAGCACAGCAATGGTTGTGCTTATAGCAATGTGACAGGCATGATTACGACAATTGCAGAGAAGGAACAGCGACATGACACCTATGATAGATGCTTAGCCACTGTTACTAGATTAGGAAAGTCTTATCTTTTCTGTCATGTTGCGTTGCAAAAGTCAATCAGGGACTGGATGTGGTTTGACGTAGAGTAAGGGATGACATACATGAAGTAAGGAGTGCTCTCAAGAGGTTTGGGTGACTCATAAGAACGGCATCTTAATCTAGCACTATGTAAAACTATATGCTGTTTATTAATCATCGTTCAAAGGACAAGCATCAAGCTACCAAAGAGCAATCTGATGTTTGTCAAGATCTTGTCAGGATCTCTGACTTGTTATGTAACTCATTCTTACCTCTTCAAGCAGTGAGCATACCTTTGCAAGATCTACAAATGCGGATAAAAATCCTAGAGCAATGCTAAAAACTTGTGAAACTGATTCAATTAAGATGCATTCATGAGTCTTGGTATTCTTTGTGGTTCCATTTTTCTTAGTCTAAAATCGACCCTGAAAGCAAAAATTGTAATCTTTACTCAAGTATCTCTGAGATGTTTACTTTACCTTTAAAGGGTTATGTTTTTCTATCAACTCCAGATATGTCAGGTTGCAAGATATATTTCGGCAATATTTTAATAAATGTATATAAAACCAGTGCCAAAATTAAATTTCCCAGTTTCAATAAAAATAATTAGCTCTGCAGGTTTTTTTTTAGGCTACATCAATGCAATGAATGATTGTGCGACTGAATACATAAACTTCTGTGTAGATAACACAATCACCACCAGAACAGTGAGTTGCTTCCCCAAAAACAAACCCTGGATCACCCGTGATCTAAAGGAACTGCTAAAAAAGAAAAGAAGAGCCATCAGGAAGGAAGATGGGGAATTATTGATGAGTGTACAGAAGCATTTAAATAAGATAAGAGAGAAATCAGGGAGACATACTGGAGTGCAAGTTCCAGCAGAACAAAATCAGTTGTGTATTAGAGTTGTGTAGTCAAGGATAAAGAAGATCAACAGCTTTAAGCAGAAGGATGATCAGACATATGAAAATCTGGACAGAGTCAATGAACTGAATACTTCCTTTAAATGGTTCCATTCAAGAACAAGCTCAGCATCCCTCTCTCCCTTAAACAATCAAGCAGACATCCCGCCCTCCTTTGAATCACAGCAAGTTTCATCTTCCAACTCGGCCATTTATCTTCCTGCTTTTATGCATTTGTTCTTAAACAAATTAGAAGGTGCTGCACCCTCCTTTTCCACAGACAGGCGAAGGAATTCAAGTGAAGAGGCAGCTAGAGAGACTGAATAGCAATAGGGCACCAGGTCTAGATGATGTAAACCTCATGCTGAAGGCATGAACATAGCACCTTTGTGGGATTCTACAGAACATCTTCAACCTACGCCTGGCCCCGGAGACTGTTCCAGTGATATAAAAGACCCCATGCCCAAAGAAAACTCAACCAATAGTCCTCAGTGACTATAAACCTGCCGGCCTGACATCCCACATCATGAAGAGAGACTCCTATAGGTTCACCTGAGCAAGAAAGGACATCCAGCAGTTTGCTTATTGCCATGGAGTTGATGATGCACTGCTTCAATAAACCCACCGTCATTTAGACAAGACAGACAGCACTGTGAGGATGATGCTCTTTCTTCCCTTTTATTTAGTCTGATTTACTTTGTAAGAAACTCCAGAAGACTCAGTGGAGGAATCAGCATTGCATCGCTTAAAGACTACCTGACAAACCAATCACAATTTAAAAGAATGAAGAGTTTTTCAAACTGTGGTGGAAGTCGTGGAGGAGTTTATTGTAACTGGAGACACAACTGTGAAGCCGTCTACAAGAAGGGACAGAACAGAATGGACTTGTTAAGGAAGCCTATTCAGTGTTTGCAGCTAATATGCTTAATGTCTTCTTTAAATCTGTTCTAAAGAGTGCTATCTTTTCAATCTTTTTTCCATCATCTGCTGGAGAAACAGCATCAGAGAATCAAAGCAAATGACTAAAAAGCAAATGATTAAAAAGAAAGAAAATTATCGACAACAATAAGCATCCTGTTCAGAAGACAGAAAGACAAAACGCTGCAGGAGATCCTTCCTACCTACAGCTATTAACATCTGCAACAACAATTAATTTGCATTTGAGAATAATACAGTATTTTTTTTTTCATTTAATTTAAGTAAAGTGAATGGATTTAAATATTTGATAATTAGATTTTTTTTTCTTGTTCTTTAAAAAACTAAAAACAAAACAAGCTCAAATCTGAGGCAACAAAATATTGCCGAAGTTTATCTAAAAACCTATCACCACATATCTTTGTCAGTTTTGTTAACTCAAAAGAAAGCAACTTTAATACCATATAACTTCCATGGACTACAAATAAAAAGGTGATATTATCCTGTAACAGTTTGAATAAATAAAAATAGTCTTTTTTTCAAATGTGTCTTTTTTTTCTAAAAAAAAAAAATTAAATAATAACAATAAGAAGATGATTGTTGAAGACATTTAGAGTGCCGAGTGAATGTTTTTTAATCACCTAAAAAAGTTTTCTGCACTGAATCAAACTCTACTTTCAAATAAAATTAGACTGGTCTTCTCTCATCTTTTCATCCAGGGATGTGAAGAGAAATTATGATGAAAAACCTTGTCTCTTTACACGCTTCACTCCAATTTAAAAGTAAATCTGTTTCCATTAAAACACGAAAAAAAAAAAAAATTTGAACAAAGCAAAAAAAGCACCACGCAGATCAGACTGCATTCATGTCAGAGCTAGGAGTTCATTATGAGGTGAATTTAAAAGTGTGCATTGAATAGTGTTTTCAGTATTTTCACCGCACATCCATCTAGAAATGTATATGTGGCACCGACACTTCAGGTGGCAGCTGCAAATGAGGCTACTTTAAGAAAACATGTCTGCTCTCAGCCTGTACAGCAGCGAAGATTAAGTAGATCACCGCATGAAGCATGATACGTTAGACGCCAGCTGCCATAATGAAAGTAAAATGAAACATGACATGATATAGCAGCTCATAAGGATCATATGCACTGCAGTAGAAAGATAATAGATAATAATAATGAATTTTATTTGTAACGCACTTTACATTTGAATTCAGATCTCAAAGTGCTACAGTTCAAAAAAGGAAAATTAAAACAAAGGTTAAAAGACCATAACATTAAAAACAGAGTAAAAGACAATAATTAAAATCAATACATTCGAAGGGATACGTAAAAAACTATTAGACAAGCAGATGGAGACAATGGAGGAATTCTGTCCTATAATCCTTTCAAAAATTTATCTTAAAAATGTTTTCCTTCCCAATAAATGATCTCTGTCACAACTTTGATTAGAAAAATGATTAAATGCAAAACAGATAATATTAATTATTCTGCAGGAATATAAAAATAATTTGCCTTATAATAAAATGGAAAGCTTATAGGAAAATTCAATGGGAACCACATTTTTATAATTTATTTGCTTGGGAGTCAATTTAATTTTCATTCCTTTCTTTTTTTTTCTTGCAAAAGCATTGGAGTAGGATGTCTTCTGGTAATAACATATTGTTGATTTAAATGGAAATTATCCAAGATTTTTATTTATTCTATAAAGTTAAATTTCAAAGCAAACAGCTCTTGTTTTAACTGGAAGTTCATCCAGAATGGAAGGATTTAAATTACTTGTTCTTCATTCTGATTTATGTTTTCTGAGGCTGGATAGATAGGATGAGTAATTTAATGATTGGTTAGTGGTATGGATGTGGACAAAAATTAGAATCTTTTTAGAAGCTTAACCCAAAATGCTATAATGCCTCTAAACTTATTTCTCAGCAAATTATTAATACTCTTTTTCAAATAATTAGTCACATCACTTCTTTAAAATAATATTCAAATGGTTGTTTTTCACCTGCTGATAAGCAGAGTTTCTCTTTCTCCTGTGTGTTTTGGCCTCACACTGGGAGTGTTATTGTCCCCTCTGCAGCACACAACAAACAAGGTCAGACATGATAAGGAAAGTTTTATTATGAAGGCTTTGAGGTTGGAGAAAAAGAGATCAGACTATTTTCTAGGTAAAATCCCGGCAATGTGTTTTCATATTCAAAGTTTGAAATGTTAATACTTTGTTTTCATTCAAAACTCTCCATATTTATGACTCTGTAATGTACCCTTTCAAAATTTAATCTATGTACCTTTAACATGTAGTGACAAATACAATTAAGGCTAAAGTTCCTCAGAAATTAGATTTAAAAAAAATTTTTTTTCTTTAAAAAATTTTGCTTTTATCCATCCATCCATCCATCCATCCATCCATCCATCCATCCATCCATCCATCCATCCATCCATCCATCCATCCATCCATCCATCCATCCATCCATCCATCCATCCATCCATCCATCCAGAGGTGGGGTACACCCTTGACAGGTTGCCAACAGATTTTGCTTTTAGTATAAATAAAATGGACTTTTTCTAAGAGATAATAAAACCAACCAAACCATTTAAATATCAAATGTTTTTTTGAATCTCTCCACTGAGTCCAACACATTGAAAAATCTTCCTATCAGGGTAAATTAAAGATTGCATTACAGATCAAATTTGGCATAGGTATGGATAATTGTTGGCATAAAATTAATATGATGTTTTTATGTAAAACTGCTATCACTGTAAACAAAACAAAACAAGAAAATTTCATTTGAAGAGTTCTTGGATGTCAGCTGTTGGATAAAAGGTTGTTTTTAGTTACACCTTAAAGCTGCTGTTTTCTGAAATGTTTCTCCTTGTTAGAGGTCAAATGGGAGCATTTCTATATTTTTAAGAAATAATTCATCTGTGTAATAAAGAGCTAACAATCGCTGTATTAAATTCCCACCAGGCCTGACAAGAATGTCACATATTAGGTTGTTCTTACAGTTATTTGCAACATATTGCACACGCTATGAAACTGTATATGTGTTTTTAAAGCTGATCTTTGTTTCACCACCAGTCATCTCTGCTCAAAAGCAGCGAATATTTGTAGTCTGATCAAATCGGAGAGCCTCTTCAATTCATATATGCGACATTCCGCCTTTGATTCTACCAGAAATCCAGCATTGGCCAAAGTGTCATCAGAATTGCTGAAGACTGATGTCGACTTGCTGCTTTGAGGCCTTTATGCACTTATTCAAACAAAGTGGTCTCATTGGATCTTATCGACGTATGACGAAAGAGCGGAAGGCAGCGTTTTCCTTCGCTGACAGTAAACAGCCTCTCCGTCCACAGGCCTGTCAGTGTTAGAGACAGAGCTCGTTAGGCGCTGACATCAAACGCTTACTGAGACTGATGATTTAAATATTGAACTGACTCGCGGCATCTCCCAGACAGAGGAGAGCTGGTTTGTGCTGACAAGACAGATGTATATTTCAGCAGCCGCTTCCCCGCTAAACTGCCTAATGGCCTTGGGGATGAGACAGATGAAAGTTAAACCCGGAGATCTGCTGAGACGCCTCCACAGTTCGGTTGTACCATAAGTGGAAAAGTCTCCCGCCACCATCCTCCTCTATCGTCCTGTATCCCACTGTCCTCAGTGCATGCAGCTCCACAATTCAGTGGGATCAGAGGAGAGATTCCCCACATGGAGATTCCCCTCTTTAGGCCCCAGGCGGTAGGGACACTAACAAACTGTAATGATCTCCAGCTAGGCCTGTCTCTCCTCTTCTTCCCCCGCTGATACGCAACTAAACTTGCAGAACGGGCCTCCCTTTGCACAGCCCCACTGAACCAACTGTACTTTTCCAGTAAAACCATGTCCAGTTTAAGATCAGACAATCCGTGCAAAAAACTGGATTGAGATTACTTTATAGAAGAATCTGTAGAATCCATGTAGAAGTCAGAAAATTAATCTTTAACGTGATACGGTTTCGGTGACCCCCTTTTTCTTTTGACGGCTCTGAGTCACACACTTCTGTTGGCATGTCTGGGCTCCTCAGAGAGAACATATGTGAAGCACGGGGGGGACGATGATAATAACTCATGTGTTTTTGATCCGCTTCTTATCTTGATGCATCTAGACGAATCTATCTGAGACTAAGGAAGAGGAAAAATCTTTTTGCTCCCACATAATGACAAAGAGGGCAGCAGGGTAAGCTGCTAATGCATGAATCTTAGAATTGCTATTGGCCATTTACCAATGAAAAGAAATAAAGTCTAACCCAGATGATTAAAGAAATCATCTGTTGGCTGAAGATGTAACATCTCTGAGCAGATTTTATTCTCGTCTCACAGCATGAGAAAGTTTTATTACTTGCACATAATTCTTCTTTTCTCTAAATCATGGAAGATGAAAGTCTAAATTGGGTTGCAGCCCTTTGCATCTACAAATGATTAACTTTCCTCGCAGAAAGCATTGTAAAATGTCTGCATTATTCTAAACCAAAGATGGTATAGTAAAAAAAAAATAAAGGAATTATTTAATTGTATGAATGCTGTCTTTTACTTTCTTCTGTGAATTATTGTCTGTATCACACTCTACCTGGAAAAAGAATTAAAAGGCCTTAAACCTTTTTTTTTTTTACATTGTGTCAAATTAAATTACTTTTTTGTATCTGCTTGGTACAAACGTAGAAGTAATGCATGAAATAAGAAAACTAAAATATGTGGAGCTTATTTGACAGAGCCAAGTTCTGATTTAAAGGATGTGATTTTAGGCTCTTTATTTTTAGGATTATTGTTCTGGTGGAACGGGCAACTGCTGCCCAGTATTAAGTCTTTTGCAGCCAATTAAAAGGATTTCTTTCAGGAATACCTTGCATACTCTCATCCGTCTCTCCTTTTACTCTGACCAGCCTCTGTTCTTCTTCCAAAAATGAAAAGAATATTTACAGTATGAAGCTGTCAACACCATGAGTTACCTTAAGGTAGTGTGTTGAGTTTTCCTTCACAGAATATTTTGCATATATGCCAAAAACCTCCGTTTTGATCTCACCTGATCAGAAGACCTTCTTCAACAGGTTGCATCTGCTTCTGCTACATGGCTTGTAGCAAATTGCCAATGTAACTTATGTCTTTCATTCAACATTTACTGCAATTCACAGTGAAGCTTATGGTTCTAACATAACAAAGTGTGTGCAAGTTCAAAAGGTGATGTAGTTTATATTTTTTCTTAAATCAGCCACATTGGTAATGAGAGAAAAAATGAGTGCACTGTATTCTCCTGCAGCATGTAGGTGTTGGGATCTGGAGGTCTGTCCACCTTCCTCCAGCAGAGGGCGCCTCTAGGTCTCCTGGAGCTGAGCTGACGACCATACCTGCGATCCATCAGTCATCAGGAGACCAGCATATAAGCAGCGGCAGGACTACACTCCAGCGCCAGAGTGTTAAGCCAGCTATGGTTAGCGAAGCCTGAGCCAACCAGCCTGTCTGATTCTCTGACTCCCAGAACTTTGAACTTGAACCTGATCAGTTTTTGTCTTCTTTGCCTCCTAGGAAGTAACCTGACTGAACCCTGGAACTCTGGAAGAGTTTCATCTGCTGAAATCTGCCTGCCGGCTCTCTGGAGCTCATCTGAAGAATCTTACTGTCTGAACCTGCCTGCCCGCCCTCAAGAAGAGGATCGGAAGAAAGACTCTGGATCTTAACCCTGTTAAGTCTGAAGTCAAGCCCTGCCGTTGCTTAGCCCTCTGCCAACTTCAAGCCTCTGGACCCACCTGGTTCCCTCCCTCTGCTGCTAAACCTGAAACACGTCACAGGTACAAACCTGCACAATTCCTCTGGCTAAGATCTTCCGCATCCTGGCTAACCAAACTGTCCCTCTCTACAGAGAACCCTGTGTGACCAGTCCCGGACCTGCTTCTCAGTATTATTCATATAACTTTGTGTTTATTTCAATAAACAGTCAAACTTTTCATCTGCCTCCGTTGTGTTCTGCATGTGGGTTAGAAACCTGAATCCCATCATGACAGTAGGCATAAAAAAGCACCTCACTATGGTCAAATACTTATAAATTGAAGATTATGAATATTTTTTTAATTTGTATTTTTTAACTTGCTGATGCAAGTCTCATTTTAATCTATTTTAATAGCTAGATTTATTTCAATATTTTTCCGTTCCTGTTCAGCAGGGTGAGGAGGCTGTCTTTGTTTTGGTATGTCATAGTGATGTCGGGCAGGATCGTAGCCTCGTTTAAATGAGAAAGAGAAGCAAAGTTAGTGGTGTGAAAATTTTATATCATGGGCTTGAAAGACTAAGCAAGTATACATATTATGTAATAAGTTATAATAATCGTAAATCTCAGCTATTGACCATAACAGATTTAACCCTTTAAAGCATGGACCATGAAATAATTGACAGGAAATTATATTTTTTACATTAAATTTGTGATGGAACTTTCTTAAAAATGAAATAAATAGCATTCATTTTTTATTCTTTTTGAAAGTGAAATTAGATCATATAGATATGCATTAACTTTTATACTATAGGCATTTCAGTATAATCTGTTATACATTTTCTGTTCACTGCATGTGTCCGTATGTGTAAGTCAAGGTTTTCAAGATTAAAAAAATATCACACTAATGATGCCGATTCCTCTAAAACTCATGTATCAGATATGATACACTTGACTTTAAAGGGTTAAAGGTTTAACATGGGTACATACTAATAAATGTATATCTATATCAACATATATATCAATAAATGTATATATCTATATATATATTTATATATATATGTGTATGTGTATATAAATATAAGGAAAATAATACAGGCTGCAGTAATTTTATGTTAAAGGGATTGCTATGTGTCTGCAACCATATTTAAGTCTGAAAGATAAAAAATAGAGTCTAAGCAGCCGTAGAGGTTGGTAGAATGAGAAACATAACTAGATGAAGTAGTTAATTTTTATGTTGAGGATGCCTTTAAAATGCCTCTTAATGCCTTTAATTAGAATTTCCAGAAGGATTCTTTTTTATTCATTTCTGTGGCTGTGTGCCTCTCAAACATCTTATTACACATGCATTTACACTACATGTTCCTACGTATTCTTTCTTTCTTTTTTTTTTTTTTTTTAGAGGAAAATCAGTTGCTGGCAAATAAAAGCAATCCACAAACCATGAAGAGAACCATGGGGACATAAACCTCCGGCAGAATTTTGCTTGTGCGTCAGAGAACACTAATTTATTCAAATGTAATTTCATGAGAAAAGTGTCATGACTTTAAGCCACTGCCTTACTCGTGTGTATTCTTTAAGGCACATGGATATAGTCAAACAATCGTACTAACAAACTGCAAAGAAAAATAAGAAAAATGTTCTCAATTCTTCCTTATTTTAAGAGTAGTGTCAGTTTAAATCAGTAAAACAAAAATAAATATGAAAAACCAAGGTTCGTATTGGACGCTGCTCTCTGTGAACTGTCTGCTGCAAGTCAGATCGTCTTTTGTTGTTGAGCCTGCTCTCCTCTGGGAATAATAAGCATGAGGCGATCAGACAGAAAAGCTGTTTTTCACCCTCTGAAATTTGTGCCAGAAATGTACATCCTCGTTAGCCTGGTCCACAGCTACTGGGAGCGGAAAGTTTCCAACTTTTGTTTGTTTATATCCATTGTATTTGTATCACTCTCTTGCATTAAGCCCTCGGCTGAGTAATTGAGTGGTTACAAAATATTTTCATTAAGCCAGAAGCTGCTGTCTGGTCATTGCGAGCCGCTTCTCCGTCTTCTCAGCTTAGCCAACTTCAAAGTTCTCTTGAAATTTTGCCCTTTTTCTCTCCTGTCTGTCTTGAAGGCCATGTAATCAACAAAGAACTGAATTGAAGATTTGAGAGAGCCCACTTTGAAATAGACCAGTGCTCACTTACATCCCTGGATATTAGAGGTGTGGAGTCCACAGTCTGCCTAAGAGCAGAGCATCTGCTAAAACGCTCAGTCAGAGTGATCCAGTAATTCAAAGAGAGTCCAGGTGAGAAATATAGAGAGGCCTTCTTTATTGGTGCGGTTGTGGTGCACGCACCAACACTACATTCCCAGGGGGAAAACAGGATTGTGTTATTTATATTTTTTGTTGTGGTTGTTTGGATTGTTTTGGTTTTTGCTTTTCCCCCTTTAACAATCCAGGCGGGGCTGAAGTCGGTTGTCTAACGAGGCAGAGTGCACTTACTTCGCTCCGCAACTGCTGCACGTAGGTGTCAGCAGAGGCTGATTGAAGCCAAAATAAAAGGAGGCTGGATGGAGGGAGGGGCGGAGCTGATCCTGCAGGTGATAGAGACGGACACACTGCTGAGCCATACTCTGATTGAGACGGAGTGCCACTTACATGCGTGGACCTCTGCCCTGACTGTGCCGTCTGTTCACCTCCCGGTATTCTGTGCCTGCCGTGTGAATCCCGCCTGCCCCTCGCACGGCAGCGTGTCCGTCTCTGTCACCTGCAGCATCAGCTACCCTCATGTCACCTGTCAGTTTCTGTTCCCACAAAGTTCTGGATTTTTTTCTGTTGTCTTTTTGCTTCTTTCTGTCCTCTTTGGTATTACTCATTTTTTTGTTTAATAAATTCCTTTTTTAAAGAACCTCTGGCTTAATTCTGGGTCTGCAGCCCTTAGGTGCATTTTTATTATTTAGTTTCAGCAATTTCAAAATTAAAAGTAAATTCATCGTTCAAAGGAAACAATTAATAGATTTGTAAAAGGCAACATTTTACATTTTGTTTATTCGACTAAGATAAGCATGGTCTGTTTCCTTGTTTGTTACTTTTATTGTTTATTTATTTTTATTTCTTTTACTTTAACTGGCCTTTACTACGGCTAAATACAGGAACTTAATTGATCCTTCATAGAAATTCAGGTTTAACGTATTTGCCTGAAGATTTCATGAAGACAACAACATTAGGAGTGCCACAGGAGTGGGACTCATTCTGAATGGGAGTGGGAGTAATTTTGCCAGGAGTGGGATAGGACAGGACTTAATTTTTTACTTTGGCCCGGGATTGGGAAGGGAATGAATTTTTTTCTGTGGGAGTGGGATGGGACAGGACTGAAAATCCACTCCCGTGTCACCCTCTAGTGTGGACACAAATTTAGTATCGGACGGTGGTTGAAATGAATATGAATTTCCAGTATTTTGATCTCAGAACTGAGAAGGGATAAAAGGCACAGGCCAAGGCACATCTGAAAGAGGAGCTTACATTTTCTATAAAACTGAACCTAAGTCAGCCTTTGATCTATTAATCCTGTGCTCATAAGGTTGTGAGATAAGCAAGCATGACTAACGTCTCCTTCTAATAGTCAAGAAAGAGCTGAGCCCACATAATGAGCTGTTTTACCCCTTTTGAAGACAAATTGGACTGAAATTCCATGTTTAATGGATCTTCCTTTCAATAGAAGTCAGTTTAAAGGCAAGGGATGGATGGCCAGTCACATTAACAACGCTATTAAACACTGTAGGACCTCGGCCTTGTGTTTTTTCCCCATCCTTCGGTATATATGTCTAAGCTGTCTGTTGCTGCCTTTGAGCTCTTATCCCTCCTATTTTTTAAGTAAGCAACGCAGTCACTTTCACTTAATTGCATGATTTAAGCAAAGAAAAAATTGCATTTGAGTCCTTTCAGTCTTTGGCCCACGGATCTGGCTGCCTGTCTGTCATGGTTCAGCATCACCAAATCCTTTAACTTGAATAAACAAAAGGCAGCATTTGAGGCATAAATGTCAAAGTATATGGTAAATCTTTTAGTTGTGGTCAAATTTACAGCTCTTTTATTGACAGTGCATTAAACAATAAATCCTTCCTTAATCTTAAATAACTTTTAAATTTGAATAAATATAAGCCATGTGGCCTAAGGATGTAATAAAAAATAAAAATAAAAAAAAAATAAAAAACGAAAATGTGTAAATTATGCATCAATCTACATTTTAGGAGAGATTTGCACTGTTTTTGCTTTGGATTACCAGGAGATTACAAGGAGTAAAATGAGGATACACCAATCTCAAATATGTGACACAATATATTTCTAAGTTTGAAAGAGAAGATTTTATTAAGATTTATCAAAATTATATATAGCACCTTTTGTTTGTTTTCAAAAAGAGGGCATATTTCTTAAGCTATGCGTTTACACCAACAATAGACTATTAACTGTAGGGGAGTGTGGCCTAGTGGTTAGGGCATTGCTCTTGGAATCCAGAGGTTCTGAGTTCAAGCCCCACTCCCACAGACTGACACTCTGGGTCCCTGAGCAATACCCTTAACCCCACACTGCTCCCTGGGCGCTGCACAGGGAGCCCACTCCTCCCAGTGGGATTGGTTAAATACAGAGAGTTAGTTTCGTTGCTCTGTACTTGGGACCGTATAATAACAAAAACTGCAAAAACAACTGTAAAATAAATCCGTCCATATATGTTGCTCTTTATGCCTTTATAATTCAGAAGTTGCCTTAATACCAAAGACTGAAATAATTTAAAACACAATAAAGGAGTTATCCACATGGATTTTACAACAAGAAATTGCTGTAAGGTGCAGAATGATCCAGTTAAGATTTCATTTATCTCTGTATTTTATCTAATGAGTAACACATCCTCAAATCCAGTATAAACAGTTAAATCTTTAGACTAAGACAGATTTATTTTGTCATTTTGTATATAAAGTGTAAACAATAAGAAATTTACTTTTAAAAGGCTCTAGACAATTTCACATTTTAAAGTTCAGCCTTGAAAACAGTAATAAATACATAATAAAGATAGTAATATAAATATATGACTGTATATTTACAGTTCTAACAATTATTATCATTTTTTTTAAACAAATAAAATAACCCATTTTAGAAAAAAAAAATCAGCAGTCTAATGGCAGTGGAGAAGAAACTGTTAAGGAATCTGCTGGACTTGCATCCAATGCTTCGAAGTTTCTCCCCAGAGGGCAGCAGGGAGAACAGTCCATGGTGGGGGGTTGAGGGGTCATTGATGATGTTATGGGCTCGGGACATGCAGCACTGGGATGAAATGTCTTTAATGGAGGGAAGAGGAGGCCTGATGATCTTCTTGTCGGGATCTGGAGATCTGCCACCTGTCTCCAGCAGAGAGCGCTGTGGGCTTCCTGAGCTGGAGTCCTCAGCACACCTGGGGATTGTCAGCTCATCAGAAGACCTCCCTACATAAGCAGCAGTCAGACCTTCCTTCGACGCCGCAGCGTTGACCTAGTTTGGTTAGCGAACCTGAGCCTCTGAAATCCTAGTGAATACTAGTTGCCTCTTGAGAGAAACTAGCATTCTAACTTGTTCTTGTCTTCTTTGCTCGCAGAAACCTGACTGAAGTCTGAAGCTCTGGATGAGCATAACCTGGAAATCTGCCTGCCTGCCCACGTAAGCCAAACCTGAAGATCTCAGTCTGGATTTCTCCGTCAGTTCTCTGGGAAGAGCTAGGAAACAAACCCAAGTCCGAAAACTCTGGCTAGAAGCTAGACGCTGCTCCTGCTGAGCTCTCTATTTCCACAGTCTCTGGACCCAACCGGTTCCCCCTCTCAAAGGATCTGTTAGGTACGATCAGAATTCAACTCACTCGTCAAGCCATAACCACCTGGCTAACCAAACTCTCATCTCTCCAGATATAAGTGTAACCAGTCCCGGACGTGCACCAGAACCAGTTCCTGATTAACTCTGTGTGTGTTTCCCAAATAAACATTGTTAAACTTTCCTCTGTCTTCGTTAGTGTTCTGCATGTGGGTTTTCGTTCATTAAACCAATCATGACACTTCTGTTCTCACCACTCTCCTCACTTTCTTCTAGTCTGAGGCGCTGCAGCCTCCACGCCACACAGTGAGACTGCTGGTCAGAACGCTCTCTATGGTGCTTCTGTAGAAGGCGGTGAGGATGGGTCAGGGCAGGTGGGCTCTCCTCATCCTCCGCAGGATATACATGCGCTTTCGTGCCATTTTGATCAGTGAGGCGGTGTTTACATTCCAGGTGAGGGTGTCCAGGAATTTGGTGCTGTTGATCACCTCTAAAGCTGAGCTGTTGATGAGCAGTGGAGCGTGGTTAGGCCAGTTCTTCCTGAAGTCCAAGATGATCTCCTTCATCTTTTCCACATTCAGGATCAGGCTGTTATCTTTGCACCAGTCCACCAGCTGCTCCACCTCCTCTCTGTAATTCTTGTCGTTGACATCACTGATGAGGCCCACCATCGTGGTGTCTTCTGAAAACTTCACGATGTCATTGGTGGTGAACCTTGGGACGCAGTCATGCATCATCAGGGTGAACAGTAGGGGGCTCAGGACGCAGCCCTGAGGGGAGCCTATGCTTAGACTGATGACATTAGAGGTGTTCTGTCTGACCCAGACTGACTGAGGTCTGTTGGTGAGGAAGTCTAGCAGCCAATTTCGAAGGTTTGTATTGAATCCCAGCTGTTCCTGTTTGCCCATCAGATGCTGTGGGATGATGGTGTTGAAAGCTGAACTGAAATCCAGAAATAGCATCCCCACGTCGGTGTTCTTCTCTTCCAGGTGTGCCAGGCTCAGGTCGAGAGTAACAGAGATAGCGTCCTCAGTGAAGCGGTTCCGTCCGTAGGCGAACTCGAACGGGTCGAATGTTGGCGGCAGACTGGAGACGATGTGTTCTTCAACCAGCCTTTCGAAGCACTTCATCACGATTGGAGTCAGTGCAACAGGCCGGTAATCTTTTAATGAGGTGACCTGAGGCTTCCTTGGGGCCGGAATAATGGTGGTGAGGACACCAGGAAGATTTCTGTGAGGACACCAACCAGCTGATCTGCACACTCCTTATACACCCGCCCAGGTATGTTATCAGGCCCTGGGGCCTTCCTTGGGTTGACTCGCCTCAGAATTTTCCTCACTTTAGCTACGTCCAGGTTTAGTGTCTCCTCCCCCTGGTGTGGAAAGGCTTTCATTGCTGGAGGCTGTTTAGTGCCTCAAACCTTCCAAAGAAGTTGTTCAGTTCATTTAGGAAGTCAGTTTTTGCTGGGGGGGGGGGGGGGGGGGGGGGGGGGGGGGGATGTTGTAGTATGTGATCATCCGAATGCCTTTCCACTGCATCCTGGTGTTGCTGGCGTCGTGGAAAAGATCCTGGATCTTCTGGTGGTTTTGCTTCGCTGATCTGATGGCATGGTTTAAGTTGGCGCGCACTGTTCTCATTGCCTCTTTATCACCAGACTTGAAAGCTGAGTTCCGTGCTTTTAATGATTTCCGAACCTCTCTATTTATCTAGGGTGGTTGGTTGGCCCGGGTGGTGATGTTCTTTTTGATGCTGATATCCTCTATGCATTTGTGTCAATGTAGGCTGACACAGTCATGGCATACTCATCAATATTTAATAAGTTGTCATATGTTGCAACAGCCTTGAAGATGTTCCAGACAGAGCATTCAGAGCATTGCGGTCTGAGAGCATTGTGGTCTGAGGGCGCCATGGCGCCCTGCAGTTAACAGTCAGAAATTCTATGTCTGGAGAGCAGAAGCTGGTGACCGATCAGCGTTCTTGCACCAGCTGTTGTTGATGTAAGCCCACCACCCCGATTCTTACTGCTTAGTTCTTTGTTCCTACAGCGTTAGCCCCTCTAGGTTAATAGCATTGTCCGGTTTTGCTGGATGCAGCCATGACGTCAGAGTGATGGCTCAGCAGTTACTAATCTCCTTCTTTGATGAGAGTTCCAGTCAAAGATGATCCAATTTGGTATCAAACGACAGAAGCAGAGATCTGTGGGGATTTCTCTTTAGTTTCACAGCTAGCCCCCCTGTGTAGCCTCGCATTCTACGTCTCGCGCATCTCTTCCTTCTGCAGTTACATCAACTTTAAATGACAGCCTAAATAAGTACTTCCTTACACTCACCTCCTTCCACTTTATATTTGATATACCCATTTTAAGCCTAAAGTTTATAATAAAGACTAGTTAGTTACCAAAACAAAATGGAGAAGTCAAGATCTTTTTTCTCTGGCTGTCCATTAGGTTACTACAAAGTAATGTATAACACTATTTGTAGTTAAGTACAAGTTTTGTTGGTATTTAAACCTAGATGTTGAAAGATGTGGTTAATTGGCTTAAAAAGTTGACATATTTACGAATTTTTGCTCATAAGCAAAAAAAAACTTAAACTAATGTGGTTTAGTGATAAAAACTTAAACAAAATAAAAAAAAGAGACTAGAATGATAGAAATTACAATCCTACATGCATTCAATTCTAATTTAATAAGGTTGATCTTTAGCCATGTTATTTAATAAAGATTCAGAAATAAATGTTGACCTATTTACATTTTCATGGGCAAAGCAGGTCATCTATTAATCTGAACAGATTAAAGCCCTCTGAGCTGGCTTTGAGACTACAGTTGTTTGTGCTTCTCTCAGAGGCTGTGTTGAACCTTTAATGGGCAACACTCATTGCTCTGTCTCTCTCTGTAACTTCCCTTTTCTGTTTCACTAGCTGATAACATTATTTAAATCACTCTAATTATTTCATCTTATATTCTCTTTGTGTCATTGTTGTGCAAACACATAAGCTCACATGGAAAAGACACAACAGGCAGAAAGAGAAGAGTTTTTAGATAAAAAACATTTATCTCTCTCCACGTCGCCACATCCACATGGAGTCGAAAATGAGGTGCCTGCATAGAAAAGTTTGAGTGTAGGGATGAAACCAGAGGAGCCAGAAAAGGTGTTTTGATATCTTTGCCCTTCTGTTGAGTGGTAATGCTGCCACAGAGGTAAAGAAGGACGAAGTTCTGTATGAAAACAGGATTGAGAAAAGGTATGCCAGAGAACTCTCACCAAAAGTCTTAAATAATCTGGCACTGATAACTGGAATCAGGCAGGTTAAATAGAGTCTTCAGCAGGTGATACAGATGAACGCTGATGAAAAACTGGGCAGAGGTAGACAGGTGAATGGAATGAACAATCAAACCAGTCATCAGCTCCCAAGATCATAACATTTTGTGTACGCACATGTGTGCTAAGAGTGGGGAGGTCTACATTGTCCTTAAACACACCAGTTTGTAGCCAGCTAGGCGAATAGGGGTCTCCAGATGAGGCGACTTAGGGGGATGCCTTCAAACTTACCCAGTCTGGTACTCTAATAAGGTAAGGCAGCTTCAACAGATGGGCAATGATAGTGAACAAGGACAATTTATTTTCAAACACTGTAGTTTGGGTTAGGGCATGCCACAGAGATGTATTCATACACAGCATTTCTGTTTTGCCACCAGTGATGGGCATTCTACCATGTGGCTGGTTCCCATCTCTTCGTATGATGATGGTCTTCGGAAAAGGCGTTCATTGTCGTCAGTGGCCTGGAGGCAAAAAGAGCGCCAGCAAGATGTCAGACGCATGTGACCACGCTCACATGTCTTAATGGAGGCCTGTGTCTGACTGTCGTCCTTGCGCCCCTCCAGCTCTGTGTGTCTTTATCCCTCTGTCTCCAGCTTTTCCCTCTGTCTCAAATATACACGCCATCTGGTCTGGCTCCACATCTGTGGATATTCACTCTACAAAGGCTGGAAAGCAGTGCTCTTTGTGCAGTGACGCTTTGTGCAGCGGCTCTTTACACTCTCAGGCACCTGCTATGGCTTAACTCATGTTAATCATGCAAACAAGGAAAGCCAGTCAATAGTGACCTCCAATAAACATTATTTGTTGTCGAACACTTAGTGGGCCGTTGTTTATAGCCTCAGGCTTTGGCACAGCTCGGCTGTGGAATACCGAGATGGCTTTGTGGAGTAGATCTGTCAGCAACCTGCATCTCTACAACAAAAACAGTCACAAAAAAGTCTCAGTTTTACCCAGAGAGGGCAATGAGCCAGAGACTATTGAAGAGAGAAAATCTTTAATCAGAATAAAGTAAAAACACTCACCAGTCATTAGAATTTATTAAATGAAGTTAAACATGCTTTTATATGATGGGAAGGGATAAATACATCTCCTAATTAATCAGTCAGTCATTGAAAGAAGGGGTCCATTGCCGACACTCAAATGGAAAGCCTATCATATTGTGTTATTTGAGCTTTATCCCAGTATAGGCCAACAAACAGCCATAATGTGCAATGTATTATTTTTTATAACCTGCTGATTTATTTATTTCCTCTCTGCAGTTTTGTGATGCAACATTCCTTTGTTTCTTTACATGCCTCTTTGATCCTTTTGGTTAGATTGCTGCTCTTTCCTCTAAACATTGGCCCTAAAAAAAACCCTGCAGCCCAAACATTTTTGAAAGATTGAGCTTTTTGTTTTAAACCCTCATTTCAGACTCGTAGCAGAGTAAAGTGGATTAAGTCCTATAATCTTGACCATCATCATTCAGGGAATGTTTGAATATTTGCATGCCTTTTTTGGTTGACTTGTGTGCTTAGTGTCCCACAAGTGAAGTGTTAGTTGTCAGGTCTTGATATAAGATTTGAGGGATGTTTTCTGTTGTAAAATACCACAGGACACACCCGGTTCTTATGTGCCTCTCTAAAGTACTCCCACATTCTTGGTACATCCTTTTTTGGCAGAACATAGGGTGAGGAATGCTCCACACAAACAGAGACATATAGATATCATTAGATTTAACTAATCTCAGCTGGGTTCTCAGCTTTGAATGTTCTGTTCTTATTTTGACAGCAGAGATGAAAAGTATATGAAATGTGGTCAGCAAAATGACAATAGTGATTCTGTCCGCCTTTTGACTCTGTTACTAACGTCTCTTGAGAACGGCCGGATTGAAATACCACCTTGTTCCACAGCGAAAGTTGTACAACTGATTTGCTTAATTATTGCTGTGAAATATATGTTTGCAAAAATGTGCAACCCAAAGCTGTTTGAAACCATTGTACCGCAATCTTTCCTTTGCATCTCCTTTAAACAGTCCAAGCCGGGAGGCACCCTGATCACAGCGAGTTGCGTACCCTTCCATAATGCCGCTTCAGACCCTTTGCAGGCACGCATGGGCCTTTCATATGTGTTATTCATGTAATTATGCTCCTCATGAATCGCGGATTGTCTATGGCAGTTTGAAGATAATGCGTTGTATCAATTAAAGTAATCCATATTTGAATCCAGCGTCATCCAGCTCTACAGAGAAAGCCGTTCCTCTGATGTGCAGGCATGACTACAAGCGAATGCATGTGATTAAATATTGTTTCCTATTATTGTTTACTTGAGAATTTCTCAGAAGTTAATTCAGAGGGTCTTCAACACTGAATCACTTTGTGGTGCACATCAGAGAGAAAGCTTGAAATCAAATGCTTTCAGTTTTTGTCGGCTTTCACTTGGAAAGTTATTTGAGAGATTTATTTCAAAAAGATACTCTTGTCAGGCTGATCTAAAGCTTTGGAATTTCAGAAATGCACGATTTTCTCCAGAGGCATCTTCAAACCAGGCTGAACTCAAACTTTCCACAACATCTTTCAGTCAGACACATGTTGGCCTTTTAGTCATCTTCTCTCCAAAGCGGGCACGTATATATGGGATCCCTTCTTCTATTCTTCAGGTTTTCATAGTTGATTTAGAATTCATTCAGATTGAAACTGGAGAGACGTACTTTTAAACAATGAGTGTCTTAGATTAAGTTAGTTACAGAAAAATCTTTATGTTTTGACAGTATATCATTTGTTGGGAGATTTGGCACCAACTTTATCAGAGGGAAACAAGGGCATTTGAAATAAACAACAAACTGTTCTAAGTTCTTGGTGTACTTTTATTGTTGTTGAAGGAGCAAATGGGAATTTGTAGGGTGAATAATTGACAATCAGAGAAATTTCCGTCTTTAAATATCCTTGGGAAGGCAAGTTTATCTGTTCAGTAATAAATCTATAATCAAGACAATACACTGCCTTACGGTGAACAGTGATAAGAGAAAAGCGAAAGTAAAATCAACGGAAAAATGGAAGAATTATAAAAAGAAGAAAAAAA
Source organism: Cyprinodon tularosa (assembly GCF_016077235.1). Lineage (NCBI taxonomy): Eukaryota > Metazoa > Chordata > Actinopteri > Cyprinodontiformes > Cyprinodontidae > Cyprinodon > Cyprinodon tularosa. Next base: position 90,522 of record NW_024038652.1, on the reverse strand, counting down.
AAACTCTGAGTAGGATAAAAATAGTAAAAAGAGAACAGGCTGCCATAAATATTAATATATTTTATTCACATTTAAAGGAGCCAGGTTTCTGCATCTTAACTTTGCAGATAGTGTGATGATCCTGGCACTGGAGCTGACTCTGTCTCCTATTATCACTCTGGTTCAGTCTCCACCCCCTTTGCAATCATCTCTACTGGTTTCACCTGTCACCACCTGCATATAAGCTTCATCCTGATGAGTCTCCAATGCCAGATCGTTTCAAGCCAACCCAGTGAGAACCTTCCAGCCTGATTCCTGAAAACCTATCTGTTTGCCTGCCTGCCGGCCTGCTATAGATCCTCTGTTGTCCCCTGATTTTTGAGCCTGCCCGACCCCTTCTTGGATTTGTCTGCCTGCCTGAGAGCAGCTCTGTCAGTCTCTGGATTCTGGATTGATAACCTGTGCTTAGACCCGTTTCTGCCTGTAAGTTACTGAGCCTGCCTGCCCCCCTTTACGTTCTGATATACTTGGAGATCGAACCTGGATCTGAATCTGAACCAACCTGCTGGATATTCTCTCTGCTCATCTGCTTGATATCTTAATAAATCTCTGGACACACTACCTTTCCCTGGCTGACCCTCAGAGTCTGAACTCCATGCGAAGACAGATTAGTCCATCAGACAGTTTCAGCTCAAACCTGCCAGTGCTGCCTCTAACCTGTCCCTCTGTCTCCAGGACATACCAATCTGCACACAGAAGCTGTACGCCCAAGTGTCAGCATCTCTATCACCTGTGCTCTCAAACTTTTCAAATCGTCACTGACCTGTTGTGGTGAATCTTAGGTCCACATCCGGCTCATTACAGATACACTATATTGCCAAAAGTATTTGCTCACCTGCCTTGACTCACATATGAGCTTAAGTGACATCCCGTTCCTAATCCATAGGGTTCAATATGACGTCGGTCCACCCTTTGCAGCTAGAACAGCTTCAACTCTTCTGGGAAGGCTGTCCACAAGGTTTAGGAGTGTGTTTATGGGAATTTTTGACCATTCTTCCAGAAGCGCATTTGTGAGGTCGCACACTGATGTTGGACGAGAAGGCCTGGCTCTCAGTCTCCGCTCTAATTCATCCCAAAGGTGTTCTATCGGGTTGAGGTCAGGACTCTGTGCAGGCCAGTCAAGTTCATCCACACCAGACTCTGTCATCCATGTCTTTATGGACCTTGCTTTGTGCACTGGTGCACAGTCATGTTGGAAGAGGAAGGGGCCAGCTCCAAACTGTTCCCACAAAGTTGGGAGCATGGAATTGTCCAAAATGTCTTGGTATGCTGAAGCATTCAGAGTTCCTTTCACTGGAACTAAGGGGCCAAGCCCAGCTCCTGAAAAACAACCCCACACCATAATCCCCCCTCCACCAAACTTTACACTTGGCACAATGCAGTCAGACAAGTACCGTTCTCCTGGCAACCGCCAAACCCAGACCCGTCCATCAGATTGCCAGATGGAGAAGCGCGATTCGTCACTCCAGAGAACGCGTCTCCACTGCTCTAGAGTCCAGTGGCGGCGTGCTTTACACCACCGCATCCGACGCTTTGCATTGCACTTGGTGATGTATGGCTTGGATGCAGCTGCTCGACCATGGAAACCCATTCCATGAAGCTCTCTGCGCACTGTTCTTGAGCTAATCTGAAGGCCACATGAAGTTTGGAGGTCTGTAGTGATTGACTCTGCAGAAAGTTGGCGACCTCTTCGCACTATGCGCTTCAGCATCCGCTGACCCCGCTCCGTCAGTTTACGTGGCCTACCACTTCGTGGCTGAGTTGCTGTCGTTCCCAAACACTTCCATTTTCTTATAATACAGCTGACAGTTGACTGTGGAATATTTAGGAGCGAGGAAATTTCACGACTGGATTTGTTGCACAGGTGGCATCCTATCACAGTTCCACGCTGGAATTCACTGAGCTCCTGAGAGCGACCCATTCTTTCACAAATGTTTGTAAAAACAGTCTGCATGCCTAGGTGCTTGAATTTATACACCTGTGGCCATGGAAGTGATTGGAACACCTGATTCCAATAATTTGGATGGGTGAGCAAATACTTTTGGCAATATAGTGTAGTTGGGAACAGAAAAACGAATTGCTTCTTCCGCTTGCTTATTCGTTGCCAATGACCTTAGGGGTCACATATCGACTATTTAGTGCTAACAAGATTTACATTTTTTTTTCCACAGCAAAACAGATTTAAGGAAACAATGTAATATGATTGATTTTTATGGTTTTGGTCAAGACTCAGCAGCAGCATGAGGATGAGCCTCAGATACTTGTTTTTCCAATAGGCTGAACAAGATAATATTATGATTATCTACCAATATGAAAATATAAAAAGTTTAATTCAGTAACAGCAAGAAAACTCTGCATTCTGGTTTTTACAGAAGTTTTTGGCCCCATTGGGTCTAAGTGCATATCTCTGACCTTGTGTTTTTTTAGTTTTTTTTTTTCTTTTTTTATTCATGATGATGAGATGGGAATTCTGGTTGACATACATATAGACAAATCTGTTTCCATAATTTTTTATTTTTTATTTTTTTTGTGCATTGCATTCGAATTAACTAGCTAAGTTTTTGCAAAAAAAACCAAAACATTCTCTTGAGGTGATATTTGACTTTTTTGATAAAGAATAAATGTGGTAAAGAGGAGTTGAAAACACATTTATCAAATAAGTTCTGGCATTTGTCTAACAAATCTCTTAGATAAGCTGGTTCTGCTCCTCAATGCCTAAGCATAAGAATTATAATAATGTAGTGCTGTCTATGGATAGCATGCTACATCTCTAATATCAGCTGATATAATAAAGTACAACCTACTCAATTGTAGAACATGTATTAAAACCTTGCTTTGCTACTGATCTGTGGTACAAATTAGTTGGGTACCTGTACTTCGTGTTTATTATAGCCACTAGATGCATCACCAAAATAATTAATACCAAACTAAGTGAATCGATTTCATATTTGCTTTTTCTGCTGTTCGAAATTCTCCTAACAGATTTTTCTGAGTCAGATAGGAAAATATACACAGTAACAAAGAAAAAACAGAACCGCTGTGGGAAAAATATAAAGCAAAGCCTCCCCGTAATAAGGTAAAACAACCAGATTTGTCCCATTTGGACATATGGAAATATACAATTAATAAACCATTTCAATTGATAGAATACTTTACTCATAGTAGAAGCCCAGAAATGATAGAAAACAGAAGAATTATGATCAAAATCTTCTTTGAGCTTCAAAAAACAAAGCTGGAACAACATAAGATCTCACGCTGTACATGTCTGGCTGTTTGTACTTCCCTCTTGTTGAAGTATGAAAAAAAACTCAGGGAGTCACTTTTAATTGCCATTAATTGACATTGCATGTGGGTGGACAGCCTATCTCGGCTCAGAGTAGAGCTGCTCCTCCTCCACATTGAAAGGAGTTAGCTGATGTGGCTCAAACATCTGTTAATAGGAGGTGGTCCAGGATGGATTTCTCACTGAGAGGAGGTCCAGGGCAGTGTCCTGAAAGGGTTGCTATACGTCCGCCAACGTAGAGTTCAGAACCGAGTCCCGACCTGTTGCACCCAATCATCCCCATTTAAACCGCACGGAACCGTAAATAATAAAGTGCGACTTGACCATTGATCACAAAGTAACAAAGACTTTTTCTCAGAGTAGCTTTGCCTCGTCTGTTCCTGTTTGGCTGTGACGTCATCCTGGAAAGAAACATCAGCTGTGCTGCTTCCATCAACACCCTTGTTTATAGATGTTGGAGATCGGCCTGTTTTCCAGTGTGGTCCTGTTTCTCTGACCGTGACTGAGTGGATGTGCTCTCTTCGTCCTCTGGCATGGGAGCTGGCTCGGAGCTCGTCTGCCTGGCTGTGTGTTTCCTGGACGGGGCCACCTTTTACAGCTGCTTTTTGTGTCTCTGCTTCCGTCTCCTTGAACCCCAGTCGGCCTTGGCAGATGGCCGCTCACACTGAGCCTGGTTCTGCTGGAGGTTTCTTCCTGTTAAAAGGGAGTTTTTCCTCTCCACTGTCGCTACAAGCATGCTTAGTGTGAGGGTTTGTATTTGAGTCAATGAGTCAATGCAATCAACTGGTTTCCCTTAGATAGAAAACTTTGTATCAATTTGACTGTATGATCTGGTTGAACTGTAAAGTGCCTTGAGATGACATGTGTTGTGAATTTGGCGCTATATAAATAAACTGAATTGAAAACTGAATTGAATTGAATTGAATTGAAACAATAACAGAGACAGTAAACATCATAAGCCCTATTTACACTACCCTTTGAAAACCGATCCGTGCCGAGCTTGGATCAGTTAAGTGTGCCAAAGTCGGTTCCTTACAACCATTTACAGACAACGTTCCTCTCCTCCTAGTGACGATCTACGGTACTACTGCTCTCTAGAGGTGAACAAGCAAATCAACACGGTGGCATTCAGGAAGTTAGCAGAGAGTCAGGCAAAAAAGGCAGCCTTTGGGGAATTTACTTGACAGAGTGGCCTTTTGGGAAGTGGATACGACAAACAATAGTCTAATCAATTCTTACAGATGTAGGAAACAATGACAGATGTTGAGGTTCATCACACTGCTAAGCAGAATCATCATGGAAGTTCTGTGGCACGGTAGGGAAGCTAGTACTGTATTTTTATGAATGTCTGAAATTTCATGATTGCGGAGGCTGACTGTAAGGACGTGATGAGCCAGAACTGAACTGCGCCGAGCCCTACATATGAACTAGTACCAGCTTAGCGTAGTTTCGATTGTGTCTGGCGCGGTCCGGTTCAGTTTTGCATGCCATTTACACTCAACAGTTATCTTGGTTACCGTGCTCGGACCAATCTCAGCACGGTTTCAAAAGTTTAAATGGGGCTTATGATATCTACATTTTGTTCATTTATACCAGTGACCGCACCAGCTAAATGTTTTTTTACATTTTAAAACGTTTTATATGGGTACCCACCTGATACCCGGGGGTACCCAACCCGGTGCAGAACTCTGGTCCAGGGCATGGCCCAGGACACGCTGGAGGGACTATGACTCGTGGCTGGCTCTAGAACTCCTTCGGCTCCCCCTAGGAGGAGTCTGAGTAGAGGGAAGTCTGGGAATTTCTGCAGATTGTTGCCCCCACACCTGGTTGCAGTTGAACAGAAGACAACGAATCTGAGTACTACTTAATCTATGTTTTTGTAATAATATACTTCAGAACCAACTCATTTGCAGTGTATCTGTTTCTGTCTGTCTCTCTCTGTTCCTATTTGACTTTATATAATTATATAATTTTTTCTTTAAGTTCATGTTTTTCACCGTCTGTCTATATCTATTTACTTTTTGGAGAAATCAGCAGCATTAAGCTCATATCTTTAAACGCTTGGTTAACTTCAATGCAAAGTGCATAAACCGAAATAAAAAAAATCAGTTAATGGAGGAGAGAACTGATGGGGTAGGAGTGCTGAAAAGCTTCATGCTCTCACAACACAAACTTTTCCAAGCATTCTTAATCTTTATTTGTTAAGTCTGTAACAAAGCAAGTAGACACTCTTCTTTCATCCCCTTTCAGCTGAGCACGAAAAAGCACTGTGTCCTGCCATGGCTGGTAAGTTAGCACAAGGAAGACCATGATTATTTCTCTTTTTTTCCAGTGGGTCAACTTTTGTGTCTAATTCTTTTGTCTGTAACCTTTTGATCTAAATTATCTGAAGTTTAAATGAAGTGCTTTACTCTCTTGAAGATTTGGAGATTTTATGTCAGTATTTATCTTGAAATGTAAATCCTCTTTGAGATGTGATGACTTGACCATGTGTGACCAGACTTTAAGTGAGGACATCCAGGCTTCTCTGATTAATAAAAAGAATAATAGAGAATCTTTTGCAAACAACAAACAGAAAGTATATTAAATAGAAGCATCCACAGGATCAGCTGATGTGCATTTAAAAACTAAGTTTACCAACCTTTTCCACATGTTATTTAAGGATTTTTCCATTACTTGAATAGTACCTTCTGTATTTCTGTGGTTGATCTCTGTTTGCTAGAAGAAGGATTCAATCACATTCTATTTGAGGATCGTGATTGAAATATCATGTATTATTCCTAGTGAGCCTCCAGAGCAGTGTTAAATTATTTGTAGCTTTTTTTTTGCTATTGTAAGTGTAAGCTGTAAAATATATAAAGGGTTTAAAAACTTTTCCAAAGCCCTACTATAAGTAGTTAACTAAAACTGATGAACAGCACAGTGAGAACCAAACATTCCGGCACCTATATATATCAGGAGCAAACCATGCCAGTGTCTGACCATGCAACCCAAGGAATAAAAGGCCTCTTGGGTGCTCTGTGTATAGTGCCACGAAACAGTCTTTTGTATGTGTTGTGCAAAATATTTCACCACTGGCACGTTGGACAGCGTGAGAGCTCTGCTGCCAAGGGAGCTTCAGGCTGTTGTTTTTTTCATCCAAGTTAAGCCACTTGGCCTGCAGCAGAATGGACATGGAGAAGAAAGGACAAACAGAGAGGCTTGTGGGACATGGCAGGGTTCCTCCTGGTCTCTCTGGGACACATTTCCTCGGCATTTTATCCTCGCACCCCTTGGTTTGATTCACCATGAATTCTTTGGTACTGCTTAATTTACATGTGTGCCAACAGGCTTTTAATGTATTTAAAACTTGGATGATGTTCAAAGGATGCTATAATTCCTCTGAAATAGGCCTTTTGAAGGCTTTATCTTGTTCTTTCTCTTCTGGCTAATCTTGGAGCCCCTCTGTCTGCCAGAGCAATTTTTCTAATGCCAATTAAGCTTGACATTAGCATAAACCAGCTTTTAAAGTTTTTTTTTTCTTTTTAGATAGAAAGGCTTGTTTTAAAGGGATAGTTCGGTATTTTTGACATGAATCTGTATGGCATCCCCATCACCAGTGGCATGCAATCACACTGACTTACCCCTGGCAGCGTCCTGTGAGCAGAGTTATCGTCCAGTTTTGGTCAAGCCGAAAGTAGTCCGGCAGGTTTTTAGGACCAGCGAAATAAAACTTTTCTCTTCCCAAAACATTATGTGTTAGCTGGGCGGACCGAGACATGCATCTGGCTGTTGTTGAGCTCGCTGTCTGAATGACGGCGCGCAGTGATACGAACAGAGAGAAAATAGGACCAATTGATAACGACGTGTGACTTTTTCCACTACAACGTTTTTGGGATGCAAAAATATCACTCTTTTGAACACATAATGTTTTGGGAAGAGAAAAGTTTTATTTCGCTGGTCCTAAAAACCTGCCGGACTACTTTCGGCTTGACCAAAACTGGACGATAACTCTGCTCACAGGACGCTGCCAGGGGTAAGTCAGTGTGATTGCATGCCACTGGTGATGGGGATGCCATACAGATTCATGTCAAAAATACCGAACTATCCCTTTAAATGGACACTTATTTACACTACAATTGCCTGCTCTTAGATTTGTGCATTGTGTAAGTTTAGCAGAGCACGTTTTGTTTCCACTTTGTTGATTGAACATGTGAAAACATGAAGAGGAGAAAATCTCTTAATAAGAACTCAATACTTTTATTTTTTTCATTCAGCTGATTAGCAGTCCCAGTGGCCTAATATCACAGCCCAAATGAAGGTTATGCTTTTAATGCAGAAATGTTGGCAGTCTCTTTCATTTTTTCCAAGAACTGGGTAATTGCTACAGAGATGAGAGCTACAGGAACTAATTAATTTCCATTAGGGCTCAAAATCAGAGTACAAGGAAACACACGGCATTTGCTTTTTATTAGACCCAAATTTAAAGATGTAACCCACAAGAAAGCAATACATTCTTTGTAGATTTCTTGTATGTGGGTGTGTAACTTAAAAGGCTCACTCCTGCACCCCATGGAGAGCCAGGACAAAAAAAAAAAAAAAAAACCCATAAAGGTCCCGCTCAAGGCACAGTCGTTAGAACCAAGCAGTTGCCTTTATGGGATCTTGTTTTCTTAGTTAAAACATTAGATCTAAATAAATGCATGTTATTCCGGTGATGGTTTATCTTTGTGTTGTAGTATGTGTCAGTAACTTCATTTCCATTAGATTTTTCTTGTGTGCAATTTGAAGTATCGCATCTGAAAAGCTTGACAGAAAAAGAAAAATTGGAAACTGCTCCATTCACAAAGATGTTTTAATGCTCGCGTGAAGGTTTTTTTTTTGGCTTTTGTGTAAAAGGGGTGATTTTCCAAATCAGCTTTGACATAGTAAGCTTTAACATCTCATGACTGATCGGCTGTTTCTGCTGTTGCTAGATTGTAGCCTCTACTTCATTTTTATTATAGCCATGCGTGATTACATACAGTATGATGACATTTCACTTTGTGTCGCTTGGTTAATTCGCCTTAAACTAAATGAAAAACCCCAAATTTGCATTTCCTTTTTTTCAAACTTTCAAAAGTTCTCTTAGAACTCCCATTTAAGGTGGACGGAAACACTGCTATTGTCTCTGGAAACAACAATGAACTGCAAAAAGGATTTAATAATACTAGTGATAGGCTTACTAGAGGACCTAATAGTGACCAAAGGGGTGTCAAGGTTTGCAGGAGTTTGTAGATGGACCCAAAATGCAGAGGCCTGTGGCAGAGATCATTTCTTGTAGATCTATTATTGTTGGCAGCAGTAGTGTAAATCCAAAAGGTAAACAGGAGAGGAAAATAGGAACCAGAGAGAAGTAACAAAAGAGGTGAGTAGCAGGAATTATTGAAGACAATCCTGCAAAGACTAACTCAGGGGAGGGAGTGTACTCAGGACGAGAATGTTAACAGCAGCCCCATTTAAACAACTTATTTGAAACTGTGCAGAGAACGACCGAGCACAGTAACTGATATAACTGTTGAGTATAAATGCTACACAGAACTGAACCGGACAGTGCCAGACATAACTGAACCATGCTAAACAGGTACTAGTTCATCAGTAGGGTTAGGTGCTGTTCAGTTCTGGCTCAGTTCTTAGATAAGAAAGAGCACATGAGCAGACCACGTCATCTATACATAGTCAGCTTCCAGTAGTGGGCGGTAAGGCACATCACTAAGTTACTTGCTAATCGCCACAAAAAAGAAGAAGAAGAACTGTAAACAACAATCGAAATCTTCACAACACTAAATTTTTTTAAATGGCTTCAAAAGAGCATGATGCGACCTGGGATGACTCCAAGACTGAGACTCTTATTGCAATTTGGGTGGAGAATGCTGTCCAGGCGATGTTGAACAAAACAAAACAATGGGGCTAATGAGGGGAGATAATTACTTAACTGGGAGCAGGTGTGGACAGAAAGACCCAGAAGGAAACTGAGGGAAAACGAGAATGGCAGAAGGGGGCATAAACATAACTGAAAGGACCAAAATTACCAAAAGAAATTACCGTAATAAGAAGCACAGTATGACAGTATAAGGGAAAATAAAACTAAATATGCCATGGGGAAACTTAATCTTCAGATAACAGAAAACAATAAATATTAAAAAGAGATTAAAAAAAGAGATAACTGAAATAAACACCAAGGAAGAGTTAGAATAAGAGGTAATAGAAAAATTATATAAATCTCAACAGCTCAGAATAAGAAAAATTAAAGTGTAACCAAAAACCCAAAGTGAAAACTTGGACGGAACCAAAAAGTAAAGAAAAGCAGACCATGACAAACCAATCAAATGCATTGATATATATGAATATGACGCCAACCAGAAACACCACATAGAGGCAAAGCAAACAAGGCTGTGCCTCTGGTACTAACTGTAGCTTCAATATCATTAAACATTCATCCTCATAGTGTTTACTTAGTCCTTTTAGGGGCTGAGAATGTTTTTCATCGTGATCAGCAGAGATTAACATTGTTTTGTCATTGCTATGCCATGTTCAAGGAATACCTCTTGGCATCCGAAATTGTTTTTTTTTTTACACTTGATGTCCCTCTTTTGTTCATTGTGCGCATGCTCATAATGGACCTCCAGTCACATGATCTTGCTGTGTTTATTGCCTCTTCACTAAGAAACATAAATTTTATTTCTGTTAAGCACAGAGATACAATACAATAAATTCAAAGGATGCCATAATTATTGTTATCATTTTTATCCTCTCAGTGTCCTGTCCTGTCTGGCAATGTGACAATAAGAATAATTGTCTTGATGCCAAAAAGAGCCCAACATATTTTACTTACACAAGTGGAGCAGTACGGCTTTTGCCTTGGTGTTCCGCTTGATTCATGCATGTAAATAGCTTTATCATAATTCATGCAGGGAGTATTTAAGAAATATATGATCCCTGCAATGGGAAAGTAGAACAGGAAAGGACAAACAAGAAAAAGGAGAAAAAATGAAAGAAAGAGGAGATAAAAGGGAGACAATGATAAAACGTCTTCTGTCTGCTTCATAACCTGCAAAAACAGATGTAAGAAGAACAGCACAACCAACGGATATAGTATAACAGATACAATAAAGTAAAACCGTCATACCATTGCAGAAGTATATGTAGAATTATTTAATCTGACATGTATAATGTGGTACCTGAAGATAAAAATACGGGCTTTCTGTATGGAAATGTCTTTCATTATCCAAAGGAAAAATGCTCAATACTGGTTGTGAAGAGCCAAACACCCGCCCCCCCAGAGCGCCGAAGCAAGCGCCAGGGGCCCAAAACTCCAAATGCAAAAAGGGACCCACAGAGCAAAGGCGTCGAAGAGGGGCCAACACAGGAAATCTGCCCCCAACCAGAGAAGAGGAGAGAAGGAATTCCCCCAACTGAGGGCCCCAACTGAGCCCGAGGGGGCAAGGCCCCCTGAAGCAGCCTCCAGGAATAAGACAGTACCCACTCGGGCATCCACCCCTAAACACAGAGCACTACCAATGCACCGGCAGAACAAAGTGCCAGCCTGGTGAGGGGGGCAGGACCGACTCCCTCAGGGCTTGAGACTCCTTATGTAGCAATTTCACCTGGGCGAGACGGGCGTCCAGGCTGGTTAGCTTTTTGTTGATGAATTCCAGGATTTCGCTGTAGCTCCTGCCTAGAGACAAATTAGAAGCAGCACTGGTTGAGCTTGAACGAGAGCGTTTGGTTGGAGGTATGTTTGTGAATGTGAGGTTTCTAGGCTTCCCCATTATGATATTGTCAAAACACTCGTTCAGGTAGCTCTCCAGGCTTGTCAAGGTCTCCTCGTCCAGTTTGTTTCCTCTTAAAATACGAGACAATTGTTAATTTTTTAAACCTTACTGTGTTTAATTTTTAATTATTGGCTTGTACTTACCTGAGTGGATTTAATTTGAACTACATGCCGCTCATTCCGCCTCGGCCTCAGCACCCCCCTGCCATAATTAAAGTATTTGTAAGTAATAAGACTGAGCTACTGGTTAAGAAATTTGTAAAGTCACAATACCTGACAAGCCCCCCTTTAAGAAAAAGAAAAAAAAAATTATTGGACTGATATAAGGAGCTTTGAGGCATCTATTAATTAAGTTTAGTGTTTACTTTCAAGAACCACTTTGTGTATGGGATGATTGTCAATAGCAATAATTAACTGTTTCTAAGGTGAATTGATTCTCCCTAGGAAAATGTTATTATGTTCAAGAGCAACCCAGGAACCAATACAGAAAATAGCAAGGCTGAATTTAGTCATAAGCTTTCCAAACAGACGACCTACATGTTTTCTGGAATCTTCATGGCCAGAAGAAGGAGTCAGGCTGTGGTTTGAAATGTTAGAACACGCTGTACCAAATGTCATCCATCGTGGTGGGAGGATCATGCTGTGGGGCTGCGACTCTGTCAGTGGTACTGATCCACTGCACACAGTGAGCAGAATAGTAAAAAGGCTTACTTCAAAACTATTCAGTTTAAACTTAAATAAAAAACAGTTAAACAGTTAAAATGTTTGCCCACCGTCATGTGGTCTAACAGGAAAAACAAGTAGTTTTAAGGAAAATAAAACAAACCAACATAAAGATACGTAAGGCTTCTGGCCCCAAACCTGTTTGAAGATTTTAGGAAAATATCTAAAAGTAAGGCAGCATCAACAAACCTTTACAAATCTGAAGTGGCTCTATCACTTAAGACAAGTGGTCAAATATCTGCCCAGAATTATAGCAGTCTTGTTGATGGAAACGAAAATCTCTGCAAAATCAAAACCATCGTATGAACAAACAATGACCCTCTAAGACAAGATGTAAATATGCTGGAAAAGATTCTCAGTCATCCAGTTCATAGTCATTTCAAAAAAAGTAAAAAAAAACAACCCTCTGGACTTTGTTTCCAAGTTTGAAGATGTTCAATTCAATTGTTCAAAATCGAACTGTTTTTTATTTCTGAGCCACATTGCTCTATGCCAATGTGTCTGTCCTTTAGGACCAAGATATTAAGCAAAACTTTGCTACCAAACATGGTTCCAAAGAAAGTAAAACAGGCTCGTAAGTTGCAATAGACACTTTAGTGTTTTTAGCAAAGCTTAAAAGTGACCAATCCATCAGAAAGCTGGGATCAGAATTTGAGTCAACTGCATTGTTAAGCTTTGAGTGTAAAGCTCTTGGCTTTTCTGGTGTCTGAGTTAAGTAAACTTGGAGTACTGCTCACACATTCCTGAAAAAAGGAGAGTAGTGCTGACAAGGAACAGGTCTCCCCGTAAAGAGGCTTTGGGATTACCTCTGAAAAGTCCTTGAACTTGTCTTTCTGCACTTTCTAGAGTCTCTGTCTTAGTATCAGTTTTTAAAATCATATTTATGTTTTCATGTTGTTCCCAGCATTACAGTGTTTTGCTGCCATTAGCTCACTGGTGTACAGATGCAATTCACAACCTTAGAGCACTTGGAATCTCACTGATAAAACTGAAATTGTCTCTAAGCAAAAGAAAGAGTTGTGCACTAGGAAAATCTGGTTATTTGCAAACTTTATTTTCTGCTTGGAAAAAAACTTTTTGCATCTCTATCCGTTCATTCTTACAAATAATGAATAAGAGAGGACTAGAATGAGTCCCCATTAGCAGCAGGTCAGTTGTTGTGAGCATCAGCATAAGAAAGTGCTTTCAAGTCTGCTGGCTGGCAGCAACTCTAGCAGCTTTGGAGAGCTTTGCCTCTGACTGGATATCTCACCAAAGGAGAAGTGGTCGGCAGTGGCAAAATCATTTTGAACTCTTGGATGGAGTATCTGTAAAAGGAGACTGTGGATCAAAGATGTCAAAGTGGGTCAATATTACCTTGACCATCTAAGAACAGTCCAATTTTAAAGAGAGGTAGCTGTAATCTGTAATGTAGAAGGCAGATTAGCATTTTGACAAAAAGAATCTTCCCAAAGATGTCAGATCAAAGCAGAGAACTTTTTTTTTCCTCTTCCAAAGCCTACTGACTTTGTTCATTTTGGTAATTTGCATGTAGCTGAGCTAAAGGTTTTTTTTTTTCCTGTTTTTTTTTTTAACTTTTACCGGTTACTAATTTGCTTCTCTTTTGTACTAAATGTAATTTTAAAAAACATCAAATTTTTGACTCTGTTCACCCTATCTCACATTCAGGTGTAAGCCCCTCCCAAACCTTTTCTTGTTCCAGCCAGGCATTTCGACCATGTGCATGTGGATCTGGTTGATCCGCTGCCACCATCAAGGGGGTTCACACATCTGTTTACTATGGTGGATCGTTCCACCAGGTGGCCTGAGGTGATGAGGTGTCTTTGTCCTCCACCGCATCCGTTCATGCGGTTAACGTGTTTCTCTCTGCCTGGGTTGCTCGGTTCGATGTGCTGTCAGATATAACCTCTGACAGAGGCTTTCAGTTTATGTCAGAACTTTGGACAAGAACGGCATGTTCCTTAGGTGTGTAGGTGCACTGTACCACAGCATAGCACTCTCAGGCTAACGGGTTGTACGAGCGTTTCCATCATTCATTCAAGGCAGCTTTGAGGGAAGTGCTTGGGTAGATCGTTAAATAAATGGTTCCTGTTCTCTGTTCATGGGTCCTGGTGTTTTAGCTCCTCGCCCTGTGCACCATTGTTTTCCGCCGTCATTCGTGCCTTCAGCGCTCTAATCTGCCAGTTTTGTTTTTGTGCACTGTAATGTTCACCGCTCACCCATCCAGTCTGCTTCTGCGTGCTTGAACAGGGGGGCCAAAGGTTTCATTTTGGATATGGACGGGCATAGGGAGTTGATGACTCCGGATCACCTTAAGCCGGCATTTGTTTTGGCTGGCGAAGCTGTGTTGTCAGCCCCTGTTCCTCAGCGTGGACGTCCTCCCTCCAGTCCCCTGGCTCTGTCTCCTCATACTGAATATGTTTCTCAGCCTGTTATGGACAATGTTGTGCCTTCTCTTGATTGATCATCTTGTTTGGCAGGCCCCGCACACTGCTTCGACTGTTGGTCAGCGTACCGTTATTCCAGGTTGATTAGGCCTCCATTGAGAGAGAGATTTTTTTTGGTGTTCATGTTTGGGTGGAGTCTCTCACCAAGCAGGTTTTGGGGGTGTGACTTAGCCCTGATGTGATGTTCATGTATTTTGTCAGCCATTGTTATGTTGGCTTGAATAAAATTGGCTCACTCTTAAATGCTTGTGGTTCCTTTTTTTTCGCCACATTGGTGACCCCTGTCATGAGTATGGCAGATCAGGTGGAAGAGTCTGTTTCTCGCCAGGAGATAACCAATCATAGCTTAATGTCAACCAAAACATTTTTTTTCTTCCTTCTGAATAAAGAAATGCATGTGCTTTTTAGGCTTTTGACTTTTACAATCATCGCCTGTGCTTGCATTGCTTTGGAGTGCATTAAAAAAAAGAATTTTATTATCTGCGTGTGGCTTACAGAGGCATCAGTAGGTTAAAATATCCACCCCATAATCAAAAACATGTTAAATCTGATATAAATGTACCACTGTTTATGTTCAAATTGTGGTGGATTTATTTTCTAATAAGTACAGGTGATTTTGTTATTTCGAAATTAGTTATTGAACAGAAGTCACTGTCGACCCCTGACCAGCAGAGGGCGCGTTCGCCACACTGTGTGTTCTCGGTCATTCAGAGAATGAGGACACGTATAAACTGTGAAGCTGATATACGTGTGTGGCGAACTCTGATTCTAATATCAACATTTTTGGCTCTTTGCAGAAGAAAAATAAAGCGGAATTTCAAATTAAATGTGTAGTGGAGACAGCTTCATTCTGTACCACGCTACATATTTTGGTAGCAGAGGATGGTTGGTTCAGCCCAGGGCCTAATCGCATAGAAAGAAAGCCGGACCAATCAAAGCAGCAGTGCAGGGACTCTGTGTGCAGGGAGACACTCCCCCAGTCTGGGTAGCTACCGTCCCAATAGAAGCACTAGATTTAGTAGGAGATCCGAGTGCACAGCCCCAGACTAGGTCTCTGACACCAGAACAGATTCGAGACAGTCAGGAAAAAGACCCTGTCCTAGGCCCAGTCCTGCGTTACAAGAGAAACAATCAGCACCCGCCCAGGAGAGTTCTTAAAGCAGAACCAGCGGATGTCAGAGTATTAATGAGACAGTGGGCAAAGTTGTATGTAAATGAGGATGGAATTCTCTTTAGGAGAGTGGGAGATAAACATCAGCTTCTTCTACCAAAAGAACATCATCAAGTGGTATTTAATGAGCTTCACAGAGAAATGGGGCATCTTGGAGTTGAGAGAACTGTAAACCTGATCCAAGATCGGTTCTACTGGGCTCGGATGTACTCCGACATAGAACACTTTGTCACCCAAGAGTGTGAGTGTCTCAAGGCAAAGCAACCTCACAAAACAACCAGGGCCCCCATGACAACCATTGTCACAACACGGCCAGGGGAGATGATATGCATTGACTTTCTGCACTTGGAGACATGCAAACAGGGGTTCGAGTACATTCTTATTGTGATAGATCATTTCACTGGTTTTGCCCAAGCCTATGCCACGAAAAATAAGTCTGCCAGAACTGTGGTCGACAAACTTTTCAATGATTTTGCCTTGCGTGTTGGATTTCCAGAGAGGATTCATCACGACATGGGAAGAGAGTTTAACAACCAATTAATGGATCAACTACAGAGGAGCTGTGATGTGCGTGGGTCCCATACAACATGTTACCATCCTCAAGGTAATGGGAAATGTGAGAGATTTAACAGGACTATCTTATCTATGCTTCGCACCCTCACAAGTGAACAAAAGGCAGACTGGAAAAGCTCATTGCCAAAACTGGTGCATGCCTACAACTGCACCCGCAGTGGGGTCACTGGGTTTTCCCCCTACTACCTACTGTATGGAAGGTCACCCCGTTTGCCAGTAGACCTGCTTTTCAATCTACAGCCAAGAGAAGCAAAAGAGACATATGCTGAGTATGTACAGAACTGGCAAAAACGGATGCAACAAGCCTACGAGATCGCATCTAAAACAGCAGCTCGGGAAGCTCTACGAGGCAAGAAAGGTTATGACAAAAGAGCATATGGAGCCGATTTGCAACAGGGTGGACGAGTGCTTGTACGTAACCTGTCAGAGAGGGGTGGCCCTGGGAAACTGCGGGCTTACTGGGAACCGAAAGTGCATGTGGTGGTGAGAAGGAGGAGCAGTGACAGCCCAGTGTATGAAGTGGAGCCAGAGGGAGGAGGTAAGAGACGTGTGTTGCATCGAAACCTCCTACTCCCATGTGACAGTCTGCCCCTGGAAAAACCAGAACCAGGCCCTGCTAAACGACAAGAGAGGATACCAACATGGACAAAAAGAAGGAAACAGCAGTCCCCGAACCAGAGGAGGATTCGGACAGTGATGAAATTGAGCTGGTGTGTCGTTTCCAAGACGACCAGGAAGTAAGAAGGCAGAGAACTGTGGACTTGGATCCAGAGGCGGAGCCATTTACACCATCACACACCCTGCAAAATCGAGTGCCAGATCTGGAAGATGGAACGATGGCTCAGGAGGACGCAGAGACTGACAACAGAGGCATCGCAGCTGACGGAGGCAAGGTGAACGACACTACAGAGGCCAGGGAAAGTCTGCAAGAGTCGTCAGAGGAGGATGATCCTGACCCTCCACCAGTGAAAAGCTACCCGCAGCGACATCGGCACCGTCCCCAGATTCTGACCTACAATGCCTTGGGTGAGCCAACGTGGGTGAAAGCCGGTGCGGAGAGCCTGCCAGTCGTGAGTATGACTCCAGCCTGCAAACCACCAACCATGTGGCGTCCATGGACATCTCTGGATACTGAGGTAATGGGTTGAACTCACACAACCATGAATCTAGCTGCAAGAAAACTGACTCAAAAGGTGAAAGGACAATGGTGAAATTGGATGGAGTGAAGAGACGCTTCCAGGAGAATGTATTGAAGTAGTACTGTACAGATAGAGACGGGTAACAGACTAAAAGAACTGAGGCCGATATGAGTTCTGTTACATGAGAGTGTTGATCCAAAGAGGATCTAAAGTACAGTAGCTGATGTTTACTGGTATTAGGGCTAAATTGTCCAGATACTTTGATGAATGAGTACTAATTGTATGTCATGTCAATGGCGACACAAAAAAAAAAAAAAATTACATCATAAGTAATACCATGTTATCAGTAAGAAACTTCAATAGGTGGCATGGTACATTTTGGGTATCAGAAATGTCTGTGGACATTTGTTATTGGGGAGGAGAGTGTGGCATACAGAGCCATCAGTAGGTTAAAATATCCACCCCATAATCAAAAACATGTTAAATCTGATATAAATGTACTACTGTTTATGTTCAAATTGTGGTGGATTTATTTTCTAATAAGTACAGGTGATTTTGTTATTTCGAAATTAGTTATTGAACAGAAGTCACTGTCGACCCCTGACCAGCAGAGGGCGCGTTCGCCACACTGTGTGTTCTCGGTCATTCAGAGAATGAGGACACGTATAAACTGTGAAGCTGATATACGTGTGTGGCGAACTCTGATTCTAATATCAACATTTTTGGCTCTTTGCAGAAGAAAAATAAAGCGGAATTTCAAATTAAATGTGTAGTGGAGACAGCTTCATTCTGTACCACGCTACATGCACATTTTCTGTCCTGGCATGCAATAAAACCAATAAAACCTAAAATATTTTCGCCTTAATTTTTTTTTTTGCCTATGTCAACTTTTTTTTTTTAAATAAATGTAGTAATGTTCAGTTTTATGTATGGATTTTGTTGTACTTTCATGGTATATAGTGCATAATCTAAAGAAAGGCACAACTAAAATGCTCTGCATTCATATTTTGCTGGACTATTATAAGCACGGCAGGCAATTTCAAAAATTCTTTTTATAAGATCAAGTTTATTATTCCACCTTTGCTTGAGGGAAGATCTCTAATTTTTCTTGCAACAATCGTAATGGTCTTTTAAGAATCTGCACTGGTTAGGCATCCTTGTCCCCAGATCAACTGTTTAGCTGCTATTTTACTCCTGGCAGTGACTTATAATATGTATGCCTGTTTTTTGTCTCTTAATTTCTTTGTTCTATATATAAGCATCCTGAAATTAGTGTCCTGAAAAAAATTATTGTGGTTCCTTAATAACAACAGAGATGCTTGGTTCTAATAACAAACCCCATTCTAAGTACTGAATGTTAACAGACTAAATCAGTCGTACAACAGGGCTGAAACAAAGAGGATCCAAATACAGTGAAACAATGCAATATGTTTAGGAACAATTCCACCTATTCACTGATGAAATTTGTAACTGCTAAGATCCCTTAAATTTTTGTATTTCTGATTTTCTTGCAGTGAAAGATATTTTCTTCCAATTGGAGGTTATGTAGCATAACCTCTGTATGCTGTTTCAACACAGGCTTGTTTTTTTCACAATAGCTGCCAATGTTCTGAGCTTTTTCCTTTATTTCTTATGCATAACAGCCTCATCTTGTGTAATAATCTCCTATCTTACTTTTGCAGATGTGTTGCTGATGTAAATGCTTTTTGGTGCTAAGCTCAGGATTATTGACTCATTGACAATTCTGATCCCTAATACAGTTTATTTCCATATTTATGTTCCCCAACTTTAAAAACTCCTTCCTTTTTCTGAGAGTTATCTGTGCATGATTATAGGAGGTCGCATGACTCAGAAAGATGGATAGGGAGCTTCAGCCCTCTGAATCTATTCACAATTATTGTCTGCACAATTATTGTCAAGGTAAACAAATAGGGATTATTTAGATTTTTAACTTACCCGTTATAAAAAAAAACAAAACAAAAAACACGTGACTGTAAATCAATTTTGCAAGCTTTGCACAATGAAGTGATTGTTAAAAAGTGTTTTAGCTAAACACAGCTTCAGGTTTTAATGGTATAAAATGATGATTCACCTTCTGGAGAAGAGAGGTGACGAATTGTGGTTGATTCAGCAAAATCCTCAGTAAATGATGGATATACAGTAGATATATTTAGAGAAGAAAAATACAATGTATGTTACCATGAAAACAGAGCGGCCACCATTGGAAGATAGCTGATTTAAGCCATAAAACATAAAGTGGTTGCAAAAGTGACCTGGTTTCTGACTGCATTATAGAACATGGTACAGATATGTCAAAAGGTCCTACTTTTCATTATTTGTTTTGAAAAAAATAATCACTATGGAAGGATTAAGAAAAGAGTACATAGACATGGTAAACAGCTTAAAAGTTTACCAGTGGGTTATAACAGAAATCAGTTTGATCTCATCCATATTAAATTTAAAGCCAGAAAAGAAATGTTTGCAGCTTTCAGCTTTTATCCCCTTTTCTTTTTAAGTTTTAGAGTAGTCATCTTCTGTTACCCGACTGTGAGCAACAGAAAAGAGAGTTTGGCTAGAGTGTGAGATACTCTGTCCAGGCACAACATGTTTAGGACTAGAGCTGTAATGAGCCATGACAGCTTCTCAGTGGGAGCCCTGTATGAGCAAATGGACAAGAGAAGAGAAGCCATAATGCATCAAACTAAGATGAAACCCTTTATTGACAAATCACTAAAATGATTATCTGATGTTTAAGAATAAAGAAAACAAACTTTAGAGTGCTATCAATGTTTTTTTCTGTAAACAATGTTCAGATTCAGAAGAAAGCAAAAGATTGTTCGATTGAACGTTTTACCAATTAGATAGCATTAAAAGAGATAAAAACATTGATTTCCAAAGAGCATTTACTCCAAGTCTTTTGTGTTGCCTCATAAATGGAGGTGATTTCTGCTTTAACCGAGGCTGTGCTAATTCCAGCCTGGCCTTTGGTACACATGAGGCAGCCCTTTAAAGACAGCTGTCTTTTGAAGCCTGCTGGTCGAGCTGTTCAAAGCTGCAGCTGTTTTTGGTGGTGTTTGACAGCTTTAATTGATGTTTATTTTGGCATCGAGTTTCGTTCCTTTCATGCAAATGTCCAGCATGCAGGGAAGTAGGTCAGGGCAGCACTAGGTGGGCACAGCCTGTGTGTGCTTGGATAAGAGCAAAGCGGTTAACGATTTACATTACAGATCTAAAAACATCAACAAGCACAAAACAAAGAAAAGTACAAATACTGAGGCTTATGTTTGAAAAACAGCTTCATTAGCATCTTCCTGATTAGCTAACACCTGATGGCAGCTTTCAGTAGGATATTACCAATTTTTTTTCACTTTTAAATGAGTTGTACTGTACAACACTGCATGAAAAGTGGGATTTTCGTCAATATGCAGCACTGTAGATTGTCGTGGAACTTCAGGTTAGCGGCAGTTTACGACAATTTGCAGGCTTCGCCGAAAACTCCCGTAAATTGTCAGAAATTGACGTGGACTCTCTTAGGCAGTGTTCCCCCCATGCCTCCCCCCCATGGAATTCTAGGGGAGGCTTTAACATGTAAATGAACATGCTGTGAGCTATACAAATGCAAACCAGGGTTGCAGGGGGGTTTTACCCCAAGTGACATCTTTCTGGGTAAGAAATTCTCTGATACAAAGAGATCAGGCTTAGTATAGCCTCTTCCATTTTAGCTTGGATTGATTTATTTAATTAAAGTATAGAGACCAAAACAGATCTTTAGCTGACAGAGCAATACATTTAGAGCAGTAATTATAAAAAAAAAATTTGCATTTAAGATAAAAAATAAAATGTTGTCTGTCAATATGCTCAATTCACAATTACTTAAGTGGAAAAGTTTCAAGAAATGAGTCTGAGATGATTTACTTTATAACATGGCGCATTATCCTGTTGGAAGTAGCCATGAGAAGATTGGTACACTGTGGTCATAAGATCCGGCCAGGTCAAGATCCGCAATTGCAATCGCACCAAACAGGAAAAAGAACATCGACAAATTCCGGTCCGTCAAATTAAAATATAGCAGCAACAGATCGGTGACTAGAAATTATAGCACAATTCTTATATATATATACTGTATATAAATATATATATATAAAAAAAAACTAACACCGTTTATTTAAATGATTGGATCCAAACTATTGGTTATTCACCAACGAGGAAGCAGATTTCTCATCTCCATCAAAATATTTATTTTATACCGAGGGACTTAAACTTTAATGAAATCCATTCAAAAGAAACTTCTTATTACAGGAATGAAAAGAGATGCTGAGTTTGGAAGTAGTGAACAAGTTCATTAAAAAAAAAGCAGTTTTGAATTATCCTTATCCCCGTTACAAAAATCTACATATATATTTGGGCAGAAACTGAACATGGATGATGGTGGGATTTTTTTAATATGTCATATTAAATTAAGCACTCACAGGGTTCATACAGGAATGAGTGACTCTAATTTAATGCTATTTTAATGCTATTTGAAATGATTTTAATGCCATCATCAAGAACCATGTACACAAGTTATTAGTGTACATGAAATATGAAGGAGCTGCAAGCAGAGTTCCATGACTCCTGTATGTATGTAAACACACACACACACATATATACGTATATATATATCCTCTAGCTTTTTCTCCGCCTGGAGCGATATAATATATCTGACGAAATTGTTTTATAAGCATTTTTTATTAAAGAATTATAAATACTTCGATAAACATATTTAAATAATTTTAATGCCAATTAAGGCCTTGATAAAAAAAAAAAAAAGAATGATTTTTTAATTATTTTTATTGATCCGCGGACACCCTGGTTCATCTCGCGCATGCTCCCTACGATCTCCAAGAAACTCAGAACGGCGGTGTGCAGCCACAGTGGAGGATGTATGCTTTGCTTTGTGCAGCGGTCTGGAGCTTCTGGATTTCGGGGTAAAACTCCTCTTGGACGCGATGGCGACTCTGCATCGAACAAGACGAACTCAAAGAAGAGATTCTAGCGGTAAATATATGTTCGATTACTGCCTGCTAGGCTAAAAGCAGCCTAGCCTAAGCTACCGGCTAATAGCGGCTAATAGTAGCCTTGCTAGAACAAGCTTTATTAAAGTGTATTTTTTGTGATTTACAGGAAGCAGTACGCCCTCTTAACAACTCGGAGACTAATTGCAGGCGCTATGAACCGGAGCAAGGGTAAGATTTAAAGAATATGCTTTCATTCTGCGGTAAAAGGCAATGGATACGGATGGATACCGATCATAGCTTTTACATTTTGTTTTCACAGACCTCCCATCTCGGCAAGTCCAGATTTGCACGATGTTGATAAAGACGACATTGTGTGTAAGTGACTTGTTTTAATGTTTTCTCCTTCCTTGTTACTGTGACTTGCGTTTGATTTTTTATTTATACCACTCTCATTTAATTGTTTTCCAGCTGCCTGTAAGACGTATTTTCAGACGGTACGCAGGAGCTTCAGATATACGCAGCCAGCCACACGCTGCGTGCGGAGGCTATCTGCTCGGAGTCGGGCCAGAAGAAAGAGGGTAAGACTTTATTTGGTGACTATTTTTCAGGTGCATTAATAGATGTGTTGTGTCCATACGCAGTGCGCTGATTCATTGTTTTTTTTTCAGCTGCTGAAAGCGAGGCAGAGTGTGCTAGCAGATCAGGAAGTGGAACTCTGGAAGTCCGCCTTCCTCGGCGGTGTCTCTGGATGGATTGTACGGTCGCCGCCATTTCGTAGGCCGGATCTCACTGAACTCTGTGTTAAGCTGCAGTCCCGGTTAGAAGCGATGCCGAAGTACAGGGCCACGCACACTAGGCGTCTGCACATCGGACCTGCCTCGGAGGGAATGCTGCCAGTTACCTCCAACCCCGAGGAAGCAAACGGACCGTTCACGGAGTTTTAATTTTTAGAAACGCATGTGTTTGGATACGCGTTGTATATAGTTGTGTTTCAATAAAGCTCTTTCTTTGCATAAACAGCTTCCTGGCAAATCTTCATTTCCTGTATAAATTCATTCATGTCCTTGATGGTAGCATAATAATTGTGTAGTAGTGTAGGATAACATAAATACACACCATATGAATGAATAAATATATGAATGAATAAATATATGAATGAATAAATATATATATATATATGAATAAATATATATATATGTAAATTTATATGTAAATATATATATATATGCCAACCAATCACGAGCGACTTTACTTGTTTAAAAAGAAGTGGTTCCGTCCAATACTCAGTAAGAAAATTAAAGCCTGGCGTGGCCACGTGTGGTTTTGCTGCCAATCACGAGCGATTTTACTTGTTTGAGAATAGTGGTTTCAGCCAATACTGAGAAGGTTATTCAAGCCAGACCTGGCCAGCCGCGCGGGTTTGCTGTATTCATATGCTAATTAGGGCCATTAGTACAGCTGATCGCTCTCCACATACGTCACGGTACGTTTCCGACAATTTGTGGCACGACAAACGCGGACAAGCACGGGTTGCAAATTGTCGGAAACTGACGAAAATCAGGCAGATCTGCGGGAGTTTACGGGGGTTTACGGGGACGAAAATCTCACTTTTCATGCAGTGCAAAATATTTCTTTCCATCCATCTCTCCACCTGCACACCCGCTGAGTTTCAGCCAGTTATCAGACACCCTGGCTCCTAGCCTGTGTCCAGTACCCCTCCCCAATCCTATACCCACCCCTCCCTCTTTGCTTGATCCTTTTTCCCTCGGCCTGGTCTGACATCACTATGGAGGCACGCAGGGGCCTCCTCATCTGCTCCCAATTAAAGCCTTTCAAACTCCTCCATGGAAACAACCTCAAACTGCTATGATACTAAGAGGAGCAACCCGAGACCTTGTAAAAACAAGCTAGTGATGAAGCTTGCCACCAGTGTCTGTGGTAAGGTGCAAATTTGTGTATGATCATCAAATTAAAGCATGAACAGCAGTCATTGAAGCGAGGCAGTGTTGAGGATATGGTAATGGAGGATCTTGTCATCTCTGATGACCAAGCATAGATGGGAAGGGGCCTCATTGCTAGTTTTGGCTTCACATCTGTATGTTTTACCCTGTATTTTCCATAATATTTTCAGCTCCAATAGATGGTAGAAAATTTGTTTGTAGTACAGAGATGTCATATTTAATTTTGATATTCTAATTTTGATATTCTAAGATCAAAGCTTTGTTGACAATCATCAAAGTGGTACAAATCAGGTCAGAAGCGACACACATATCATAGATCGTCTTTGGTACAACTACAGAGACATTGGTTGTATTTAAACCATGTAAAAAAAAAAAGAAAACATTTTGCTATATGACTTATCCAGGGCAGAAACCCAAATTCACTCTGGCTCCTTTATATGCGAGTGACCATTTAACAATGTGTTCATAACATACATTTTTGATCAGTTGCAGAGATTTTTGTTTAGAAGTTAAGACTGTTCCAGATTCTATGCAGCACATTGTGTTTCTTCTGCATTTTGCAAGTTCTTTTATTACATTCTTAGCTTTTTCTTAACCTTCTCCTGTTCGATTGATTCTGAGAAACTAGTTCATGCATTTGTCACTTCAAGGCAGGACTATCGTAATTCTTTACTATCAGGAAGTCCACAAACTGTACTTAAAAGCCTTCAGCTGATCCAAAATGCTGCAGCCAGAGTTCTGATGAAAAATAATGTCCTAGCTTCTCTTTATGGGCTTCATGTTAAATCTAGCATATAATTTAAAATCCACCCTCACATATAAAGCCTTAAATGTCCAAGCGTAATCTTATATCAGAGATATGATTTTTACTTGTTCCTAACAGAACACTTCTCTCTCAATCCGCAGGTTTACTAGTGGTTCCAAAAAAGGAATGGGAGGCAGATCTTTTAGTTATCAGGTTCCTCTCCTTTGGAACCAACTACCAGTTTTAGTCTGTGAGGCAGACACCCTGTCTACTTTTAAGGCTAGGCTTAAAAAGATCCTTTCTAAAAAAGCTTATAGTTAGAGTGGCTCAGGTTATCCAGAGCTAACTCTATAGTTATGCTGCTATAGGTTTAGGCAGCTGGAGGACATAAGGACCCCTTTTCATCTTTCTGCTTCATTCTCCCCCTATTCTCCACTCCTGCTTTGTTCTCCCAACAACTTATTTTGTTTATCATCAACAACTGAATTATAAACAAAATAACCTTTATAAATAGACTACTGAAAATTCCAACCAAAATGTGACATTCATTTCCCTTCCTGTGTTTTACTCCTTCCTCATCAAAGAAAGAAAGGCCTCCAACATAATGACGTAACTGATGACCACGCACCCTCATCCCACATTACCTTCACCCCATCCCCCCTTTTTGAAGTCAGTTTAGACCAACAGGCCTCCAACTGGCCAGCCTTTCTGTTTTGGAACAAGAAGAATTGTCTAATTGTGAGGACCCGGCTTCCCCCTCACGCAGGAGAAGGTGGGGCCTCAGAGAATGGACAATGGGGCATCATGCCGTGACCTGGCTTCAGGGGTCAATTCACTCACTCTTCACTCACTCTTCACTCACTGTTCACTCACTCACCACTTGGTAAATCAATATATTTCATTACTGAGTGTCTGTGCTCTCTTCCCAGTCCAGAACCAGCTCAAAACCATATCAAGTGCCAAACGGCTGATATAGTTTTTTTTGTGTTTTTTAATAAAATGTTTGCAGTGATGCTTGCACTGTGAGCAAAAGAGGCAGCACTTAATTCACAACTGAAATGAAAGTGTATATAGGTCATTTGGAAAACGTTTAGTTTATATGGTGGCTACCTTGAACATGAGACTTTTTTTTAACAAGTTTTCTGTATTAGTTTCAGTGGTTGCTTGGAAGGATAAGGATTTTGGTCCTATCATGTCCACCCAGCAGTACTGACCAAACAACCCAGTTAGCAAATGCTAACTTATTGAGGTGAACATGTGTTTTGATCATTTCAGTGAAAAGTCTTTTTTTCTTAAGACTTTTATCAGTCTTCCTAAGAAGAGTCTTATTTTACTGTAAGCCTCTGTAGCAATAGCATGAAATTAGCATCAGACAGATGGAGAGAAGTGGTGTTGTAGTGAAGACCAGTGTCTTTCTTCCAGGTTGGAAGACAACAACAGAAATTTTGCTCTGTGGTTTCCAAGGCAGTATTTTTTAGCTGACTTTGGAAAGTTTAACAAAACTATTATATGGGGCCTTTAAATATGGCTATGTGACAGTATTTACTACTAAGGTCATAACCCTTGTTACTTTTATTACACTTAAATGAGACTCCCTTTCCACTAAATTAGGACTACTGCAAAATCTTTTTGAACTCAATGGCTGCTGGAATGTGATTAGCTTGCTGTAAATCTGGAACTAACTCTAATAGGACTTTTTCTCAATAAGATTATCTTATGTAACCATCTTATCTTAATTTTTCATCTTTATTTTCCCTAATTATTTGTGTTGCCTTCATGCCACTGTGATGTAATTTTAATTTTCTTGTCATGAACACCGCTTTGAATTATACTACTGAATGTGTTTTTTTTTTTTTTATTAACCTGCCTTGTCTCTTATAAAGGCAATAATGGTAACTCTCTTCACCATCTACAGCAGAGGTGGAAAGAGTATTAAAAAATTGTAACTGAGAAAAAGTATCTTTACTTGGCCTAAATTCTACTCAGAGTAAAAGTAAAATTACCCATCTCGAAATTTACTCAAGTAAAAGTACAAAATTACTTCATTTAAAATGTAATTTGAGTAAAAGTTACTTAGTTACTTTGAGTTATTCAATTCATTCATGAGTCATGAATCAAATTGACCACAAAGTGTTTTAATTGATTTCAAGGCGTATTTCAGTGGACATCCACACTTGCAAAAGATCAGCTGGGCTGAAAAACATACTTCCTCATAGCACAGGGTCAGAACCTGAACCATAAAGGGCAAACGATTTTCAATCCTACTGTCCAACAGACAACACCATGATAGGAATAAAGAAATTTAAACTACATTTTAAAGTTTTCAAAATGCACACAAAATTAAATGCCCAAAAGATACCAGAAATCAAACTAAAACGCAACAGGATCCCACTGTTATTAACAAGCTCCTCATTTAATGGTTTTAACTGACACTTGTTTTACTTTAATAGTGATTTTTAACTGACACTTGTTTTTACATCAATTGTTTATATGTTTGAATTGTGTAAATAAAGTGCTGGTAAAAGTCAAAAGTCTTCTTCTATTTTTTAATGGTGATTAAGTGTTGGTTCTGTAACACAGAGGTTTAAATTTCCGGCCGCATTACATTTTTTCACCATCAGTATTTTATTATTTTTTTTACTCAGTTACATGAGGGGGTTTTAAATGTAGCAAAGTAAAACAACTTAGGTTAAAATTTACTAAATTACATATTTCAAAAACTACTCAGAAAATTACAATTACTCATAAAAAGTACTCAATTACAGTAACGTGAGTAAATCTAATTCGTTACTTTCCACCCCTGCTCTACACCACTTCTACACCCTCTTCAGGGTGACAGAGGGTTTATTGGAGTTTACCCAATTGCTTTGTGAACCTGGAGAAGGCATTTTACTATTTCACTTATGTTTGGGGTTGCTCCAAGAGTGCAGAGTTGGGGGCCCTTTAGTAGAGGCCTCTGTGCAAGCAGAGCAGGAGATTGGTCCCCATTGCTGGAGCATGAGGATGGAGCATGTTGAACTGTCAAATGTCTTGTTCATAACCGTTATGGACAGGATTACTGCAGCCAAGGGCCGGAGAGAACAGGTTTGGGGACCAGCTTTTTGCAGATGACAGTGCTCTTCTGGCTGCTTCCTTCCATGACCTCCAGCAGCACTGGGGTGGTTCTCAGCCCCATTGTGGAGTGGCTGGGATATGATTCAGCTCCTCAAAGTCTGAGGCCATGGTTCTGAGAAAAAAAGATGGCATGTACCCTTCAGGTTGAAGGAAAGTTCCTGCTTCAACTGGAGGATGTTGGGGTCCTCTTCATGAGTGAGGGGAGGACAGAGCAGGAGATCGAGAGATGAATAGGTGCTGCTGTTGCTATAATGGGGACCCTGCACTGGTTAGTGAGCTGACAAAAAAGACAAAGCTCCCAAATTACTGGTTTATCTACATTCCTACAAAAATCTAAATCCTAGATATAAACGACTGAAATTATCTTTGTTCTTATGGTGGCTGAGCACTCTCTTAGAGATAGGCTGAAGAGCCTGGTAATCTCAATGAGGCTCAGAGTAGAGCCACTTCTCCCCCACATCTGTTTTAGATGGCCCCTTGATGCATCCCTGGTGTTCCAGGCATGCTCCACCAGGAGGAGGCCCAGGGGACCGCTTAGGACACGTTAGAGAGAGACTATGTCTCTCGGCTTGCCTTGGAGCCACTCAGGCTTCCCCCAGCGGAGCTAAAGGAAGTGTCTGGGAGAGGGAAGCCTTGGAGTTCCTTCTGAAACTGCTGCCCCTGCGACCCAAAGCCAGATCAAGCATAAGATGACGAGAATGAGTATAAGTGATGTTACAAATGCAGTTGAAGTATTTTTTTGTATTTACTGTACGTACTTCTTTCCTTGCTATATTGCCTCTATGTAACACTATGGCTTAACATCTGTGCACAAACATATAATAATCTGCAGATGTTCCTATGTTTCCCTTGTGGCCTCCTCCATTGATTTCAGCCTTGCTGCAAAACCGCACATCCCATTTATTTTCAACAGCCTATAAGCAAAATATAAGAATTCAGTTGTGGAGGATTTCAAGAATTTAATGCATAGCAGAGCATTTTATCCAGAACGTTTAATCTGGTATGGGACTATGTGCATATCAAAAAAGTGCAATCAGATAGTCTCATGCACAAAAATCTGAAACCCTTAGCTACTCCTGTTTTTTTCCAACACTACAAAAAACATGCAGTTTGTGTTTTTGTTCTCAACGATAAGATGAGAAATGTGCTGTACTACAGATTAAACGTTTTACTGTGGTAGAAATCAGCTTGTACAGAATTAAAGCTGTTGCTGTAGTTTTGAAATGCCTCTGCTTTTCTGTAACTGAGCAGATAGATGCAGAGTTCTGGGGGTCTGGTTGTGAGCCAACTCAGAATTTTTTCGTTGCTGTGAAAAAAATTATTACAAGCAGTTGTTTACAACAGTGCTTGGGGCATGCCTGCTTTCAGAGAGAGCGGGCTGCAACTTTTAACTTGTTTTAACATTACATGTTTATAGAATAAACACACAAGAAAGAATACGGGAAAAAACAGCACAACGTAAATAGACTTTTGAGTAATTGCTTCAAGGCTGTACTACATAAACTGAATATGTTTCTTTGGATACATTTGTTATACATTAAGGTATTTAGTATTTTCATGCACGAATTCACATTCTTCTAAGCGGCAACTAAGAGTGGTTTGTAAATCTGTTAGAGAGATTGACTGGCTTTCAAATGTCTTATTCTCTTGAACGTTTTTTTTATTTTTGTATAATTGTCTGGAATCAAAATTTTTGTTAGTTCCAATAAAGCTGCAGTTTTGTTCCACCTTTGTGGTGAATCATGATAGAAATCTGTTGGTTGCTCCTATATCAATCCATGTGTCTATAGGCAAAACCTTTTTACCTCTTTACCAATTAAAGCTGGTGACATTAAACTGTCAATGATTCTCCCATTTACAACTGACCTTTATTGATATTCCAGAAAATCTAAAACACATTGTGATTATTTTCTGTGCCACTGCACCAAACAATACAAGCTCAGAGGTTGGTTGGTAGCTCAGGCAGGCTCATGTATGAGAGAAGACGAGGGGGTATTCAGGGTATGTGTTTGAGGCTTGCCGTCTGACTCTCCTCCTGTTTTGTTTCTGTCTCCTGTCAGGTTTTAATTTTATTACAAGTGTAAACTCTCTAATTGTGTATGATCGCCAAACATTGCTGGACATTG
The DNA here is from genome assembly GCF_016077235.1 of Cyprinodon tularosa. NCBI lineage: Eukaryota > Metazoa > Chordata > Actinopteri > Cyprinodontiformes > Cyprinodontidae > Cyprinodon > Cyprinodon tularosa. Next base: position 60,412 of record NW_024038652.1, on the reverse strand, counting down.
GTGCCTCAGCTGGAAACACGTTACTGAGGACGTATAATGCAGAAAAAACTTCGACCCGGCCGTTGGGCATTCCAGCTCACCTGTGTCGTTTCTGGATTTTGCCTTTCTGTTGGAAGCGGGCGCGCCGCCGTGGAAGGCGCAGCGGTCGGCTGGTGCGATTGAAGGCTGCCCTGCGGCGCGGTTTCTCTGCCTCCGCGATGTGTGGTCTGGTGCCTCGCCTTTCCTGTCCATTGCGTGTGTTGGATCCCGTGGATTCCTGTCTGGTTCCTGTCGGTGGAGGCTGGGATGGAGCGTTCCAGTCCCGTGGTCCCTGCGCTTCTCGGCCCTGTAGACGCAGGGTGAATCCTAGCAACCTGCGCCCTCTCTGCCGGGAGTCCCGGACGGCAGCTGATGACGTGGATCCGCCGATTTCTGTCAGGATCGGTTTGGTAAATGCCAGGTCGCTGGCAAATAAAACTTTCGTAATTAGGGATTTCTTTTCCTCTCAAGGATTAGATTTTTTATTTATAACAGAATCATGGACACGTGGCTTGGGTGATTCCAGCATTTTTAATGAACTTGTCCCAGGGAACTGCAGCTATTTTAATTCTCCAAGGATGTCGGGCTCTGGTGGAGGAATAGTGACTGTTTTTAAAAGTAGTTTTACTTGCAAGCAGTTGCCCGTACCCTCGTTTAGTAGCTTTGAGCTGAGCCTATTTGAACTTGGAAGCTCTCACACTGTGTTGTGTGCTGCAGTCTATCGGCCACCAAAGTATAACAAAAATTTTATAAATGACTTTTCTGATTTCTTGGCCGATATCATGCCAAAATATGACCGAGTTCTCATTGTTGGTGATTTTAATATTCATGTCTGCTGTCCGACTTCACCTATGGCTCAGTCATTTCTTAATGTTATTGATTCTTTTAATTTTGTGCAGTCTGTGACTGGTGCTACTCATGAACATGGTCACACTCTTGATTTGGTTTTATCTTATGGTCTACCAGTCTTTAACTTAGAAATTGGTGACTCATTCTTTTCTGACCATATGCCTGTTTTGTTTGAGACAACGCTGTCCCATGGAAAAGCTAAAACTCGAGCTGCAGCTCGGCTCTGTCGTGTTTTTAACCCTACTACTGCTGGTCAGTTTTCTTCTGTTTTTAATCAGAACTGTACTATTCCAGAGGATGTGGGAAATAACACTGAGGAACTCAGCAACTGGTTTTATTCTACCAGTAAAGCAGCCTTGGATTTGGTGGCACCTCTAAAAATTAGATTTCCAAAATCCAAGCATGAACCCTGGTTAAATGAGGTCACTCGGGCTGCCAGGAGAGACTGCCGCAGAGCAGAACGCAAATGGAGAAAGGACAAATTACAGGTGTCTCTCCAAACATTAAAGGAATGTTGGCGCCGTTATCAAAGGATTGCAAAAGGCAGCCAAAGAAAATACCTGTTGGGTTTGATTGTATCAAATAGTCAGAATCCTGCTATCCTATTTAAAATTATTAACTCTGTTCTAAACGATTCACATAGTGGCTTTATGGAGACCTCACCTGCTGCATGTGAAAACTTCTTACACTTTTTTGATGAGAAAGTTGCTTCTATTAGGGCCCAGATTATCCCCTCTTCTTATGATCCTTCAGTTGTGGTGCCTTGTTCTGGTGTTTTCCACAGCTTTGAATGTGTGAACTTGCAATCATTGCAGGAGGTGGTTAATCACTTAAGGCCAACTGGTTCTCCAGATGATGTTATTTCGCCCCAATTATTTAAAGAAGCTTTCTCTGCTATAGGTCCTTCTGTCCTTGCTCTTGTGAATAGTAGCTTGTCCTCAGGCATTGTTCCTAACGCTCTGAAGCATGCAGTTCTGCAGCCTCTACTTAAGAAACCAGCTTTGGATCCTACTGTTCTGGCAAATTATCGACCTATCTCTAAATTGCCTTTTATTTCAAAAATTCTTGAGAAGGTAGTCTGTAATCAGCTAATGGCCTATCTTAATGAACATAATGTATTAGAGGTTTTTCAGTCTGGTTTTAAACCATTTCATAGCACAGAGTCAGCCCTTTTAAAAGTTTTTAATGATATACTTTTAGCAACTGATTCAGGTGACGTTGTTGTTTTGGTGCTGTTGGATTTATCATCTGCTTTTGACAAGTTGATCATGTCATTTTACTTTCCCGTCTGGAACAGTGGGTGGGCGTCGGTCACATAGCTCTAGATTGGTTTAGATCATATTTGGCTGAACGTACTTTTTGTGTCTGTCTTGATGGCCATAGGTCCCCCTCTGCTCCACTGTCGTGTGGTGTCCCACAGGGCTCAGTTCTAGGCCCGCTCCTTTTCTCACTTTACCTTCTTCCGCTCGGCTCTATTTTAAGAAAACATGGGATTGCCTTTCACTGCTATGCAGATGACACACAGATATATTTACCGCTAAAGAATATATACTCCACCTCTCTTCGGTCTCTGTTTTTATGTCTTGAAGATGTGAAGGCCTGGGTGGCCCTACATTTTTTAAAACTCAATGAGGACAAGACGGACGTAATGATCTTTGGCAGATCCACTGCTGATTCCGTGACCAGTCTTGGCTCCTTGGCTCAGTACGTTAAGCCGGTTATTACAAATTTAGGGGTTAAGATGGATGCTGGTCTTAAAATGGAAGCGCACATCAGAGCCGTTATAAAGTCCAGCTTTTTCCACTTAAGGCAGCTAGCAAAAGTAAAACCCATTCTTTCCAGACAGCATTTCGAAACAGTGATCCATGCATTTGTGACGACACGGCTGGATTACTGTAACTCACTTTATACAGGGGTCAGCGACTTGTATATTTCTCATCTTCAGAGGGTTCAAAATGCTGCTGCACGTCTTTTAACAGGTACACGAAAATTCGACCACATTTCCCCTGTTTTAGCTTCCTTACACTGGCTGCCAGTACATTTTAGGATTAATTTTAAAATTCTTTTATTTGTTTTTAAAACTCTTAATGGCCTTGCTCCTTCTTATCTGTCTGAGCTGTTACATTCTTATACACCCTCCCGTTCCCTCAGGTCAGCTGATCAGTTGCTTCTGAGGGTCCCAAAGACGAAATGCAAGCTCAGAGGAGACCGTGCTTTTTCTGTGGCAGCTCCTAAGCTGTGGAATGATCTGCCTCTGAGCATAAGACAGGCCTCTTCTCTTACTGCTTTTAAGTCCCTTCTTAAGACTCATCTTTTTTCCTTGGCTTTTGACACAATTTGAGACGTTTTACTTTGTTTTATTCTTTTTGTATACTAATATGTATTTTACACTCGTTTTTTCTCTATTTTATAATTTTATTGTATTTTATGATTGTGTACAGCACTTTGGTCCTGTTCGGTGTATAAAGTGCTTCATAAATAAAGTTGGTATGGTATGGTATGGTATGTAGAGGTCGTTTTTTGGCCAATGTAACAGTTATGTCAAGCAAACCAAAAACTTGAGGTGGCCAATACAAACAAACACAAGGTTAGCTACAGAAGCCACCTAAAATGTAATCTTGTTGTGATTTATCTCCTATCTGAAGCGACAGCAAAAACAACAGAAAAAAAAAGATGGTGGATGGGTTTAGACTCTATAAAACGAGGGGACAGAATTTAAAACAATCATCAAATATGCTCTTGAATGCAGTCCACACTTCATACCCAGTACGTAAAGATAAATAGAATATTGTCTCTCATTGGTATGGATTATGGTCTAGTTAAGTAACATTATTCAACCAGCCATGCAAGTGGAGTTTATGGTCAAGATGTTGTCGTTTCTTCTTATTCAAGCCAACTGCATGGTCGTTTTGGGCCTCAGCTCAGCAAGGTAGAACTTGGGATCAACCTCTGCTTTTCTTTTCTATTGTCATGATTCCTGGCACTAGAGCTGGTTTGATTCAGAATGCAATACTCCTCCGCCAAAGCAGCTCCACCCTAAGTCAAATCAGCCTTCATCTGATTCACCTGCTCTGACAATATAACCAGCTCTCAGACCAGTCACTAATGCCATATTATTATGAGCCATCTGTGAGTTTTACCCAGCATTTCTGTTATCGAACTCCTTGCGAGATTCTGACTTGGTTCTGCCTCTTGATTCTCTGAGTCTTCCTCAACCCTGTCGGACCTGTCATAGTGTGTTTTTGGATCTTACCTGTTTTTCTGTGCCGTGATCTAGCTCTTGGATTCTCCCCTCAATTGTCTCTGGATCTTGGATCAGCAGACTTTGACTGTCACCAGTGACACATGCCAACCGGCTTATTCAGAAAGTTCCTCTCATAGTTTGTCCCAAAACTCAGAGAAGGTTAGGAAGCCAGAATCCAGCACTAGAAACATTTCGCTCTGTTTCTGTCCAACTCCCCTCCAGAAGTTCCGGTTTCTGACCCTGGTGAATCCCTCCCGACCTTCTGTATTTTTTTTTTTACATTCCAATAAACTGTTATAATGTCTCTCGTCTTACTCTACCACTTTTTCACATTTGTCAGCTCACGTCACTGCACCGACTGTTCTGCTAATTGCCACCAGAAAGCCTTGGTTGTTGCCACCAGAAGTGTTTTGAGGTGATGATGATCAGTGCCGAGCTTCCATCCATTTTAAACTGCAGACCTCAGTTATTGGCAACTTCTGATTGGCAGAACACAAGATATGTTTGCAGAAAAGATGTATCTCAAATCATATGAAGATATTTTAATTACCAACTAAAGTTAAGGTTATTGGGCAACGAAGTATTGTCCAGATCCTTACAGTGAATACTTAATGAGGTGTTTGTACTAAGGCCCCGTCCACACGAAGTCAAAACCTGGCCTAAACGCACAAATTTTTCATCAAACCAGCCTCTCTTCCATACAAAGCCGGCGTTTCGGGGGTCTGTAAACGATCTTTTTTTTATTCAGCCTTCAGAGTGGGAAGATTTTGAAACGCCGTTTTCGCGTTTCCATCTTTAAGCTCTAACCGCATTTTTTTTTACGCGCATGCGTCATAGCGTCGCCTCTAAACATGCATGCGCGACACAGTATCACAACAACAATGGCGCCGTACTGTGTTGAATGGTTGCTGCTCATGCTACTCACCCTGCTGTCGGGCTTACAACAGAATCTTCTTCTTCTGGAATATCTCCAGGAAGAACAGAGCAATATCGACCACATAGTTCAGCACCTGAATTTGACTGAACCATGAAAATGGACCCGCAGGGCAACCATGTATAAATATTAGTGCGCATGCCCAACATTTCGTCGCCTATTTTTGCTTTGGCACAACAGCGCCACTTACAGGCCTGGCATACATTTTGCAGCGTTTTCGTGCATTCGTGTGGACGATCACATTTATTTTACGTCTCCGTCTTTACGACAAACGTTCTGGAAAATATTAGCGTTTCGTGTTCGTTTTGACTTCGTGTGGACGGGGCCTTAGTTGAGTCCACAGCTTGCATTCGGTTTGGTTTATTTTATCTATATTGTGTCAATTCTCAACACATCATCTCAAGAAAATATACAGTCTCAGTTCAGTCCACTCATTCAGACAGAGGACTAAAAGATTTTTGCTTTTAATCCAGTCAAAGACTTTACAGAATTCAGTCCTGATGTGCATGTAGTGACAGCAGATGTTTCCTTCCATTGTGCATTCCTTTGCAGCAATCCCTCAAGGCACTCCAGCACTCATTGGTATAGGGGGGATTGGAAGAGAACAATTTGATGGAGTTAAAAGAACACTGACTGTTCAAAGTTCACAGAGTGCCCCCTTGATTAACCTGCAGAGGGTCCTGGGGTGAAATGAAATGAAACCCAAACAATAATAATTTCTGTTAATAGACAAACCAAATTACATTGTTGCTGTTTTTGATATTATTACATTACACTTCCACTGTCAATGTAGTCACATGGATGTTTCATAGATCTATGGATTAGCCCAGTGTTAATTACAGTCTCATTTGGACTAAGTATGCCAAAATAGACAACAGCAGTGTCTCTTATTTTAAACATCAGAGCTTCTCAAAGGAAAGACTACTGTTAAGACTATATAGTCAGTGGCTCAGCATGAAATGACAAACAGAAGGTCTGTATGAGTAATGCTGGTCCAAGCTGATAGCAGAGATCACTACCCTTCCCTGTGGTGGCAGTGATAGGCTACAATTTTTTTTCTCCTCTCTTCATTAGCTATTCACATTTGCACCTAATGTGCGGATCACCATCGCCACTCGACGTGAATCCGAGCAGTTCAAAGGCAGAGTTGCTTGGAAGTGTTCACGCCACCCTAGGAGTCTCTGGGTGTTGGCCGCCTGCAGGTTGGTGGGTGCTGAGAGCAGGGGCTTTTTTGGATCAGGGACTGAATTTTCCTCTGAAGATGAGGAAACGGTTTATGGGCATGCTCCCATGAGAGTGTCTCCTGCTCTTTGAAGCTCCTGTCTTGGTGGCTGCTCTTATCTTTGGGAGGGGATTATTTTATCTCCTCCTGTTTCTTTCTTTTTGTTTTTCTTCCCTTTCTTACTCTCCAAAAAACCCAGATCTGGTCCAGAGACCTCTGTGGAGATCATCCCATTGCCCTTACCTTTACTCTCCACTCATTTCTAATTTTTCTTTTAGCACCATCACCCCCAACCTTCCATTGATTTCTCAGTTGCACCCCACATTTTTTTTCTTTCCCTTCAAATCTCCTGTATTCTACCTTCCCAACACATGACAGACTGTGTAATTAATGAGCATCATAAACCTCTCTTTCTATTAGCTACCCATTAATAAACCTGGCATGCCTGTCATTTTGGACAAAAACACACAGCTCCTTCATTTGATCCCCACATCAAAGGGGAACCCCACTGTTCTCGGCTCAATACACTAATTGTGTCCTCGTTCTGGATGGGGCTAAACCCCCACTGCTTTAAAAAAGCAGCCAGTGCTGACTGGAGATAGCAAAGTGGAGTTCATAAGCAGAAATCATTGATTATACAAGCCTAATTTTAGAGAAACCTTTGTAAATGGGAAAATTACCAAACATTTGGCAGAGGGGCCTGAAAGTCAAAATGCGGACATTTATCTGCACACCACCTGAGAGCTTGCTTTTACTGTGGACAATTTTTAAAAATAAGACGTGTCAGTGGGCTTCAGGGTCTGTTAGAGGTGTTTTATGTGCCGCTGTAAAGATAAAAAGGAATTTATAAGCGGGACGGAATGGATTCCCCTACTTTACACTACAAACAAATAATGCAAAATACACAATCGGATATCTGGTTGAGATATGTTTCATCTGAAAATAATACAAAAAGTAACCCATGTGTGTATATGCTATTGTTTCAGTAGTTTTGTGAGCACACGTTCTTCCAAAAAACAAACAAAAGCAAAGCAGGCATAGTTTTTAGAAATATCTAATGCTTAGATATATTACGAATGACCTATAGTACGCTGTCTTTCCTCTTCTTAAAGGCCTGACACATCACACGCTGGGTCACCACAATGGGCCGAGTCACTGCCATGGCAGGAATCATCACTTAACTTCAGTCACGATTGTCTTCTGCCCTTTGCCAGGCTCATGCCCTTTTGTTCCCCTTTATAAAGGCAACCGTCACATGTCTGAGTTTTTTGCGGCCCACAGCTGCTCTTCTCTCCCTCTGCTTCACACCCTCTTCTTTACCTTCAGTAATCATTCCCCCCTGAGGCCAAGAGGTTCATAAAATTGTTAATAGGACATGAACACTTGAAGATTATTGGATCTGCTGGATTCTTTCTGTCTGTCTTCATTGTTTTATTTTTTTTTATTTTTCTAAGGGAGGGGATGACACATTATTAGATGGAATAAGTCAATTTTGGCTATTGAGGATTTTCCACAAGGGTTATGCATCAAGTCAAACAACTTAAATGAGCATCTGTCCCCAAAGTTTAAATGTATTCTATGAAGAGGAAGCAAAGTAATTACAAAAATGTTTTTTCTTTTAATCTGGGCTTGATAAATGTCTCAATGAAGCCTAGATATCTACTTTTTTTGCTCTCTGATTTGATAACTTGCCAGTATAAAAAACAAAACTATCCCATGATTACCAGGGCTGATGGATGCTTTTGGTGGATGTGGTGGTGGGGAGTGCAGGGGGTGGGGTTCTTCATGTCCTTGAGATGGCTTTAAACCCTTGCCACCTCCGCTCTCACAAGCATCAAAGGCGAAAGCTTGGAAATAGGGCTTGCAAAGCCATCTCTCCGTTGGCCTCTTCAAAGGACAGGAAGTGTGTCAGAGGGACAGGCCTTCTTTCCCAGCAAATTTAGGCAAGTTGCAATAATAACAAGCTCATCTGTCTGTCTGTGGCAGTCCGGTTCAAAGGAGAACTCGATTCCTCTTGGTACAACATTCAATGTTTCCTAAACTAGCGAGTTGTAAGCATGGAAGGCTTATTATGGAACATCTTCCAATCAATAGGCTTAATTAGGAAAGTTTTGCAAAGTTTTACATCCTTTTAAAAAAGAATACAAACAGGAGATTCTGAAGATCTTTAGGTAAACTGACACTACCTTTACTTAGATACCCATCCAGGACTGTAGTTGTAACCTGAGCTGGTTCACCAAAGATCTTGAATATGCTTTGTGTACAAATTAAGCATATTCATACTCTTAAAATAAGAGGAAGTTAAAGACTTCAGTCAGACATTATCATACCTGGGTGAATACCATGGATGAAGCTCTTCCTTGGATGTTCTTTACTCTTTCAAACTAAATCAGTGCCTACATTACTGTAGAAGAGCCCTCTAATCCATCTAGCCATCTCCCACTCTATCTCACCAAACAGTACAGTGTAAAGATCATGGTTAGAAAATCCCTGGAGAAATCCAGCATTGTCCAAAAGCAAAGATCAGACATTTAGGTTCCTGAGCATACATGCTCCTCTCCATACCTTTATACTCTAATCCCCAGAAATGCCCCACAGCTTCATTTTTTAACAAAAAAAAAAGAGTGAACTTTTCCACCGTGCTTGAAAATGGTGATTTCCTAATAGTTGGAACAACCTTTCAAACTAAGTGTTTTTCCTGAACCAGACTTCAGTCCTGTTTAGCTCATCCAAACCAATGATCCCCTTAGTCCTATATAGTAACTGTTTGTCGGAACCTGCTTTCACCTTTTGGGAGGGTGAACCTCTGCTCACCCACACCCACCCTCCCATTGATCTAACCCTTCACTGTGACAATTTATACTGACCTGATCTCCCCTTCTCCTCCCTTGAGCCCCACAAGGAGTCACTCAGCCAGACCTACTCTGTTTTATCACTCGAACTTGAGACATGAACAGGCTTCAGGAGGCTGATCATTTGGTTCTTTCAAACTCCAAAACCGATGCTAAACGTATATACAGTTCTATCTAATGACTTATTTTGATGGCTCAAGCTTCTAACCCTTTTATAAAGTATGTTTTGTAATAGAAAACACTCTAAGCTTGGTTAAGAGATCCTTTCAATTATTTCAGTGTTATAATAAAAGAGCCAGCAGTGGAGGAGTTTAAGTATCTTGGGATCTTGTTCACGAATGAGGGAAGAAGGGAGCGGGAGGTCGACAGGCAGATTGGTGCAGCGTCTGCCGTGAAGCGGGCGCTGTACCGGTCCGTCGTGGTGAAGAGAGAGCTGAGTCAAAAAGCGAAGCTCTCGATTTACCGGTCGGTCTACGTTCCTACCCTCATCTATGGTCATGAACTCTGGGTCATGACCAAAAGAACGAGATCGCGGATACAAGCGGCCGAAATGGGTTTCCTCCGTAGGGTGGCTGGGCTCTCCCTTAGGGATAGGGTGAGAAGCTCGGTCATCCGGGAGGGACTCGGAGTAGAGCCGCTGCTCCTCCACGTCGAGAGGAGCCAGTTGAGGTGGCTCAGGCATCTGTTTAGGATGCCTCCTGGACGCCTCCCTCGTGAGGTGTTCCGGGCACGTCCCACCGGGGGGAGGCCCCGGGGAAGACCCAGGACACGCTGGAGAGACTATGTTTCTCGGCTGGCCTGGGAACGCCTTGGGGTTCCTCCTGAAGAGCTGGAAGAAGTGGCTGGGGAGAGGGAAGTCTGGGCCTCCCTTCTTAAGCTGCTGTCCCCGCGACCCGACCCCGGATAAGCGGAGGAAGATGGATGGATAATAAAAGATATTTTAAAAAAGCTATTGTGAAACAACTGTAAAACTGAGGGGCATATCTTTAGGTTGGTAAATAAAACACTGGTTCATTTAGTTTTTTTCTTTTTTTTACGGCACTAGTGGCTCGTTTTTTGTACATTAGGCTGACAGGAAGGGAGGGATGAGAAAGGGGGAGAGACATGCGGGAAAAGACCACAGGCCGGGGTCGCCCGCATCGAGGACTAAAACTGAGCATTAAAAAAATTAACAAATCATTTATAATTAAAATTTTTATTTTTGTAAATTTGGTCACCTCATTTTTTCTTTTTAACTACATTGAGCCTTGATTGAATATAAAATGACCTAATCTATATATAAACCTATTTAAACTTTTTGTTTTTTTAATGAAAATAATGTTAAATTTTGAGTTAGGATATTTTACAGAAAGGGTAGAATAATCATTAATGTGTTACAGATCTTATAAAACTCTTGATTTTTTTAAAATATATTGAGTTTTGATTGAACACCGATGAACTTGACAGAGCATCTCTTTGTAGAACATCAGGAAGCTTAACGTTTTTTTTTTTTTTGTTGGCAGGGAAATGCCCACTGTGTGTAGCATTACTGTCATACTGAGACTGGCAGACTGGCATGAAATGACCCAGTAGCTGCTGTCTTTATGCTGTATATCTGAAGACATCAAAAGCGTCTTAGCTTGCTTTCATCTATCGCCTCAGTCCAATAAGACCCTTATTCTTCTGTCAGAGACCTCAAACAGAGGGATGAGCACTCTGTGCTAATCCTGATTTGATTCTGGCCCCACGAGGCTCAAATGGTTGCATAATTGTTGACTTGGTTTATCTAATTTGGAAAAAGTTGTAAATTTAAATATAATTTAATCAGTCATAGGCCTATATCCTATTCTTTGTTCTTAGATCCAGCCCAGGATTAAAGACACATATCTGAAAATAGATTGTACTTCCTGTAACGCATAATAGAAAGTCACTGAACTATTTTATATTTTATATACTATATATACCTATATATCTCCAATTCACAACATATGTCATGTCAAGGCACTTTACAGAGACAATTCAACCAGATCATACAGTGAAATTGATTAAAAATACAAAGGAAAACCAGTTGATTGACTCATTGAAGACTCGGAGGCACTCCCCCAGTTTTCAGTTTTTGTTTAACCTCTTAGGCTCCGTCCACACGAAGTCAAACCCTGGCCTAAACGCACAAATTTTACACCAAACCAGCCTCTCATCCACACGAAGCCTGCGTTTCGGGGGTCTGTAAACAATCTTTTTTTTATTCAGCCTTCAGAGTGGGAAGATTTTGAAACGCCGTTTTCGCGTTTCCATCTTTACGCTCTAACCGCATTTTTTTTTTTACACGCATGCGTCATAGCTTCGCCTCTAAACACGCATGCGCGACACAGTATCAAAACAACAATGGCGCCGTTGCTGCTAATGCTACTCACCCTGCTGTCGGGCTTACAACAGAATCTTCTTCTTCTGGAATATCTCCAGGAAGAACAGAGCAATATCGATGACATAGTTCAGCACCTGAATTTGACTGAACCACGAAAATGGACCCGCAGGGCAAACATGTATAAATATTAGTGCGCATGCCCAACATTTCGTTGCTTATTTTTGCTTTGGCACCACAGCGCCACTTACAGGCCTGGCATACATTTTGCAGCGTTTTCATGCATTCGTGTGGACGACCACATTTATTTAACGTCTCCGTCTTTACGGCAAATGTTTTGGAAAATATCAGCGTTTCGTGTTCGTTTTGACTTCGTGTGGACGGGGCCTTAATATCCACCTAATTTCTGGGAAATTTGCCTATTTTGCATCCTCAATTGGAAAAGCAAATAACTGAGAAACTAAAGCCCAAATTACTTGTGTGATACGTTATTTGAAAGCTAAGACCTTCTAGTTACTGAATATATATATGATAATTAAGTAAGTGTAACACACCTGAAAAAAAAAAACGGGTAAAGACTTGATCTATTTTTGGTGCACTAACATGTAGTTTAATATGAGATCTAATAAGTAATTCTTAATGTAATTTAGGGTGACCAGACGTCCGTATTTCCCAGGACATGTCCGTATTTCACGTCCTGTCCTGGGCGTCCCGGTTTTTTTTTAGAAAGTGAGGAAATGTCCTGTTTTTTTAAATTACCTTCATTGGACCATTAAATTTACAGGCACTAGGGCACTGCGTGTGACGTAACCCCTGAGCCACGGCAGTGCGGGCAGCCCTGTTCTAATCAGAATATAGATAGCGTGGCTGTCAGTACGCCAACAACATGCAAAGCCACAAATGTATGTTTACCGACGATTTACAAAAGAGTTTCCCCACTTTCAGACCGGGTCGAGAAAAATGGGAGGCCTTGTGCACAGTGTGCAAAGCAGGCACATATGTCTCGATGTCCAATGGAGGTGCAAGAAATCTGAAAAGCCACCTGGACACCGAAAGTAAAGATAGTCTATTGATATGCTTGTTCGTTTTTGGTACATTTTGAGTTATTTTTGCTAAACAAGAGGTATTTTTTGTTAATTAGCTGATTTGTTACTTTTTTTTCTCCAATAGCCTACAGAATAGACATTATTTCGTTCATTGCTGAGGCTGAGTATCATGTATATTGGGAGTTGAGAGTTATTGTTAACTTTTTTGTTAAGTGAGGGATGTTTAGATGAGACATTATTTCTTTCATTGTGCTATTCATTCATTACAGGAATTTTTAAGCATTTTTTAATTAATACATTTTGAATAAAATTATAATTTGTTATGTATTCATTGCTGTTGACTTTTACTGAAAATAATTTTTAATAAACCAACTGTAAATATCATGTTGTTGTAGGATTACGTAGGCCTATGTTAAGTGAGTGCATGCCACAGACATCTCTATGCGTGGGAACAGAGATCCCCCCACCCCCCCACGCTCCAAGGTGTCCTGGTTTGCCCAAATGAAAATATGGTCACCCTAATGTAATCCACCTGACATTTAAAAAGCTAATCTATTCAAAGGTTTTGAGAGTATTATATGTTTTACTTCTGAGACTTAATGTGCTTTTAACATTGTACTTGTTTCATATTGTAATATACATTTTTTTTTTGATACTGTGTGTTCGTTTCTATCCCTGGTTTTCTATTGGGAGCAGGGGTTGCCATGAGGGAGAAGAAAAGGAAAGGGCCGTTTTTTTTCCTGGTGGCTCTGTTTGACAACAGACTTTTATTCCTTTCGTGTTCTGTTAGCTGATACGAGTTGACAGACAGTTTTATAAGGGCCAGCGGATACTGACATATCTGGGCCAACCCGGTTACCTACGTTGTTGATCGCGAGGAGAAGAGAACTACTGCTGTTGCTGGTTTGGACACGCTAGCCGGCAGTTAACTGACTTTCTGCCATTTTCGCTAGCAGTGTTGAGGATACCGGAGTACGAGAGATGTTCGGTGGTGAACTCGTGGATCGGAACGAGTAGGATGATTGTCGTTGGACGTTGACAGCCTGTGGAGTTTAGGCGATGAACGCCACTGGTCGTGAGTAACGCAAACTGGATATATGACCTGAACTATGAATGAGCTCCACCCGCGCGCCAACTGGGCCCTTAGAAACTGTTTATTTTAACCCCGGCCGGGTATTTTATTTCCTCCTTTTTCTTTTTTTTTTTTTTTCATGGAACTCCATATTTATTAGGTTTGACACAACTGAACACTGATCTGTGCCTGATGGTAACTTTTACATAGGAGCAGTTTATTTCACTGTAAAATACTAAGGATTTCCTTGGCATTTTCCGTATTCCTAGCCTGGGTGCCATTCCGAACTTAGTCCCGCCCACAAAGTTTGAGGTCGGGGAAGTTCGGTCTGGCTCTGCTCCATAGTAGCGCGAGTATTATCGCCCACTGTCAGGCGATCCAATCAAATTGTCAGGGCGGGCTTTATATGATGATGGACAGATGACAAACAGTAACGTAATCAACCACGTGACCAATGCGCGCTTGGGTGACAACAATAATGGCTGCCGCTGGAGAGTTGAGGTGAGTAGATTCTGCTATTAGGTCTGTTCTAGAAGATATCGACAGCAAATTAATTTTAAAAGAGGAACAGAGAAACGCGATCAAGTCTCATCTTCTTATTCTAGGCGTGCAACTGCACGCTTTGATTTTTTTGGACAACAACTATGCCTCGCTTAACATACGTCACGCACTCCGTTGCTCTTATTGGTTGTAGGTCTATCCAATTGAGTGCAGAGGCATTTTTTTTCCTGGTTCGTTCGAAACATGCCCCATAATCACAGCTCTATGGAGCAGCATCAGACTCATATTCTGACTAGAATTGAGTAGGACTACGTCAGGCTACCGTATTCCAGCCCTGCCACTGCAAAGGGCCCTCGCAGGCATGCACGTATTTGTTCAGTATCTGAGTACCGAGTCCCGAAGCTGAAGGCCATCTAATCTGTGCTCTGTGGAGTCACCGCTGCAGTCCTCATACTTCACAGCCCAGAAACACATCTCTCCAATGTGAATCATTGTCAGAAGGTGAATGTCAGAAAAAATGCCTTCAGATAAAATGCCTGCTGTAGCGCCTTCATGAAGAACCACCCCATCGCTGAGCTTCACTGTGTTTCTTACTTGTAGCATCCGCATCAAATATCGAACGCCTTCCTGAATACACTTTATGAATGTGTCCTTGTTTTTCTTTATGCATTGCTTTCGCTGATGAAGGGTGTGGCAGTACATGTACAGCAGAGCTCCACGTCCACTGTAAAAATAATTAGGGTGGTTAAACTTAAAAACTTGAGTTAAGCAGCTGCCTTAAAAGCACAAGTTAACACAACTTGAAATAATGTTTTTTTCCAACTTAGGATGGCAAGCTAGAAAAGTAGCTCAATTGCTGATAATTCATTGATTAAATATGATACCATAAGTTGAAATGACTAACTATAGAACATTATTCATTCTTTATAGATTGAGTACGGTACTCTTGTGAAGTAAAATTACAATCATATTCTATTTGAACTCAAATAATTAAGTTATACCACTTGTCTAACTAATGACTACTAGTTGTATGAACTTCATATTCCAAGTTTAAAGGCCTTGCAAAGTTAAGTTATTTATTAAAAAAAACTTGTTTTATTTTGTTGAAGTAGCAAACAATTATATATACTTTCAACTCTCATTTTAAAGTTAAACTGACTAACTGTATTCATACCAATTCCCTTTTTGAGTTAATTTAACTCAAGAGTTTAAGGCAGCTACTGAAGTTCAAATTGCAATTTAAGTAAACTAACATTTCCAAATATTGCTCACTTTCTCCACTAACAATGCCAAGTTTACCAGTTTTCTAAAAATAATTACACCAATACGCTTCCATTTCAGAGTATACATTTTTCTTTCTGTATCAAATATGAGACAAGCCTTAAATCAAGTGTAAAAAGAAAACATTTGTTCGAGACAAGCAGAAGTGTTAACATTTATTGAAGGACCAAAGCAGAAATACATTTTTTGACAAATAACAGAAATATTGTTTTATATAAATCTCAATAAATAAATGCACTTAAAAGGCACCAATTAAGAACTCTACCTAAAGTTTTATTGTAAAAAATTTGTGAGGTATGGTGCATTTTAAGTGCATTTTATTGGCGAGTTTCAGTCCTCCATATAGACCATTATTTTACAAAACATTCTAACCACGTTGAACAGTAGCAGTCCAAAGTCAATACAACTAGCTACCATCTCTCAAAAACAGTCCAAAAAGTGCAAAATGATCAGTGTTTTAACAAACTCATAAGAATCCTGAGAGGTTTTTCCACAGATTCAGCACAATGCTAAATGTTTTAGTGCATAACCATTAGTATTAACATTTAGTGCATAGAACAAACTGAACAAATTCTTACAGGAACTCTTATTTAAGAAAACAAAACTGTAAAAGTACCAGATGTTACAGTTTGTACCTCAGGAGTTTGTTTCTCAAACCACTGCACCTCCTGTCCAGGTGTCAGTCTGCCCACTAAAACTTCTGGCTCAGTCAAGTCTTGCAGCAGCTGCTGGATCTTAACCGGCGAGGAGTCCTCAGGGAATTCCTGATCTACCAGTTGATTCTATTCATAAAAAGTGATGTCAAGTATCGCCTCTGTGTAATCCTGCAGGAGCTTGGAAATGTTATGGCGGATTACAATTACATTAAGAATTACTTATTAGATCTCATATTAAACTACATGTTAGTGCACCAAAAATAGATCAAGTCTTTACCCGTTTTTTTTCAGGTGTGTTACATAAGTAAAACTAGCAAGCTGCATCAGTTCAAACATGACTCAAAGTTTTTTTTTTATTGTCTTTAAGTCTTTTTGAACAGCAGTTATAAAGACATGCTTGCTTGTTGTGGCTGCTTTTGTCATGTTGCATTTCGACATGCTGCTATATCTGTGTTAATTGTGCTTTGGTGCTCGCTGTGTCCATAAAATAGGTGGTTGAATCGTGGAGAACCTAAGCTATCCAACAATGTCTAACAAGTTTATATTGGTAAACATTTTACCAGTGTATTTTTCATGCATCCTGAGTTATTATTTGTAAACGCTTTAAGACGGAGGTTAAATAAATCAATATTTGTACTAATTCTAGAAGTACAAACAGTCACTGAACAGAATTGCTTTTAATGATAGAGAAGCAATATACAACTTGTTTTTTAAAGGTTTTTAATGTTCCCTTAGGTTACTTATTATTCATTTATGTCATCCCTTTTTCTCATGCCTATTAAAACTCCTTGCTTTTCTAAAAACTGTTGTAATATAATATTATTTAAGAATAATTGTCTGTTTTTATTTATTTATTTTTTTAATAAAGTAAAACCAAACAGTATATTTCCACAAGCTGTTTTTCTTCCAGTGTTGAAGACAATAATATACTGATTCTGTTGCAATGTTTGCTTCTAACTCAGCCCTGCTTGTTCTTTTGATTGTATTCTATAATATGCCATTAAAGTTTAACATATTGAGAAATTCTCCATATTCTTCTGGGTAGCTTCCTTTTATGCATCTTCATTTTTCTCTTTCTGCAGCTGTTAATCAGTTCTGTCCAGACAAAACGTGACAGACCTCACGTCCTGACCGGGGGCCCATACTGTGACCCCTGCCTATAGCATGATGACCCGAGTTTTGAGTGAACTGACACTAATCAGCGGGTTTTACACGCATTTCCATTCACCACTTTCCTGATGTGTAGGCTGCACCCTCACTTTAAAATGACAACTTAAGAGCGCTTCAACAAAGCCTGAAGGAGTAAACAACGGCACAAAGTTTTAGTAACAAACGGAACTGAATCCGGAATCAAGACGCTTTAGATTCGTTTTATTTTGACAGAACCGTTTTTTTATTATTATTTAGCGAGTTAGTTTGAAGTATATTATAAAATTTAATCAGCTAAGATCAATATGATTAGAAAACAACAGCGCGTTGATGCTTGGCATAAATGCCTCACGTTACCATAATGTTTACAGATTTTATTTTGAAAAGCCAACAGGAAGTTGTTCGGCCCATGGTGTCTATTGACAGCAGCGCTCCGGATCTGGAGGGGCTAGTTCAGCGCTCGGTCACACGGTCCAGCGCTCCATGTAGTGAGGGCACGGCTTCCACGGACGCTCCGCTGTCTGGATATCACTTTCTCTGGATTATATTCATTTGATGCTTTTTATCTCCACCTCGATGTATAGAAATGGGTAAACTGCACTCCAAGCATGGTAAGACTTCTTATTCCCAATTGGAAAAATCAGTAGTAATTGCTCCAGCCGCGCTTTGATACTTTCTAGTAACACATCCACTGTCTCCAAAATTTCTTTCTCTTAAGCCGCTATTTGTAAACCGAGGGAGAGCCCTGAAGGTAAGCAGTCTTTATTTCTGCCCCCCTACATGGTGAACTTTAACTATTTTCTTGACAGTTTGTAAAAAGAGTTCAGCTCTTTGATTTTAGGAAGCTTTTAAGAAGAGTGTCTTTTTATTTTTAAACAAAGCGTGCGTATTTGTCAATAAACCGTATTTTGTTATGTGTTTCAGGGGACAGCTTTGTTGTGAATGCCTGTTTGGCTAAAAGGGGGGTCGACGACTGGCTCGTGAAGCAGAAGTACTACAGCGCGAGCGCTCGCCTCGAGCAGCAGGACTGTCACCGTAACTACGGGCTTACTGCGCGGGTGAGTTTCACCGCCCATTTACCGTCACCTATTCACTGAGCGCTTTTTTTCCTGGTGGAGCAAAGTTGTTTTTATTCTTCTTTGACATTTTAGATTTTTTTTTTATTTTCTGGCTGTTTTTAAACTGTTTCGTCACGAGGCAACGTTTACGCTCATTTACACAGTATTCACACCTCTTCTCTGCTTGTTATTGTCACTGACTCATTCTTTTTATTGGCATTTTTTATAATATAGACCAGAAAACACAGGAGTGAATAAATCTTGCTTTTATATGATGCCTATTTTCAACACTACTTTTATAGAAACTATACCTGCAGGTATCTTTCAACCATATTTTTGTGTTAATTTGTTTTTTAAAACACCTCAAGCTCAGTCAGATCTGTGATCATCAGTTGTGAAGAACAAATTGTTTCCAACTGATCTAAAATAATGGCTTCAATGTTTAAAGTTTCTACCCTGATTCAAAGGTGGACCTTTTTTTTGATTATCTGCAGCTTCTAACAGGTTTTCCTAATAAATTTAGCTTCTTCCATCCATCTTTGTATTAAAAGAGAGTTCTTTCCATGTACTTGAACCATCTTTTTTGGGGATAACATGTTCAGATACTTGCTTTCTACCTCACAACATGCCTGTGTGTGCAGGAATAAAATGTCAGATTTTGGTCTCATTTGACCAGAGCGGAGTCTTCTACACATTTGCTTTTATTTGACCTTTCTAAAAAGCTGCTGCACGGCTTCCGCCTCACATCTGATGTGTATAATTGTGAATTACATTACCAATAGATGCACTGAAAGTAGATCCTCCTACCTGAGATGTGGATCTCTGCATCGCCAGCTAAGGTCGACTTCTTGGCAGCTTTTTTAATTGATGCTGTCCTTGATTGGCCCGTCAGTTATGATGGATTGGTTCTTAGTTGTGGCTGTAATCTTTTTATGAGATGTTTAAATCTTGGGATGCAGTTTTAAGTGACACTGAATGATCACGCCGCTTGCTTGAACTCTCATTTACTCGTGCACGGAACATTGATGGTGTCAGCCTCTTTTACTGACCTGAGTTTTTCTCTCTCTTGTAATTTAGTTAACAATAGACCCAGACTGAGTTGAAAGCATTGCTGTGTGACAGTCCGGTGACAAGCGTGGATTGCAAAGGCTGAGGAGAAATGTTGGAGGTCATGCTTGTTTTGCATATTGGCAGTGTGGTAAACACTGTGCCGCTGTTGTCAAGTAGGGGAGATCCTTTTGGAATCGCTTCAGAGGAGCTTTTAAGCCTCTTTGGTTTGAGATGCATTTCTCAAAGGCAGGCGTGTTTTAGGAACTGAGGCCTATTGGGGTAAAAAAACAACATAAAATCAATTTATCCACCCACAATCCAGACGTTTGGAGGAGTTTGTCAAAAACAAACCAAATTCCAGGATATTTTCATTTTGAATATGCCAAAGCACTAGCTATTTGATGTGGTAAACACTTTAAATGACCCTTCTAAAGGCTCTTGTTGTCTTTATGTTTAGACGTGTCATCTTGTGCTTGCAGCTCTTCTTAATTTCATGTTTTTATATGGCGTAGAATGGGGATGATTAATAAAAGGTGTGTGAAAAAAACTAGGATTTGTTTGGATAAAATAAAATTCTGAGATGGTTTGCTGGTGAAGAATGTTTAACCTTAAAAACTGCGGCTGTATTGGACAACAAATTTTATTAAATATTATCTTGCAAGTCTAAAGCAGAAATGCTCTCTTTGCCTTCAGTGACACATAAAATGCTAAATATTTTATATTTTATGTCCATTTGTTTATTCAATAAACACGTTAGAAATCCCTCAATTTCCTTTCTATTATCAGATGCAATTTTTAATAAACCAAAATCAAATAAAGTTGAGTTAATCCTGTAATTTCAGCATTTTCTATTCCTTGCTACATCTTTAAATGAACCTCCAGCGCCTTTTTCTCTCTTCTGTGTAAAAAAATTACCTAAATCTACCATAACCGCGTCAGAGTTCAACATCTAGAAGGAAAGCTTTGATTGGTGCATCTCCTGTCTTCTAGTCAATTGTTTTGTTTTGTTGTTTAAGATGTTTCAGCTTCATATCTGTGGTTATCCATGAGGTCAAACTGTAGATTGTTGTGGAAGTTTTGAAGGTGGTGGCGTGAACACTTGGGATTAAGATAATGGAAGCTGGGATGGTCAAAACACTGAAGCTTAGCCTTATGTTTTAGAAATATGTTGAAGAAACGTACGGGTTTCTTTTTTCAGATTAGTCACACTATTTAATCACAATGTTTATATGTTTTGAGGCAATCTACAGATTTTAAGTTGAGTTATATTCAAACATGTAGATGTTTTCCTCCTGTTAATTCCCATTGTGTCTATTTGGAGATGTTTCTCATCTAATAACCATCTGGATCATCCAACCTCGCATACTGATAGAGATTATGAATAAAATGTTGCTTTATTTTACTTCTTCTACGAGTTTTTGGCCTCTTAGAGATTGTGAGAAGTTGCTGGTTCCTGCATTTCCCCACTATGCACTGTATAATTCGGAGCATCCGTTTTTCTTGATTAGATTATTGTCTGAAGTCAAACTTGCACAAATAGATCAGCCTGAGATTGGAAACAGCCTGATATTTTCCTTATCATTAAGCATTAAAAGGTTTTGATTTCCTGTTGTTTTTTTTCTTGATAATTTTCAACCATTTGCAAATTTTTTCAGTTTTATTTGTTAAAGTACTTTATTTTCAAGTGATGATGTCTGAGTCATCAAGGCGTTTTTCAATTTATGCTCAATAAGCGAGACTTCAGAGCGTTCCGCGAGAATGCAAGTCCTCTCTCCGCTCTTTAAAAGTTGTCCCGAGTTGCACAGAATACCTGGGGAGATAGCTATTTATAGCCTCTGTTCTTTAAGCCACCCTCCCAGTTGCACCAGGGTTCAGGAGAATGCGGGTCGGGTGTCATCCGTGGGGTGTCCGAGCTTAAAATTCTTTTGATCCGATCTTCACAATATTCCTTAAAAGAAAAAATCAATGCTTTAAAGGGATGCCAGCGCAGTGAGATGCCACTCCACACATTTTGTGGCCACTGTGTGACATAGTGGTGGCGGCATCATGCTGCGGAGAAACTTTTTTATTTCAGTTTGAAGGAAACTTGTCAGAGTTGGAGGTGATAAGTAATAAAAAGTATTGCCTGAATTGAACATGCAACATTTTTTTCTTAAAGAACATGCTCAAAATCATATATCTACCAATAATTGATATTTAAATCAAATCAATAAAAATAAAATTCCTTTCTTTTGGCACTTAATGTTAGATGACTCCCTTTTTTTTTACCCCTCTACCCCTGGTTCTGCCCTTTTCCCCTGTCTGCCTTCCTAACCTCAATCTGTTTGCTGCGTCTATCATGCTCCCTGTGTTCCTTGTGGTTGATGACATGAGGCTGCATTAGGAGAAGTGATCGTGTTTGTAGTGACACTGATGGCTCCTCCTGTCTGTGAAGCTTCAGCCTGTGTGTAGTTTAAAAGATCCCTCCGCATTGAGTCTTCTGAGCTCCAAAAGCTTAGATTTCCCTCTCCAACAGAAGTTTTTGTGCCATGCAGGCAAAGAGCAATGGTACATTTGACAACAGAATGCGATTCAAAAGCGAATAGCATTGACGCTCCTGCCCCCCCTTTTCCTGTTTCACAGTTGGTTGCATTGTCTTTGATTTTTATTTTTCAAAGCTTTTTTTTTTTTTTAAGTTGAAAGACTTTTTGGAAATACTCCTAAAGATTTTTAAACACATGGCAGGTTGGTGTTTTGCTTTTTCTCTGCAGGTCATTTTCACAAAGCTCTTGTCTGGAAACTGAAAGCACCTTTCAAATTCAGACTCCTCTCCCTCCAGTCCCGCTGCATTGCATTTTGCTTTCCCACCGACTGGCCTCCTGTGCATGCTGTGTGACGTATACCCCCCTCTCCCACCATGCTCTACCCCCTCTGTGGTCCCAAGAGGCCAAGGACCTGTTGTTGCTCTTTGAAGAGGCTGGGAGAAAAGTTTGGAGCCTCTCTCTAAAGAGAAGAAAAGCCCAGCTTTGGGAGGAGGGGGTAGCACCTGGTCATCGGGGCTACAGCGTTGTATGTCACATAGTTTACTGAGAGCTGAGGGAGTTTCTGTTGTGTGATGAAGCAGAGCCGATTACCATGAATGGTGCAATCTGGAAAGAGATCCTGTGAAACAATATTAGTTTAGTGTAAAATAAAGCTCTAGTGGTGTATAGTTATTGAGGCTATTCTTGCTTCTCTAAAACTTACATAATTTCTGTATGTTTTGCACACATTTGCATACATATTGAGAATAATTGGCTGGACTACAAGGAATGTTAGCTAGACATTTAAGAATCTGTTGCATTTCCGAGAATTCGGAAATGCAACGGTTGGAAATGCCCGACTTTACACAAGTGAATAAAGTGAATGTGATTGGTCGTTTATCAAGGGGGCATGATTGTTGTGGCAGAAGGTTTGCAACCTAATGCTAGTAGGTTCCTAATGGGAAATTCCATTGGGACCAAGTAGCACTAAATTGGTGACGTAGCAACGACGCTGTCAAGGAACGCTATGGACAGCAGAAACATGCAAGAGGAGGAGAGTTTTGTGTTGGAGGTCATGGATGAGTCTCCTCCGTCATCCATTTTTTATTTAGAGGAGGAAAGCGGGGACAAAGTTGTTGTGGAAGAGGACGCCAGGGCGGCAGAAGCTTTGTTTGGTGTAGAAGGCTTCCAGCCGTACATGTTTGAGCCCTTGCCTCGCAACGCTGCCAGTTCTGTTAGCTCTACGCCTGCCGAAGACACAGACGTCCATCCCTGTGAACACTGGGACGCAACTCAATGGGAAAGGAAAGGATTCTGATTTCAACCATTGCGTATATTAGCTGCGACATGAATCAAGATGCTATGACCACAAACATTTGATTGACAGATGACCGTTGATATATAATTGGCCACATTTAGGAGTACAGGCTGACGTATAACTAACTGGCCTGCAGAAGATAACGAAAAAAAAACAGATTTTAAGACAGGATTTTTTTTAGAATAGAAATTTTCTAACTTCTGGAACGATATTGTCTGATAAAGAGTACATTTATATGCATGTTTAAGCCAGAATTATTTGACATTTAAATATGACTTCCCTACGACTTTAAGCCGTATTTGCATGCAGTTAGACCCTCCAAGCCCTGAACTTTCATTTATCTTAGGGGAATTTCATGTGTCAGACATAAACACCCTTTAAAGGATATTTGAGAAATGGAAGGAAAGAAATCCATGCTTTTCAAATTGTTTCCACAAAAAAAAAAAAAAAAAAAAAAAAAAAAAAAAAATCTGAAAGGTGTGGAGGACATTTTTATTCATCCCTTTTCAGAAGCGCCATGAAGAAAAATGCTATCTTGGATGTAAAACTACCTCTACTGAGGCTCAGACATATTGCAAAGAAGAATGGGGAGAAAAAAAAAATCATATAGATTTGTGAAGCCGCTAGAGACAGACTTGTACTTGTGTTTGCAGAAAATAGTCTTTCTGCAAAGTGTTGCTTCAAGTTTACTAAATACAAAAACACAGAACACTTTTCAGGACCTGGAAAGTATTAATGGGAAATTTTCCTCATATTACTACATATGCAATAGCTTAAGTTGTTAAATCCCATTAGAGTTCTGATAAAATAAATACATTGAAGTTTGTGCTTGTGAAGGTAAAAAAAAATGTTTTATACATAAAAAGAAAATTTGCAAATATGTTTGATGCCGGCGGACAGATGCCGTCTGTCAGTTGGAAATGAAAACTAGGTTACAGTCGTAGATTTGTTTGTTGTCTATGTTTTGTATGGCGCTGTATTTCAAATACTAGCTTCATCAGAAATTGTCGAGCTAAGCTGAAGAAGGTTCTCTGTGCACATTGGTTTGTGGAAGAAACACTCAGCTGTCACAAAATGTGGCAACCACAAAATAAAAGTGCATTTTGGCACATTATCAGGTCTGTGAGGAGCGCTCGTGTTTGTGTGTGTCTGTTCCACCGCGTGTGCATGTAAGTGTGCAGTATGTCTGAAGTCAGCTGTCCGGATGCACTCCAGAGATCAAAGGCTTCTTTGGGAATGTGCTCTGAATCTCAGGGGATTAGCAGCTGAGATTGTGCTTTGTTTCCCCAAATACACGCTCAGTTCGGAGCAACGGATAGCAGTTGATCAAAGTGTCTTCCCAGCTAAAGGATTTTCTTGCACGCTCGAGGGTGGCGTTTATTTCCAAGCCCTTAAAGAACAGATTTCTGGAGGTGTTCTTATTTATTCGGCTGGACTGGATTTTGATATTCTTTTTTTTTTCTTTTCTTGAACCAGAACAATAGGTTGAGGATAAGAGAAAGATAGTAGAATGTAAAGCATTTAATTTTAGAGATATTTGCTGTGTTTCAGGCAGTATGCCAAGGGAAACCACATCACTTGGATTTTTCACATTCTGCCGCTTTATTACCTCAAACATCAAGTTATTTTGTTGTAGTTTTATCTAAAGCCCTGGTATCTGTTTAACCATTAATAAAAGTTTAGCAGGTATTAGTTGAACCTGGCTGGTTAGAATCGCCCAATCAGGACTCTTTCTATCCAGGCAAATCCAGATTAAGCCATGTTGCAGCTAAAAATGCGCAAAAGCTTCTTTTTCCGCTAAAGTTCAAAGCATTCAGGGTCAAAAGACTTGCTGCTATAATTGCCGCTAAAGATTGTTCATCTTTCTTCCACTTCTCAGCTATGCACCACTTAGTGTCAAATACAGAGTAATTATTTTGTTTGTAAAGTGACAAAACATGAAAAGGTTCAAGGAGTATTACCAGTTCTGCAAGTTCCTGCAGATCAAAAAGACTTTTTGGCCCAACTATCGCTTCAAAACAGACAAAATAAGACATTTTCATTTTGCTCTTCTCATCACTTGGAAGGGGGATAAACCTTCATTTCAACTTCAGAAGCCTCATAAGCTACTGGGGATATTTTTTAATGCTCCACCTCTAATTGGTCTTTGCTCTTTGCTGGATTTTTCATATAAACCTCAGCCTTTGAGAAATGTGTTCATTATATATGTACATTTTTCTGGTGCTAAATAGGATGATAAAGATTGAGAACAAGATACATACGTAGGCACGTAAAGTGCAGTTTTGTTTTCTTTGTATCATTTGTCCTCAGACCTTCGGATGTGTGTAATATTTCCTTTAATAATTACCCGCAGACATATCGGTGAATGCGCACGCGGACATGTTACTGTGAGAGAGACGGCTGTGTTTGTGTGGGTCTAGGAGCAGCTTTGGGTTACTGGGGCCTCTGTGGTAGTTCTGGGCTTTCTTTGGGAGCTCAGTGCTCATTTTAATTAACCACGCAAATGGCTCAGCTGAAGTGGCTTTTTAAGTGTTTAAACCCTGAATAATTCTTTGCCGTTTGTTTATCTGGCTCCCCTGTGGACCGCGCTCTGGCCCATGAGGTAAGTGCTGAATAATTGGACCGACTGAATCCAAAGTGGCTTTCAGATGTGATGAGATCAGCATCTGCATAAAGCTGCTATCAAGCTCTCGTGAGAGGAGGCACATGCGGAGGAGCACGCATGTACAATGAAATGCAGAGGCAGACCCAGATCTGGATCGAAAACAATACCCGTGTGTTTAGCCTGATGTGTGAATCCATTTATCACTGCTAACTGAGTCCCAGCATGGAGCCTCTCCTTTTGTTTGTTTTACAAACTGGATCTCGGGAAATGTCGGTGATGTATGCTCCACAGCTTCCAGGAGCTCTGCTGGTGTATTCATCCTCCTTGTGTTTGCATGCTTTAGTGACCGGGGCTTTAAGGCCACCTGATGCGGAGGGAATGGAGGAAGTACATTTAGGTAAACAGATGTTGAAGAGCATTGTGCCTGACCCTGACAGAGGTTCCAGTCCGTTTTGCCTCTTCCTGTGGCGCCAAGCTTGGAGGAGGTCTGGATTGTCTTTTAGGGGATGTTTTTATTTTAAGGAACATTAAACAGAAGATTGGCCCGTCTGAAAGGAAAGCTGTCCACCCCGGTGTGTTTACTCATCACAAAGAGGACCTTTCTCTCTAGAGAGATAAGATAGAGCAAATCAGCCCACTCAAGTTTTCTACGCTATAATGCTCTCAAGCTCACCAAAAACTAAACACTCAACTACTGATAAAAAAATTTAGTTTTATTTTCAACCCATTGGGGTTCTTATGGACTTTTAAATGATGTTGAGGCTCCCAAAACCCTCCACTCTCCCCCCTTGTGTGTGATCAATAACTTTGTTTTCAGCCAACTTTCAATCGTTTGAAATTCTCCTTAAACATCTAAAGTTCAAAGAACATAAACTTTTCCTTTCCTCTCTGCAGGGTTTTGGTGCTTCCTCTGTGCTTCTAAAGAACGGCACATCAGACAGGAAGTTATGGAAAGTTTTACCATACTGAGCTGTGGACAATGACAGACCAAAATAACATACCACAACATCTCTGGTTCTATGTTAGTTTTGTATCTATAAAGTTTATCCAGGACCTAATGCTACTTGCATTCTGTCCCGCTTTACTCCTCCCAGCCATAAGACTTTAAATATCAAAATGAAAACATGATATTCTGATCTTAAAACATAGAATTTGACCATTTAGCAATCTTACAGCCCTTTTTTTCTCCTTGCAGTGGTACGATATTTTAAACCTTATCTCAGGAGGTTCAGGAGGGTTATGACAATATATCCCTGGGTACATCTGGTTGTGGTGACTCATGAAGCACTGACTGCAGCTTTAGAGCATTTCTTTAAACAACTTAGTGGACTCTACCTCAAAAACCCAGTTGTGTTCATACCTTTTACTGTACGCCTCTATTTATTGCAGTTTTTCCTTCCTCTAAATTTTCCATTAATTTGCTTAGAAACAGCAGCTAGCTTGTAAATAGCTTCTGTTTTCAAATCTCCGCTTTGCCCGCTTATCCTCCTTGTCCATTTTATAAAACATCACTGAACAATATAGATAAAGCAGCCAGACCTTTATTTATTTCTTTATGTTTTTGCAAAACATAGGCGCCCGAAATCACAGTGAAAAAGAATGAAAGTGCAGAAAGAAACATGTGTGTCTGTGATTAATATCTGAGCTGAAATTAAGTTCTTGAACTAAGATATAAAAAAAAAATAACCTTAATAAAATTCATGAAGATTCACTTCTCAGTGTATGCTTTTATTTTGGTTTCTGTACCATTTTTAGAATCTAAGACATGTGAATCTGAAAGGGCAGGCGTATAAACTTAAAGTATATGTGTGTGATTAACATTTGACACAAAGTTAATGTATTAAACTAAAATGGAAAATAAATAAGTTTCTAAATATTTTAGAATTTGTTGACACGCACCTCTAAGAGAATGCTTTTATTTTGCTAAATGTTTTGAATCTAACTGCTGTCTGCAAATGCTGATGCTCCGAGTTCATAATGATTAGCACTGACAGAAGCCACTAATTCCAGTCAGTTATGAATAGAATGTATCTTTGGCACCTGCACGCCTTTATTTAGAAGATAAAGTGTATATTTCTGCTGCTGCGTTTACTTGCTAAGTTCAAACACGCTCTGTAATTACATAGATTTTAAGTGCGCAGTTAAAAGTTCAGATGTGAAGAATGTTTTGAGGTGGTGGCTTGTGGCTGCCAGGACGTCTGCTCCTAACATGGTGTGTGTTGGTGCAGGGTTTTTTTTTTTTTTTGTTTGTGTGCGAAGGCAGTGAGGGAGAATGTGGCCACCTTGGTGTGTAGGTCAGTCCCATCTGGCCAGCTTGCACACTTCAGAGGTTTTAGTGTCTGCTACCTACCACATGGAGCTCTCCGCTCCTGATTCCAGTGACTTTGAATGAATTTTATTATAGTCTCATCCAAATGAAGAAAATTGGATCAGAAGAACTAAACCTTCTTATAATCTTCCTATTCATTGTTCCGTTATCATTTGTTCTTTAAAGTGTTTGGTGCGAAGTAAGATTGAAAAACTCTTTATTACTTTGACTATTTTAGGTTCATGTTAACAGTGTTTTTGTTTAGATTGTTCAGAATATAAAACTGATCCATGAAGCTCTTTTAGTGAGCTTTAGGTTGTATGACCTTAGGAATCAAAGAGATATAGGGGTTGGTCAGATTTTAAATTACTTTCTTGAAGCCCTTTGGGTTTTTTACTTAAACAGTGTTCCTCTGACACTTTTACTCGACTCTAGCATTTTTTCTGGAGCCACCAAGAAAAATCTGGTCCCTGATGAGAACTTTGATAGATCACCCAGAACCTCAAGATGTTGTTTATCACCATTGTTCGTTGCCGTTTACTATTTAACACTTGAGCTTATGGACTGTTTTATCTGTCGTGCTTTTTAGGGTCACACACTTGCACACATTGTTTACTGTACGATCATTCCTATCAGTGAGTTAGGATGTTTTTCTTGTTGCCACACTGGCCACAAATTCTTGGGTGGACGAGATGTATGACTTTCTGTAACACACACATATAGCAATAATATCTTGATTTCTTTTGGTGGTGGAGCTTTAATTTGAAACAAATTGACAAACCATCTCTGTTCAGTACCTGGACATGTCTCTATCAGGTAATACGGTCCCAAAATATAATCTGAAGATTTGGTTGTTTCATATAGTACATTTATCATATTAGAGGATTATTTTAGTATTAATAACATGCATACATCCATTGCACTAATGCACAATGTCCCGCAAAATGCATATCTGAACTGGGATGGGTAGAAGTAAATTACATATATTCCCAACCCTTTAAATATCAAAGAAACACTGGAGAATTTAGCTACGGTATTTGGAAAATGATAAGTCGGAAACTTGTTTTTTCAGAGATCTGTGGTTGAAATTTAATTAAAGCTGTTTATAAGACAGAGTCGCATATCATTGTTGACAGATATTTTTGTTTTTTTTTAAACTAGTGTCCTATAAATTCATCTTAATTGAAAATTGGTTGCTCTCTAAAGCCATGAAAACAGTTTTACATTTGTTTTAGTGGATTTGAGTTTAACACAAAAAAGCACACATTATCCATTTTATTATGTATCATCACTCCTTATCTCCCATGATTACTGAAATAAATTTTGAGAATGTTGAATAAATATTAATATATTCTGCAGTTTTACTTTAGATAGATGACTTAACGTGAATGGAGTTAATAAGATGGTCCACCCTGTAAGTCTTTGACTACTTCCAGGGATATAAAAGCATCATCCTCCCAGTGGTTGCATAGATCATCACACTGCTATCCAGTTTTTTCAGCTGCATACTATATTAGTTGAAACTGATGTATTTATTACTGACAGTTTTTGTAAAAAAACAAAAAACAAAAGAAAATGTCATGACCCTACAGTGGAAAACAAAGAGTTGTTCTGGGCGCCTTATGATGCAACACACCGATGGCAAAGGGACTTTTGATCTTAAAGGTTGCCTCTTCACCTCTCTGCTGAGATACAGCTTTGATAAAAAAGCACAATAAATCTTAACTGCTGTGGTTACATATTTTTCAAAGGCTAATAAAAGCTATTACATTAACTAACAGGAAGGGCTTAGCGCCTGAGGGTTTCCAGAGCCGTAAAAGCTTTTTGTTGCAGGTGTAAAAGTTTTGTTAATGGGTCATTAAAACTGTTGGCCAACTTCATAGATGAAAAAAAAAGAAGAAACAAAAGGGGAGGGAGGTTAGTTCAAGTCAGCATGTCTCTGAAACAGAGAGATGAGGGCTTCAAATCTCTGCTAATATTCAACAGAGCTTTTCAGCAGGCAGCCTTTGATGTGGATGAAGTAATGTGACCAGCAGTGTTTGCAAACCTTAAATCCGACGTGAAGAAATGATTAGGGACAGTGCACCATCATTCTGCAAAGGGAACAGATCCAACATTAGCTTATTTTTATTGAGATAAAAAATAATAAACAGCTAAATCAATTAGTTAAGCAGCTGCTTTTGTCTTTCATGCCTATTGTACAGGGTAATAATCCCAGCTTTGTTTGATGTACACTAAAATATGAATTTTTATATGAGGAAAAAAGGACTTGAGTCTGTGACTTCAACTTGAGTCACTCTTTAGTCGTTACCAAAAAGACATTTTCCTGCTCTTGTAAATCCATTAAGTCAAATTGACATGGAGTAATGCCTCTAAACTGTAAACGATGTGCTATGTATTGAAGAGGAAAGAGTAGCAGCTGCTAACATCATTATGAAGACAAACATAAAAGCACTTGACAATGTTGGCATTTGCAGGTGTTTAACCTGTTTCTACAATTTACCTTAAAAGAGTAAACCAGTACTATATTTCAGGGAGCAAAGTATCACACCGTATTCGTCTTAATGGCACATTTTTTTACATGTTGAATTGAATGTTTTGAAAAAAGGTTTTGAACTGTTATGTCTTCAATCCTCCTGAGCATCTATGATACATTATGTGGCTGGACAGTTGCATTAGAAATTTTATTTACAATAATACAATTTAAAAATATATATAATTATATATTTCCAATATACAGAGGTACTGAATTTTTAGCCTTGTTACATTTAACAAGAATAAAGGCTAGGTCACAACGATTGAGTGGAGTTGAGTGCGTATTTTATTTCTTTCCTGGTTTCACAGACTTTGAAACAAAGTGCGGTCAAATTCTGCAAAGTAAAAAGAATGCATAAACATGCTGAAAGGTAAGGAAAGTATAGCTGGGCTGGCCGTCAATCAAACTACAGAGCAGGCGAAACTCTGCATGATTCTTTTAAAACAACAGCTAAATGATTTTATATAAAACATATAAAGGAAACTACATTTAGCCTGTTAGCTGGCCACACCACAATCACCAGCAATGATATTGAAATGTCAGGAAAAGCATAAATTAAATCAGCTGCTATTCTTTAACCCTTTGGAGTCTCCAGCCTACCATTTAAAACTTTGTAATGGTTGAGAGTAGCCTCATTGTGGTAGTTTGTAGGCACAGCATCCGACCCGTAGACAGGATGTGACAGTTAATGGTAAAGAAAAACTCAGGCACCAAAAAAATACTTCTCATGAGATTGTCGCTGAATTGTTGCATAGGTGTGACCAAAATAGGCCAGTGGTGCAGCTCAGCTGGAGCTACGCAAGTACAGTTGCAGAGAATATTGTGTGGTCTGACCAGCGTCATGGATTTTCATTGAAATGTAAGTGCCACACCCTTATGCTAGGCTTTAAGACGCATCATGCCTCACTCCAGCTCTTTGATAGTCATTTTTAAAAAATCTGTTAAAAGAAAAAATATGATGTTCTGAAACATTTAAACATGTTAAGAAAAACCTAAAAAAAAAAAAAACATTTAATTTTGTTGGGTAAAAGCCAACAAACTGTAGCCTATATTCTACAATTGAATATGACTGTTTGTGTGGGTGTAGGTGTGTAGACCGAGTACTCGGGGGGGACCAACCTCTGGTATCCATGGGCACAAATACTTTTCTAGGGTTAGGTGTTTAGATTTAGGAGTAAGGTGTGAGTTGAGTTTAGGTAGGGGTTAGTTAGGTATGAACCTGTCATGGTTAGGGTGTAGAAATGGGTTAGAAAGAAATGAAAGTCAATTGAAAGTCCCCACGAGGATAGAGAAACACACTTGTGTATGTGTGTGGTGCATCTTAACATGACCTGCGTGGTAAACTTAACACGGTAAGGCCTCAGGCATGTGTAGCCTCCTTAAACCCTTTTAGCTTTGTGTGTCGCTGACCGTGCAGACTTTAATCATGGAGCTGCTCACTTCAACCTGCCTGGTGATGGATCCCAACTCCATGACTATAATTTCCTTCCTGGGGTGCAGGAAGAGAGCGTGTCGTGGCTGAAGGGTGTCTGACATGGGACCACTTAGTCTGCAATGAGTGTGTCCCTCTTTGAAGCTGATCAACAAACTCTAACGCTGCATATTATTACTTAAAGTAAATTAGACAGAAAGTTGTTTTTTCATATTTATAAATATATATCTGGATGCTATTTTAATAATTTTCTATTGCAATCCTCTAAAGAACAATACTGCAAAATGCTTCACTTCAGAAAGCCAATATTCTGGAGGCTTATATTAGCATTTTTGTGTTCTTGTATCATCTTTAGCCGATATGAGTATGCATTCACCGATTGTCATTTTATTCAGCAGCCATGCTTTCTAATCAAATGCATCGCTGCTTCCTCTTTCTGCTATTGATTCTTAGTGTTTTGTTTGATTTGTTAAGAAATGTTTACTTTTCTATTTACATTAAGACTTGTTTAACATTTGTTTATCATTATTTAATTCTTATCATATAAATGCTAGAAGAAAAGGCATCTTTCCCCAAAAATCTGCAGCACTATTGGGGGATCGACTTTAAAAAGCCTGAATAGGTTGATCTCTATTGCACATTAATTAACAGATTGTATGTTTTAGTTATCTGGTATTGTCAAAGGATATAGAACAGCTGATCTCTGGAAACGCTTTTACCATTTTTTATATAACTGACATAATATGAAGCTGTAAAGCATGGAACATACAATGTTTATGCAGTGCATACTGTTCATGGCCGGGCTGCTTTGCATGTGATCATTTTGTTGTAAAACTTTTTTGCAATTAAATATTCACCAGATCACGTGATCAAAAGCTTAAAAGTCTAACAGAAATACTAAACTGTTGCTGAAGAGAAATGTTTTGAGAGCCACTTGTCACGGCTTTTAGTGAGGAGGTGTTGTCTGAAAATCATCCCAATCTCCTGTTCCACTGTAAACGGCACCGTCTCACGTCAGCTTGCTACGCCGTATGATTATCTGAGATCTTTATTTCATGTGTGAAAATGATCCCCTTTGAAGTTTCACTCAGAGGCAGTGCGTTGCTTCACCACGTCACATCAACACCTTCTATCTTGGCTCCATCTCGGGGGGCGTCATGTTTTACTGCTACGTGGCGCTTTGAATGAGGCTGTTTTATGTTGCTGGAAGGTGAGGAGTGCTCCAGCTTAAAGAAGTGGGAAAGCAGCCAGAAGCTGGTCTTAACCGCTGCTTGATGATAACTCATGATGCCCCCCCTCCCCTTGATCTACACCAATACTCTTAGCACACTTTGCAGGATGGGCATCACTCCAGATTCCAAGGGTCGTCTTGCTCAGTCCTTTGAAATTACCACCGGTGTAGCTCCATTTACTCACTTCCTCTCTTGAGGAGTTCTGTTAGGAATAGCAAACCTATCAGCTAATTCACATTTGGAACAAGGTCATTTTTGGTGCTTTAAAGCATTGCCTATGAGCTCTATAGACATGACCATGAAATACATCTGTTTGTTCCATTAATAAAACAGAATAGATAAAAATGACTTTACTTACCAAGAACAAAGATATACGTGGCTCAGAACAAATAAACAATGTTTACATCAGAGACTGTATGTCTTTCTTTTTTGTATATAATTCTTTCTTCGACTGTTTTTTCTGGCTTATAATTCACTGTATTTAGATAAATACCTGGTTCAAAAATTCGAAAAAAGGACAAGTGATGACATATGCAATGCCAAATCATTTCCCACCTAACACGAAAGTGATATATGCAAAACCTCCAGCTTGAATTTGTTTAAAAGTTATATGGTAAAATGTGTAGGGGGAAGGAGGAACTTTTCAGAAATTACTTACAGCAGTAACTCAGAGACCTAATAAAGCAATACCTGATGATAGGATTTAAAAGCGCTCATCTGAGCCGTGCCTGCCTAAAAAAAATCACTGCAATTGCATGCATGTGACAGAAACTTTAAGTTACATTAAAACATTACAATTCTTCTTATCATGTTCCACCCAACAGCTCACCAGAAAAGTCTACTGCATATTAGGTATTGATGCAGTGGTTACGTTAGAAAGTTTTAGCTATGCCACCAAAATTCACTGAGCTCAGTATATTTTCTTAAGGGTAGTTAAAGTGTGGCTATATAATCAGTTAGTTTGCTCACTAACATTCTTTCCTTTATTTGGAGTAAGGAAAGCGGGAAAAGCATAAAAATTTAATTTTATCTGCAGACAGTAGCAGAGGATCCACAGAAATTATTTCTACTTTCTAGAGAAACTTTCTGCTCGAAAACAAAAGCTAGAGGTCAGATGCTGCGCTGGATCCTCACTATTCAGGGTACCAGACGTAACCTCAGAATAAACAGTAAATGCTCCTCTTTTTGCAGCTGTAAATTGTTTGTTCCCTCAAATCTGACCTTTCAGTTCTTTGTAAAACCTGCGTCAAAAGGTGTTTTCGACCGAGACACGGTTTTCTTTTGTATGTGTGAAGAAATCCTTAATCTGTACTAAGATTTCTTACGCAGAATTCCACTATGAGTTCATTGCAAAATGGCTACATTGATTAAAAGAGGCCTGTCAAAAATGGTTTATTTGTAGAGACTTTAAGACTGTGTAAAGGATAAATAAATTGGTGTTCTAATTTTTTACAAACCATAGAAATAAGTTTTATTAAATAACCCATCTGAATAAGCATATGAAATTAGGTCTCAAAAGTAACAGAAACATTTTTTTTCTCTGCCCTGAGATGTTGGGGCTCAGTGCACTAGGACTAATGAAATGACACCCAGATTCTATTCTTTTGCACTGCTGCAGTTTTAGAGAAAAACAAATTACACTAGATATTATATCTACATTCAGATTTTCAGTTCAGGACGATCAGTGGAAGCTTCACACGTGTGACCCATGTTATATGGTTAAACAGATAACGGTTAAGAATGATTTATACTCAAAAACCTGGTCATGTGCGTGTGCAGACCAGGTCAGACGATGCAAATGGCCTAGTTTGGAAGTATAAATCCGCCTTGAGGCCCTTTGTTTTGGAGGAGGGAAGGGCTTGTCCACTAACTGTTGCCTGAAGACATTAAACTCAGAGCAATTGGTGCAACTGTTGTCACCAAAGTCTCCGACAAGACAGGAAAAATATGCTTGATTTGTCGGCAGTCACTTTAAAAATAATTTCTAGAGGTGTCTGAAAAGTATTAACCTGACAACAGCCAGATGCATGTCCCGCTCCGCCTAGCTCCACTCGCATACATCTGGGACACCGTTCATTGAAAGTAATTTCCCCAACCAAATTTATGGTCTGTCCAATCAGGACGTAGGGCAGGTGTTTCCTGGATGTGACGTAGTGGAGAAGTGAGTTCTGTAAGTCGTTCGTCTATACTTTTTTGGTTGGCTTCTTTTTTTAAAATAGGTCTGCTGTGCACAATGTTGCCTTTTATCCGCACATTTTCATGGCACAAACGTCATTGATCATTTACCGACATTGCGCTGATTCCACTGTTGCTATATCCAAGATGTCGGCTGTTCTGTTTTGTTTTTTCCTGCGTAGCTCTCACATCGTCACGGGTTAGCTTCGGTGTGAGTGGTTGAAATAGCACGTCGATAAAGATGACAGACAAGTGGCTTATCCAATCATATGCAAGGAGTTTTGATAAGGCCCAGCCTTCAGTAAAGGCAATTCCTATGGCGGTGTCCCAGATGTATGTGAGTGGAGCTAGGCGGAGCGAGACATGCATCTGGCTGTTGTCAGGTTAGAAAAGTATAGCAATAAGGTCACTGAGTTGGCAAAAATGCAGAGAAAGCCTCACTGTTTTTACACTGCCGGGCCAGCAGGGGAAGGCCTATGCTAGAAACGGCTGCATGACATGATGCTGGACTTTTAGACACAAACTTATCACATATTATTAGGGTTTAGTTTTCATTGACCGTCTATGTTTCTAAATTTAGTTAAGTTAATGTAATAAAGCCTTTAAACAGTGACACATTGATCTGATGTACCACGTCTCACTCATTTATTTTTTTCATTGAAGTGTTTGACAGAGAGTGCTTTTTAGGTGCTATGTTTAGACTCAACCTCTTTGCTTTTTTTTCCCTTTTGTTATTGTGAATATCAGCAACCTGAAGAACAAAGACACATTTATTGCTGCTATTTTTTTTGCTATTTTTTGCCCATTAGTCTTCCTTTCTGGCTTGTTAGAGTCAATATGTGTTAATCTGTAACCTTTAATTTGACTGGTTCAATCCCAAAGGTGTATTCTTCCACTGAGGAGAGGACAGAGAAGGCACCAGGCTCCAGCCTTAATGAGATTTTTCCTGGGTTTTGATGGAGTGCCAGTAGTGCTGCCATTGCTCCCGAGGCCTGCCTCCACCGAGCCCTGGCGTGCGATCAGGGGGAGCTGTCGTCGGCCGCATAAATTGTCAGCCTGTGTGGTGGGTCATGGAGGCAGACGGCATAGAGACTGAGAGGCCTTGTGGGACTTTCCCACAATCACACACAAGTACATATTACTTGCACTTTAATGTAGCCTTTTGGTCCAATGACAGACTGGGAGAAAAAAACTTGGCCTCACTGGAACAGTGTCTGCAGACATAAGTAAGGTGATGCTAGAAGCAACTTTGTGTTTTGTAACTCCTGCCAGCATGTGCACGCTGTCTGGATCACTTTCTGTTTCACTCTTGGTCCCCACCAAGTGAAGCTTTGCTTTTATCTAAAGCAGACCAGTTGAGCTGATTTTGTTCTGAGGGTCAGATCCCATTTTTGGGGACTTAAGGCTGGTTTATGCTCAGAAACCAGGTCGTCCGCAGACACTCTGCACCTCTCCACAACTGTAGATGACCGCAGACAGTGCCGCAGTCAGGAGGCCTCTGATTGGTCAAATCTACATCCCCTGTACACTATGCCTATTTCCTATTTGGTACCTTACTGGCTTGTTTTGATTCGATCGCATTAACATTGAACTTTTTATTCAGATATTGGTTATTAATGATATCGCAGTGTTTTATAGTTTCTTTTTTAGCTAAAGTGGGCACTGTACTCTTATTTTAGAGGAAAAATGAAAGCCTCTAATGGGTTGTCAGCAGTTATAATGCTTTAATGAGCTGCCAAAATCTTTTGAAATGGTATTCTCTGGCCAACCAATATAAACTTTACCGCTTAACTGATATGTTTTAATAAAAATTCCAGTGTTTGTTTGCTAGATTCAAATAAAGGGATTTGTTTTTTAAAGTTTGTCTTGTTTAGGGTAACATGTCCAACTTTAATCACATTTTATGAATAAAGTTCTTAATTAGAAATACAACATTAAAGTTGAACTTCTAGATGTGATGCTTAAAAGTTAGGGAGTTTCTTACCTTCAGAGAATTTGTAGAAGATTTTACACCCTTTTTAGCCAGTAGGAGTCAGCAATATGATTCACACTGCTGGTTGTTCATGTTGATCTCCCTCCTGCGCCTCACTAGCTGTCTTTACATATTCATAATTTCACGATTGGATTAAAATGTGTTATGACTAGCTAAAAAAAAGACAGAAAAATGGACATAACTAATTTGAATAAAACAGGCTTAAATCGGCCTAAAATGTATCACATAAATATGCCAAAGAGAATATTGTGATAGCATCCAGCTGGAGTAAATAGCCTCTCAAAGTCAGTTTAAGACATATTACTTATGTCTTTGTAATTGTAGCTACTGTGTTTAACGTGATGAAATCAAAGAAATTTGTAATTAATTCATAATAAGTTCTATGTATATCACAAATATGATGTTGCCATAATCAGAGTAAATCATTTCAACATCGCAAATGAATGTTGGAGTCTATAATTGAAGCTCACACTTTGCCTTCCAGTATAATATTCAGGCCCCGTCCACACGAAGACAAACCCTGGCCTAAACGCACAAATTTTTCACCAAACCAGCCTCTCATCCATACAAAGCCGGCGTTTCGGGGTCTGTAAACAATCTTTTTTTTATTCAGCCTTCAGAGTGGGAAGATTTTGAAACGCCGTTTTCGCGTTTCCATCTTTAAGCTCTAACCGCATTTTTTTTTTCACGCATGCGTCATAGCGTCACCTCTAAACAAGCATACGCGACACAGTATCACAACAACAATGGCGCCGTACTGTGTTGAATGGTTGCTGCTCATGCTACTCACCCTGCTGTCGGGCTTACAACAGAATCTTCTTCTTCTGGAATATCTCCAGGAAGAACAGAGCAATATAGACGACATAGTTCAGCACCTGAATTTGACTGAACCACGAAAATGGACCCGCAGGGCAACCATGTATAAATATTAGTGCGCATGCCCAACATTTCGTCGCCTATTTTTGCTTTGGCACCACAGCGCCACTTACAGGCCTGGCATACATTTTGCAGCGTTTTCATGCATTCGTGTGGACGATCACATTTATTTTACGTCTCCGTCTTTACGACAAACGTTCTGGAAAATATTAGCGTTTCGTGTTCGTTTTGACTTCGTGTGGACGGGGCCTCAGCCTGGGATAGTCTCAAAGAAGCAGATCTCCTCACACCTGACAAATATTACAGTTTCCAAGAAACTAAAGGTTACACAGAGTTCTGCAGAAAGGGGGGAGGGACAGATATGTTTATTGAAGTATTCAACTCTTATTGTAATATTAAAAAATACCTTGACCATCTCATTATGTTAAATATCATCTTGTGTGTTTTTTTTTTTAGGATCCTGTAAGTACACTGTGATGGATTCTACATCTGAACCAATAGTTTCTTCTTTATTAAAAAAAAAAGATTCACATATAATCTTTCTCATAACAGACTGTGGAAATGAGAAATACGTCCATCAGTAACTTTGCTTCAGTCAATGTTATCGCTCCAAAATATATTAATTTGACTCAACCATTTTGATGAAGTGGGTTATTGCGTGAGCAACCTATCTTATTTTATTGTGTGACAACCACCGGAGATCATGGATTCTGAATGACACTAAAAAACACTACATTCAGTAAAGAGGTCAAGCAATAAATCATTTACTTTGACGGGAAGTTAAGTACTTTAAAACACACAGGAACATTTTCTTTTTATTCCCTGAAGAAGCTCTGAAGGACCAACCTTTGCTTTCCCACTGAATGCAAAGGTTTCCCGCTCTGGTTTCCACAGACCATTAAATGGTTGGAAAATTGCTTTAGCTTTTCTCAAGGGAAGTGAAGGGTTGTTATTTTGTGTCTTGAACCCTGCACCTCTGAACCTTGGTGACTCATTGCTTGAGGTGTCAGGAACAGATTTAATATTTAGGTGAAACAATAGGCAAACAAAAAGAAATGAAGCTTTAAGACTTCTGATTTTATTTTATTTATTTTTTATTTTTTTAAACCACAGTTAATCTCTGTCAGCAGGCAGATTCCTCTGCTGTTGTCCTACATCTTGAGGTTGAGTATTAAGAGAGTTTGAGAGATTATTAAAACGTCTGTGACCCTTGACTTGATGAGCGTCCTGCAGATCTGCCACTAGCTTTTTGCTTTTCCAAAACAAATTGTTGGCTCCTATGTGACTCTGTGCAAGTACTTTAGAGTGATTGGTAAATTTCAACTAAGTCTTCCCCTGGATTCTCAAATTGGATTTAGGTCTGGACCATTTTAATACATCACGATTATGTTATCTAAACATTTCCATTGTGCCTCTGACTGTATTCATAGGGTTATGAAGACTGGACTTCTCTCTCAGTCCCATATTTGTTCCAACCCCTTTTTTCAAACAGTGTTCTGGATTTGGTTTTATCTATCTTCCCATCCATTCGGACGTGCTTCTGTTCATGCTGTAAATATTATACCCTCAGCATTATCTTGGCATCACCATGTCTCGCAGTTGGTATGATGTGTTGTGGGCAATGTTTTTTTTTTTTTTTTGCCAGACATGTTTTTATTTGTAGCTCAAAATGTCAGCGTTTGTGCTCTTTTTACAAAATGTATTTCCATTTCCATGTATTCCCCTACATGGATTTTGGTCAGCTTTCAGCTGGAATTCTAATGCCGTCGTCCTTTCAGGTAAAAAAAGAAAGCTAAATTGATAGAGGGCATGAATGTTCTTCCATCTGAACAGTGAGTCTCTGCAGCTCTTCCGAAGTTACCATGAGCCCCTTCTATTCTGCTTCTCTGTTACACTCTTCATTTGAATAAAGGCTTGTGCTTGAAACATCACAAAATATGGAACATTTAAGAGCTGTGCGTTTGCAGTATCTGGTTTTGCACTAATCTCAAAACTATAAACTAACTTGATAAAATACGGATGTACATTTTGTTTGGATGTTTAAAACTGACAGTAAAGTAATATTTTTTTCAAAGCTAAGCATGAATCCACTAAAAGCACTTCAGTTATTCCTCTGTTTGTCTGAGTAGCAATAGAAGGGCTCTTAAAAACAAGCTATGCCTTTTTTATTTTAGGAAAGAAACCGTTTCAAGGAAAATTCTGACCTTCTAATGCATCCAAAATGGAGAAAGCATGGACTATTTTCTGTTAACATTGACCAAAGTGTGTCCCAAAGTTTCCCCAGTTTACTAATAATATAACTCTCATCCATCAGAGATGACAACAACCAATTAGTACATTCCTCTTCTCCCTTTTTCTCATGCTTGTGGCTAACCTCTCAATAACTTATGATCATTTATAAAAATAAATACACTAGAAAAGTATTTTTTTGTATTTTCTTCCTTCAGTGTTTATCTACAGCTTTGAATTAAATAATTGCTTGCTGTATTGGGTGTCAATAAATACTGGAGCCTATATATTTTAAAGCATAATTTTGAAAAAAGAAACTATAAAGCACCAAAAGTCCCCCAAATACTAAAATATGACTCTTTTTTTTTTACCTTACCTCTTAGCCTGATGTTTTTTTTATGAGTTTTAAGCTTTTGTAAAAGTTAAGTATTAAACAAAATCACATTTAGCCTCTAACTATAGGGTGACACAACCTGGCAATAATTACATACAAACCTTAGAGATACAATTGAACCCAAGACAAACGTGGAAGATGTTTTGCATGGCTAGCAATTCGTCTGGACACCACCTTAAACCTGCTGCAGGCTTACAGGATGAGAGCTGATGTTAAAGTCAAGACTTTTAAGAGTTTAGAATGCATTGACCTCTTTTTAAATCAGTTTTATTCCACTCATATATTCCTATTCCTCAAATAATATATTGTTGAGCTGTTTTTTGACACTTTTGGCCTTTTTTGGAAAGTTGGCCGACAGGAAATTGGATTGAGACACAGAGTCAAGAAATGCAGCAAAGGTCACACAGGCCGGGCCTTGAAGACTAGATGGCCAAATGAAAGAATGACATCTCTGCACATTGGTTGATTGCTTTACCCTTGCACCAAGGCCTTGGTTTTGAAACTTTTAATGGTGTGTGTAAATATGAGTGTATTTTGTGAGTATAAAAAAATTATAGGACAAGAAGGTGTTTTAAAGGGTGAATATGTTCAGGAGACTGTAATTTCATTGTATGTTATAATGAAGTGACCACGTTTGAATCGTTAAATTTTGGGGATAAACCCTTGAATACAGCCCAAAAGGTTTAGCTGCCCTGTTTGCATGCTTTACAAAATAAAATTGTAAGCAAATATTAGAATGTGTGCTTTTTACATACAAATGAGTTACATTATTGTACCTGCAAATACATGAATCATTATTAAGAAATATTATTTTTAATGAATCAGTGCATGAGACTAGTGAGCTTAAAATGCAGAAAAAGCTAAAATAAGCACAGGACCATGTGTATGGGCCTATGCATATTTTAGTGTAAATTTCTATATGAATGCGCTTCAGTCTAGAGCAGGAAACTGACAGACATTGCTAATATTATATATTTCTGTCTACCAACCAGGTCTTGGTTATTCCTGTGTTATAAAGCTAAACGGGTTTATAAGAAACTTACTGGCCATTGAGTTGATACCACAAACAATGCAAAAATAAAAAAATCCCAACTGCTTGCTTTGGGATTTCAGCCTTTAAGCCTTTATCCAGTTTTTTTTTTTCTTCTATTCTCTGTCTGGGGCCACCCACAGCGCTGCACTGCAGCCACCATCTGACTAAGAAGGGTAGAATAATGATATCTGACCTCCTACCTCTCTGGATCATACAGACATTTCCTCTCACACTGAAACAGTCTGACACTTACACTAGCATTTATGTCATGAAAACACTTGCTTTGTACATACAGGGGCATTCAAGGACACTGTCTATGTTCTTAGAGGTGACCTAACTAAGCTTATCATTTGCAGTGGTAGAGACTTGTTTTTATTGGAGATATACTCATCAAAGTTAGTTAGTTAGATAACTT
Organism: Cyprinodon tularosa; assembly: GCF_016077235.1. Classification (NCBI taxonomy): domain Eukaryota; kingdom Metazoa; phylum Chordata; class Actinopteri; order Cyprinodontiformes; family Cyprinodontidae; genus Cyprinodon; species Cyprinodon tularosa. The sequence goes on along the minus strand of NW_024038652.1, from coordinate 18,092 downwards.
TGTTAATCATTTGCAGGTTTAGTATTGTACCATTAATAAAATGGGACGATTAATTCCCTTGGATAATAATATTTTATTGAGGCTATTGTAAAAGATACAGACACACCTTCACAGTGTCTGTTTTGCATTGTGGCTAAGCAGGTACCATGTTTAGACTTGTATAAAACTTTTTTATCTGCCTGTTGTAAACGCTTGCATTACAGACATGATATCATTTCTGGATCAGTTAATAAATGACTTCTATGCTTATATTTAGATGCAGCATTTTGCCTTAAATAGCAAATATAAATTACCTAAATAAACGTTTTTGTACCCCTTGAGGTTTTACACATTGTTCCAATTGTTTTAAATCAACACAAATAAATGTGAAGCCTTAGGTTGAGTGTAAATCTATGTTTTCTTAAAGTCTTTGTGTTTTACGAATGTTAAAATTCAACATTATTCCCGGAACACCCTAGCAGGGGCTCTACTTGCTATGCTGGTGAGTTATTCTGTTTTTTTAGACATTTTCTGACTGGCTGCGTGTCCCTTTAACATGTTGCATTCTGGCATGCACTTGGGAAACCACACAGTAGGATACAGTGCAAAGATCCTATAGGAATTAAAAGAAGTAACATTGACAATTTCTAGAAAGAAAAATTGCTTCTTTTTATTAAATTAAATTTCAATTCAGTTTATTTCTATAGCGCCAATTCACAACACGCTGTTTCAAGGCACTTTACAGGTCACCAGATCCTACAGTCAAATTGATTCAAAGTGTTCTACCTAAGCAAAACCTGTTGATTGCTTCGACTCATTGACTCGAAGGCAATCTCTCACACTAAGCATGCTTGTAGTGACAGTGGAGAGGAAAAACTCCCCTTTAACAGGAAGAACGCTCCAGCAGAACCAGGCTCAGTGTGAGCGGCCATCTGCTGAGGCCGACTGGGGTTCAAGGAGACAGAAGCAGATATACAAATGGCAACTGTACAAGGCAGATAGGAAACACAAAGCCAGGCAGACAAGCTCTGAGCCAGCTCCCATGTCAGAGGATGAAGAGAGCAAATCCAGTCAGTCACGGTCAGAGAAAAAGAACTACACTGAAAAACAGGCAGACCTCCAATAGGGCTGCAACAACGAATCGGTAAAATCGATAAAAATCGACTTTTAAAAGCGTTGGCAACGAATTTCATCATCGATTAGTTGTGTCGCGTGATTAATGCGTCATCCGCCGCGCCGTCATCACTGCCTCTTGACTGAAAGAGGAAGAAAAAAAATACGGCAGAGCGAGTCAGCGCCGCAGGTGCAGTGTTGCCAACTCAGCGACTTTTCAGACCCCTCCAGCGACTATTTTTCAAAAAAAGCGACTAGCGACAAATCTGGCGACTTTTTACGGTGTCATTGGCGGCTTTTGGAGACTCTTACGTGAAAGCATGTATCGTTCCTACTCTGCCATGGGGCGCCTCCCCCACCCCAACCGTGTTTTCCCGCAGGAGTCCCTCTCAGCGCTGCAGTCAGAGCCTCAGCGTCCAGACTGCAAATGAAGCGCGCATGCGGCGGGATTGACGTCGCAAATTGATCACAATAATTAAAATAGCCTGCGCTTTGTAAAGTGAAAAAAGTGATAACATGCAACTTTTGTCAAAAGAAATTAACATGGCACGGCAGCACCATGTTTGTTTGGTTTTAAAGTGGGGAAACGTAACGTTAGTTTCTCAGGTAGCTCATCTGATGCTTTCCTTACCTTGTTAGTAGGTTACAGACAGTGATAAGGTTGGCTACTTATTTTACTTTTAATTTCATTTGAATTAGCTTAAGCAGCGTTTATATTTACTTTATAAATAAATTAACTTGCAAATTATGAGGGCAAGGCTTTTAAAGTTTAAATCTTCTGGCAAAGATAAAGTAAAGAAGATCCTGCAATTTATGGAAGTAAAGCAGAATAAAATCCAGCAAGATCAGTAATATGTCAATTAATTATCTGCCACATTCCCATGTAAATTGGAGTCTTTGGAGGATGTGTTTTTTTTACCACCCCTAGTTCTCATTTTTATTCCAAATACAATTTATAATTTGAATCACAGGGCTATTTTTATCTCTATGGTTCAGTATTTTCTCAAGTAGCAACTTTAACTGCTATACTTTCCTGTCTTAAAAGGCAGAACTCTTCTAGTCTAAAAAAAACCTCATTTGTTGAAATGGGGGGGCCTATTGTTTGAACCCCTTAGGTGCTTTTAAAAACAAAAATGTCTTTTTTTGCGCTTTATGAAACAAAGTACCCTATATTTTGTGGATGTACAGCTACATTTCTCATGTAAGTTTGCGTAGTTTTAACACAAACATAAATTTTTTTCATATTGCACCAGGACAGTTAATGAGCAACCTGTACTTGTGTGCTTGTTTGTTCTGTCTAAAATGTTTATTTTGGAATAAAGAGGTTAATATAAAAAATATTTTTTGTCCGATTCATCGATTAATCGAAAAAATAATCGTCCGATTCATCGATTTTTAAAATAATCGTTAGTTGCAGCACTAACCTCCAACATCTATAAACAAAGGTGTTGATGGCAGCAGCACAACTGATATTTCTCACAGCCAAACAGGAACAGGTGAGGCTACTATGAGAAAAGGCAGAGAGCATAATGTTAAAGATTGAACTAATAGAGTGGGAGAATAGAGATATAATGAAGCAGAATGATGAAAAAGGGGTCCCTATGTACTCCAGAAGTCTAAGCCTATAGCAGCATAACTATAGAGATAACTCAGGAAAAAGGAAAGTTTTAAGCCTACCCTTAAAATTAGAAAGGATGTCTATCTCACTGACTAAAACTGGTAGCTGGTTCCACAGGAGAGGAGCCTGATAACTAAAAGATCTGCCTACCATTCTACTTTTAGAAATTCTAGGAACCACTAGTAAACCTGCAGATTGAGAGCAAAGTGCCCTTTTAGGAACATAAGGAACAATCATATCTCTGATATAAGATGGAGCTTGGCCATTTAAGGCTGAGAAGGAGGATTTTAAATTCTATTCTGGATTTAACAGGAAGCCAATGAAGAGAAGCCAGGATTAGAGATATGTGATTTTCATCAGAACTCTGGTTGCAGCATTTTGGATCAGCTGAAGGCTTTCAACTACAGTTTTTGAACTTTCTGATAATAAAGAATTACAATAGTCCAGCCTTGAAGTAACAAATGCATGGACTAGTTTCTCAGCATCACCCCTGGACAGGAGATTTCTAATGTTTGCAATATTCCGCAGATAAAAGAAGGAAATTCTAGAAAACTCTTTGATATGGGATTTAAATGACAGGTCCTGAGTAAAATAGCTCCAAGATGTTTTACTTTATTATCTGAGATCAGTTTAATCCCATCCAAATGATGTGACTGACTAATCAGCTTCTTTTTCAAATAAACTGGTCCAAAGACTATAACTTCTGTTTTGTCTGCATTCAGGAGCTTCAAGACATGCCTGTAATCTATGTAATGGGTTAGCTTCATCTGGATTTATAGAAAGATATAGTATTATCAGCATAACAGGGGAAATTAATCCCATACTGTCTAATAATTCTACCGATTGGTAGCATATATATATCGTAAAGAGAATTAGTCCTAGCACTGATCCCTGTGGTACTCCACAGGTAACCTTTGAACATGAGGAAGATTTGTCATTGATGTGAACAAACTGAAATAGCAACATTTAAAGTCTTTGGTACATATTCCTGTAACATGGAGGACAAGATCAAAGGGAATACTTCCTTAAATAACCTGGTTGGAACTGGATCTAACACTCAAGATGAAGACTTGGATGAAGACAATAGTTTTGTTAACTCTGAAAGTTCAACTGGATCAAAGCAGTCTAAACCCAGTTCAGATTCAGATCAGTACATTTACAGTGGTACTGATTAAGATCTACTAACTATTGAGTTGGTCTTGACTTATTTTGATATATTTAGGTGGAAATTAGGTCTAAATATTCATTGTTAGCACCTCAGCTGGCAGTCTGTTGATAATACCTTTAGCAGTACCCCTCAATAAATAAATATTTTGCAACAACATACATTAATTTAATCATTTTGGTGGATTTAATGATTTTAACGTGCTTCCTCTTATGGTTTATTGCTATATATAATATTTGGTTAATGTAATAGATAAATAAATGTTACACCTACTTTCATTACTATTTTACAGTATAGAGGTCCTTCTCAAAATCTTAGCATATTGTGATAAAGTTTATTATTTTCATTATTGTAATGATAAAACTTGAACATTCATATATTTTAGATTCATTGCACACTAACTGAAATATTTCAGGTCTTTTATTGTCTTAATGCGGATGATTTTGGCGTACAGCTCACAAAATTAGCATATTTCATCCGATCAATAAAAGAAGAGTGTTCTTAATAACAAAAAAGTAATCTTTATTTATATACAGTTATACACTCAATACTTGGTCGGGAATCCTTTTGCAGAAATGACTACTTCAGTGTGGCGTGGCTTGGAGGCTATCAGCCTGTGGTACTGCTGAGGTGTTATGGAGGCCCAGGATGCTTCGATAGCGGCCTTTAGCTCATCAGTGTTGGGTCTTATGTCTCTCAACTTTTTCTTTACAATATCCCGCAGATTCTCTATGGGGTTCAGGTCAGGAGAGTTGGCAGGCCAACTGAGCACAGTAATCCATGGTCAGTAAACCATTTAGCAGCGGTTTTGGCACTGTGAACTGGTGCCAGGTCGTGCTGAAAAAAGAAATCTTCATCTCCATAAAGCTTTTTGGCAAATGGAAGCATAAAGTGCTCCAAAATCTCCTGATAGCTAGCTGCATTGACCCTTCCCTTGATAAAACACAGTGGACCAACACCAGCAACTGACATGGCCATCACTGACTGTGGGTACTTGACACTGGATGTTTCTGGTGGCTTCAGATGTTTCTACTCCAGACTCAGTCCACTGCTTCAGCAGCTCCCCCAAGGTCTGGAATCGGCCCTTCTCCACAGTCTTCCTCAGGGTGGGTTTTCTGCCACACTTTGTCTTTCCCACAGACTTCCCACTGAGGTGCCTTGATACAGCACTCTGGGAACAGCCTATTTATTCAGAAATATTTTTCTGTGTCGTATCCTCTTGCTTGAGGGTGTCAATGATGGCCTTCTGGACAGCAGTCAGGTCGGCAGTCTTACCCATGATTTTAAGTGATGAACCAGGCTGGGAGTTTTTAAGCCCTAAGGAGTCGTTTGCAGGTGTTTAGAATTGATTTGATGATATAGATGATTAGGTGCATAGCTCGTTTAGAGACCTTTTTCGTGATATGCTAATTTTGTGAGATAGGAATTTTGGATTTTCATTAGTTGTATGCTAAAATCATCCGTATTAAGACAATTAAAGATCTGAAATATTTCAGTTAGTGTGCATTGAATCTAATATATATGAATGTTCAAGTTTTATCTTTACATTATGGAAAATAATGAACTTTACCACCATATGCTAAGATTTTGAGAAGGACCTGTATTCATTTCATAATGATTTTGGAAACAGCTAATGATGTTTCTGCAAAGTGTTGCAAACGCCTTCCAATTTGCTGTCGTTCACCCAGCAGCCTGTATCTAGGGCTGTAAGAGCGTTTGTATGTATCCGGAATGCAGGTCTTTGCCTGTGTATGAATGTTGTGCGGTTGTCAGAATGTGAGTAATGGTTTTTCAGCTGAATGACTGCAGTGCCACATGGATATCGGAGCCAGATATTTTCCACAGCTAAGCCTGGGGATCACATGTCCCCCCAGCCTCTATGGTACGCATCAACAGGCATAAAGGTCCGAGATGAAACAAACTCCCTGGACGTGTCCCTCCATTAGGACAGCGAGCCCCAGAAATAGCCCCTCTATCGGGCCACTCGCTCAGAATCCATTACGCAGTCAGAGACAGTGATTTAGATGCTTCTTTCTTAATCTGAAATCTACGTGCTAATCTTGTGCTCATTTTGTTGCAGCCCTACAATTACCATACCTTTAAACTTTCCACTGCTGTTTAAGCTCAGCGCACAGTTGTCAAACATAGTTATATAAATATAGAAAAGCTGTAATTTAAAAACTTTGGCCTGTGATGGAAGGCGAGTTTTTTGTAAGGCCGATTTTTTTTCTCTCTTTTGTTTGACACCACTGTGATTACTTCTTTTATATAAGGATAAACCAATGACATTACATGTCTTTTCTTTGTCTCTGTCTTTGTAGGACTCATTGGCTGACGCAGGGATCATTGATGAACACTATCGTTTAGAAGGTAAACTCAGATCTTTGATCCACTTGTATTCTCTTGTGGTTGCTTTTCGTTCAATTTATTTATCATTTTGATTTTGGGTATCTCTTTACTCCAGGTCATCCTTCTAATGTCCCATTTTTTTACCTCCCCTCCTTTGCCCCCTTCTTCAGCAGTTGTAGGCAGAGTGCTTCAGCTCCTTCATATTTCTCTCTGATGTGATCCTGGATTAAGAGCCCTGGGAGGAGAAAGTCTCCTTCTCATTTAAAGACAGTGTTGGACGTGAGCTGCAGGCTGATACCTACCATTTAGTGAGATCGGCCCAGAATTGGGAAGAAAAGGAAAATAAATTTTACTTTGATTTCAGTTCAGCTTCACTGGGTCGTAGCAGAAAGAAGATGCATGTTGGCCAAAGCTGTCCTCCCCGGAAGACAGATGCTAGTCATTAGATTATATTGCTCTATTCATCCTCAGTGATTAACTGGAAAGTGAGAATCTGGGAATTTTTATGACTTCCTAAAGTCTTAATCTTTTAAAAGCAACTCTATACCAGTAACTAGGCTTTAATGAAATACTTAATTCCCTTTTACAATAGGAAACTAAATATACAGCTTATAGCAAATAATATATATGCTCCTAGGACATAAGGAGATAGCAGATTACCGTTGCTCCTTCTGGAATTTCATTAGCTCCAAGATAAGTATCGTTTCACCATATTGAACCTGCCACCGAACAGATTTACCCCTCGCGCACAATGTTCCCTTTGAACACCTCAAACGTTCAGACAGCAGGACCTCAAATCTTGCTCCTCTCCAAAAAGTTGGTAAAAAGCTCCCTGGGATGAAGCCTTTCATTTCTGGCATATTCGCCCGCCCAGGTCCGCTTTGATCTCCGTTGGATCAGGAGGAAAGAAATTGGTCTGTTGTGTCTGCTCTATTGGCGAACAAACAAACAGTGTTTCAGATTTAACTTGGCTTAATTAATTAAAGATTCTGTTTTACTGCTTGTTTGATCCTCTTCCAGAAGGTCTGAGAATGGAACTTCAAAGTAGTAGAAGAGGGTGGGGGAGAGAGGCGTGGTCTGTGTAACTCTGTGGGTGTGTGCTTCCTGCATTTAATGTGAACTTCTTTATACGTTTTAAATATACATTAAATTGAGCTGATTAAGCATCCCTGCGGAACAAGAATGAAACTGCAAGTAAGGGGCATGAAATGTCTGCTTAACTAATTTATGGGAGCTTGTGAGGTTTCAAATCTGTTGTCTCAACTATCAAGCAATGCAAAAAGAAGAAGAAGGCAAGGATATCCTGCAGCATTACTTCTGACAGCTCAAACATGATACAAGACCCCGGAAATAGACGGAAACCATTATCATGTTTTCATCCACCATTGTGGGCAGCCTTGAGTGTATCAAACCAATAATACGTCACTAAAATCTGTCACTTCGGACATTTAAAAACAACCCTTGAAATTAGGAACCGCTTGGTTGGAGTAAAAAACAAACAAACTTGAATTACTTCAATAACTTCCCATTTTGGTATTGCCAGTTTCACATGGCAAAGATTTTAGAATGAAGCTAACAAACTGCTTACATGATAAGTAGCAAGGAATCTTTTTGTTTAACCCATGAGTTATTTATTTATTTTCCTCGCGAAACAATTCCTGATCGACCAAAGGTCACATTAGACAGGCTGGATCCTCGTCCGTGCTCGGGGGAACATCAGGTATATAAGTAAATACGTCCCGTTGGTCCCCAAATTGACATTATAGCATTTTTAAAGTCCTTCTTAGGAGTCTAGATCACTCACACAGCACAGCCACGTTACCTCATGAGATCGTCTTAAAGGAATAGTACACCCAAAACATGATTAGCCTTCATTTTCTACTCACCCCCATGCTGAGCAACACTCTGGAGTACTTTTTTGATATCTCAAATGCATCTGGAGATCTGGGAGGCTTCTCGCTGTCTGCTGACATTCAAATAATGGAGGTCTATGGCGCCCGAGGCAGAAAGGTCCATAAAAGTCCACAAAAAATGTGTCAATATTCCTCCATACTGCTCGTCCAATGTATTCCAAGTGTCCTGAGTGGGTAGCATCCATAATTTACTCGAAACGAAGTCATTTAGAATGTTTTTAGAGCATAAACAGTAGTGTATAGGATTTCCTAAAAGCGCGTTCACGAGTCTACGGAAACCGCGGCAGACCAAACCAGATGAAAGTGCGCATTCAGCGTCTGCTCTGCCGATAATGCAAGCGTAGAAGAAGAAATGTGCTGTTTACCTGTGCAAAGAAAGAAACAACGAAAGAAAAATGTCTGAGGACTTCAGTGTTGAGGAAGAGCATGAGTTCTTTGCCGAGCTGAATGCACACTTTCATCTGGTTTGGTCTGCCGGCTTCCGTAGACTCGTGAACGCGCTTTCAGGAAGTCCTTTACACTACTGTTTATGCTCTAAAAACATTCTAAATGACTTCATTTCGAGTAAATTCTGGATGCTACCCACTCAGGACACTTGGAATACATTGGACGAGCAGTATGGAGGAATATTGACACATTTTTTGTGGACTTTTATGGACCTTTCTGCCTCGGGCGCCATAGACCTCCATTATTTGAATGTCAGCAGACAGCGAGAAGCCTCCCAGATCTCCAGATGCATTTGAGATATCAAAAAAGTACAGGTGCTGGTCATAAAATTAGAATATCATGAAAAAGTAGATTGATTTCAGTAATTCCATTTAAAAAGTGAAACTTGTATATTATATTCATACATTACATACAAACTCATATATTTCAGATGTTTATTTTGTTTAATTTTGATGATTACAAATGACAACAAATGAAAATCTCAAATTCATCATATCAGAAAATTAGAATATTGTGAAAAGGTTCAAAATTGATGGCCCCTGGTGCCACACTCTAATCAGCTAATTAACTCAAACCACCTGCAAAAGCCTTTAAATGGTCTTTCAGTCTAGTTCTATAGGCTACACAATCATGGGGAAGACTGCTGACTTGACAGTTGTCCAAAAGACGACCATCGACACCTTGCACAAGGAGGGCAAGACACAAAAGGTCATCGCTAAAGAGGCTGGCTGTTCACAGAGCTCAGTGTCCAAGCACATTAATAGAGAGGCGAAGGGAAGGAAAAGATGTGGTCGAAAAAAGTGTACAAGCAAGAGAGATAACTGCACCCTGGAGAGGATTGTGAAACAAAACCCATTCAAAAATGTGGGGGAGATTCACAAAGAGTGGACTGCAGCTGGAGTGAGTGCTTCAAGAACCACCACACACAGACGTATGAAAGACATGGGTTTCTGCTGTCGCATTCCTTGTGTCAAGCCACTCTTGAACCACAGACAGCGTCGGAAGCGTCTTGCCTGGGCTAAAGAGAAACAGGACTGGACTGCTGGTGAGTGGTCCAAAGTCATGTTCTCTGATGAAAGTAAATTTTGCATTTCCTTTGGAAATCAAGGTCCCAGAGTCTGGAGGAAAAGAAGAGAGGCACTTTATCCACGTTGCTTGAAGTCCAGTGTAAAGTTTCCACAGTCAGTGATGGTTTGGGGTGCCATGTCATCTGCTGGTGTTGGTCCATTGTGTTTTCTGAGGTCCAGGGTCAACGCAGCCACATACCAGGAAGTTTTAGAGCACTTCATGCTTCCTGCAGCTGACCAACTTTTTGGAGATGCAGATTTCATTTTCCAACAGGACTTGGCACCTGCACACAGTGCCAAAGCTACCAGTACCTGGTTGAAGGACCATGGTATCCCTGTTCTTAATTGGCCAGCAAACTCTCCTGACCTTAACCCCATAGAAAATCTATGGGGTATTGTGAAGAAGAAGATGCAATACACCAGACCCAACAATTCAGAAGAGCTAAAAGCCACTATTAGAGCAACCTGGGCTATCATAACACCTGAGCAGTGCCACAGACTGATCGACTCCATGCCACGCCGCATTGCTGCAGTAATACAGGCCAAAGGAGGCCCAACTAAATACTGAGTGCTGTACATGCTCATACTTTTCATGTTCATACTTTTCAGTTGGCCAACATTTCTATAAATCCTTTGTTTTTATTGGTCTTCAGTAATATTCTAATTTTCTGATATGATGAATTTGAGATTTTCATTTGTTGTCATTTGTAATCATCAAAATTAAACAAAATAAACATCTGAAATATATGAGTTTGTATGTAATGTATGAATATAATATACAAGTTTCACTTTTTAAATGGAATTACTGAAATCAATCTACTTTTTCATGATATTCTAATTTTATGACCAGCACCTGTACTTTTAAATCATTTAAATTTAAATGGTTTATTTTGTCTATTTTCCCATTTTTGTTTTAGGTACAACTGGACCTTCAGGACAAAACGAAAATAGGAAAAGCAATAATTTTTTTCTGTTTTTTTAACCACTTTGATAACTACTACTAGTATGATATCAGAACTTCTTGTCCACTGTACAGTTGAGGATCAGTGATGCTGTGGGCTTTTGTCTCCTCTTTTTCCTGCCCTGTTAGACTGGGTGGATTCCGAAAATGAAAAATTGGTCATCACTGATTGTCTAAGCTGAACAATGATCCAAATGGCTAAATAAACACAGACATATTTTACTGTACACATAATCAGTCTTCCTCTGTGTCCATCACTGTCCCCAAACATTAATCCTTAAATATTAAGCTTTTTTTTAAATCAAGATTATTTGAAAAAAAAAAAAAGAAGTGTAGATTAATCTGTTTTTTTTTTCTGTCTTATGTTCAGAAATAATTCAATTTTCACTGGTAACATAATTTTCAATTAAATGCTGAGAAAGGCATCTCAGAAGCTCAAGAATCACATTTCTGTACTTCTAAACACGTTTCCTCTTGACCCCCCACCATGTCTTAGATTTGTTTTGCTCCGATTGCTTACCAAAATATTTTTTGACGGTAAGAACCAAAATCTGCTTTGATTTTCTGCAGCCTTTGAGCAAGATCACAAACACTGTGAACAACTACAACTTCTGTGCATCTGAGCAACCCAGCTCATAAAATTCACTACTATTAATAAAATTAGGGAAAAAAGACAGATTTTTTTTGCTCAAAGGTAGACGTTGAGATGTGCCACATCTTTATTTAAGCCGCCAAATGTGAAAGCACGAGCTTACAAGTAAAACTAGAAAGAGACGACTTGTCCTCAGGTTAAGGCTGCACCCACCGATTCTGTCCTCAGGCTCTGTCTTTTATCTTTCCGCGCGTGGGTTCACTTCTATGTGTGTGTTGCTGCAGTGGCTCTACCCCCGGAGAAGACAGACATCTGCTGTGTGGAGGAGAAGATGCAGGAGAGGGACAGCCGGTCCCCCGCAGGGCAACAGAAACAGCTCCAGTTTGAAGTGAGTGTCAGCACAGAGCAGGACGATTATCACTTCCCCCTGCACGTAAAAGTGGGGCAGTGGCAGGACATGCACAAAACGGCACACTCACAGACATGCAGTATGAAACCAAGCTTATTTGCTCTGCTTTTTCAGGAGCTGGAGTGTGCTGTGTCTTTGGAGGAGGACAACAGACAGGAGTGGACCTTTACCCTCTATGATTTTGACAACAATGGCAAAGTTACTCGAGAGGTAATAAAATGATTACATCATATTTTGATTCTTATCATATAAATAATAAAATTAAGGTGTTCTCGAATGCTTTAGTTCCAGAAGTATTAAATAAATATATGAAACAAAGCCATTTATTATATCAGTTATTATATCAGTCGTCATATCCTGGCGCCGCCTCGGGTGGCAGCCTGTAGCCGAAGCTCCCGCTGTGCGCTGCAATTTCCCAGCTTGGGATAAAAAAAGTACATCTATCTATCTGTCTGTCTGTCTGTCTGTCTGTCTGTCTGTCTGTCTGTCTGTCTATCTTTTGTTAATTTTGATGATGATGCCTTATTGGAAATCAACAAAGCAAATAACCAGTACTACAGGGAATTATTAAATATGATTTTATGACTCCTTTAGTCTTAGTGGTCTTTCATGGAGTGATTGACACCCTCCAAAAGGATTATAAGGTTATTTCCAACCCATCACTTATAATTGAAAGTGAATAGAAGGGAAAGTATGGTACAAAAGGGTGCAATAGGGATAACTGCACTCTTAAAAGTGTTTTGATGCAAAGCATATTTTAGAGTTTGGAGCTTTTCAGGGGTTTCCCTGAACATGAACTGTAGCTAGAGTTGGTCTTAAGAGCAGCATGTTCTCAAACTGTGACAGCGTAGAAGAAAAAAAAACATCTCAACATACGCCAGCTCTAAGTATTTATTCTCAAACACCACATTATAGAAACTTTTCTTCTTTTTATTCAATTCAACGCTTTAAAATAGAAAAATCAACATCCAGGTGCATCTTGGAAAATAAAGACATCCCACTTGTTTATTAGCATTTAACCTCTCCTAAAAAAGCAAAAAGTAAGAACATACAGCATGACACTCACTCACTCCACTGCATGAAAAGTGAGATTTTCGTCCCCGTAAACCCCCGTAAACTCCCGCAGATCTGCCTGATTTTCGTCAGTTTCCGACAATTTGCAACCCGTGCTTGTCCGCGTTTGTCGTGCCACAAATTGTCGGAAACGGACTCTGACGTATGTGGAGAGCGATCAGCTGTACTAATGGCCCTAATTAGCATATGAATGCAGCAAACCCGCGCGGCTGGCCAAGTCTGGCTTGAATAACCTTCTCAGTATTGGCTGAAACCACTATTCTCAAACAAGTGAAATCGCTCGTGATTGGCAGCAAAACCACACGTGGCCACGCCAGGCTTTAATTTTCTTACTGAGTATTGGACGGAACCGCTTCCTTTTAAACAAGTAAAGTCGCTCGTGATTGGTTGGCATATATATATATATTTACATATATATTTATTCATATATATATTTATTCATTCATATATATATATATATATATATATTCATATATTTATTCATTCATATATTTATTCATTCATATGCTGTGTATTTATGTTATCCTACACTACTACACAATTATTATGCTACCATCAAGGACATGAATGAATTTATACAGGAAATGAAGATTTGCCAGGAAGCTGTTTATGCAAAGAAAGAGCTTTATTAAAACACACCCAACTATATACAACGCGTATCCAAACACATGCGTATCTAAAAATTACAACTCCGTGAACGGTCCGTTTGCTTCCTCGGGGTTGGAGGTAACAGGCAGCATTCCCTCCGAGGCAGGTCCGATGTGCAGACGCCTACTGTGCGTGGCCCTGTACTTCGGCATCGCTTCTAACCGGGACTGCAGCTTAACACAGAGTTCAGTGAGATCCGGCCTACAAAATGGCGGCGACCGTACAATCCATCCAGAGACACCGCCGACGACGCCATCTTCTTCGTCGGACATGAGGTCGACGGTGGCGGACTTACAGAGTTCCACTTCCTCATCTGATAGCACACTCTGCCTCGCCTTCAGCAGCTGAAAAAAAAACAATGAATCAGCGCACTGCATATGGACACAACACATCTATCAATGCACCTGAAAAATAGTCACCAAATAAAGTCTTACTCTCTTTCTTCTGGCCCGACTCCGAGCAGATAGCCTGGCGGCCTCCGCACGCAGTGTGCTGGCTAGCAGCGTGTATCTGAAGCTCCTGCATACCGTCTCATAATACGTCTTACAGGCAGCTGGAAAACAATTAAATGAGAGTGGTATGAATAAAAAAAAAAATCAAACGCAAGTCACAGTAACAAGGAAGGAGAAAACATTAAAACAAGTCACTTACACACAATATCGTCTTTATCAACATCGTGCAAATCCGAGCAAATAGGAGGTCACCGCCTCATTGTGAGGCGACTGTAGTCTGTGAAAAAAAAAAAAAAAGTACAGCTATGGTCGGTATCCATCCGTATCCATGTCCTTTTACCGCATATTCTTTAAACCTTACCCCTGCTCCGGTTCATAGCGCCTGCAATTAGTTTCCGAGTTGTTAAGACGGCATATTGCTTCCTGTGAATCACAAAAAATACACTTTAATAAAGCTTTAGGCTAGGCTGCTTTTAGCTTACCTAGCTAGGCTAGGTTGTCTTTAGCTTGCCTAGCTAAGCTAGGCTGCTTTTAGCATAGCTACCAGAAATCGAACATATATTTACCGCTAGCGTGGCGTTGTTCACCCGTCTTCTCTTCCTCGAGTTCGTATATCCTGCAAAGTTGCTCGACTGCAGTCAGAGCCGCCATCTTGTCCTCTATGGACTACAACCTGGAGTGCATCGAATTCTCCAGCTGAGTGAGGCGCTCATTCATGTCGGCAGTATGTTGGGCAAGCTGACGAGACAGTCCGCTGATAGCAATCAGCTGTTTCTTCTCGTCAGTCTGCGGGCTGGCCGAAAGTTGTGGACTAAGAGCAGTTGGAGGCGAGTTGAACGCGAAACGTCGTGCAGCCATTGTTCACGTAACAACAAAATACAAACACGGTAAATGGAGATGAAGTTCTTCTAAGTGTAGTAACACAAACATGTCTGCTAATATGCTGGTCTCGCGAGAAGTCGTAGTGCACAAAAGCTCACACGTGATTGGACGATGGGGCCGAAGGCTCATCAGGCTCCTCCAATCACATACGACGTCATTGTTATACGGAAGGACTCGCGAGAAGAGCTCGCGTCGCTCCATTCTGGAAGGTGGCGGTAATGCACCTATAAATTGTTTGCAATTGTAATTGTTTGTCTCCATAAGATTGAATTTGAGCAGGTGGACATTAGAGATAATAAATGCAACAACAAGTTTTTGAATCAATATTCTATAAATAATATGTACCCAGGAAGAACAAAAAGCACAGCTCTTACAAAATTTTAAGAAATCTATGATAGTCAAAAATTGGAATTTTTAATCAATATTCTAATAATTGTAACAAAGTATTATATCCATAAATGTCGCTATGCAAAATGCTCCCTCTCAATCTCTGCTCTCAAAAATGAACTTTCCCTTTTCAAAAGATGTCTGAGAAAGATGCAGAATTTAAATGCAATTAAATTGTTTGAGTTAATTGAAGAATTTCAGTTGGTAGTCCCCACTGATTAATTTACTTTAAACCCTATTATTATTTTATTTATTTTTATTTATTTTATTTTATACTTTGTTCCAGCCTGTGCATTTAATTTTATTTTTCAAAAGCAGGAGTTGTGATATTTCTTCTTGTATTGAAATATTTGTTATTGACTTGTTGTTTGAGATTGTTATTGTTTTCTTATGTATTCAATAACAAAAAAAAAAAAAAGTGGAAATCTAAAAAAAAAAAATTTACCATTACAGCCAACTGATTCTGATTAAAACTAATTTTTGAAGTAAATTATTTTGTGTATTTTCTTTTACATAACATTTGCATACACAGTAATCTAGCGTACTTTAATTAAATAAATCAATTCAAGCTAAAATGTAAGAGTCTATAATTAGGCTATACTGGGCCTGATCTATTTCTACCATCTATTTGGAGGATATTTATTGCCACACTTTGGGCCACTTAATACCAATTTAGCATGCTGACCTATGACCTTATGACCACAGTGTACCAATCTTCTGATGGCTACTTCCAACAGGATAATGCGCCATGTTATAAAGTGAATCATCTCAGAATCATTTCTTGAAACTTTTCCACTTAAGTAATTGTGAATTGAGCATATTGACAGACAACATTTAATTTTTTATCTTAAATGCAAATAAAAAAAAAAAAAATTACTGCTCTAAATGTATTGCTCTGTCAGCTAAAGATCTGTTTTGGTCTCTATACTTTAATTAAATAAATCAATTCAAGCTAAAATGTAAGAGGCTATACCTGATCTCTTTGTATCAGAGATTTTCTTACCCAGGGTTGCAGGGGGGCCCCCCCTGCAACCCTGGTTTGCATTTGTATAGCTCACAGCATGTTCATTTACATGTTAAAGCCTCCCCTAGAATTCCATGGGGGGGAGGCATGGGGGGAACACTGCCTAAGAAATTCCACGTCAATTTCTGACAATTTACGGGAGTTTACGGCAAGGCCTGCAAATTGCCGTAAACTGCCGCTAACCTGAAGTTCCACGACAATCTACAGTGCCGTATATTGACGAAAATCCCACTTTTCATGCAGTGCTCTGTCTAACTTAGAGCAGGATCCAGGGAAAACTCTGCTCCTGCAAGGTACCATGCTGCATGTGTCTTCCCGCTGGAGATGAGAGAAAACATCCAGAAAGGCTTGTTTTTTAGAACAACTTGAAACAGTGAGTAGAGACTGTTGCTCTCCTCGCTGGGGTTGGTTGTGCAGTCTGTTTGGCGGTGCCTGTGGATCTGTGGCTCATGAGACGGCAGACGGTGACTTGGTGGGGAAGAAAAAGCTTTCTCCTCCACACTGGTGGTTTAATTACTCACTTCTCTGAGGAAAAATGGAGTTAAAAAAAAATAAATAAAAGCACAAATGATACAGAGATCATTCATTTTTGTTTTAGTTTAGGGATGAAACCAATCCCAGAGCAATTTGTTAGCAATTAGACTAATTAAGTTTGAAAAACTGAAGGCTGTTATAGATGGGTAAAAACTTCCACTGCCACTAGCTTTAAACATATTAGGAAGATGTTTTATCGATCATAACAGATTTGAAAAGTTAAAACACAAAAACTTAGCAAAAAGTGAAAACTAGGAATATCTAAATCCATTTTATCTGAAGCACCTGGTAATTCCGGTGGAGCTGCAAAGACCAACAGCTCAGGAGGTAATAGTCTCAGGCCCCGTCCACACGAAGTCAAAACGAACACGAAACGCTAATATTTTCCAGAATGTTTGTCGTAAAGACGGAGACGTAAAATAAATGTGATCGTCCACACGAATGCATGAAAACGCTGCAAAATGTATGCCAGGCCTGTAAGTGGCGCTGTGGTGCCAAAGCAAAAATAGGCGACGAAATGTTGGGCATGCGCACTAATATTTATATATGGTTGCCCTGCGGGTCCATTTTCGTGGTTCAGTCAAATTCAGGTGCTGAACTATGTCGTCGATATTACTCTGTTCTTCCTGGAGATATTCCAGAAGAAGAAGATTCTGTTGTAAGCCCGACAGCAGGGTGAGTAGCATGAGCAGCAACCATTCAACACAGTACGGCGCCATTGTTGTTGTGATACTGTGTCGCGCATGCGTGTTTAGAGGCGACGCTATGACGCATGCATGTAAGAAAAAAAATGTGGTTAGAGCTTAAAGATGGAAACGCGAAAACGGCGTTTCAAAATCTTCCCACTCTGAAGGCTTAATAAAAAAAAGATCATTTACAGACCCCCAAAACGCCGGCTTCGTATGGATGAGAGGCTGGTTTGGTGAAAAATGTGTGCGTTTAGGCCAGGGTTTGACTTCGTGTGGACGGGGCCTCAATAGCAATGTATATTTAGTTTATTCCTGTGTCTAGTTTAGTTGATCTGTTTGGAGAAACCAAAATTTGCAAATATGTACCACACTATGCTGGTCCATTGGTTTAAAATTCCAATAAAATACACCAAAGTGTAGATCATGAACCTTTTTTTGGGCGCTCTCAGGCTTACTAGCTCTTCTCTTTGACAGGACATTACCAGCCTGCTCCACACCATTTATGAGGTCGTGGATGCCTCCGTCAAACCACTCTCCTGGCAACAGCAAGACTTTGAGGGTCAACTCTCCGTCGCTCCGGACTCAAGTCAGCGGTGGAGGAGCTGTGCTCAGGGTGCGACAGGTAAAGCTCCCGTTGACTCAGTGTGGGGCAGCGGCAGAGAAAAGAGGGCATTGTTACCTTCCATTTACACGTCTGCGCTGACAGCTCACTCAGACGTTTTGTTTGTTGTCATGTAGAGAGGCGGCCGCTTCAGGCCTGTCAGGTTTTTTGTCCTTGCAGTCTCTTCC